>NC_062224.1:68088777-68688777 GCF_902686445.1 Sciurus carolinensis
AAGACCTAATGTGATAGTTTTAAGAGGTGGAGCTATAGGGGGTCATTAAGTCAAAAGGGCTCCATGGGTCATGAAAGGGATTAGTGCCCTTATTACAGGGCTTGAAAGAACTGGATGGGCCCCTTTTCTCTTCCATTTTTCTGCCATGTAAGGACTCAGTGACAAGGTGCCATCTTGGAAGTAGAGAGCAGCCCTTACCAGACACTGAATCTGATGGTGCTTTGATCATGAGCTTCCAAGCCTCCAGCAGTATAAGAACTAAATTTTTGTTCTTTATAAATGACCCAGTCTCAGGTATTTTGTTATAGCAGCAGGAACAAACTAAGACAGACTTGGACTCTGGAATGACTTGGGACAGTGAGCATCAGAGAAAGTGGAGACCCTATCAACCTGGCCTGACCAGTCTGTATCCTCCATGTTGTGCAGGTGATTGCTGGTTGCTGGCAGCCATTGCATCCCTCACCTTGAATGAAAAACTGCTTTACCGGGTGGTCCCCAGGGACCAGAACTTCCAGAAAAACTATGCAGGCATCTTTCATTTTCAGGTATTGTGCTTTGCTCATGGCCTTTGTCACTACTTTCTACATCCTTAAATTCTACCCCAGATCGACTGAATCAGAAACTTTGGGGGTGGGGCCCAGTAACCTATGCTTAACCATCCCTCCCTGTGATTCCAATGCATGTATACCTAAGCTTGAGAACCATTTCTTTAATGCCTCTATCTAATCAACCATGCCTCTATCTCCTTCCCATCTCCCCCAGGCCATGTGGCCTTGAGGAAGGCACTTTGGACTGAGGATCCTGAAAGGAGTGTATGAGTCACCCACTGTCCCCACTGGGTGATGCTGGGAAAGTTCTCCTATCCACAAACTCAAGAGGCTGGGTTAGATATTTCCTGGTTCATCTGACATAGATCCTGCTTTTAAGGAGCTTGGGGTTCACAAAAAGGCCCAGACTTGATCTCTGGTAGCACAGAGTTCCCATCTGTGGGTCACTGAAGGGACTCCCTCCCTTTAGTCCTATGAATAGCCACTGTGCTTTCCCACTCCCAGTTCTGGCAGTATGGAGAGTGGGTTGAGGTGGTGATTGACGACAGGCTGCCCACCAAGAACGGGCAGCTGCTCTTCCTACACTCTGAAGACGGCAACGAATTCTGGAGTGCACTTCTGGAGAAGGCCTATGCCAAGTAAGTGGGGCAGTTAGGAGCTGGGAGACTCCAGAGCTTCTCTGAAGGCTCTCACCTGTCCTTTCCCACACTTGCCTCCCCACCCCAAACTCAGGGTGTCATGGCCAAGTCTCCCCCAGCACTTGGATCTCCAAGGGCCAGAGGAGCATCCCTCCGGAATGAAGAGAAATGGAAATTTGATCGGGGAGTTTAAAACCTCATCTCTGTCCCACAGAAATGTGTGGATGATGGACACACTGCCTTGCCTCTCTAGGTCTTAGCTTTTTTCTCTTTAAAACTCCAAGATAAATTTTAGGGCATTATGAGTTTTGTAAAAAAATTATTTATTTATATGTGGTGCTGAGAATTGAATCCAGTGCCTCACACCTGCTAGGCAAACCCTCTACCACTGAGCTACAACCCAGCCCAATGTGAGTTTTAAAGGGTATGATGATGAAGAAGAAAGTGAATGTACTTAGGTACTCAAATCAACAAAGTTCCACCCTTTCCTCAGGAGCCGTTGTTCTCATTGGCATTCAATGTTGGAAGACTACTTTTGGGTTCTTTGAATGCATTTCATTTACTGATACCTCTTTCTGCAATCCAGTTTCATTCCAGTCCTATTCCCTAAGTAAGCCTCAGCAGATGCCTCTCAGTATTTAGAGAGGGTCTCCCTTGTCCCTAGAAACTTCCAGAAACCTAAACTGTTGGGGTCAGCTGTGGAAGGGTTGCTCTTGGCTTTGTAAAAGAGTATGTGGCCTGGAGAGAAGTAGTGTGAGATCCATTGCTAGCGAAATGCCAAACTGACCCTGTGAAACAGTGGCCTAAGTCCCTTCCTGACCCAGAGTCAAAATTGGCAAAGAGCCCTCCTTGACCTTCTAGACTACAAGTCAAAGCATCTTCTTTTCCCTCAACCTTTGGAGTCCTCTTGCTGGGGTTGCAAGTGACTGTGGATGGTGTATGTTTTCTTTCTTTTCCAACAGGCTCAATGGTTCTTATGAGGCTCTTGCTGGAGGGTCCACCATGGAGGGGTTTGAGGATTTCACGGGCGGTATCTCTGAGTTTTATGACCTGAAGAAGCCACCAGCCAATCTTTATCATATCATCCGAAAAGCCCTCCGTGCAGGATCTCTACTGGGTTGCTCCATTGATGTGAGCCAGGATACTTCTCTTTGTTCCCTCTCCCCAGGTGTGGTAGAGAAGGGACTAGACAGGAAGGGCGAGGCTGGGGAAGGCTTTGACAAACAGTCTGGGATTTAATGGGCAAGTCTGTTGTCTGCAGCACATGCGAGCTGGTTAAGACCTAAGTAATGGATAGAAGTGGGTTTGTCACATTCTAGGAGCCCTGATTTCCCCCTAGCTGGTAGAACCTCTTTAGTGCTGCAGGAATTGCCCCGAGAACATAGTCTTGCTCCCTGGATCCTAGACTCTATCTTTGTTACTCTCTTTTTGCTAAATAATTTTGAGATTTTGGAAAACAAATATGACCAACTATACTTAATGGACTTGGAGATCCCCGAAGAAAAGGGAAGAGGTTCTGAAAGCAGGCAAGTGTCATGACTCGATTGGAGGGTTGCCTGTTTGGAGTTCCAAGGTGGCCAAAGAGACCATGGGCTGGAGGCCACCGCCTCAAGGGTCTATTGTCATCTGCTTTCCTTTTCTCTCTTGCTGGCATAACGGGTAGTTTTTTGTGCAGCAGAGGGACACTCACAGAGAATAAATGCCTGCTGGTGTTTTAATGACTGCTAAGTCATACTCCCAGCTTGGCAGCCACATCGCACCTGCCTGGCTTAATTAAAGAGTGTTGAATGGAGGCGGCTCTATTTACCTGAGGCTCATTGCTTTGCCAGTCCCACACTGGGGCCCTCTGGCTTTGTAGTGTGTCCTTGGAAAGGGATGGTACCAAAGAGGTCAGGTTATCTACCTGAGCGGACTTTCTCCTCAACCCAGGTCTCCAATGCAGCCGAAGCAGAAGCCATCACCAGCCAGAAGCTGGTTAAGAGTCACGCATACTCTGTTACTGGAGTCGAAGAGGTAAAATTGGGTGGGAGGAGGGGAAGGCAATGTGAAATGCTGTTACCTCAAATCCAGGACGTACCTGAGAGAAGAGACAGGAGGTCACTTAAGAGGTTTAGAGTTGGCTTTGGGGCTTCCTACCCTGCTGGGGAAGGGGGTTTCTTGGCTGCACAGAGCCCTTGATGCCACAAATGTGCCCTTAGTTCTTGCTTATTATGAGGGCCCTTCTGATTTTCACACTCTTATGGAGGGGTTACTTAACCTCTCTGAGCTGCACCTCTATGAGTTCTAATTAAATGCAACTTCTCTGTTGAGTGTGGCCAGGAAAATGGTAGAGATTTTCAGTTAGATTCTATACTCAATGAAAGAAGTCTGTTTGTGTAAGTAAAACAGTGGAAATGCATAGGATCCCCCAAAAGAAAAAAGATAAATTCCCACTTTCATTTTCAGCGTGGGCTATAATAATGAGAAGGCATGCAGGTATTTCTTGTTCTCTAACCTAAGTAGTTGGAAGCCTGGACTATAATTTTCATTAATTTTATTTCTTATATTCTGACTACTTCCAAAAACATTTGGAGATGGTTTACAATAGAAAGTATGGGCACAATCAGTCCATGCAACTAAGGTAAGATGTATCAATCTAGGCTAAAGATAGTGTTAACATTGAGAAATTATTTTGCTTTGAGTTTTCCAATGACCATTGCCAAAAAAGAAATGCAATGGGTAGCCCAACTCTTGGGCTTTGGAGACACATTTTCTGGGTTTCCATCTTGCATCTACCAGTTACTAACTAGGTAGTCTTGGAAAACTGAGCATCTCTATGTCTCAGATTCTTGAGCTGCAAAATGAAGATAATAATAGTGCCCACCTCACAGGATTGTTCTGAGATTTAAATGAGGCAATCATGCATTTGAAATGCTTAGCACCGTGCCTGGTCCATATGTACTTAATGAATATTAACTGCTGTGCTATTGGCATTTGTTCAGAGGGTGTATCACGATGTCTCAACCTTAGTCAACCATAAAATCTGAATCCAAGTTAAAGCAGACATAAACTTGATTTTGTGCTCAACTCACTCTTCATTTATTCAAATTGTGAAAAATAGAGCACTTGGCCAAAACCTGAAAATATGTGTTGAAAGAAAATAAATATGTGGTCAGTTAGGGATATGTGAAAGATTTCATGCAAATCTTCCCAGGTGCAGACAGCAATTGCTTTTGTGTGTGTGGACCTTGCAGGTGGATTTCCGTGGCTGCCCAGAGAAGTTGATCAGACTCAGGAATCCATGGGGTGAGGTGGAGTGGACAGGAGCCTGGAGCGATGAGTAGGTTCCTCTTTACCTTCCTCAGTCCTTACCTCCCTCCACAGTGAAGGTCTTGTGAAACACAACAATGAGACCAAGATCATAGTGAGTTCTACAGCACTTACTGTCCCAAAATCACATGGCCTATTCAGAAGAGAGTATTAAATGGTTCCAGGCTGGAAAAAAGCAAAGTCTTTGATTATAAATTTCCGATTTGGCATTTGAGTATCGCGTTCCCTCTGCCCGCAGAGAGAGACACGACAAACGTCTGAAGCTTTGGAAGTTTATTGTGCACAGTCTTCCTTTCTTTCCCTCTTTTCTATCCCCTTCTCTCTTTTCTTTCTCTCGCTCTCTTTCCCTCTGCTTAACTCTCGCCTGCTCCGGTCGCTCCGCTTCTCCTGCTCGGTCGCTCGCTTCTCCGCTCGGCTCACGCCTGCTTCGGCCGCTCCGCTTCTCCCACTCGGCTCTCGCCCTCGCTCGCACTCTTCTTCCTCGCTTCTACTACTCCTACTCTCAGCTTCTTCTTGCTCTCAGCTTCAGCTTCTGCTTCTCTTACTCTCCCACTCACCAGGCTTATATACACTTCAACCAATCAGGGGAGAGTACATGAGGTAAACGCACGGACAGCTGCAGGCATAGAATAGGTACACGAGGGGGGCATGCTCTAATCACATTGTTAACTAGCCAATCATTGGAATTCGCTGGTTGTTTACTGTATAGCTGGCCGCTTTTGGCTCAGCGCCAGGCGCCATCTTGACCGTACCCAAGGCTGGGGGTCCCGGAAACCCCGACATATCCCCCTTCTTTATTATTAAACTAAGGCTCGGGACCGTGTCTGTCTTAGGCTGAGTGGTCAGCATATGTCCTTACCCGTCATCAGAGCCTGCAGAGCATGCTGCAGCTCCTGTCTTAGGTTGGTACACAGCCACCTCCTTCATTACCTGTCTTTGACTACCGGTCCAGCATCAAGAGCCATACTAATGGGGGGCTGTCAGCCTTTAGGGCGGTCATGGCCTGATGAAAGATAATCTGATCTCTCTATTGGCTAGCTCGTAGATACATGCCAAAACGAATGAAGAGAAGGAGGCCAAGGCAGAGGAGTACCACCATAGCTCCTAAGCCTGCCCGCTGTTTGATAAATCTATAAACAGAAGAAAAACCATGTAGCCATATTAAATACAGAAACAACATACATCCCAGTAGAGTTACAATACGGGCAACACAAACAGCTCTCAGGGAATAAACGCATCCCAGTCCCAAAAGTTCTTGCAAGGTATCCACTTGTTCTTGTATTAAGTCCACTCTCTGATAGAGTCTCTATGGTCTGTAAGGCTGCAGCTGTATTTTCGGCCGAATGATCGTTGTTATGGTTGTGTCAATGCTGCTACTGCAAGGACTGTGATGGCAATGATCACGGCTGTTGCAATGTCAAAGCCTCTTCTGTTTCTTGATAATAGCACTGGCAATTCTATATCTGCAACAGAAACTAGGACTGGTAGGCAGATAGGAATGTGCATCAAAATTGCACGGGTGGCAAAAGAACCATTCCAGCATTGTGAGAGATAGCACACGGTTAGTGAACAGTTAAGAGGTGTTATTAGAAATGTTAGTTGGTAGAAACATAAAAGGGAGGAAATACACAAGCTGACGTGGGAGGAAAAGCAAAATTACAGCTAGGGTCAGCAGAACGAGTTGCTCTACTCTGGGTCTGATTTGTAGTATGATTCCAACGGCAGAGTGCAAAAATTCCTCCTGTTAAAGCAAAGAAAGACTAGAGATATCCTTGTCACCAAAAACAGCACGACCTGAAAAATCATCAGTAGAATTGACAGGCTTGTAGAGGAATTGGTGAAAAACAAGAAAAGGAAGGATAAAAAATGTGTTAGTTAGAAGTAAAAAATATGGCCAGGCTAACAATGGCACATAGGTTCCGGATTTGCCTTTCCGTCTGAGTTTTTGTTATTGGAGGAAGGCTCAGGCTCGCCATTGCGAGGAGGAGCAGCATCACTTGCATGCTGTAAAACTCTGATTAGCCTTTCTGGAATCCAGACTGGAGTCTGTTGATCCTGTGGGAAAATACAAACAGACCCTCGGACCCAACGAAGGACTGGATCCGGTCCTTTCCAACAACCTGTCTTCCCTCAGCTAAAGGCTCGGTGAGTGAAGGTTTTTTGTTTTTATCTCGCAGACAGGATTTAATAAGAGACCAAATAGCCATAGTGCCTACTGGCAAAGGGTTTTGCCTATCCGCTATACGAAGGTCCTCCCCCAGCTGTTCCCACTGTAGGGTATTCAAAAGGCCCTCATCCAAAAACCAAGGGGAAACCCTTTCCACAGTATCGAGAAATACTTTAGCTGTTTTTTCCTTTAATGGCGTCCCATGGTTTTTTAATAGCTCCCTGAGGGGTTGCTGCATTCTGAATTTAGACGTTTCAGACCCCATTGTTACTAATTTGAATAGCTTCAGTTATGGCAGTTACAATAACAAACAGTGGCCTAGCTGCCAGGAGCAACAAGATTACTGAAAGGAAAACTATCTATCAAGTGTGCATTAAAATTTTTAT
The DNA here is from genome assembly GCF_902686445.1 of Sciurus carolinensis. Classification (NCBI taxonomy): domain Eukaryota; kingdom Metazoa; phylum Chordata; class Mammalia; order Rodentia; family Sciuridae; genus Sciurus; species Sciurus carolinensis. The sequence goes on from NC_062224.1 coordinate 68,095,826, forward strand.
AGCGGCTTTTCACGTGCTACCTATACCCTAATTGGACCGCTTCAAGCGTGTTTCTACTTTCACTTTTAATTGGACCGCGTTCCACGCGTCAGGACCGCTGCTGGCGTATCCCGATACCGGACCACCTTCCGTGTGTCCTTATTTTTATTTTAATCGGACCGCATCCCGCGTGCCCCCAGGACCGCTGATGGCGTATCCTGATACCCTTTAACTGGACCGCATTCCGCGTATCCCCAGGACCGCTGATGGCGTATCCTGATACCCTTTAACTGGACCGCATTCCGCGTATCCCCAGGACCGCTGATGGCGTATCCTGATACCCTTTAACTTTTTTTTATAACCGGTTTAACTTATTGAAAATTTTTTAAGATATCTTACCTTGTCTTCTTTATAAACCCTTCATGTTCCCGGGTTTCGGCACCAGTTATCGCGTTCCCTCTGCCCGCAGAGAGAGACACGACAAACGTCTGAAGCTTTGGAAGTTTATTGTGCACAGTCTTCCTTTCTTTCCCTCTTTTCTATCCCTTTCTCTCTTTTCTTTCTCTCGCTCTCTTTCCCTCTGCTTAACTCTCGCCTGCTCCGGTCGCTCCGCTTCTCCCGCTCGGCTCACGCCTGCTTCGGCCGCTCCGCTTCTCCCGCTCGGCTCACGCCTGCTTCGCACTCTTCTTCCTCGCTTCTACTCCCACTCTCAGCTTCAGCTTCTTCCTACTCCCCCACCCATCAAGCTTATATACACTTCAACCAATCAGGGGAGAGCACACGAGGTAAACGCGCGGACAGCTGCAGGCATAGAATAGGTACACGAGGGGGGCATGCTCTAATCACATCGTTAACTAGCCAGTCATTGGAATTCGCTGGTTGTTTACTGTATAGCTGGCTGCTTTTGGCTCAGCGCCAGGCGCCATCTTGACCGTGCCCAAGGCTGGGGGTCCCGGAAACCCTGACATTTGAGATTTTGGCAGCTCCATTGAATTTTGCTTAGTGCTCAATGGTTTCCCTGTTTTCTTCCTACTACACCTTGGTGGTCAGATCGATCATTCACAATCTGATCTTTCCACTCCAAAAACATTGGATTCTCTGACAGGCCAAGCCCCTCAGCTCTGAGAGGAAATGAGGATGCTGGGAGAATAGAACTTGATCCTGGGAGTCATGGCCCCAGACAGGCAGTGATGAATGAGGGTGTCGCCCATGAACTCATGACCTGGGTGGGTATTGATCATTGACTGGAAGGCAGCCTCTCTGCTTGAGGGGAAGTTACTCAGAAATGGTGATGTCCCAGGACAGCTGCATCCTGGAATCGATGTCTCAATGACACAGGAGGATGGGGAGGGCATGGGGTGGTTTCTGTCAAGTTAGCACAGCTGGCCCAGGGAAGAAAGGCTGTACTTGGGAAGGAATTACAAGGCACAAGTCTTATTAATAAAGAGCCACCAGATATGAAAATTGTCACCATTATACCCTCTCCTAATAAATCCTTAAGCCTTGAGTGTACACCCAATTCTGTCTGTCCATATTCTGTGATGTCACAGGGCCTTAAGAAAGAACTTTATCACATTTAATTAAACATAATTACTGCTTATTACTTCTCAGAGCCACAGAACTTTCCTCCAGGCCTGTGTCAGGAAGGGCCACAGATGGGCTTCCTGATGAGAGTTTCCACTCCACTGCCTAACATTGAGCATACCCCAAAACTTCAATTCTGCTAACTGCCCTAAATGGATGACATGACTGAATGAAATAGAAACCCCAGGCTTTGTTCATTTTCACCAATAGCCATTCACAATGACAGACACCAAAAGGGTTTGCTTGACTTTATCTCCTTTCCCTGAGGCTACCCAGTTCCTGACAGGCTGGGAAAGGCCCCAGGGCTGGGGTGTGTGTGGGGTAGGTGGAGTCAAGTCCTGGAGGTTCTACCAAGCTAGACACCATAGCTTGGGATATTTATATACTGGTTGTTGGAGAAAGAGGGTGCCGAATCTCTGAAATGACATCCCTAAAATCAGCCCAATGTCTAGATTGATTTTGCTTTTTTTTTTTTTTTTTTTCAAATTTGTAAAAACCAACTGGGAGATTTAGATCTGAAATTCTCCAACTTGTTCCCTAATCTTTATTTATAACAAGCACATTCTGAAATCCAGTTTTGATTAAATGAGTGTTTCAATTGAATTTAAGAAGTCCCCCAAACTCCTCTGCTAATTCCTGGGGCATTGGAGGCCAGCTCTAGGGGATGCTAGACTTGGCTGTGCCTCAGCTTCTATGTTGGGGCAGGAAGAGGTTGGGTTTTGTTGAAAATATTCAGGGAAGAGATGTGTGTGTGTGTGTGTGTGTGTGTGTGTGTGTGTGTGTTTAAGTGGATCTTGATACTGCTCAGTTATTTAGATGTTGCATACATATTTCAGAAAAACCTACCTTTGTAAAGGTCAGATAAACTGGAGATGGCTTTTGAACAAAGTATGTGGATAGTGTCAAGGAAAGGTCAACAGCAGGAGGCCTCACAGGGTGACACTCCTTCAGGGAAGTTGCCATAAAGCTGGGCCTGACAGTTATTCTTGCAGGCTCTTTCCATGTACCCCAAACTGGCCAGAGCTTCTTACAATATATTCACCCCAGACTGATAGATGGGCCAGAATGATAACTGTCTAGTGGGTACTGGAGTGCCTGTCCTTCTTGTCACCAGACCTCTTGTATCTCCTCTCCTGGATTTCCTCATTCCTGTGGTCAGGGGCCTGGGTGTCCTAAATGAAAATGTAAAACTTGTCCAGAGAGTGACGGTGAGAGCAGGTCCATAATGCTTCTGCTGCATGCACAAGGTTACCTGCTGGTGTCCATGTCCTGGCCTCATGTCCACCCCAGAGTCCACCCATATGGTCCTGCCTGCCTATCTACCTGCAGTATTTTGATACCTCCATTTCAGGCCCTTAGGGGGATCTCTTGATGCAGTATATAGCTTGTCTCTCAGGAATGACCACTTCTGCTCCACCCCCTGCCCCATCCAGTGCACCTGAGTGGAACTACATAGATCCCAGGCAGAAGGTATTGCTGGACAGAAAAGCTGAGGATGGCGAGTTCTGGTAAGAGGCTGCTTAGCCACTTAGTTATGACTCCATTCCAAATTCTGATGTGGGTACAGCCCATCTCCAGATCTTCCAGGAATGGGACATGGTCTTGGTCATGGTGGCTTTCATTCTTCACCCACCTTTTGCTCTAGTATAATTCTACCTCTATATTCACATATCTAAAGCACCCAAATCACTATATCTGGGCCTCGAGCCATGAGCCCATGAGCCCACCTACCTTCAATGAGCAGAGAGTTCTACTTTTGGTTCTTTACATCTGAGATTCATCTTTCCATCATAATAGGACTACTTCCTTTGCTAGAGGCTAGGGAAGATGAAAAGGATCCCCTTTGTTCTTGGTAGGACTTAGGGGACATATATATGCTGGATATCACTGAGAATTAAATAAAAAACTCCTATGGACAGAGGCAGGGGCTGTGTTCACATCACCTCCAGGGGGTTCTTCCAGTTCGAGACCTGACTATGTGGCTGGTAGGTATGTAAGTGGGGTTCTCTAAGAGCGGGGATGCTAACCATGGTGAGGAATCTGGATGGTAGTCTTGGCATGTTCCTATCAGTGGACTGTTGAACAGATTTAGTGAGCCCTTAGCCTCTGGGACCACTCACAGGACTCTTCTGGTGGGTGTGCCTTTAATCACCCCTCTAGCCCTGCTCCCTTGACAGAGTCCTTGGGTTCCTCTGTCTCCTCAGGATGTCATTTTCAGATTTCTTGAAGCAGTTCTCCCGCCTGGAAATCTGCAACCTTTCCCCAGACTCTCTGAGCAGTGAGGAGGTGCACAAATGGAACCTGGTGCTGTTCAATGGCCGCTGGACCCGGGGTTCCACTGCTGGTGGCTGCCAGAACTATCCAGGTAAGGTGGAGGGCTGCCTGGCGTGTCCTCCCTGAGTTGGGTGACTTCATATGTTAATCTTGGGATAATTCCTTTGGACTTGAGGGCCTGCTTGTCCCCAGGCTCAGAGGCCAGGGCAGCAAGGATGGGTGGCCTGATCTCATTCAGCTTCAAATCAGCCCTGCTTTGCCCACCTGCCCCTGCCTCCAAAGGGTGTGCTTCCTACTAACATCTACCTACAAAGGATGTGCTTTCTTGTTCTTGGCTAAGACCTATTCTCCTGGGCTTCCCTGCAGAGGAACATGGGCCCAACATCTGCTGTGTCTATAGGCTGCACCCCACAGAGGAGCTGGTTTGCTTTGTGTGGGCATCTGAGTCAGAGATGGAGTGGTGAGACAGGGGAAGTCGGGGATAGCCACACACAGTGCATGCGAGTGGCCACCTTGCACTCCTATGGGAGTCACTGGGGCCCCCCTGCAGGGAGAGTCTGGTGCAAAACATTGCTTCTGCACTAACCTGGGTCCTCATCTTATTACAGGGGGGTCGCCTTATCCGGTTCACAAAAGATCACTAATATGTACATATATAGGCTCCTCCTAGGTTGAATCTGCTGAGGCAACACCTGACGAAGAATCTCTGAAAAATGACTCCACATCTCTTAAGGAGAAATGAAGGAAAGCTAAACCTGCTGTCTTCACTTTGCACCTCCCCCACACTCCCTGCCGGGTTTGCTGTTGTGTGTTGATTTGGGTTGATTGAGTGGGATGCTCAGGGTGGGGCCAGTCATGATCTTCCAACATGAAGCTCAGTGCAGGAAGGGGCATTATCATAAAATCCCAGGTGGATACAGTCTGGAGGCTTGACAAGTTCTCTTCCATCCTTATCCAACCAGAGCTCCCATTTCCGGTGGCAGAAACCAGAATGCTGGGCAGACAGGAATGAGAGGAGTCTGTGTCCTGCCCCTCTTGCTTAGCTGAACGGCTGTGAGCCCCTGGGAGGGACATTTCCCTTCCCTAAGCTTCAGTTTTTTAATCCTCAGAATGGGGTGATAATTCTTAACTTCCAACCTTACTTGGGTCTCAGTGAGCATCTTAACACAGGGCGTATAGGGAAGTGCTCTGTAAACTGTGTAGCATCATACAAATGGGATGGATTATCTTTATGGCCCATTCTCTTCCTCCAGTACTGCTAAGGAGTAAACAAAAAATGTAGGGATTGCAGTAATGTTGCATTTGGGAGAAATTAAAATATGCTCACCATTAGCAAGCTCTTAGAAAATGTAGAGGAAATTCGCATGGATCATTTTGGGAGCTCAGAACTGTAGGGGGTGCCCAACGTATCTGCATGTATCAAATCATAATCCCATCTGTGCTGCCAACTAGCTGTCAGGAAGAGATGGATTGTTCTTGCCCTTTGGTAATGATGTAAGTATAGAAGATTACCGAATTTTCTATCTCCCCTGGAATCTACAGATAGTTGGCTTTAAAATCCATACCTCTGTGCCGCAAACCAAAAATCTGGAAGTGGAGATTCTGAGGAGGTGGAATTGAATAAACAATCTTACTGTTAAGAAAAAAATAACCAATGACTCTTGGTCACCTGGGAGTGCTATTGGTATTTCATGGAGTTGGGTCTTCACTTAGAGGATGCAAAAAACTCAAAAGCTAAACAACAACAACAACAACAACAACAATAAAACCAAAATACAAAGTTCAAAAACCAACCACCCTCTTCTGCTCCTTTCTCCCCTCCAGGGTACATCATTATTGAAATCATTGAGGCCCTCGCCTAGAGCCACTGTCAGGCTGATCCTTTTCAATTATCCTCTGCTCTGAACTCTGTCATAGAATTGCTGGGTGTCCTCAGATGATTCTTTTCACTTCTCTGTGCCTTGGCTTGTCTAGTCACTATCTAGAGAGTTTTTTTAAATTAAACTCATCTTTAAAATGAAGGATTCCTCTTAATATTCATAGGTGGTGTGTAGGAATGCTTTTTAATTGCATGATTCCTTATACGTAATTAAATGACTTTCTCTTGAAAGGAAGTGTGTCTCATCAATGGGCTGCAACACTGTCACCATCACATGAGGTCCTTGGACTGATGGACAGAGAATTTGTCTTCAGGGCTGCATTGGGCTGTGATCTGAATCTGGGTTCTTCTCTGAGGGAGAACACATGCCAGTCAGTCTATCTGTTTGGGAGCCCTCCTCGGTAGCTAGATTCTTCGGGGACTTTGTCCTCCTCTGTCCCAGACATGCTTTCTTCATGATACCTCCCTTCCTCCAGGGTTTGTCTCCACAGTCCAGGAGCTGGGGACAAGGAGTTATTAACTGTTTCCCCAGTGGGACTTGGATGTTACCTCCTAGTGCAGCCCAGGGTAACTCTGGGATCCTGGGAACTGGAATATTCTCAGTCAAGCAGGGCTGGCTTTGATTGAATGCTTGGGTGGATGAAAGGACAAGTACAAATTTTCCTAGTGCTACAGGATGAGTTTGCTCATGAGTGGGGTGGAAGGAGGGAGGAGAAGGGCCTGACCAACTTGGAGAACACTTTCTGAGGCCTGTTTAGCAGGAATAGCTTGACCAGAGTTGTGCTTTCAATGGGATAACCAAGGTTCTTCTCTTTTATTTTATTCTTCTTCATCTCCTAACCCCCCCACTCCCCACAATGGAACCAACATTACTGGGCAATTTCTAGCCACTTACTGGACCAATCCACAGTTCAAAATCCATTTGGACGAGGCAGATGAGGACCAGGAGGAGGGAGTTGGTGAACCCTGCTGTATGGTGCTGTTGGGTCTGATGCAGAAAAATCGCAGGCGACAGAAGAAGATAGGACAGGGCATGCTTAGCATCGGCTATGCCATCTACCAGGTATTGAAGAGTTGGGATCATTTTTACCGCACACTTCATGTCTTTGGTATGATGTGTTGGCCCATAATTGGACTATATCTTTGCTATTGCTCGAATCTTCCTGATCAAGCATCGTCTTTGCTCCCCTAAGTATCTCTCTCAATGACCTTACTGAGGCCTGAATTCCACAATTAGAGATTCATTCGTATGGCTCAAGTCTCTGTTGTTAACACTGAGATGTGCAATTCCTTAAACTTTGCCTGTTAATTGAGAACTCATTGTAAATTTATTTATTAGATGCATCTTAGGTAACCGTAGATAAGAACATGGGGGCAAAAGGCACTTGAGGTGACATAGGCAAATAAGAGGCATCACTAAGGAGAAGGAGGTTAGATACGGGAGCTGAAGATACAAACCCCCTTCTTCCCACTGTGGGCAACCTGGAGACATTTGTTGGAACATAACAGGGCATAGTTTGGGGACACATGGCCGTTTTTGGTTCTGATGTCTCTGGAGTGGGGAACACAACTGGTGCTGCTCTTGACCTTCAGCCTGTGGCTCAATATGCCAGTTTTTGCCCTTGGTAACCACCCTTCTCTGAACTTAACCTCACAGATATATTAAAACGAGAATTTTAGGTCTTGGTGAACTAGCAAGGAAGAAACTGGAATCTACTTCTTCATACAGGCAAAGATTTCTTATAACAAATTCCAGGGGGATTTATGGTATTTTTTTTTCTAATTTTTGTTAAAAATGAATTTCATGGGGCAAAAATTACAATTCTAATCAAAAAGACTAAAAGTTGGCAGGAGACTCAATGACCCAACATCTCAGTATAAATTAATGCATGAAAAAAGAAAAGTGCAATTGCCAAACTCATACCATCCTCCCCTATCCCTTAATCTGTCTATTCTGGAATTTAGGACCTTAGAGTTTAGGGCGTGTGTGTGTGTGTGTGTGTGTGTGTGTGTGTGTGTGTGTTATATGTTGGTGGACTGGTATTTGGAACAGTTGCTGCCTGATGGCAGGATAAAGAATTGCAAATTAATAAATTACAATTCTATTCCCGATTAGCTCTTCTAGCTCCAACTAAAATGTAAATACTACAAAACCAGACTCATAGCTTACAGGTATAAAAACCTAAGAAGGCACTTTTTATATGAATATTAATATAACAAACTTCAGTGAGCATCTATTATGTACCCCATGTGGAGCTGAAAGTTGGGGACACACAGGAATATCACAAGGTTACTGCCCTCAGAGTGCCTACCATTTAGTGTGGAAAATCAGACGCACACCACTAGGCAGGTCTCATCTGCTATGATTGGGACCAACGTGGTGGGCTGGGGGATCCTTAGCTTCATGAGACTTTGATCAGAGATTCAAAAGATGACCTAGATTTCAAAGGTGAAGAAGGGAGAACATTCTAGCCTGAGGGAGTGCTATGTGCTTCTCAACAGCTTGAAAGTAAGTAACGGTTTTGGAGAGAGAACAGTCAACTGACAAGGCTTCAGGGTGAGGTAGCTACTCAAGAGATAGTGCCTCCGGTTCTCAATCCATCGAGTCTACCTTACATAGTATTCATTTCATGATAGCATTGTGAGATATAGCATTTGCACTCAAAAATAATACATAAAACATGCCCGTTCTTCAGGCATCAAATTATAGCTGCTTATGAAATACTTTCATGTATGTGATCCATGGTCTTTCTTCTGATAAGAGGCATATAATTTAGGCATATATTCTGATAAGAGGCATATAAGCAATGTTAAAATTAGGTTGAGGGAATGAACGTAGGGAGAAGCTGGGGCTATAAGGAGCAGCTGGGGTTGTAGGGAGTAACTGGGGTTTTAGGGATGCCATACTCTTATCCCTGCATCTTCTTTCTCTGGCCTTAACTGTCTGAAACTGGAGTCTAGTTTGAAGATAAAAACCTACCACCTATAGAGAAGCAACCAGGAATTCCTGAAGGCTAAAGAGCCCTCCTCCTCCTGTCTTCTCTCTGTCCCTTTCATCTTCCTGCAGTGACAATAGGCTCCTGCCAGGCAGGTCTGTCATTTGCACTCAGGATTCTGCACTTCCTAGATGGTTGTCTCTTCCCATCTCTCCATGGGCAATGGTTAAGACCTTCTCTTCTGTCTCCCTGCACTTGCCTGGCTCAGTTCCTGCCCAGTGACTGTTGGCGGGGTGAATTTGGAGCATATTGACAGTAGCTGCAGTGGTTGAGCTTTTAATGAAAAGACTGCCAAGGTAGTTAGGAAAGCCCCTACTGGGGTGGGGAAAAGCCCTTGCTTTCAGGCCTGGAGTGGGGAGGGAGATTTCTGTAGGGGACTCTGCTTTCCCAGACAGTCAGGGGTTCTGCATGGATAATTTTGGTTTCAACTCAAAATTAAAGGAGGAACAGTGACCCCAGACTGTTTCATGTTTGCTGCCAATGACAAATGGATGCTTGCTGGTCCCAATTTCCCCTCATTTTGTTGTTTCTCAGAGTTGTAGGCAGTTGCCCATTGACCTTCACCAACAGCAGTGCCTGCCCTGCTCTTCTGGTTCAAACAGCCTGTGTGGTAGGGAAAAAGGAGGGAAAAGGACACGTGGGGATTGGAGTCCTCTTCTCTAGTCTAACACAGGAGCTCTGGGCATGACAGAGCTCCCATTCTGGATCTGAGAACTCATCTCTTGTGGGAGTCAACATTTCCAGTTTGAAATAAGAGAGCCGAACTGAAACTAAGTTAGTGAAAAAGAAATTTACCACCTCATGTGATCAGACTGAGGGAAGGAGAGGGACACTTGGGACAAGGGACTTCAATGCTACTATGACTCTTTTTCTCCACATCTCCTGTTTACTGTTGATGCTCTTTTCCAGGATAGATACTGTAAATGTCTTTATCCTGTAATATCACCAGCATGAGGGAAGGGGCTTCTTTCTTAGTTCCAGTTGCAAAAATTCTAGAGAATTTTTTGATAGAACTTGGGTCACATGCCTATTCTTGGACCACTTATGATGACCAAGGGAAGGACAAAATTATGGCTCAAATTGAGTGAGATCCCTTCTCTGTCCCAGACCTTGATCTGGTGGGCCAGGTCTGTAGGTTTGTAAGAAGATATTAGCTCTTATTTGAGCCTGAAGTTTATTACTCTTGAAGAACCTGGGATCCTGGTAGATTATACAACTAGAAATAAAGTGAAAAAAGTAGAACCTGCCCTCCACTCCCAGATTTCTAGGACTCAGTAGTTTATGAAAGGCCTTGAAATTCATTATAACTGTCCAGACTCAGAAATGCTGACTAGTTTCTCACTTCAGCACCAACTAAAGCTGCGAAACTCTACCATCTACAAAACCTAGGGAGGAATGCAAAAGCACATAGGGAGGATCTTGAACTCTCAAGTAACCTGCTCTTGTCTTCTGTCCTGTAGGTCCCCAAGGAGGTATGTGAGTACTGTACTGACAGAGACATCCTTCCTTTGGTAAGAAAGAGATTGGGTGCCTGTCCCACAGCACCAACTGCTTCTTATAATGGAAGCCTGTTCTCCTGTGGACTCACGTGATCCAGTGAGCTGGTACCCTGAGGGTGGGTAAAGATAAGCCCAAGTCCCACCTACCATGTTCCCTGGGAAGGGAATAGTGGTTATCTTTGCCCCTTGTGTGTCTGATGTTCTGGTCTGAACAAGATGATTATAACACAACTTAGATTCCTATTTACCTGGCCAACAGAAATAAATGTCCTGATCTCTGGTAAGAAAAGAAAGTACCAAGTTTATCTTCTTAGTTCTCTGCTTTTCCTGTGCCTCAGTACTTTCCACCTGGGTTAGGGAGCCATATTATCATTGTCACACTTCTATCTGGAATTTCTTCTGCCATCTCAGGTTTCACCCACTCTCTCATCCACCTCAGCTAGTTGAAGGTAGGAGTCCCAGGCAGCAATCCTGGGAGGAAACCTGCATAACTCATTGTGAGACTGCAGTCAGCACAAAATGAGGCCCCTGCACATGCTAGTGATGGTCTCCTTTGTTATAACTGAAGAGTTTTAAAAAGTCAATGCCCAACCTACATCCCATCTCAGTTATATCAGAATCTCTGGGCAGGAGTGGAGGATCCAGGCATCATAGATTTGTAAATGACCCATGTGATTCCATTGTACAGCCAAGGCTGAGACCCATTGTTCAGTCTGGAGTCAATTATGTAGCTCTGCATCTGCCCTACTGCAGCCTTCCTCCTACTTTTCCAGGTTCTCAAGCTTGTCCAGTGATGTAGCATATACCAACAGAACCCAAATTCACAGACCCCAAGCCTATAAAATGTACCAAGGTTAGAGCCTACTGGTCTACCCTGCCCATGGATCACAAATGCATTTTATTATGGAGGGAACAGACAAGGGCATAAGGATGATTCAGAGTGAACACCTCTTCACTACTAAAATTAAAAACAAACCTGAGTTAAATAAAGTTGATGGTGGTTCCCATCAGAAATGCCCCATTTATATGAGCTCAGGGTCATGTACACACACACAGTGGAACTTTCCTCAAGAGCACCTCATGGTTCCCTTAATGTGCCCCTGTGGATCTGGTATTCTCCAAGTGTCAGTGAGTCTTTAGATCAAAGGTTGTCAAACTTGAAGTTGCCTCAGAATCCCTTGGAGGGTTTGCTAAAGCACAGGTGACTGAGCCCAACTCCTGGAGTTTCTGATTTTGTTGGTCTTAGGTTCCATAATTTGCATTTCCCCTAGGTTTCATCTGGTCTGCTCCCACACTTTGAGAAGTACCATCAGTTAAACCTGCTGGATTCCTGTCCTTTTCCTCCTGAGTCATGTCGAGAGATTTGAGGACCAGGGACCTGTTGCACCAGCTTGTGTGTGGTCCCCTGTGGGAAGAGGGGACCTAGCTCTTATTTTAGTGTCTCCAATTCCCACACCAACTTCCCAAACAGGGCTTCTCTAACCTGCTCCACCCTGAAACTCAGCTTGCCTCTTTCCCAGCCCAACCCAACTGGAGTTTACTTCTCCATTTCTTTCTCTCTCTCTTTTTTATTGGTGCATTATAATTATATATAATAGTGGGATTCATTGTTACATATTTGTACATGAACACAACAGCACAATATAATTTGGTCAATTTCATTCCTCATTGCTTCCCCATTTCAGCACTACTTATTATTGTCTTCTGCAGGGTCCCCCTCTCTCCCCTTGTTATCTTCAGGGATGGCAAGAATAACATTCAGTTAGGACTGGGAGTATAACTCAGTGGTAGAGCATTTGCCTAAGGTGTGTGAGTTCCTGGGTTTCATTCCCAGAATTGCACACACACACACACACAAATACATGTAACTCATGACACTTAGACCTTAGTCATGATCTTGCTGACTGTGCCCCCAGCATTCTTTTGCCCAGAGTGTAAATATTTTTAGTGGGAATCTCAAGCACTGTGACTGCTGAGTCAGCAGGGACTGCCTGGGGGATTCCTGTGAAGTGTTGGCCAGGGTAGTGGGGACAGGTGGCCCTACTTTCCTCCCCTGCTTAGCAGATCTGTGGTCCAAGAAGGGTCTGGTGGCCATGTATGGACACAGCCCACTCCAGGGTGGGCATTCTAGATTCAGGTCACATAGAGGTCATAGACCTTGCAGCTTCTCAGTACTTGCCCTCTGTCACAGCATCATGATGAAGATTGATCATAAAGATACAGTGCTATGGGAGGCTTAATTAGAGCAATAACAATGGTGGCACCTGTGTTTTCAGAGCACTCTGCAGTCACTAATTAGCCTGTACCACATACTAATAACCTCTCCCTTCCCCACAACAGATGGCGGGGGGTCATAGGGAGCATCTTCCCCTCTGGGAGGAGAACTAGGCCCTGAAGAGGCCAAGAGGGACCCAAACTGGGCAGGCAGAGACTGCCTCCTCTGCCTGCCTCCTTCAGAGTTGTCTCCTTGGGCCCCGGCCTGTCCACCTCAGCCACCTTGCTGAACAATTTTCCCAGGTAGTCAAGGGTGAGTGGCCCATCTGGCAACTTGTGTTTGAGGACCAGGATCAAACCTCACTCTCCAGCCTTGGGTCTGTACTGAGAAGGTCACTGTCATATCTGCAGGGACAGTTGCGGAGTAAGAGTCTGTTGGAATTAGGAGGAAAGCTATCCAAACAGCACACACCAGAGGCCCTGGGCTCAACCTTTCATTTTGGGGAGGTTCAGAAAGCAAAAGGTCCAGCCACTCTCAAGCAGGCAAGGTCAGTGCCTCCAACAGGGCCTGGCTCCAAATACACTTGATGATTGACACACAGTGAGTTCATGACAGAATTCAAGGCCTGATTCTCAGAGTGGTATTAAAAACCAACGATCCCTAAATCAGCACTATAAAACCCAACTCTTAGCTTTCATCTTCCAGGATTTAGAAAGAAATTGATTCTGCCTGTTGCTTACAGCTGGAGAATCACACAGATGTGCACCTGGGCAGGGACTTCTTCCTTGGTCACCAACCCTCCGTTCACTCCAGTACCTATGTCAACCTGCGGGAGGTGTCTGGCCGTGCTCGGCTGCCCCCTGGGGAGTACCTGGTGGTGCCCTCTACCTTTGAGCCCTTCAAGGATGGCGACTTCTGCTTGAGGGTGTTCTCTGAGAAGAAGGCCAAGGCCCTGTGAGTCTTGTTTCACTCTGTGGTGGGGCAGGGTTGCCTGAGCACTGGGTCAGCGGAGGGGAATGGCTACACATAGATGCTGGGGCCACATCACTGGGTGACCTGCTCCTGGTTGATATTTCCAGAGGAAATTTGTCAAACATCACAGGTCCCAAGGTCCTTCATGGGGTGTCCACCTCTTGCCTCCTCCTCTTTGTTCTATAGGACACCTGGGGTTTCCTTGCAAAAGTTGGTCAAGGCTGGAGAGAAAGGGCGCCAGTAGTAGCCTGGTTAGAAGGAGTCCCGCCCATCTAGGAGGGCACAAGAGGTCAGAAAGCAGGGTGTAGGGGAGCACACCATCTCCTTCCCAGCGCTCACACACACACACACACACACACACACACACACATACATACCACACTGTATAATCACATACACACACTGCACCCACATGTACACAACACATACAAAATACACATCACACAGTGTGCACAAAACACAGTGCACACATAGACACACACACACATAAAACATAAATCCACCACATACCACATAGACATCACACATTACACATACACAACACATACTACACACAGCACACACAGTACACGAGCCCTCCCACCTTATATACCTTATCCCCTGTACTATACAAACACCACACAGATACTGCATACATACACATAGAGCACAGCACGCATATGGTACAAGCATGCACACAGGGCTGTGATTTCTTGCTGGCTCATCTCCATGAGGCCATTTCAACAGGGATTCATGTAGCCAGGCTCTCAGGGAAGAAGAATGGTAACTGGGGTAAGGTGATGGGAAAACTCCTCAAAATTTGCCAGGCTAGATCTTCTAGAATCCCTTAGAGAGAATATTCAACTTGAATATTCTCATTTTGATGAAAAATTTAGGGAGAAGTGGAGGTTGGGGCAGTAAAGGGTAGGGATTCTGGTTAAAGATTGGGTTTATGCAATTTTTAGTAGGAACTGAAGGTCTCAAGTGGTCAGTTAGTTCCTCAAAAGAGTCAAAACTCCTAAAAGAACCTAGTTATTAAGCGAACTTTTAACTTTCTCATGTTTAGTTTCTTTCTTTGTATTTCAGGGAAATTGGGGATGTTGTAGCTGGAAACCCCCACGAGGTATGCAATCTCTTACTATTCCAAGTTTTGACACTATTGCATAGCAGCCATTTGGAGTTTCTTGTTGATTTAACAGAGTTCTTTACATATTAAGGATGGCAACTTCTTATTCATCAGGTCCACAATATTTTCTAGGCACTGGCTCTTCCTGAAGAGATGAAATAGAAGTAGCACTAGAATGCAGGCTTCATAATGCGTCCGCACTCCCTGGGGGAGAGGTCTTAGTATCTTCCCTATTCAGTCAGCTGAACCCACAGAGACAGCTCACTCACTGTGTGTTCGAATGTTCTGTGCAGGACAGAGAAGTCAATGGGAGAAATAGATCTAGTCCCCTGTTCTCGGATTGCTCTCCAGCTTTCTGGAGGACAAATGGAAGCATATGAAAAAGATGAAGGGAAGTGTGCTCCTTCCCTAAGCTTGCATGTATGCAGTCCTAGGGCTGCTGGGGCAGCACCTAGTCTGGGAAGGCCATGCAGAGGAGGTGAGTGCAGAGCCAGTTTTGGAGGAAGAAGTATATGTGGTTTGCAGTGTGGGTTCACCAAACTCCTCCCTCCCTATGTCCCTCACTGTGTCTTCAATTTCCTGTCCTTTTCCTTAGGTGTGTGTGGCATTATGTTGCTGCTCTGTGAGGGCCACCCTGTGTCTGTGACCAATGGGCCCTGGTGCAGGGCCCAGGGATCGGGCAGGACTATCTCTACAGGGACATGGGCCCAGCTTCCACCCCTCTGACCTGTCTACCCAAATGGGCTGATGTGTCTCTGACTGCAGATGTCACATAAAGCATGGGCCCAGCTTCCACCCCTCTGACCTGTCTACCCAAATGGGCTGATGTGTCTCTGACTGCAGATGTCACATAAAGCAACCTTCACCCCAGGGGCTGAGCTGCTGTCCTTGGCTCAATGGTGGTGGAAGCAGACATTTTATTACTGGACATAAATCAAATTTGTAAGCCTGTATTTCTGAAGATGCATGAGAAAATGACAAATAAGGACCCGTCTTGCCCTGGGGGTTTATGTTGTGAGTCTATCAGACAGAGAGAAAAGCATGCCAATGGGCTGTGTGTTCTTTCTTACTCGGTTAGTCTCTGCTCTGGTGTGGTTGCTTCCCTGTGTCCTGGGTGCAGTACGTAAACCCACTGTCAATAATGCCTCTCACCTCAGTTCAGCTGCAATGCCTGGCACCAGAGGTCCTTCCTGTGCTGTGGCTCCTAGTGATCTAGCTGGTCAGAATTCTCCCTCTAGCTCCACCTCCCAGTCACGGATGCCAGCTCAGCCTCCTTGCTGCCCCAGGGGGACTGATCATTCACAGTGGCATCTCTTACCGTCAGACCCAGGCATGTTAGAAGAGTCAGTTTTCCAGTGTACAGTAGGGGACTGAGTCTTTTTGTTTTTGTTTCTGCCAAATCAACTTAAAACTGACTCTAAGCCTCCTTTGAACCAGGCTGGCAGAAGTTCAATCCTGGTCATAACTCCCCAACTTCACCACGGGTTTTCTGAAGCTCGAGGTCTCTCTGGTCATGGGTGCAGATTGGTCAGGCTGTGGTCAGTGCTTAGGTTCCTTCATAGATCAGAACTCTTGGGTTTCTGCCTTTGGCCTGTGACCTGATGAAGTAGGAACCCCCAGACAGGGCATCAGCCTTCTGAGGTCCCCAGAGCATGACTATGGAGCCACACAAGGGTCCCCAGTATTCCAAGGCCTTGTGGACTTCCAATGTATCCTTGATCTCACAGAAACTCTGCTTTTCCTCTCTGTAGCACCCTCGCCTGATACATGCATGCCACACACACACACACGCACACACACTACATACACATACCACACATGCATCTTACATAAACACACCACAAATGCATACACACCATACACAAAAACACCACCCACATACCCACACATATACACACCATGCACGCAGCATACACATACCACACAGGTACACATATACATACCACTCCAGCTCCATACACCCAGCATACACATACTGGGGATATGAATTACATATATATACTACACACATGCTATGCAATACACATAAACACAATATACCCCTCACATACATACCCTACATACAACCACACACATACATAACACACACACATACAAACACCATACATACACACACTACACATACACACCCGGCATATGAGCACATGTACACACATAATACAGTGATAGTGTCCTTAGGGAACTCAGGACTTTATAAGAGACGGAAAGAGCTATTTCCTTCCAGAACTTTTCTTCCCTCCAGAAACCTCTAAGTCATGAACGGTTGGATGTTCAAAGAGTCTGACTACCTGCTTGGAATAGGGAAGGGAAAAAATCAAGAGTGAACTAACACACGATTGGAACTTAGATGTGTTTCTTTGAGCAGGGCTGTAAAGATGTCACTAACAGGTGATATAATAACAAAAAACTAGATCCTTGTGTTTGTCATACTGCCATATCATTTCAAAGTATTTTTGCATGTATTCTATAGGGATAGCAGGTAATTTCATGAGAATAAATTCCTTGAGGATAATTCATCAGTGCATTCAGACATAGGTGATGGATAGTTCCCAACTTGCACCAGGTGTTCAGTAAAGTCCTTTTCTGAATGAATGAACAGATTTAAGCTCTGTATTTGCTATCAAATAAACACAAGGTCCTCATTCTCTGTGTCAATGATCCTCCTAATGGCCAAGTGCCTGCTCTGTGTTGGTATGTGCCCATATCCATTCACTGTTTTTTGTAAAATATTTTCCCAGAATAATAGACTTTTATTCCATGTCTAGGATTTATGGACTTCCCACTAATTTTTGGTGTTACATGTTACATGAACACATGACTTTTTCCTCCTGCAAAACTATTTTAAAACCATATGCATGGGATAGGATGTATTTATCATTTTTTTCTTCTAAAAAAATCTGTGTGTGTCATGTGTTTTTACTTCTTCATCTTATTTGAAACCGTAGGCATTAGCATCTTCCTGTGACAGGTGAGGAAACAGCCCGAGAGGTTGAAGATGGGATGCCAGATATAGGAAAGGTCATTGCCTTCCAGAACTTCTGTTTTCTTCCCCTACAAGTCCCCAGGTCACAGTTCATTCATTCATTCAGAAATCTCTGGTTATCGTCTTAGAGGTTGGTGGAGAAGTGCTCAGCTGGAGTTTGAAACCTGGTTCCATCATTTACTAGCTGTGTGATCTTGTCCTGTGACTTAACTCTTTAAATCTCAATTTCTCCATCTATGAAACATGAACAGTGATGAGACTCACCTCATAGGATAGTCATGAGTGTTTAGTGAAATAATCCATATAAAGTACTTCATGGCAGCAAGTATTCAACAAATGTAAATTTCATTCCTACTGTTGTTACTTATGTTAGTTGTAGAACCATCAGGCCGCACTGGGCCTTTTATACTCATCTTAGTGATGGTTTTGGAAAAAATTGACCTGGCTCTCTGAAAGTTCTTCCAATCATCTGGGAAGCTGTGACTTTTCTGTCTAGTGGTGACAGTTGGGGGATTGTTTAATAAGTTTGGATGGAGCCCATTATCATATCAGAAAGCCTCTGGTCAAAGGCATTCCTATAATGGTTTGCAATTTTCAAAGGACTTTGACATACATTAGTGCTCATTTGATTCTCAAAATGACCTCATGAAACAGTTCAAGCTAATTTAATATTAGAGTTGAGGAAATGGATATTTAGAGCCCTGACATGGGATCCAGTAAGTGGCCAATCTGCTATTTCAGCCCTTGTCTTCTGGTTTCTAGTTCTGCTGTATCTAATTAGAGTGTGTTCTCAACCACTTTTTAATCATGTTTGTAATCGGTCAACTTTTTGTCCCTGTGATAAATACCCAGGAAAAACAACAGAGGCCAGAGACAAGAAATATCTTTCCAAGGCACACCCCCATGACCTATTCCTCCAAACCTGCCCCACCACCTGCAGTTTCCACCAACTCCCAGTAGTCCTTTCAGCTGTCAGTGGATAATCCACTGATGAGGTCAGAGCCCTCATGATCCCAGTCACTTCCCAAAAGCCCCACCTCTGGACACTGCTACACTGGGGACCAAGCGCTCCACATGTGAGTTTTTTGGGGGTACATCCTAGATCCAAATCATACCAGTATTGTTCTTTGAGAATCTGATAAAAACTAGTAAAATGCATATAAATGTAACCCAAAATTTTCATGCTATTTCTGGAGTTCACAGGTCCCCATGAAGGTCATCAATGAATCCCATGGGAGTTCATAGGCCCAGACTGAGATTCCTCAATGTCAGTGTGTTTTATTGTTCTCTGAAAACAGTTCAGGGTTGAAATCAGGAATTCAGGGGTGATGGGGCTCACTTCCCCACATCACTCAGAGAGGATCCCCTGGGCTCTGGCACTGCATCCCTGCTGGATCATAAGCCCTCTAGGGCAGGGACCTCAGATGGCTCTCTTGTTCACTCCCACTTAGTCCGAAGCCTGGCATACGATTCACGCACAATAGATACTAATGGATGAATGTTGCCAATCTTTGTCTTTCATTTTTCATTTCATTCCCATCTTGACTTTGCACCTGTCCTTCCTCTTAGCCACACCCCAGTGAGCTGGATAAAGAAGACAAGCAGTTCCAGAGCCTGTTTGAAGAGTTCGCAGGGAAGGTGAGCGGAGGGCAGGTGCGACTTCCCAGATGGGCAGGAGCATGCTCAGTAATACTCGGGTCAAGTCTGTCTTTATTCCCTTGGGTCTGAGGAGTATAGAGAACGAGGCCTCATTCCCCGGGTGCCCAGCTTCTGTGCCTGTCCCCTCATCCTCTCAGAAGACAGAGGGCCCTTCTACACTGCTGGGGGAGAGTAATCATTGTTTTGAGGCCATTTTTCTTCCTGTGTTGGCTGACTTGAAAAGTGGAATCTCTAGATTCTGTTGTTATTTGGCCCAGTCAGTTCGGGGCTTCTGGCTAAAGAGTCAGGGCAGCAAAATCTCTCTAAATTGATCTTTTGGAGATGGAATTGCCCAGCCTAGGCAGGGGACAGCTCAGTTAAGCTAGCCTGGACTTGGAAACACAGCCAGGCCCACTGCCCTGAGAGACCAGCAGTGCTTGACCTGCAGAGCCCAAGCTTGGCCAGGGTGTGAGCGTGATTGGGGGTGCTTGAAGCAGGGAGAGTGCTGCCCCCAATCCTTCCTCCCCACCCTGAAGGCTGAAGTTTGTTTTGGTAAAATCACTGGAAGCCCATAAATTGGAACTCACCCAGGACTTGAAGTGCCCCAGGTGGTCCCATAAATAGTGACTGACCCTGTTCTTCGGAGGGTAATAAAGTCCCCAGAAGACCTCAGAAAGGGAAAAGCAGTGCTCTCCATTCCCTGGAAAAGCTCTGGGGACTTTTTAGACTTCAGGATGAAATGGAAGCTAGGCACAGTAGCATGTGTCTATAGCTTCAGCTACTGAGGGAGTTTGAGGCAGGAGGATCACTTGAGCCCGGGAGTTCAAGACTAGTGTGGGCAATATAACAAGATCCCATCTAAATAACAACAACAACAACAACAACAACAACAATAATAAAGATGGAATGGAAGAAAATACATCAGAAACCTTTGCAGAAAAGGAAACCTGCCAACAACTCTTTTACATTGCCACTGGATAAAAAATTCTTGTGAAAATTCAATTCATGTTTTAGATGGATGCTCAGGTCAGTGTTTTTACTAACAAAAGCTTGCCAAAGGACCGTGTTTTATTTAGAACATCCAGAATGATAGAGAAGCTCACATTTGTAGGTTTGTCCTGTACCTATCTTTCTTCTCTCTCCTGCTGAGGAGGGCGGCACTGACCACTCTCCCAACTCGGCTGGTGATGTGACTGGCACAGAGAGGTTAAGGAGCTGGCTGAGGGCACCAGGCCTCACAAGGGTCAGAGCCAAGGTCTAAATGTAGACTCTCAACATTCCGTTTCTTCCCTGGCAGGCAAAAGAGGGCTGTATTCTGGCCTAGAGGCCTCTCAGAGGGACCTCAGGTGTTATTATTGGGACTGACTATCCTGTGCCCCAGTGAGCCTAGCTGCCCCCACAGGAAACATTGCCTTGTGTGGCTCTGGTCTCTTTTTTTCCAGTGCCAAGACCTGGCTGGAGGAGGATGGGAAGTAGCTGGGTCAAGGTCACAGGATAAGGAGGGGGTTTCAGATTGGAATCCAGTTCTCAGTCTAGCACCCCTTCATTATCCCATCTCAGGCCTATCTTCCTGGCATGAATCTTGCCTCTGGCTCAGTGTTTATCCTAAATACATATTGTCTATACTGCACCCCCCTCAATCTCAATTCCCAGTTCTTAAATTGGCTTCTACATGAACTAGCAACTCCCACAGATGCAGTGACAAAATGGCACTCTGGAGTGAGACAATCTCAGCTCCACCACTTGGTAACTGTGAACCTCAAGCCATTATATCCCATGAAAATGGCCAACGACATCAGGTGTAGAAATGGTGTTTAGTGGTTTACAAAACCATGGGTCTTTAACTGTAACATGGAGTGGAGTTGCCTTGAGGATTTAAGTATATCCCACATCAGGTGTGTGGCACATCTGAGCCGGCTCCTGTTCCTACTACTTGTCACACTTTGTTTTCTGTTTAGGCAAGCCCCGTCAAAGGCAGCGGGAGCCTGGGAGGCAGGCAGCCTTCTGCCAGCCGTGGCCACCGAGCTCACAGCACCAACACACAACCCTGCCAGGCTGTTGGGACCCCAAAGGAAATGGAGAATTTGAGTTTTTAAAGCTGTCACATGCTTTTAAAATCACAGGGTTGGTGGGCTGGGTGTCTGACTGTGGAAGAAGTTCTGTACTCATTTAGCATCTTGAAGTAGCTTGGCAGGGCTGACATGATTTGCAATTGGTTGCTCTTCCTAGGATTCTGAGATCGGTGCCAATAAGCTCAAGACAGCTCTGAATGGGGTGTTTTCCAAACGTAAGTTCCTCCCTGGGGCCTCTCAGAAAGTCTTTGGGCTCCTAAGAAAGATGCCAGGGTGGGGCTGAGGGAGGTGGCAGGCAGAAGTTGGCCAGGAGCACTGCATGGGGAGAGGGGACTTTGACCTCTGACTCCTGAGGGCCAGCAAGGCAAGAGCCATAAGGCAGGGAAGACTGGCGAGGAGGAGGTACTGGGTGGGGTGAAGGAGGTGCTGGAGACCAGCTAGACCTTGAACAATGGATCAATAACCCATGATACTAAATGTAATTTTATGACAAATCCTGGGGAGTTGGACTGCAGTTGACTTAAGTGACACTCTCTCACACAATTACCATGACTGGTACCACGGGAAACTGCAGACTAAGGATCTTGTTCTGCCATAATTTCATTCTTCTTTAAAGCTGAGTAATATTCCATCGTGTGTATGTGTATATATACACACACACCATATTTTCTTTATCCATTCATGTGTTAAATGGCATCTAGGTTGGTTCCATAGTTAAACTATTGTGAATTGAGCTGCTATAAACAGTGATGTCTCTGCTTCACTGTAGTATGCTGATAAATGGATGAAGTGGGAGAATATCATGCTAAGTGAAATAAGCCAAACCCAAAAACCAAAGGCCAAATGTTTTCTCTGATATGTGGATGCTAATTCATAATAAGGGTGTGGGTGCTAGGGAAGAATAGAGTTACTTTAGATTAGGTAGAGGGAAGTGAAGGGAGGGGAGGGAGTCTGGGGATAGGAAGGGTGTTAGAGCGAAATGGACATTATTACCTCATGTGCATATATGACTGCATGACCGATGTGATCCTACAATATACAATCAGAAAAATGAAAATTACACTCCATTTATGTATGATCTATCAAAATGTATAAATGCATTCTACTGTCATGTACAACTAAGTAGAACAAATAAAGAAAAGAAAAGAAAATACAATAATGCCTTCAAATGTATGGAGATAGATTTCCAATCTAGAAATATCTACCCAAACAATAATTAATTGTACATGAGTGCAAAATAAAGGAACTTTCTGATATGCAAAAAAAACCCCAAACAAACAAACAAAAAACTGGGTTGCCAACTTGTAGTGAGTACTTACAAGTCTGTTTTGTCTTGGCATTCATTTTGAATAAATGTTGGACATTCCCACACCAAAAATAAATAAATAAATAAGTAAATAAATAAATAAAATAAAAATAAAAAGGATCTCGTTCTGTAGCCATTTGGGGAGGCAGGGTAGAAGGGATGATTCTGACTGTCCTAGCCTGTTCTAGGTCCCCATCTTCAGACTTCAGCAAGTCTTGGGGACCGCCTCAGGGTTCAGCCACACCCAGGAGGAAGAGTTTGTGCCTCCCCTTGAATCCTCCGCACCATGGGAGCTGGTGTGGAGCTCTTTCTCTTCTGGTCCAGGGATGGTTAAGTCTTCCAGCTGGTTGAGTAAAGGCGGTCATTCACCCTGAGTGAGAGAACTAGAAACAGGGACTTGACTGAGGGGCAAAGAGAGAGCCCTTCTGGAGATGGACATAGGACTAAGCAGCTCCCCAGGGCTCTGAGCCGAGGTGCTGGCTCAGGATGGCTCTTCCATCTTCTGCTCCTCTCTTGGTGCTGCTGTTGTTGAGAAGAGCAGAGAGAAGAGGAGAGGGCTGCAGGATCTTGGGCGGCTGCCTTGACTCCCAGGTGTGCGGGAGGTTATGTTAGAGGCCAGGGATGAGCAGCAGCTCTCATTGAGCAACTATGTATTGTAATTGAAAGTGTAGGTGGTGGAGCCCCAGCTCTGCCCTCTACTGGTTGTGTGAACTTGAGCAAAAATATGTAACTTGGCTGGGGCTCAGTTTTCTTATCGATAAAATGGAACAATGATAGCATCTACCAAATCGGGTGGTTTGGAAGAGGAGATGTATTGTGCTTAGAATAGTATCTTGTTGGTCAAAAGCTAGCTATTTTATTTAGAACTTATATACCAATCACTGGGTTAACACTTCACTTATATCATCTCAGTTAATGCCTACCAGTTCTTGGGGTCAGTATTAACATTAACATTATCACTATCATTCCCACTTGATGGAGAAGGAAACTAAGCTTTTAGATATTAATCTGCCAAGTCTGTGTTTGTGAGCAGCAAATCTGGGGTTCAGAGGTTGAACTCTGATTCTGGTGCTCATCTGCATGGTGTCCCAGACCACCAGGAGGTTTAGGGAGTATCTGCCCATCAGCCCCATACAATGTTCTCTTTTTTTTGTGGAGACCCACATTCAGCTCCATAGTCTGCCTGGTGTCTTTGGTGGTCTTCTCCTGTGGAGGTTATTTATTTCCCTTATCTTCAAACAATCCTCATTCCCACCCTCTTTTCTGTTTAAATCTTTAGGAACAGACATCAAATTCAATGGATTCAACATCAACACTTGCAGGGAAATGATCAGTTTGTTGGATGTATCCTTTAAATGTCACATTATTTTTACTGCTTTTTCCTCCACCTTTTCCAGTAGGAAAGAGAGGGCAGGGTAGAAAAGGGGGAACTATATATTGAGCATGTGATTGGAATCATGGTTGAGTTTTAAAGAAAAAGGTATCATTTTATGAATAATTCTGAATAAAGTTGAGATTATCCCCACTTTTCAGGTTTAAAAAAAACAAAACAAAACAAGGAGGCATGCAGTGTTTAAGTGGCTTATCTACAATCATGCAATTTAAAGAGAGCAAGAGGGTGGTACTGTGACCCTCCTCCCCGACCCACATTGGGAATCACAGAATTCCTCCTGCCGAGTTCCGTTCCCACCACCCAGCCTCTGCCCACCGTGACGAGGCCTTTGTTTCAGAGTCTTCACTTGGTCTTTGGACTTTCCCTACCAATAGTTTAGCATTATCACACAAGATGAAACCTATTTGTTCACTCTGATCTAATTTAACCTTCTCTTCCTGGAGAGGAATGGTTTTAAAGTCTTTTCTGGCTGATATAACAGAATAGCATAAACTGGGTGGCTTTTAAACACCAGAAACTGCCAGACATGGTGGTGCACACCTGTAATCCCGGTGACTTGGGAGGCTGAGGCAGGAGAATCCTGAGTTCAAAGCCAGCCTCAGCAAGTGAGGCACTAAGGAATGCAGCGAGACCCTGTCTCAAAATAGGGCTGGGGATGTGGTTCAGTGGTCGAGTGCCGCTGAGTTCAATCCATGGTCTCCCCCCAGCCTCCTCCAAAAAGGCAAAAACAACACACCAGAAATTTATTCCTTAAGTTCTAGAGGCTAGAACATCCAGGATCAAGACTTGGCAGCTTTTGTGTCTGGCGAGGGCCTGCTTTCTGGTTCATGACTGTAACTTTAAAAGGGAGAAGGAATGAGTTTTCTGGGGTTCCTTCTATAAGGGCACTGATTCTATTTGTGAAGGTTCCTCTCTCATGACTTAATTTCTTCCCAAAGGCCTTACTTCCTAATACCCTCATATTGGGATCAGCTTTCAACATATGAAATGGGGGTGGGGGACAAAACACCCAGTCTATAGCAAATGGGTAGGAATTTTTGGCAGGGATGGAGGAAGCTAAGGGATTCTAGGTGGAAGGAACATTCTAGGTGGGAAGGGTCGGAGCTTGAATAGTCCAACATCATTTCCTTCAAGTTTTGCTTTGGGCAGCTCCAGGTTACTATTCTGCACGTTGCTGGTGATAAAGGTAATTTCTCCAGGGCTTTGGGAGGTTGTCCTCATTTCTTAGGGTCTCATCCATACTAAGATGTGATGGCCTTTTCTGCAGGATCCTTCACTATCTATAAGGTGGGACAGGAGGACTGATTCTCCTTTGTGTAGTATTCATGCAGTGCTTCGTGAGTAGCAGAGTGTGTGCTGCTGGGTTATCAGTGATGGAGAGACGGTATTATCTAGTGGTCCCAGAACCCCAGAAGACCACTCCCTGAATGGTGCTGGAGCCCGTCAGCCCTGCATCCTTCCAGTAATTTATGGGCCGCAGAGAACTCTTAAGTGTTGATTTGCTCTGTTGCAAATAGTTCTTTGGTTTCTGACCCTTTTTCATCAAACCTTGCCTGTTGACTTTAATTCAGATTCTAGAGTTACTGTAGCTAACCCCTTATTGTTCCCAATGGTATTTATATCTCTCCCAGTTTCAAGAGGATTGTGATTCTGTCACTCTTCAGGAGTTTTTGTTCCACAGATTAGATGGTGTAGGGCAGTGGTTCTGAATCATGGTGTGCAGCAGAACCACCCATGTAGACTTAAAAAAAAGAAGAGCTTTGTGGATGGATAATTCATGTTCCATTCAATGTAGCCACTTAAAGTGTATAATTCAACCATACAATTCAACAGTTTTTGGTAGAGTCATAGAGTTGCATAACCATCACCACGCAATTGAGAACATGTTTTTTGCTCCAAAAAGAAATCCTGTACTCATATTAGAAGTCACTCCTTATCTTCACCCATTCCTAGGCCACCACTAACCTACTGGCTCCATAAGTTTGACAGTTGTGAACATTCACGTAAATGGAATCATACAATATGTGGTCTTTGTGATTGGCTCCTTTCATTAGCATGATGTTTCAAGTACTATAGCCTGGTTAGCACTTCATCACCTATAGAGATATGAAAATACAGTTGCCTGTTTCAGTCCTGGAGATCCTGATCCTATAGGTCTGGTCTTTAGAGGCAATTTCCTCTGGAATTGAGAACTACTGGTTTTCTGGCACAAAGACTTTGGAACAGACCAAGGTCCAGATTCTGGCTCCACCACTTGTTAGGTGTATAAATTGGGGAAGTTGTTAAATGCTCTGAACCTTATTCCCCGCCCCCCTGGAAAATGGGATAGTAGTATTTACTTTGTGTGACTATCATAAGGGTGAAATGAGATGCAAGTATGTGAAGTGCCTAGACATGGTGTTAGCTTCCTGTGTACTTTACTCTCCTCGGAGATGTTGTTTGTATCATTAGTAAGGCTTTGAAGGCTGTAGTTGACACTCAGTGTTGATCATAGATATAAGAATGCAGACTTTCTTAAAGGGTGAGTATGTTAGTTAACTGTCCATTACTGTAACAAAATACCTGAGATGATCAGTTGATAAAGAGGAAAGGTTTATTTTGGCTCACAGTGTTTGAGGTCCGATCCATAATTTATTGGCCCTGTTTCCCTGGGACTGTGGTGAAGCAGCATATCATGGTAAAAGTATGGGATAGAGCAGAACAACCTACCACATGACAGCCAGGAAGTAAGGGAGAAAGAAAAGAAAGTCTGGGGTCCCAATACCCCTTCGAGGGCATGCTTCCAATGACCTATGATCTCCCGCTAGGACCATTTGTAAGGGTTCCACCACCTCCCAATGACACAAAGCTAGGGACCAAGCCTTTAACACACGAAACGAGGACTTGCCAAAATATAGCAGCATGTTTTACACTCTTAGATGTAAACAAGAATTTTGACTGACTAAGGAAGTGATCAGTGGTCTGCATTAGAATTTGAACATAGTGCTGTAACATGCTGGTGTTTATTTATTAGCTGTGGTGAGAAAAAGGTAGTGCTTCAAAGAGATTAAACTTCATGAGGTTAAGTACAGTTCAAAACTGAGTCCCACTGGGCATGGTGTCACACGCCTGTAATTTCAGAGCTCAGGAGGCTGAGGCAGGAGGATCGAGAGTTCAAAGCCAGCCTCAGCAATGTAGCAAGGGCCTAAGCAACTCAGTGAGACCCTGTCTCTAAATAAAATATAAAAAAGGGCTAGGGATGTGGCTCAGTGGTTAAGTGCCCCTGGGTTCAATCCCGGGTACTAAACAGAGTCCCCATAGTATAACACAGCACTCAATGTTCATTGGGGGAGGGAACCCAAGTTGGACATGGAAAGTCACATGACTCCCCACCTGTTTTGGTTATACAGTGGCTGGTGAGGAGACCATTTGATTGAGAATCTCAATCATGTGCCTCCTGATGATTTTCCTGATAACATTTTGACATTCCAACAAACTGTCATTTGAATGATCAGTCACAGAAATTTAAATCTGGAAGTGAATTTGCAGATCACATAGCTCTGTAGATGCTAATTAGTGATATTACTGGGAGGTCTTCAGGCTGGTGATGCGTGCTCTTTATTCCTACCTCTGTGTCTGGCTTCAAAGAAGGGCCTTCGTGGGTGTTTGACTTTGTCATCTGCATTTGAATTTGTTTCCCACCATCCCCCTGTTGCTCTGCTTGCTATAGAAGTGGCAGATTCACTGAGGTCTTGAGGCACTTGTGCACACTCACCAGAGAAAGCAACCCACGGGGCATGTAGATTTGGAGTTCAACCATGTTGACCTTTAACATGCTTAGAGTCATGGGACGGGCACCTTGGGCCTGGTGGAATTCAAGACGCTGTGGCTGAAGATCTGGAAGTATCTGGTAACTCTTCTCCCCCTCTTGGGCAGCCTCTGGGCCTCGGCCCCTTTCCTCCATTCCAACCCGCCATGGCACTCATGCCTGGTCTGCTTTGGACCCTAGTCTGATCAGACCTTTAATCATGATCAAAACCACCCAAATCTGGACACATTGTTCAGGAAGGAACATGGAAGCAATGAGAGAAGCTAATGCCAGCCCCTGCAGTGACAGTGCTATTCAGAGGGCAAGAGGGCCAGCACTGGCCCGCAGCCCAAGCTCTTCTCTTTATTCTGGAACCTTCTTGGGAGGAGTCAATGAGGTCTCTTCTGGAGTGTGTCTCTCACCTTCTCAGGGAGCAGTAGAGTGGAGGGAGATGGTTGTTGGGGACCAGAAGCTGCTGTTCTCTATCTGGAATTTCTGTCCTGCTTTAGGAGATCTATCGGGAAATGGATTATAACCACTCAGGGACCATCGATGCCCATGAGATGAGGACAGCACTCAAGAAAGCAGGTGAGGACAGTACCTGTAGACAAGGTCTTAGCACCCAGATGTGCCCATTTAGAATAATTGTTCTCGGAATGGCGACTGCTAATGGCCATCACTGGGCCATCTTCTGTTTGGGATCAGTGTGGCCACAGAACTTCGCTGAGTTTCCTTCCTGTTCAGGAAGGAGAGAATACTGCTGGACTCTAGAGAGCATAGAGCGTCAGGATGTGTCCAAGAACTCTGTGCTACTGGGAAGGTGACAGCAGTTACAGATGATGGGATCCTCATGGGGCCAGGCAGGGGACCCGCCACATGGACAGCCCCTCACCGTTTCTGCTTTCACTTGCTGTGGCTGATGTGGCAATGGCTGAGACAGGGTTGAGGCTAGTGTGGGACCAGGGAAGGGACTGATGAGGCTTATCTAAGAAGATAGACTGGATGGCAGGGCACCTTCTGGGACCCCTGGAGGAGGCAGCGTCAGCTGGTTTGTTGCTTTATAGAGAATCATGAAGGGACCATGTAGTGTCAACCCACTGAATTTTTATGGGGGACAGTTCTGAATCCTTCACACTACCTATGACTCAGGTCTCCTCTGCCCTCAGGTTTCACCCTCAACAACCAAGTGCAGCAGACCATTGCCATGCGGTATGCGTGCAGCAAGCTTGGCATCAACTTTGATGGCTTCATAGCTTGTATGATCCGCCTGGAGACCCTTTTCAGTGAGTTCTTCTCTCTTACAAATACACCCTTTTTCTCCTGAGTATAGGAGCAGGACCTGACATTGCCTTTGGGAGGCTAGGGGGTCCAAGAAACCATAACCAGGATTTTTGTAACTGAGGCTCCCTTGAAGGAAGAGGAGGTGGACACAGAAGGGACTGAGGTGGTCATGTTGGTCAGGCCCAAGGGAGGGACTGCCTTTTCTTGGAGACTTGAAAAGCTGCCATCTAGAATGTTGAGCTCCTGCTATGTGTAGTCACTAGGTCAAGGAGAATGAATACCAAAAATGGTCCTTGCATGGCTTTTAGTCTATACACATTTGCACTTCCAAGGGGATCATGTTGAGAGTCAATCAGGGAAGGGATGGTGTCCTCTCTGGAAAGTAGTAAGTGTTCTCCTGCTACCTTGGTCCTTGGGATCCTGCTGTTTTATAATCAATGAGACCTTATCTAGAGAGGGGTTTTTCTTCCATGGGTTTGGTGTTGGGAGAGTGGGAAATGGTCTTAAGAACAAATGGTCAAGTGACCAGAGACAGAGCTAAGGGCCTGGGTTACCCACAACTTCACCTCCTGTTAATATAATTGCAAGTTTCTGAGATGAAGCTTTTGAGGGTAGAAATGCAAAAGGGACCATCTCTGTCATCCCATTTGGGACATCTGCTGTCAAAAAGGCTCACCCTGGGTGCTGAGTCTAGATCTAACTTAAAAAATTTTTTTTATGCTTTTGGGGCTCTAACCCAGGGCCTCATGCATACTAGCCAAATGCTCTACCACTGAGCTCTACCACTAGCCCTAGATCTAGCTTTTTGGGTCCTTGAGGGTAGGTAAGAGCTGGAAAGGAAGGGGGAGGTAAGAGAAGGGATTTCCAGGTCTGGAGGGGATGGAAAGATGTAACTCTCTTACTGTTCCAAAGACCAGGAACAGCTCTGTCTAATTTTTTCCTTCTCTGGTATCTTAGAATTATTCAGGCTTCTGGACAAGGACCAGAATGGCATTGTCCAGCTCTCTCTGGCTGAGGTAAATGACCTGGTTTGATGAACAGCATGCTGATGGTACTTGGAAATTCTTGGATGGTACAGTGCTGGGTGGTGTTTATTCCTACTGACCGTCTTATTTCCACATGAATACCATGCATGTGCTGTTAAAGGCATGGGGAAGGAATGTGTTTGTCTATCATGCAGTTTTTCAAACATTGTTATTTATTATTATTATTAATTATCTCAAAGATAAAGCAACAGCTACTTTTCAAATCATTTCAAAGATGCACTCTTGCTAATTTGGATGGAACTGTGTGCAGTAGGAATGGTTTGAAATGTCTGACTCTAGGGCTCGATATCTGAAGCTGAAATATAGAAGGACATCAGAAACAAAAAATGAAGCACCAAGGTAAAATGAGTGATACAAAATAAATGAGTATTTTCTTTCTTTGCCATGTACATGTTACATAATGCTTTATGCAGAAAGCACCATAGTGCTTGCCATGTAGAGAGCTGCAGCCCCGGGTAGCAGAAGCCTTTAAGTGACCTGAGGGGGCAGCAGGAGGTGTCCGCATGTCCTAAAGGTCCAGGGCAGCGTGGAGGCATTAGCCCTGGTCCTGCTTCTGAGGTAGAGGACCAGGTTATTTCTGATCCAGTCAAGTTGTCTGGCCCAACCACTTTCCTTTCTTCACTGAATTGGAAATGTTATTGACCCCTTTCTGAGATCTAGGAAAGGCCCTCCTTCCAACATACCTGTGGATTCCTACAGATGTCCAAGCAATAATGCAGAATCTAAAATGAAGTATATTTATAGTAATATATATACCTACATATGTATGGAATACAGATGCCTATATAAGAATACAGGAAAAATATAGACACATATATAGTAACATACATATATAGAAATATAAGAATTATAAGATCAGAAAAATTATAAGAAATATAAGAATATATACATATGTCTGTACACACACACACACACACACACAGTTGTCCCTGGGTATACACAGGGCCTTGGTTCCAGGTTATTCCTCATAAACCAAAATCCACAGATGCTCAAACCCCATATTTAAAATGGCACAATATTTGCATATAACCTACATGTATCCTCCTGTATATTTTAAATCATTATTCTAGATTATTTATAATACCTAGTAAAATGTTAATGCCATGTAAATAGTTGTTCTACTGTATTATTTAGGAAATAACGACAAGAAAAAAGTCTGTTCATATTCAATACAAATGCAATTTTGTTTGAATATTTTCGACCCGTGGTTGGTAGACTCTGGAGGCAGAGCTTGTGGATCTGGAAGGACAAGTGTACACATACCCCCACCTGTGTTTGAAAGCCCCCTTTGGGTCTAGAGCTTTCTGTAAGCCACTTTTCTCTGGTGCTCTGGCTAAGGAGCTCGCTCGGGACTTCCCTAAGGGCTTCCTGTGGTCAAGCAAGACACTCACTGGAGAGTGGGGATATGAGAATGTTTGCCCAGGTGGGGCAGGAGGACTCCTGTGATGGAAGGACACCTGCTCCCTGGAAGCTGTGAGCTCACCTGTCTTTTTTTTTTGCAGTGGCTGTGCTGCGTGCTGGTCTGACCCCAGTTCTTTGGACGTTGATGACACACCTCATCTCCCCGCTTACCTCTTTTCTCCCTTTCTTTACAATCTTGTGATTATCCTCAAGTGGCATTCAAATTCATATTGTTCTAGCCTATCCTCGTTCCTTGAAGTGCCGGTTTTTCCTACCAGAGCAGGCTGAGGGGCCCTGGATCTCATTCCACAGCTTGGAACCCTCAGCTTCTTAAGCTGATCCCAGGTCCCAGTGGAGGGGAAGCAATCAATTAAAAGTTGTGTGCGGGATGGTCTCTGCCTTTCTCTAGTGATGTGCAATGTGGGCGGTACCCTGGGCTTTTCACGCTATAGGAAACATGTTTTGGGAAATGACATGACCCCAAATTACCAAAAGGTTGAAGAGGTGGATTAGTTTCCTGGAGGACAGAGCCCTGCTGCAGATGGAGATGCTGCCAGAGGCCAACTTTAGGAAAGAGACCCAGCCCCAGTCCTGCCAAGGAAGGCTGCAGGGTGGGGTGCAGAGCTTTCTTCTGTGCAGCGGGTATTGCTGTCTGTGTGGAGGGGGGATGTCTTACCTGACAAAGAGCTAGAGGCAAATGCAGTTCAGGCTGCTTCTGCTCACGGCTGAAGACAGCAATCATGTGATGGTTGGGAAAATTGAGGCCACAACCACAGTGTCCCATTGGGTAGAAGAGGAGTGAGCTGATTCTTACACACTGCCTCTGGAAATGAGGCACAAAGGAGGAAACACACGTACATGCCTTGGCCTCTGTATTAGTCTGATTAAGGAATAATTTTCTCCTCCAGAAACAGGGCTAGAAGAATGCTCCTTGTGGGTACGTGACTTGTGAGGACAGCCACACACCTGTCAACCTTCATGCTGCCTTCACTCTCCTGAGACACAGAGGGACAAACAGAGCTGGTGGGTCTTAGCAGAAGAGGGGAGATCAAGGCTCTGGGACCTCACCACTGGGGAGAGGAAGGGAGTGCTCAGTTGATCTCATGGTAGAGAAGGAGGTGTATTTGTTTTAGTGGCCTGTGAGTCTCGGAAGAAAAGGGGTCCTCTCATCCATTTAGGGGCATCAATGTGGGAGAGGACCAAAGTCTCCAGCAGATGCAAGCCCAGTTACCCTCAGGCTGCCTGGAGGGTACCCCCAGCCTCCACTATGGGTCTGGCTGGTGTTCTTCCCAGGCCCATCCAGTAAGTAGGAGTCCTTACCACACCTCATTCTTTAAAAATAGAGTGCCACAAACCAAGTCCCAAATTTAAAGTGCTGTTCAAATTCTCCTCGACTTACAATGAGGCTGTGTCCCAATAAATCCCTCCATGTGTTGAAAATATCATAAATCAAACATGCATTTGATAACCTGACCTACTGAACATCATAGCTCACCTAGCCTATTTTAATAGTGCTTGGAATATTCACTTTAGCCTACAGATGGGCAAAATTATCTAATATGAGATCTACTTTATAATTAATGTTGAATAGTCTCATGGAACTTATTGAAGACCTATATCCAAACCACACTGGCAACACAGTATACAGTGGAATGTCACTTGTTTCCCCTTGTGATAGAGCGACTGCCTGGGAGGTGCACACTACATCTTACTAGTCTGGGAAAAGATCAAAATGAAAAAATTTAAGTGTGGTTTCTATCAAACATGTATAGTTTTTGCACCACTGTAAAGTCAAATGATTGTAAATTGTATGGTAAGTTGGGGACCATCTGTATTATAGTCAACTTGCTTCAGGTAGTTTAATTTTATATTAAGCCGACAGGCTTCTGTTACTTCAGGGAATAGTCTGGTAATGAAATAGTCTCATTACAAAATGGCATTTGCTTTAGGGTCTCAGATTTCAGGGAAGGATTGTCCTGGAGACTCCTTACCAATACAGTCATGAACAGGTTGACTACCCCTGTGCTACAGAGTTTTCTACTCAAACATTTGAGAGTTTGCTTTATACTCCCATCTCCCCAACCTTTCCTCAGATTATAACAGTAAGAGATGTTGCTCTCAGGTGTGGCCTCTTCCTTGCCCCTTGTATTAGCTTTCTGTGACTATAATGAATTACCTGAGGCAACTAACATATAAAAAGAAAAGGTTTATGGGTTCTGGAGATAATGGTCCAAGATTGGGCAGCCCCATATTTTGAGGCCTAAACTGATGGCAGCATATCATGGCAGTAGCACATGGTAGAACAAACCACTTCTATCATAAGCCAGGAAACAGAATGAGAGGACTGACCTGGTTCCACAATCCCTTTCAAGAGTGCACCAAAAATGACCTAAGGACCTCTAATAAGACCTTACTTGCAAAAGGTTCCACCATCTCCCAATAGCACCACCCTGGGCACCAAGCCTTCATGGACGTTTTGAGGACACTATCAACCTATAGCACCCCTGGATGTGGCCCCATCTTGAGAGAGACGGGTTCCTCCTGCAGTATCCAGCAATTCCCCTCCCAGACCTTGCACTGCACTTGATTGCATTAGCAGATTGACTTGCTTGTCTTCCCTGTTTCAGTCTGATTGTCGTGGATGCAGAGATGGTATTTTCCTTGTTCTCCCAGACCCTAGAACAGTACCTGGCACAAAGTAGACACTCAGGAAGTGAAACAGTGTCCTTCCTCTTGCAAACAAGGGTGCCTGACTTTGCTTTCCCAGCAGAGAGGATGGGTTTGCGTGGGCCCCTCACAGATGACCCAGCAGTGGATGGGAACAGAAGCCACAGAAGGGAATACTGCTAATATGTGGCTGCATTAAAGCCAGGTCTCTGTTAGGTGTGAAGGGCATGTGGCTCTGGAAAGATGTGGCACCTGTTCCATCCCTAAGCTCCTCCCCATCCCCACAATGCCAGGTGCAGAGGAAGCTGTGACCACTGTGGTCAGCAGGTCTTTGATTTGTGCAGAGTCCCTAGGAGCTCTTGGTTTCTCTCATCTTCTGTGAGAATAAAGCAGTTCAGGGGGAACTTAAGTCAGTTTGGAGAGACATCAACGGAATCCTGGGTTACACCTCCTCTCGTGCACCCCAGCCCTCCCTGGCCTGAGGAGTCAATTCGCTTCTCCTCGTTTCCTCATTAGTTGATGTGAGGAAACACAGGCCACCATGCAGTCCCCAGACTCATCTGAGACCTCCTGGATGTGTAGTGAGAGTGCACTGAATATTCTGTATAATTCCACAGCAATGAGGCCATTTCAGCAAGTCCCTCTTTCCTGCTGAGAATCGTGGATTAGCTTTCTCCTCACATCCCCTGCCCAGGCAGGGCTTTTGGTAATTACACACAATCACAGAAACAGCTTGGAGCGGGGCTGGGAGATTCAGGCAGACAGCCCATCCACAGGCTACAGAAGGTTCTTCCCAGCCAAGGTCCTGATCACATTGGTGTCTCAGCAGCCTGGCTCTTCGGATCTGCATCCCCGACATCACAACGAGCAGCGAGGCTCCCCCGCCCTGCCTGGGTGGTCTCTTTCTGGCTCCTGGCTCCTCTCCAGTGCCAGCTGCTCATCTGAGTTGGGGCAGTGGGTCTCGGGAACAAAGTCTTTCTTCTTTCATCAGCTGTGCTTTTTCTGCTTGACTAGGCTAACTCACTCCGACTTCTCGCTTCCAGTTCAACCTGCCTCACTCCTCAGATGTACAGCATCTTTTCAGCTTTAGATGTCTCAGTTTCCTGTGAACCCAACCATTTCTAGCTGGCTCCAGGACATGGCTGTCCCCCTACTCCTCAGCCCACTCCTTCTCTGCTCTTCTCCCATGGTGGCCTCCAGTTATCTATCAATATCTCCCTTCTGAACTTTAATCATGTCCTTTGAATTAGGGGCATGGTTGATCTTGAGAGTTCACAGAATTGATGGTGAATAATGAGGATTCCACTGACATCTCTTCATACTTCAAGAAAGACAGTGTCAGAAGGATCCATTTAAGGGGGATTTATCTGTCAGCTTTCCTCCATTATTTAGTTCCATGTGACTATGGGGGCCACCTGTGGGGCATAACAGGTGCAATAATCTGGTTTGCGTCCCCTCTCTCAAAATCATATGTTAAGTGTGATGCTCTTGGGAGGTGGAACCTTTGGAAAATGATTAAATCATGAGGGTAGATCTTCAGGAATGGAGAATGGGATTAGTGCCCTTATAAAGGGATTCCTGGAGAACTCCCCCGTCTCTTCAGCCACATAAGGACAAAGCAAAAAGACAGA
This sequence comes from Sciurus carolinensis, assembly GCF_902686445.1. Classification (NCBI taxonomy): domain Eukaryota; kingdom Metazoa; phylum Chordata; class Mammalia; order Rodentia; family Sciuridae; genus Sciurus; species Sciurus carolinensis. Next base: position 68,131,534 of record NC_062224.1, read on the forward strand.
TGTCTGTGAGGCAGGAAGTGGGCCTTCACCCCACACCAAATCTGCCAGCAACTCAACCTTGGATTTCCCAGGTTCCAAAACTGTGAGAAATAAATGCCTGTTGTTTTGCAAGTTACCTGGTCTGTAGCATTTTGTTGTAACATCCTGAATGGACCAAAACAGAAAGGGTGGAGAGAAGCATCCTGGATATTCTCCATCTCCAATCCTGTCTGATGCACAGCTTGCCATGTTTGAATGGTTCTGGTCTTTGGGAAGGATCATGATAGCCACTCACTAGTGGCATCTGCGTGGAAAAAGGGGTCCCATCAATGGGGGACGAAGAGAGAATTTGGAGTTTGCAAGTTGTGGAGACAGATGTTGGCTCCTCACAATTTGGGGAGGTATGTGTTTGGTTCACTGGATAAATATGGGAGGACTTTATGGGGGATGGAAATAAGGCAGGGGCATTGTCCCTGCCACCTGAGGTCTCCTGAAGCATATCTCCTGAAGATATGATGACGCATCTCATATCTCCTTGAGCTGAGTGGGGGGTTGGAGGCAGTGGGGGGGTTCTTTAATTAACTGCCACTTATTGACATTTTCCTTTGTCTTTTGAAAACATATTTATATTCTTGCATGTATATATTTATATTTTATAAAATTCATTTCTTTATTTTTTTTTTGATGCTGAGGATAAAATCCAGAGTCTTATGCTAAGTACATGCTCTACAACAATCTACACTCCCAGTCTCTATAAATTCACTTTTATGTAAATTATTTTATTTATTATTGTTTACTTATTAAAGATATACAATTTATATATTTATTTGGCATTTATATTTATATAAGTCATTACAAGAAAAAGTTAAGAAAACATACTGAAACCTTACATATTACTAACTAGATTGAACAATTTTTAATATTTTGCTGTATCCGTTTTCTCATTTTTGTTTTCTTTTTTTTAAAAAAAAAGTTTTAAGTTGTAGATGAACACAATACCTTTATTTATTTATTTTTATGTGGTGCTGAGGATTGAACCTAGTGCCTCACATGTGTTAGGTGAGTTCTCTACCACTGAGCCACAACCCCAGCCCTTGTTTTCATTTTCTGAAGAATTTTTTGTTATAGAAAGTCACAGGTCATATGACATTTTGTTTTATATTGTGCATCCCCCATGAAAGGACATTTTATTACACAACTGTAGCACTATTATCCAACTGAACAAAATCAACAATAACTCTTTAATCACATCTAATAACCAATTTATATTCAAATTTCCTCCATTGACTTTAACGTGTATTTTTAAGAGTTGGTTTATTTAAATGGGGATTCAAAGAGGTCCTCACTTTGCTCTTGATAATCAAGGGCGATCTTCCTCTTTTTGCACACCATTGAATGATTAATGAATAATTGGACCTTAAGGAAGGACGCTGGCATGGTGGATGTTTTCTACATGTTTCTCAGTCTAACTTAATTTCCTACAGAGTTCCCATTCTAGCCAGTTTCCTCCCTCTTTGCAGGGCCACACAGCATGGCTGGAAAATGGGAAAAGGGTATTTAATTTTCACTCTGCTGTGGGTATTGTCCGGGCCAGCCTGCCTTGGAGGCAGCCTCTTCTGCTCCTGGGCCTGGTGGCTCAGACGCTCTGGGCTGGGAACGTCCTGTCTTCCATCAGGGCTTATTTTTTTCCTGAGTGCCTCCCTGGGTGGGGAAGTGGGTCCCCAAGGAGCCTGCTCTTCCTGGCTTCTAGGAATCCCTCCTTCCAAACCTTCCTCCCAACTCCTTGTTACCCACTTGTGGAGTCGCAGTTTTCAGTTAAGTCAATCCCTGGGCTGGGGTGTAGCTCAGGGGTAGAGCACTAGCCTACCATGCCCAGGGTTCTATCTTAGCAGTATGGCCTCCACCTCCCTAAAAGGAAAGAAGGAAAGGAAAGAAGGAAAGGAGGAAGAAGTCATCCACTGAGGTCAGTGTTTCCATCAGCTTTTTGCTGCTGTGACTGAAAGACTCCACCACAACAACTATAGAGGAGGAAAAGTTTATTTTGGGGCTCACAGTTTCCGAGGTCTCACTCCATAGATAGCTGGCTCCATTCCTCAGGGTTGGAGCTGAGGCAGAATACTATGGTGGAAGAGTATCGTGGAGGGAAGCAGCTCACATGATAATCAGACAGCAGAGAGAGACTCCACTCTCCAGATACAAAACATATAGTCCAAAGGCATGCCCCTCAATGACCCACCTCCTCCAGCTATACCCTACCCACCTTCAGTTTCTACTCAGTTAATCACTATCAGGGGATTAATGCACTGATTGTGTTAAGGCTCTCACAACCCAATCATTTCTCCTCTAAACCTTCTTGCATTGTCTCACACATGAGACAATGTGTGAACACATTTGGGGGACACCTCACATCCAAGCCATAACAGCCAAAGAACACATAGCTTGGCCACCTGCTGGCCACCACCTTGGGAAAGAAAATAACAAGGAGAACAAGCTAGACTTGAGGCCTTAGTGAATAATTGTGCATATTAAAGGAGGGGCTCATTGGTCCTGGGAGGGAAGGTAAGGTGAAGGTTGGGCTCTAGACCCCTCCAAAAGGGCCCCCCTGGTTGGAATTTCCCATCATTCACTCATGCATGCATTCAAACATTAGTCACCCTCCCTCCTCCATCTTCCAGCAGATTTCTACAGATTTCTTAGACTGTCATCTTGCCCGTTCCTCTGGGCCTCTGAAGCCCAAGTTGGGAACTTGTGATCCAGTCACAATAGAAATGAAACTGAGCTCAGTAGTACAAACGCAGAGGCAAAGCTTTAATTGGGGAATTTTTACCTCAAGGAGAGAGGAGAGAGCACTGACAGACGAGGCTGCTCCCCAGACAAAGGAATGGGCCAACTTTCTATTGAGTTGCTGGCATGGATTTCTTATTAATGTGTTTTTTTTAGGAACTTTTTTTTCTTGTGAAAGATACAGATCAATAGTTATTGAGTTTATTCTTAGATACCTTATGAAACCAATATTTCAACTTTTCTGAAAAAGGTAGGAGAGAAGGAGGAAAGAAAAGAAAAAAATGCATGCCAATTTTTAGGGGCTGAAGTCTTCTAGGTGTTTTCCCATCCTTTCCACATACTGTACTGATAACAAGTCAGGGGCCCAGGCCTTGGGTCTTCATCTTCCTTCCAGTGGTGGTCCCTGTCTCCCCTCAGTTTCCTTATCTGAGAAATGGGATGATAACAGATACATGCCTTAAAGGAAGTTTGTGAAGATCAATGTGGTACAGCCTGAAAGCACAAAACCAGTGCCCATTCCCTAGGAAATGTGCCATAAATATTAGTGTTTGCTATTGTTTTTGTGCTTGTTTTTATTGGAGACAGGGTTTGACTCTCTTTTGTACTTCGAGACTTGCCTGCTGGGCTTCCCTTTGATCATGATCGATTTTAAGTCCAACACAGAGGAGTCTGAAGTTCAGCGATATTCTCAGTTGTCTCAAAAATGTTCCTTTTGAGCAGTGTGGACTGTGCCTGCCCTGGCCTTCTGAGCCTCTGAAGATGCCAAGTCCAGAGGAGGGACCCTGCCAAAGTGAGCCTGCTACAAATTTCCACTGGAGGGAATGACTCTGTTAGCAAAAACAGAGGGAAGCAGATGGGAATGCTCCAGGACTGTAGAAGGTTCTGGTTCTGTGCATATTGTAAGCCTTCAATTTAGGCTCATTGAATCCAGTGAGGTGAGAGACATGATCTAGTGATGAAATTCAAGCCCAACTCATCCAGTTGTCAAAATTATTCTGCTTATGCTCTGGAAGGAATTGCTGAGGAGTCTGTTCCAGAGCATCATGGATACTAACACATGGATTTACACAGGTGAACTGCCCAAGGGTCAGGGGACGCTCCTGTGTGGTCCCTTGGCTGCTTCTGCCTATCTAGAGTGGCATGTCCTCATCATCCCAGTGAAAGTGGGGTGGGCTTTCAGGAGGTTAAGTCATTCAATTCTACCCAATAATGCAATCAATAAATATTTCTTAAGCACCGACCACACATCAGGCTCAGTGTTTGCCCTGGGAATTGCAGGGAGGGGTGCAAAGCTGCATAAGCCAGGTCTCTGCCTCTAAGAAGCTTGCTGTCCAATGGGGGAGACAAATCTGTATAAAAATAACAATAATTTGAAGCAGCATGACATAAGGCAATAAAAGAGGAACAGAGGGGAGAGGGAGGTTAATGATGCTTCAGGAAGCAGAGCAGGTTTCATGAAGGATGAGTAGGATTTTGACAGATGGAACTTCATTCATTCATTCAGTAAATGTTTATTAAGCATCAGTCATCTTCTAGGTGTTGTGTGAGGTGCTGGTGGGAGGGAAAGCTATTCCAGATGGAAGGAAGAGCATGAGGGAGGCAAGAGGAGCTGGAGAAGCCAGGGCTCTTCCAGAGGATTCAGAGCTTGTCTTTGAGGTCATCACTGCCACCTCGAAGGACAGTCTGGACCAGGATGTAAGCCATCTTCTTTGCTTATTCCTGTCTTGGGTACCAAGATCCTGCCTATGTTAAACATCATGGTACTTTCCCTCCCTTCATCAGTGGGAAATAATTTCAAGCTACTCCACACATAGAGACTTCTTAGACTCCCTAGGGTTTAGGTTGCTTGGCAACATCTGCCCCATCCACTTCCTGGTTTGGAGTCCTAAGAGCTCTCTTGGTAACTAAGAGATACCTTCTGTGGCTACTGTACGGCAGTGATTAAAGCACCTGATGTGTGGCCAGGATGAGGCCTTCGCAGCTATATCTTCACCAGAGAGAGGATAGAAGAGTGGAACAAACCCCAGAACCTCGTGGACCTGGGTAGTGTCTCTATGGGGAATGTCCCTGAGTGAGCCTGGAAATGCTCCCCTGGAGCTAGGAAGAAACCCAGCTGCATGGCTGATGGAGCGCAGTAGGTTTCCACTTCCACCTGCATTCTTGAAACATTTGCTGGTAATTAATTTCTGAATTACACGACAATGCACTTCCTAATTACACAGGGGAAGCACTAGTAGCTATAACAGGGTCGTTATCTATTGCACAAGTGATTCTAATATTTGCTCTACCAGCAATGAGAGAGGGAGGGCTAAAGGGAGGGAAGGAGAAGAAAAGGAAAGAGAAAGAGAGGGAGAGAGATGGACAGGTTGACATGGAGAAGAAAAACCTGCTGACAAGATCCTTCCATTCTCAGGGTGAGGCTGCCTCTCGGGACCTTGGTAGCCCTTCCAGGAGATATGCAGCTGTCTCTGGGCTCAGATAGGAAGGGGTTGTCAACTGTGCAATCGCCAACACAAATGTAAATAATAACATGCAGACTGGATGCAAACATAATTATAGCTCAACATCACAAGGCGGGAGACTTGCTGGGATGGTCCTGTTTTCACATCTGCAAGTTCCATTTTGCATGGTGGTGATTAAAGCAGAGACTCCAGTTTCTCTCTGTCTCTTTTCAGTTTTGTTTTCACTGCTGCATGGAATTTTAAAAAATATCGATTCCAGGTTGGACATCACACCAAAGTGAGGGCTTTCATGTCATTTTGGAATGTCTGGGTTATGAAATGCTTATTAGACTCATTGGACAATATTGAGCACCTACTATGTTCTGGGAGCTACATGAGGCAGTAGGGTTAAAAATCTAAGATGAGAGTCCTGCCTTTGCATGTGTCTGAAGAGGGAGATGGAGGTATGTGGTTTTGATATGAGGTGACAGGTGGAAGGAATTTGGCCTCCCAACCACCTGTCAATCTGTGTTCCGCCCGCCTCTCCCGTTACAGGAATTTCCGGCTTATGTTACTGTAATCTTCCTGCCTCCCACATTACGTTCTAATATGTCATTGGTCCATCAGTCAGTCTGTAATAATTCTCCTCTGTGATTGGTTCCTCCCAGCCCGCGAAATTCCGATATCTGAGGAGAAACCATGCGCCATGTTCTTCTTTCCCTTCTTCCCTTTTCCCTGAGTGGACATGAATCGTCCACATAAAATAAAAGTTCCTCGAGTGAGACCTGTGTCTGCAGAGCGTTCTTCTGGGAGCTATCCACGAACCACAACTGCCCCTAACATCTGGTGCCGAAAGACCCGGGATGGATTTTTTCCGCTGACTAAGCAAGCGGAATCCCATCCGATGGCCCCGGCGCCCGCAGATATAGGCTCACCTTCCATTTACCTGGATGCCCAGTTTTCTGCATACAACACTGGACTCCAAAATTGGTGAGTTCCCCTTAGGCAGGCCCCCAACCACTTAAACACATCTCGGCCACCCCCGCTGCGCCCCCACTTATCTCAGAAGCGGCCATTCCCACGGTTCCCTCCGCCGGCTTGCAGCTCTCGCTGCCCGCCTCATGGCTCCTTCTCGCCGCCCTGCCCTGCGGCTTCCCCCTCGCAGCTTTTGCTGCTGGCCTCACGGCTCCCGCTCGCCGCTCTGCAGCTTCCCTCTCACGGCTTCCACCGCCCAACTGCCGAGGTGTGGGGGTACCTCCTTGGTCCTCATAGTTGGTCTTAGTTCCTGGGTGGATTCCTGAATTTTATGGTGCTGAGATTCTTTCTCAGGGTTTGAAGCTCTCTCTCTTATTTCCCGCTGCGTGTAGCTCGAAATCCTGGCCTGGTCTTCAAACTCTCTCTCGGCTATTTGCCTGGTTAACACTGGTTCTAGGTGACGACCAGACCTTTGTTCTAACCTCTCGTTGCCTGACACCATGGTTCTTGGGACGCCAAAATCACTAGCCAGGTGGGTCTCAGCTTACCATGGGATTCGGGATATCCAGCCCAACAAACTCGCCCCTGAGATGCTTATTAAATCATCTCAAACCCCTTCACCTATTCCCTGAATCAGAGCTAAATTGTCCTTTAGATAGTAAGTCAGAATGGTCTATTTATGACACCCTAAATTCTAGCTTTATACTAGGTAAAATTATATGCCTAATTATACTAGTTATAATTAAGTACATATGTGGGCAACCTGGTGAATGGAAAGGAACTTTTCCCCTTCATGTTTTTCCTTTCTTTCTTGCTAAACCTAACACATTCTCTTGGCTTCTCCTCCCCCCTTTAATCCTTTCTCTGAGTTTAATCCAGCTGATGAGTCATCTCCTTACAAGCCTCCTCCTGCAGAAGCCCCTGTCCATTCTTCTTTGCCTCATTCCGTTTCTCCTTCTGCTCCTCCATTCAGCCCACCAAGTCCCCCAACCACGCGGTCTCGTACACACATTCTAGCTCCTTTACTGGAGGTGGCTGACATGGAGGGAGTAAAACCTGAACACGTTCTCTTGGCTAATTCCTTATTTTCAAATCTTTTCTTTCTTAGCTCTCCCTGCAGATTCAAGAAATTAAAAGGACCTATGCATCAAGTCTCTGCTAGAACATATTAGCCCCTTTCAGATTCAGATCTCAGTCAAGGGTTACATTGAAATGTAAATGAAGAAAGGCTCAATGTGAGACCAGTTTCAAACCCAAGAAAAAAAAAGTGTCCATTTTAAATTTCTCCTGGGCTACAACTCAGGATACTTTTCTCCCTTTCAACTTTTCTCTCCTTCTCATTTTCTCATGCTTTAATTAATAACCATTATCATTTTTCTTCTAGGACTTTGTTTTTCGTAAATGCCATATTTTTGAGCTCACAATTTTGATCCTACAGACCTAGGTTAATGATTTTTGATCAGTTCTTTTTATCCAACTCTAGAGTTATTTTTGAACATCCGTTACATTGCAGTGGAGATAAATATTACAAGGCCTTTGCTTTTGTGTTAAATATAAGCGCGCATAAAAATTAAAATAAAAAAAATGGATCCAAATATTTTTAATTCACGTGATTTAATGAGGTTCAATTTAAATTGGGTAAACTAATAGAAGTAAAATGTCATTAAAATTAACTCACAAGTCTCTAAGTGGTCAAACTAATAAAATATTAATGTTTATAAAATGTCTAACATCAATTTTTCTAGGAATTTTCTTCAACAGGAAAGAGATGGCAAATACCAAATACTGTTGGTACACTTGTCTGATACCTTGGTTTTTCTACAATAAGATGAGTGAATTGGAGTCGACATGTATGGGATTACTCAAATGTGTTTGTTAGAGACATCTGATTAATTTATAAAGTTATTCCATGGAGTAACATACTTAAAAACATTATTCTTTGTATATTAAATGTGTTCATATTTTCCAGGTATACAAGCCTTTAAAGCAGAAAATTGATCAAGCTGCTGTTCTCCAAATTAAACTTGTCTGTAATGGTAAACCTATCATTTAATATTCTCTTATAGGACCTGTCATCAATAGGGTATATGTAAAATGACATTTAAGAAAGAGTGTAATATGCAGTAGCAAAAATGGAACTCAGCCAAAATTCAAGATAGCTATTGCACAAACTGAATGTTTTACTGTTGGTAATTCCATTTTGTATTTTCTTGTAAACTCTAATTGTTGCCTGATCAATATTTTGCAGAAGTACTGCTTCAAGAGCGAACACTGTAAATTAACTTGGAATAGTAAGCCATCACCTATAGAACAGATAATGTAAACCCCAATTAGAAAAAAGGGGGTAAATAACTGTAAAGTAATAGACATTAAAGCTAAAGCCCAGTACTCTTACTTAATGACTGGTGAGACTGACTTGCTTGATGGTTGAGATCAAACTTAGAGATAAATTAAATACAGAGGTCAAGAAAACTCCATATTTGGGTCTTGCCCTCAAAGTCAGCCTGAACCCAGGGAACAAGAGGACTTCTCCAAGGAGCTTTGCAACTCTGGGTCACACAACCTCCTGACCAAGGAGATTGATGGGGCCGCTAGAGAAAAAGCCACTCAGTGCATCTGCTGCAGAGGAGGGTCATGGAAAAAGGGAGACATCCCTGACGCTTTCAAGGAAAGCCACGTCATCGAGAAGACCCTGCCTAACCAAATGGCACTAATGGAGCTAAGGAGCTGCTCTTAAGTTCTTTATGAGTGACCCCTGTGGAAACTCAGCTGACTCTTTTAACAGACAGGAACAGGTCACTTTGACCAGCTTGATCTTAAACACCTAGCAAATCAGTTAAAACCAAAGTATAGCCATTCTTGGGCATTTAAAAATAATAGTAACTATCAAGAGAAACTGCTAGAGTCAGAACTTTTTAGTCAGTTTAAGGCCTACAGACATAGGTAGGCTTAATCTATGTTTGCTAAACAGAAGTATAGAGATCTCTACTAAATGTTATGTTCATATTCCTGACAACCTAGACAATGTTAAAGCTCCCAAATGAAGGCCTGTCCTCTCCAGCCTTTGCTAGGCCTTGTTATGGGAACAACTTCTCAGTTCTTCCACCCCCTGGTGAGGAATTATTAACTTCTGTCACCTTTATAATATGCATTAGCATGTTCCAGATCCTGTAACATTTATATTGTGTCAATCTTATTTCAGTACTCATGTATTTTTGTTCTCTCATAGAAGCACACATCCCCAGATGCCTTTACAGCCTGCTCTCCCACAACCAGACTTTTACCATGAACCCCTCAACTGAATCGATTTCTAAAAAGGAACCTCCAAACTGCTTGCCCCACGCTGTCCACTTCCAGCTCGAAGAAGTCAGATTGGTCATCACCCCTTTTCCCTACAGCAGTGAAGGAGTTTCTGGTATTAGAGGGGTAAATGAAGTCAAAATTGAGAATAGGCAGTTAGTGTAGAAATAGAAGATCAGTCAAATCCAGAAAATGAAGTCCATGAAAATCATCTGCCTTTGGAAGCCTAGAAGGAGAATAAACTTTTTACATCTCACCTGCAAAACCAACCCCAGTCATCTAGGCAGGAAAGGGAGAGAAGTCTTCAAAAAGAACTGGAGAGCAAGATTTTTTTATTTTTTTATAAAAAAAGAAATGGGGAATGTAAGGAATCTGGCCTCCCAATCACCTGTCAATCTGTGTTCCGCCCACCTCTCCCGTTACAGGAATCCAGCCTCCCAACCACCTGTCAATCTGTGTTCCGTCCACCTCTCCTGTTACAGGAATTTCCGGCTTACGTTGCTGTAATCTTCTTGCCTCCCACATTACGTTTTAATATGTCATTGATCCATCAGTCAGTCTGTAATAATTCTCCGCGATTGGTTCCTCCCAGCCCGCGAAATTCCAATATCTGAGGAGAAACCATGCGCCATGTTCTTCTTTCCCTTCTTCCCTTTTCCCCGAGCGGACGTGAATTGTCCGCATAAAATAAAAGTCCCTCGTGTGAGACCTGTGTCTGCAGAGCGTTTTTCTGGGAGCTATCGACGAACCAAAACTGCCCCTAACAACAGGAGCAGTGATCGAGACCAATATAGGGAGCCATGAAGGTGCAGGGAGACATGAGTTCCATCTTGGGGTTCAGGAAGGCCACATGGAAAAGAAAAACATGCCTCCAATCTTACCTAGATCATGAGGACCAGGGAGGCCTGGTTGCCCTTCAGTATCTGGGTTACAGGTAGGTTAGGTAGGAAGGCTCTAGGCAACGGTTATCCTGAGTGATAGGTCGTATTTGCCATGTTCATCCAGAGACAGAAACTGCACCAGTTATTTAAACAAAAAGAATTTAATGTAACAAATCTAAGTAGGTATAAAGTTGAAACTAGTAGCTAAGTGAATAAAAAGAATAGTCCAAGGTATCGTAGAGATAGCAACTGCAGCAAGCTAGCACTCATAGGGCTGAGTCAGCAAAGGGAAGAACTTAGAATTTCTAGTATTATTATCATCATTGTTGGTAGAGACAAGGTCTCACTGTGTTGTCCAGGCTGGCCCTAAACTGTTGAACTCAAGTGATGCTCCTTGAGCTTCCTTGGGAGCTGGGGCTACAGTTGTGTGTCACTGTTCTTAATTATTGTTGGACTTATCAAAACCTAGAGGGGACTTTAGAACATCAGCCAAGGCTCCCTTCTTCCTCCCGGGAGAAGTCTGTATTATTACCTTTAAATAAAACCTGCTTAATATGCTTGCCTTGGCGTGCTTCTCTAGTGTTCAAACTTCAACATTAGAGAGAGCAGAACTGGTCACCGTTAAACGGTGGTATGAGATTTATGCCGAGAAGCACCCACCCCCAGATGACTTTACAACCTGCTCTTCCCCAACCAGACTTCTACCTTGGACCCCTCTACTGACCTTATTTTTAAAAGGGAACTCCAAACTGCTTGCCCCTTGCTGCCCACTTCCAGCTTCAAAGCAGCCAGAACGAGCGCCCCCTTTTCCTTACAGCAGTAAGGAGTTCCTAAAGCAAAAGGGGGAAATGAAGCCAGAATTAAGGACAGATAGAAATAGGGAATTGGGTCAAATCGAGAAAATGAAGCCATGAACCCATCTGCCTCTGGAAGTTGGAGACTGCCCCTGGGAGAATGGAATGTCAAGGATCTCCGGAGCTTATTGATTACCAAATTTACCTGCCTTTATCAAGGACTGCAAGCATAGAGCTGCTAATTAATGCCCCCTGGGTCCTTGCCTGGCTGAATCACCTTGGCCCTCCTGCTGCCCATGCTTCTCACTTTATGCAAAACTGGGCCTAGTCACTGTAGGCAGGAAGGAGAGATAAGTGGGGAGAGAACTGGAGAACAAAAGAGACTTTAACCTATAAAAGATGTAGGGGTGCGATCACTTCTTGGGACTTTAGAACATCAGCCATGGCCCCCTTCTTCCCGGGAGAAGTCTGTATTATTACCTTTAAATAAATCCTGCTTAATATGCTTAAAAAAAAAACAAAAAACCTAGAAACTTCAAGGAGAGACTCCATCAAGTTGCAACTCAGACCTCTAAGAAGTTGGCATCTTGGGGAGGGAGAGGCTATGCCAGGATGAGGCTGAGTCTACAAATGCTAGAAAAACTACAGTGGACTTGCATCCTCTGTTGGCAGAGCCTGGTGGGAGCCCTGTAGCAACTCATCATAGCCACGGAGCTTCAGAAATTGGATAGAGATCCTGTGAGCCGGATGGAGATCCAGCCACTCGCCAGAGATTTTTGAACATCTAAAAACTGTTAGACATTTTTCTAGCCTTAGGGACACATCAGTGAACAAAATAGACAAAAAAATCCCTGTTTTGGCAGACTTACATTCTTGTTGAGAAAACAGACAACAAGCAAATAAATGAATAAATCATGTAGGTAGCCTATTATGAGAAGAGAAAGCAAGGGTAGGGAAGAGCATAGGAATGTGTGTGTGAGTGGTGGTAAGGGTTCAATTCCAAATAGAAAGTTCTGGAAAGATTGAGAGTCTGACCTGAAAAATGTGGAATGTATGGAAAAATATATGGATACTCAGAAGAGCACTGTAGGTAGAGGCAGCACAAGAGCACAGATATGACAAGTTTGAAGAACAGCAAGGAAGGAAATGGCAGAGCAGGAGCTGGATCACGTCAGGCTTTTAGCAATGGTAAGAGCTTCAGCTTGAGATGGGAATTAGCTCTGGTTTGAGTGGTATCCCCTCCACAGCTTGTGTTGAAACTTGATTCCCATTGTGGTGGTTTAAAAGGTTGTCCCTTTGGGGAAGTGATTAAGTTATAGGGCTTTGTCCCTTGTGAACGATTAGTGCCTTATAGAAGGTGGGAGGGAACCAGGTTTGTGTGTGGTTTTTTTTCCCTCCTTCTGCCATGTGAGAATGTAGCAAGAGGATCCCGCAGACACCAAGGCTCCCTGGTGCCTTGATCTTGGACTTCCCAGCTTCCACGAGAAGTCAATTTCTATTCCAGATCACCCAGTCTCAGGTATTTTGTTGTAGCAACAAAAACAGATGAAGATAAAATTCTTCAGAAGGTTTGAGCTGAACAGCGACAAGGTCCCACTTGCATTGTATCAGAACTGTCCTGGTCTTTGGGTTGAGAATTGAGTTGAGGAGTAGCAGAGAGACTGTCAGGAGTCTAGGGCCGCAACACTGGTGAGAGGGGAGCGTGTGTAGACCCGTCTACAGCTGTAGAGGTGGGGAGGAGAAGTTGGAATCTGGGCATGTTTTGAAAAGGCAGCTCATAGAATTGCTGCTCTTTTAGGTCTGGGGTATGAGAAGAAGGAAGAAGTCAAAAAGAATGATAATATTTTGGCTGGAGCAACTGCAGACTCAGGCAACATGAATTGAAGGCTTTCTGTCTGCCTGTTTATTTTTCATATTTCAGTCATCTGTGATTATAAAGTGATGAAAGATTTTTGTTTTAATTGGTTTAGAGAGGATTAATCTGAAGAATGCAAAGTTAAAATAATCTTAGATATGTAAATCATTTTTCTGAATAATCTGTAATATTTGCATTTTGTCCAACAATCCTATTGGACAAATGAGTATGTTCAAATGAGTATAGAAATTCTTACTTCCAACACAGGCTCTGGGATTTGAAGTGATTGTGTATGTTCTGAAGTTCCATTTTCTTACCACACACCTACCTCTTCGAGTTTTTTTGTTTGTTTTTATTTTCGACTCTGGCTACCCATGGGTGACTTCTCCATTTCTAGCTACCAAGTCTTGTCCGTTTGTCCATCCTTCATCCACTCTGCATTTTTCTGAGCTTCCTTTTTTATTTTTCACTTGTTCTCAGTATCTTTCTTTTCAGCCTCCTTAATCCTTCAACTTCCAGATCTAACAAATCTTTCTCCTTTTTAGATGCTTGCCTCTTTGAGCCCTGCATCTGGAGTTACTTCCTAATGCATCTCATGGGTCTCTCTCTCTCTCTCTCTCTCTCTCTCTCTCTCAAAACCTTCAGTGGGGTCCTGTTGCCAGCAGAATGAATGTTCGATTCCTTAGCATGATACCCGAGAACCTTCTTGGATGGGTCTCCAGCCATCTTTCCAGATTCTTCTCCAGTTTCATTGTTGTGTTTTTATCACCCTGATAAAACTTTGTATTAATTAAAAATCACCAAGTGTGCTCTCTACTTTGCTGTCCATTCAACTGTGTGCTCCTTCTGCTCTTCTTTCCCTCTATGAGTGTTGTACCCACACTGCCACCACCTCTTCCACCACCTACTAGAGGAGGAGGAAGAGACTCTCCTCTTTTCCAACATGCCAACATGCATACAAGCTATTTGGTTGGAAACTCTTAACTTGGCAGAGAGAGAAGGCCAGGACCCCAACCAGAGGGAAAGGGTCTGCAGGGCCTGAACTTGAGTCACTTGACAGCCCCAGCCTCAGTTCCAGTCTCATCCATAAAGGTAATCTTCTATCCTGTTTCTTACCATCCCTGAGGTCTGTGCTGGTCAGGCCCTTGCATGGAATCAACTAGGAAGTTCCCTGTATTTAGCCAAGTCTCTTCCAGCAGTATGACTGCAGATTGAAGTGTTATCTTCCAGGCTGTCTCTGACCTCAGCTTTGACTCTCAGGAGAGTCTCTACTGAGTCCTCAGTGTCCTAGGATCCCCAGGCCAGGCTCTCTTTAACTGAAGCTCTCAGGACCACTCCCCAGGTCTCTTCCCCCAGGTGGGGGAGGGCCCAAATGACCTTGTGGCTGTCTTTCTCTCAGCCCTGGTCCTCTCTGACTCTTGAGGAGCGAGCTTAGCTCTTCCTGGGCCCCCAGTGTTAGTGTTCTCCCCTTCGCTAGGGTCAGGATGCTCCACTGACTTCTGTTATCCATTCAGGGATCTGCAGAACTTTTATTTCCCTCCTTTTTCATGCTCTACCTCCAGCCATGTTGTCAGACTAGGCAGACCAGGATCAGGGGCTGTCTGCTCCAGGTATGTGCAACCCTGGGGACCATTTGGCATGTGTCTATACAACACCAGCAATTACTGTCCTTGGGACCAGATGCTTATGGTCTCCTGGCCTCTGGAGTTTCCAAGGGGACAGTTCCTTAGGAGAGACAACCTGAGCCAATAAGGGAGGCTCGCTGGCCATCTGAGGCTCTGCCTGCCCATCCAGGGAGCAGATGGCACTTCAATGGAGGCTTGTTGCAGTTTTACCTTGAAGGTGGACATAAATTGTAGCCTCTTTATCAAGTGACATGAGCCTTATCCTGACTTTGTTGTTGACTATCCAGTGACCTTAGGGTGGTCCCTGCACTACTCAGGGCCTCAGTGCTCACAAAGGAGAACTTACGTTGTGAGCCTGTGTTCTGGTTAGGTGGTGTGAAGGGCTTCTTGTCATGGTTTCTTATAGAGCTACCAGGTCATGCCAGGCATTGGGCGACTTGCTCCCTTCACCACAGAGTCCCTGCTGACTGTGCACGGAGGAAGCCTGCATCCTGCTCAGCCATCCCTCTCCCCAGGCCCTCAGCAGCCCTTCCTCATAGCCTGGGACTCTCTTCCACACTACAAGAGTGTTGACTAGTAAGTTGGAATGAATGGTTCACAAATTCATTTGTTTGTTTTGCATACAGTCTTTGGAGACCAACTTGCATATGCATGGAAAGCAATAGGCAGTAAGGGTGTAGGACACTGGGCTGGGGGTGTAGCTCAGTGGTAGAGTGCTAGCCTACCACGCACAAGGCCCGGGGTTTGATCCCCAGTGCTGCCAAAACCGAGGTAGGGTGTAGAATATCTACCTTGCCCTAAAGGAAAACCCCTGAGCTGTCAGGGAATCCAGCAGGACTGCCTTCCCACTGGCTTAATGACCTTAGCAGGACTCAGCTTCTCATCTGTAGTGTGGGACTTAGGTAGATGGTGGCCCAGCTTCCTTTCCAGCCCTCCTGAACTAATTTTCTGGGTTTGGAGAAATTATTAGTGTCTATGAAGGGAGCAGTTTCCAAAATGGAGGTCATAACCATGGCTCCTTTCAGTAGGGAGATCTGGAGCAAAGTGGGAAACACAGGAAGTAAGGAGCTGGGGTAGTAGAGTCTCTTCCAACCAAAGTTTTGTGTCTTCACCCCATTTGGCATTTCTTTCCATTCCATTAAGATGCATAATTAACCACAATAATAGCTAAGAGTTGTTGAGTTTTTACTAAGTGCAGGGATTTCTACTGAATATTTTATACATTACCTCATTTAGTCAACAATGCCAAAGTGCAAAGAACAAAGGTGACCAACGGGTTTCAGATCCTATCTCAGTCAATTTTCTGACTGTGTGGTCTGGGGCCAAGTGGTTATTTTGACCTTTCTGTTTGGTAAGTTTTTTGTTTCCATCTGAAAATGGGAATAATTATTGTGCCAACTTCATAGAGACATGTGGTCAGATTAAATGAACTGGCCCATGTGTTCAGAATAGTGTTCAGCACTGTTCCATTAAATACTCCATTAAAATTTAACTGTTAACAGTGGGTGGTAGGTACCATTATTTCCATTTACTGCTGAGAAAATTGAGGCTTAGAGAAGCCAGGGAGAGGGGGCAAGGTGGAACTCAAGCCTGTGACTGTCCACATGCTCAGAGTCCACCCCCTGCTCCCAGCATGGGTCTCTTCATTGGGTTTCTCAGCACAGGGTCCAGGGCCCAGAAAGATGCCTCCTCCTGTCCCTGCCCTGGGAGCATGGTACCCAGCTATTGTCGAATCCCAAGGAAAGTGATCGTTGTGTTAATGCATACGATTTTTCCATAGAACCCAAGAGGAAGGCGAAGGACAAAGCCGACCAATGAAGAAGCTATTTACAGCCTGGTGTGACTCAGGCTACTGACTGGACTCAAGGGGCTGTGGCCTTGTGAGAATTTCCCTGAAGAACCTGAGGCCACGCTACCCAATCACAGACTCAACCTTTCCTGAATGTATGCTGGCCCCTGGCACAGACTCCCATCAGGGAGGATGCGCTTGTCTACATCCAGGGCACACACAAACACTCCGGTTTATCTACGGTACTAATGAATCCTGCCAACTCGATAATCAGCAGAAATGGAAAAGTCAACCAGAGCTAATTCTTTCCAGAGTGCAATGTAATTAATTTAAAATGACTTATTTAGTAAAATGGTAATGACGAGGCTAAAGTTATCTCCCCAGGTAACAAGCCTATTAGCTGTACGTTGCTTTCAGTTGAAGCAGGGAACAGGACAGTCACAAAGAAGTGCGGGACATCTTGAAGGGCTTCCCCTTCTGCAGTTTCCTTGGCTCTGCCTCCTGCATTAGTAGTGGTGGGTTGGTTTCTGATTCTTACTAAGTCAGGACAGTAGGAGGAGGCCACTTTCCTCACTGCCCTGACACCTTACTACAGTCCCAGGAGAGACAAGCCCACAGTAGCCAGGTGTCCCTTTCTCTCCTCATTCAATGCCTCTGTGGCTGAAGGAGGGCCACAGCTGATGGATGCTTCTGGTTCAGGAAGAAGCTCTGGCCCCAGATGACAGCTGGAGGTCTATTTTAGCAGGGAGCTTAGGAGAGTCTATGGATAATACTTAGAACATGTCTTTTATTTGGGCAGAACTAGATCTAAATCTCACCACTTCTCAGCTTGTGACCTTGAATGGACTACTCAATCTTTGGTCTATTTCCTCATATATAAACTGGAAATGATAGTGCCGGCCTCCCGGAATCACTCAGCTACCTTTTATCAGCTGCAGGAAACATCAGAGTCAAGTTATGGGCCATACATAATGAAGAATTTATGTAGCACATTCTACACTTTAATCTTGGTTTATGTGCCCTGTTACTTCTTTCTCCTTTTGCTTCTGCTCCTAATTCATGCTAAGTTGGTCTTTTATGTAGTCTCATACGACTTCTTAACCCATTTCTGGAATAGAGTGGAGGATAAATAAGTTACAAGTTGTGAAGATTAAGTGACAATTGCAAAGTGTCTTGGCCTTTATGATGGCTCCTTCCTCTCTAGTCAATGGGTTTCCATGATGACTTACAACTCTCAGTGGGGCAGGCCTGTGGGAGGGATGCACAGTTTCAGGGGGACCCTGTTAGGAGGGGTCCAGGGAAACCAAAGAGCAAAAGTGGAAACTGAATCTGAAGGGGCGAAGGACTGAGTCAAATAGTTGGTCCAAGGACCAGGGTACCACAGAGTCAGATGAAAAAGGCAGAGCTCAGGTATGCAGTGGAGAGCTAGTGAATTTAGGGGAGAACTGATGATAAGAAGGGTCAAAGTGGGTGGTTGGGGGTAATGGGGTATAGCCTGTGGCAGGTCTTGAGCTCAAGTGCTGAGCTACCCTCATAAATGATACCATGCTAACTAACTAACACCATGCTATCAAGGAAGGATGAGTTCCCCTTTAGAAGTCTCTTTAGGAACTTAGTGAGTGAAGAATTAGCAAACACAGATAAGACTGCAAAATAGTACTAATGCATTATTCTCAGACAGTTTTTAGAGAATTAAAGGCAGTAATTAGTAGAATCAAAGTCACCATAAATACCCCACATCAGTGTTGCTTTAATATTTTAAGTGGATTTTACTGTTGATGATTTTTAAAATGCATACACACATCTCTTGCTGTCTGCATGTAGCAACAGGGAAATGAGGAGCGGGAAAGGATCTTGACTGACTTTTAATTCTCAGTACACTGTAAGTGTGTCACTCCCAGAGACCTGCTTTTCTGGCATGGAGATATGTGTCTCTGCCTCTGGCGATAATTTTTTTTTTCTGCCATCTCTAACATTTTATATACGTGACAATCACTTCCGTGAGGAGTTGTGTAGTAACTTTGCAAAGTGCTTTAAAAATACAATTGCTGTTCAGTTATTCCTTCCAAGTCCCACGTGAGGAGATCATGTCTACACATGAAGTTTTGGAGGATCTGGAGGCACAATGCTACTTGCTGAGGTCCCATGGGAAGTCACAAGCAGGAATCCTGGCTGCCACCTCAGGGCTGCCCACAGGCTCTGGATATCTCTATTTGTGCTGGAAACTTCCTCTGAAGGAGACATTTCCAATTCAAATGGGAGATTTGCAGGGACAGAAAGACTGTAAGCATAGGGTAGCTAGAGGTCAGGGCACAGTGCTCAGGACACCTAAGGACTCTCCTGTGCTAGGAGCCTAGGAGCCGTAGGACAGAAGAGTTCTCTATAATGATTTTTTCCTGATGATGCAATTTCAGCAGGGTCCATGTGGAATACTGTTCTTTTTTATTGTTCTTATTTATTTATTTGTTTGTTTATTTATGTTTTTAAATATCTTTATAGCCCAGGGGCTCATGTGCTCTAAGAATGCATTCTATCACTAGCTATGCCCCAGCCATAATGCTCTCATTTGGATGATCGTGTACTATACAGAAATTGGGAAATAGGTGAGTCCTAACCAGGCACTCCTAGGGGTGGGAAGGAAGGAGGTGGAGATAGTGTCCCTGGTCCTTGAGGACAGAACTGCTCTGGAGGGTGTTGTATCTGGAAGTGGTTCTAGCAGCTCCATGAGGGAGGCCTAGGGTGGGGTTGGAGGAAAGGGCAGGAGAAGTGAATCCTGGATCTCAGCAGCTGCCGTCATTTTCCTTGAGGTTCTAAGGCTTGGCCTCTCTGTGGGGGTAAAGAAGAGGCGGCTCAAAGCAAGTATGAGGTGGAAGTGGGGCAGTTACAGTTCCTCAGAAGGTTCTGCCATCCAGCCTCCTCTCCACCCAACCATCCAGCCCCTGGCTGGTGCCACACTCCCAAGTGTGGGGATCATGGATGTGAGTCCCCTGCCTACCTCCTGTCCCAGAGATGGCAGCCTCAGACCTGTGTTGGGGAGAGAGAAGAGTGTCCATGCAGTGATGAAACCCAGCCTCCTGCTGTCCCAGGAACCTCTGGGGAGTGGGGAGGTCGGGTGGGAGAGGCGACTTCCCAGTCTGGAAGGAGCTACCCCCACATGCTTGTCTGATGCTCATAGTAGCTATTAACTCCATTTTACAGATGAAGAAGCCAATATTCTAAGTGGTTATCAACTTGTCCAAGATTATACAACTAATTAGGAGTGGAGACTGGGCTCATTAGCCTCTCCAATGAGCCAAAGTACCTGTGTGTCTCTCTCTGGGCTTCAGTTTCCTTGGGCATAACATAGGTATCTTTTGCACTCCTTCTGGCTAAGACAGTCTGCAGTGTTCTGGGAGGGCACCTGGCATTCACCTCCATTGCCTGTGGCAAACTCTGCTTCTGATCTCCTTGCTTGACATGATCTCTGGCGAAGTCTCTAAATGTTTGTCTGGTTTCTTGTAAGAAGTTGGGAGTACACAGAAAGAATATTGATAAGAGGCCACAGGGCCACTGAGATCAGTGAAGTTGTGTCACCACTGCAAGTTAAAGAGGCTGTGGCATTTTAGCAAGTCCCCATCCACATCTTGAGGGCATGGGGAGTATGTCTACCCATAGGTCCCTGCTGTGGATGGGCTCTCTGAGAGTTTGACTTAATTTGCCTCAAAACTACTGTTTTGTTTTCTTGGAAGTCAATTGGATTTAGCTCCTCCAAAGGATCAGCATGAAGCATCTGTTTTAACTTAAGAGTGCTCTCCTTGATTTCTCCAGCAACATGAATAAAGACCTTCTATTTTCAGAACTGAGGTCAAGTTTAGGAAAGGCTCTCATCTCTGTGGGGAGAGTTTTGTTTCTGTCAGTAGCTCTTCTTCCACAGGGATCTCCAGGTTTTCATTTCCTGGGCAAATCAGTCTCTTATATGACTTGAGAACAAGATAATGACAAAAACCGAAAATGCTCCTTTACTTGTGTCCTGGGTTAGTCTTACCACATAGGGATTGGTTCTTGATGCTAGTGAAGGAGGCTCCTGTACCAAAGTTGAGATTGAGTTGAGTGAGCACTGGTCCCCATTGCCTCTTGAATGTTTTATCAGTTTACATTTTCTGAGCACCAACTATGTACAGAACATTGGCCTATAGCTGTAAGAGATAGCAATCATAGCATTAGGGTAGATATGCTTGTTTACTGAACCAATTGCTTTCCCCAATCTCCTCCTTCCTCTCTGGTTGAGCATGCCACACACAATAGAGACTTTCTATTTCTACACAAAAAATGCCATCAGGCTTCCTCACAGCTGAGGAATACACATGTAACACAGTCTTGATTAAGGAACCCCCAAAGTAAGTTTTCTAGGTAACTTCTGGGAAAGATTTTCTCAAAGATTTTTTGACAAAAAGAAATATGAAGAGAGGTTATTCCTCTTTCTGATATGATTGCAAGAAGACTGGTGGTTGGTGACCATTTTGCTTCCTTGAGAAGACCAGGCTGACCCTGAGGACAGCAGAGTGGAATGGTGGGAGGCGATGAGCCCTTGATGACTTCATCACATGGAATTAACCAAACTTAGAACTTCTTGTCTCCAGACTCCTTGATGTGTGACATGATAGGTATCTAAGCCATTTTGGTTGAGCTATTCTGTACTTGTAGCCAAAAGCATCCTAAGTGATACAAAAAACCAGAATCTTTCCCCTTAAAAGATTGGATAAGAAATGTACCTGTGTTAGTCAGGTCTTTGTTGTTGTGACCAAAATACTGACAAGAACAATTTAGAAGAGAAATACTTATTTTGGCTTATGGTCTCAGAGTTTTGACAGCTGAAATGGTCTGCTGGCCATTTCATCTTTGGGCCTGAGCTGAAGCAGAATGTCATCTCGGAAGGGCATGGCAGAGCAAAGCTTTGAGATCATGGCAGCCTTGAGGGGGAAGAGGGAGAGGGAGAGGTGAGAGGTAGGTGGGGAGAGAAGAAAAGGGACTGGAGAAAAGAGAAGTCCTTCCCCATGACCTACTTCTTCCAATTAGATTCCATCTCCCAGGAGTCCACAAATGGATTAATCCACTGATGAGGTCAGAGCCCTCTGATCCAACCACTTCCCTAAAGAATCACCTCTGAACAGGAGACCTTAGGGTACATTCAAGATCCAAACCATAACAGCACCTGTTGGATACCTGGGGAGAATTTACCAATACATGCCAGACCATAATTTACAGATTGGCCTTATCTTATTAAGAATTCTATGCATTCATAGAAACATTGTATGATGCAAATTACAATTCTTCATTCATAGACTTCATACACGCTTCTGAGATACTTTCTCAGCATTCATAATTGGTATCCATCTAATGATAGCTCCTAACGCTTCATAGTTTCTTCTGTTTTGACAAGTGCTAAATATCTGGAAATTCCTACCATTAAAGTACATTATTATGTAAGCCAGGCATCCTGTTTGGCAACCGAATATTCATCCTTTAATTTATCTCACTGGTAATTTCAGACTTAAATATCAGGCTCTGTGAACATGTCCATGATTCCCAAAGACAAGATTGGGGTAAAACATGGAATGATATTCACATCTTCATTATTTCCAGTGTTTATTATTGCCTTGGATATTATAGTTGCAATGATTTTCAAAAGGGTGTTCATGGCTATAATTCCTAGCACATACTTAATTCCTAGCACATCATCGAAGGAAGAAAGTCATTTGCAGAATTTACCATGGAGAATTCCAAAGTCTAGCCACATGTATTACGAAGCCCTTATTCTTAGTGAGGGCATCACTGTCTTGGTAGTTGGAATTAGAAAGTGGATTTTCTGAGAGAGTTACTGATGAGTCAATGGGGGCCAGGTACCCCACCTTCCCCCAGTGCTATCCTGTTTTAGGAAGACTACAAGCCTTTTTCTGGACTTATCTAATTTGCAGAGTGCTGGGTAAGGTTTAATTCTGCCAAAGACCTCAGCACTAGATTTGTAAACCCACAGTAGAAGTTAGAGCTATTCCTTCCCATCCAGCATGGCGGCAGGTGTGTGAGCTCTGGCCAAGGTGAATTTTCCAGAGGCTCTGTTTCCCAGTCAGTCTCCTGCCTTGGAGCTATTTGGTAGCTGTGGGCTCCACAGTGTTTTCCAAAGTATTCAGACTCTGGGTAGCAGCCGTAACTGTGATCTTTGGGACCACAGGTATAGTGATAATTTGAAATTCTCTTTTGGGCTAGGGGTGGCAGTCCTGAATCTATTTCCTCTAGCCCCTCTAAGAATTTTTCCAACATCTGCAAAATTAGAGGGAAGCCCATCAGATTGTTCTCACTGTCACCAATTCCAAGTTCAGAAGGTCCCCAAAATTCCCCCAAATATTAAGTTTGATAATTTGCTAGATGGCCTCACAGAACTCACCACTGTATGTGTATGTGCACATGTACGTGTGAGCATGTTTCATTTTTAAGCCCCCCAAAACTGTGCCTGATACATTATAGCTATTTGGTAAGTGTCTGAATTATGACACTTATAGATACTTTGGGTTGTAAGACATTACATTGGTTGGTATTTGCCATATTCTGCCTAACCAATTACCTGAAAATTAATGCCTAAAGCAATAAGCATTTTTGACTTGCTCACATACCTGTAGATTGACAGGAGATCTTGGCTAAGTTTGGCTAGGATTGACTGCAGGTTGATTCTAGGTCTTTCCACACATCTCTCATCCTCCTTGGGACAATGGGCATCCAGGACATTTTTTTCCCATGATGAGGCAGGCATACAAGAGGACAAGTCCAATCATTCCCATTGACCAAAGGAAGTCACATGGACAAGTCAAAGTCATGAGGTGGTGAGGCACACTTTACCACTGTGAAGTCATGACCAAGGTACAGTGCTCTAATACTAGGGGAAAAAGGTGAAGGATTAGGACCAATAATTCAATCAACTAGAGGTACCATGCAAATTTTTTAGTTCCCAAATCTGATCAAACATGAAGATGGCTTCAAGTTGTTCAGTTATTGTGCTCTAGGTTCTTAGCAGAGCAGGAAGGAATGCTGGGGCTGCTTTGGGCATTGGGGACACTGGACTTGGCATCAGGAGTTTTGAGTTCTTGGTTTCACCTGCTGAGTGATCCAAAAGAAAAGTGACACAAGGCACCTTAATTCTTTGGGCAGGGAACTCTTGTCTGCAAAATGAAAGGACTTTGACCCCTTCAGCTGAACTTCCACTGCTCACATCCTAGGGACAGGATCTGTGTACTAAGGAGAGTCTGTGCTTGGTTTAATGCTCCACTGTTACTGTTTTGAAATTCTGAATAACTTTTGGACACGGGGTCCACATTTTCATTTTGCACCTGGCCCTGTGATTTATGTAGCTAGACCCACCCATGGGGGCACAGGTTTCCTGAAGATTTACTGATGTAATTCTAACCCTGGAGGATATGCTGCTCACTTTCACCTCATACATTCTGCAATAATAATAAATATTGCAGCCCTCATTTATCCAGTGTCTACTGGGGGCACTATGCTATTAAGGGCTTTACAAACAAATCCCTTATCCCTAATCAGGGATTCCAAATCTCACATCAAACTTGCAAGCTTTCCAGATAATGAGACCAAGCTTCATTGTTAATATATAACTCATCCAAGATCACACAGCCAGGATTTGAATTCAGCTTTGTATTACTTCTAAGTCTTTCCACAAGAAGAATTTGCTATTACATGTCAGGAAGGGTGTGGTAATATGGGGATGTAGATCTTGCATTCAAGTGGTAAGCACCCTATTAACAATGATAATAAATACTTGCCAAGCACTTACTATAGCTAGACACTGTTCTAAAAAAAAAAAATATATATATATATATATATGTATATATAATATATGTGTATATATGTATATATACACACATATCATATATATTCACATGTATATCATATACATACATACACACAGACAATATACATATATATTTAAATAAATTAATTTAATCCATGTGACAATCGATTGTAGTAATGGGTGCTATCATTAGTTCCATTTTAGAGAGTGGAACAGTGAGGTATAGAGAGGGTCAGTAACTTGTTCACAGTCACATGGTTGCAAGGTGGCAGGGCCAGACGTAGGGCCCAGGCAGTCTGAGTCTAGAACTTGCCACTCCGCTTTCACCTCAGCTGCCATGGTTACCTTGGTGTTTTAGTCAGTGTTTTCGCTGCTGTGACTAAAGGGTCTGAGTAGAACAACTGTAGAAGAGGAAAAGTTTATTTGAGGGCTCATGGTTTCAGAGGCCTTAGTCCACAGAAGGCTGGCTCCATTCCTCAGGGTTTGAGGTGAGACTGAACATCAAGACAGTGTGTGTGGCAGAGGGAAGCAACTCACCTGAGATCAGGAAGCAGAGAGAGAGTTCACTCACCAGATACAAATAGATACCTAAAGCCACGCCCCAATTCCCACCTCCTCCAGTCACATCCTACCACTTCAATTAAACACTTAGTTAATCCCTATCAGGAGATTAAATCACGGATTGGGTTAAGACTCTTACAACCCAATCATTTCTCCTCTGAACTTTCCTGCATTACCTTGCATGTGAACTTTTGGGGGACATCTCACATCCAAACCATAACACATGGTGAGGCCAGATCTCTTTCTGCTTTGGTGATGAAGGAATTAAAGTAAATGAGCTATGGATTCCTTCCAGGAATTCCTACACCATGTCAGATTCTGGGGCTGCAGATGAGAAGAGGACACAGATTCTGTCCTCATAGAGTGTACCCCAGAGAGGGGGAGACAAAGGAGAAGAGTTTCATAGCTACAAAGGGACTCATGCAGGGTTTTTGGGAAGACCTGAGGAGACTGGGTCAGGGGAGAGGAAAGGTCATGTAGGAATCTGGAAGGATAGGTAGGAATTAGCTAGGTAGGGGAGGCAGGGAAAGGGCGATCAGAAGAAGGGCAGATGAGGGAGGGAGAGAGCGTGAGTGAGGTGTTTGGTTGCAGTGTTCAGAGACATGTAAAGTTCAGGAAGTGCCTAGGAGTACATGGCAAGAGCTAACTAGAGAGGGGAAGAGAGAAGACCAGAAGGCTACCTATGTTCACCTGTCTGCTTGGCTACAGAATTTGCATTGTATATGGAAGAAACTGGAGCCTTTCCAAGTAGCATGGTTATGTCTGCCGAGGTGGGAAGCAGGTGAGCCTGGAGCTCCGGGGAGACCCGATGTGCCCCGTGGGGGCCTGAGTGGGGGTGTTGTCCAGGGATGCAGCTGTTATCAGGGCCATCCTTTAACACAAGGAAGCAGGTTCTCTCCACACAGCCGAAGGAAGCTGCCATGCAATCAGGATTCAGCACTGTCTAGCACAAACACACTAACTGCTCTTTCTGTGTCTAAAGTTCAAGAGGATTTATCTTCTCTTCTCTCTTTTCAGCAGATGGTCTGATTACACTGCTCACTTTTGAAGGAAAATCTCTCCATCCAATCTGATCCTGGGTCCGTTGGTGCCATTTGTATCTCTCCTGTAAAACTGGAGCTAAGGAAAAGCCTAACTGGGGAGAGCTGACTCCATGATCAGCCTGCACACAGTGGGGGGCTTGAACTGTCCTGCTGCCCTCGCTTAACACTGCAGAACATCCACCTCAAGCCAGCAGCCCATGCTCACAGAGTGAGATTCATTTTAATAGTCCCCTGACAAAGGCATAATTGGGAATGGCTAGACAATTATATTATAAAATTTTATATAATATTTATATAAAATTATATTCAATTATATCATTAAAATAAATTTATTTTTAATTTTTATATTTCATAAATATAAATTACTATATTTTATATAGTATTGAGATAATTTTATAAGGATATAATTATAGAACCACCCCCCAACACATTACAATAGTGACACCTATGACTTTGGAGTCTGCAGGTGCCTAAGAGCTGCTGCAAAATCTTTACTGTTGATTAGATAGTTATGGCCTACTAGGAATGTGAAGAAAAGTGACCAAGAACAGCCATGGGTTAGTGAGAGGCGAGGGAGGAAAAGGAAGCTGAGGCCAGGTGACAGAGGAGCAGGCTGGGGAAGAGGAGGGAATTCAGGAACAAGAACATCGAAGGACCAGACAGACCATGCTTCCCTGAGATTTAGAAACTTCACAGATGTTTAAGACAGTTTTTTGTTACTATTACATATACTTGAGATAAACAACTTAGGAAATCTCATGTTTGGAAGTTTCAATCTATGTTTGATTGGCCTCATTGCTTTTGGGCCTGTGGTAAGGCAGCACGTGGTGGTGGGAGTGTGTGGTATGGCAAATACTCTTACATTATGGCCAGAAAGCAAAGAGAAAGAGGAAGAGACTGGGGTCCCAATGTCTGGACAGATCTGAAGTTGGGCTCTTTGAAAAGATTATGCCTCATATAAAATGCCCAGGGTGGATCTGTGCTGTAGGCAGGTTCCAAGACTAAGCCAGTTCTTGAGAGGCTTCCTGGGAAGTAGTTTATAGACAGCTCTCTTGAATTTAGCCCAAGCTCCCTCCTTTGCTAAATCTCTGACCATTCCTAGCTCCCTGGCACCCTCTCTGGGCATCCTTATGCAGGGAAAGGGCAGTCCATTTCACATGAGGGTCAGATTGTCTCTTCTCTGCCTCCCATGCAGGTATCCAAGGCCTATGATGGCTGAAGGCTATGTCTTTCTTTCTGGACGACCTCTCTCTTAGCCTGAGAGAGGAGACAGAGAACAAGTGGAAAGGGGAGAAGGGTACAAATGAAGCCCTTTCCTTCTGCTTCTGTATCTTTTTTCCTTCAGATAGCGATTGAAGTAAAGTCAATTAAATGCAAAAGTCAGTAGAGTTGGGTTGAAAATCCAATAAAAAGTCAGGACTATTAATATAGGAATATTCCTAATTAATATAGGAATATTAATTCAACTCTATGATGGTGTTTGGCCTGGGGAGTGGGTCTTGGCAATTTGGAGGCCAGAGAGATTGCTGTATTCGGAGTACGGTTTTCCTCATTTCATATCTAAGACATTTATAATATAGTTTATGAGCCTTCTCACTCAGGTCACTATCGTAAATGAGAAGTTATTCCCGAAGGATCTTATCTAGAACAACAAATGGATAAAATTATTGAATTTATTAACATCTAAATTAAAAAGTCAGGAAAAATTGAGTTCTAATTAATCAGCTTGCAAACAGCTACCCCCAAGGATAAGATAACAGCCCCTTCAGCAATAGCTTGTGACTCGAGACATATTATTTTTTAAAACAATAATAATATTTTCACAGCAGCTCATATCTGAGAAGTTCAAAGCCATCCCATAAATGTTAATTATTTAAAGACTTCCTGAAAGTGAAGCAGATAATTACTATTTTCTCCTGCTTTCTAATGAGAAAATGGTACTGAGAAGGATGGGTGAGTGACTTTGCCCAAGGTCATGGGTGTGGGCTGTCAGAAAGAGGATCAGGATCACATAGGTGTCTGGCCTTGGTCTTGCTGTAGCCTCAGGCCCTCTGGTTTCCCGGTTCCTGCTCTGTGCTTCATGGCCAGCCTCCCTCCTACCCACCTACCCCAGTCCTTATCTTGTTCAACAGAGGTCTGTCTTCACACACCAGGTCCTGTCTGAGCACTGCATGGCCTCAGGTGGTACCACTGCACCTGGAGCCTGCCCTGTGTTTACCAGATTCCCAGGGACTTGTCCCTGGACCCCAGTTTTTCCATGTGCTGTAGCAGTAGAGGGTCCCAGGCACACAGGTGAGCTGTCACCTTCCCCCAGTGGTTTCTCACCTGCCAGGAGCTGCCCTGCAGCCTCACAACACAGGCAGGCTGGGACCTCAGCTCGGCCCATCTCTGGTGGGCATGTCTGACCTTTCGACAGGCTTTCCCGCCTCTGCTCCTGTCTGGTTTATTGACACTATGTGCTCTGACACTCTGGTCTTCCAGGATGCGGTTCTAGGGATTAGTCCCTCCTTGTGAGGGTGCAGGTGCTGTCTCCTTTTCTCTCCTGAGCTTCACTAGAAGTTAGATGTGCCAAGCAGCCCTGGGAAGTCAATGTCATATGTTCCCCAGGAGAATGGCTGGGAAGTTGTGCTCCATATAAATAATGGGTTTCAGAGCATCTTCATATTAGATACCTCATCTTACTGGCATCTGGCCCCTGTCAGGGAGAGAGAGGCAGGCAAGATTAGTTCTATTTTATAGATGGGAAGGGAATGAATGTTTTTTGAGTAATATGTTGGGCAATTTATATATGCTATCCCATTGAGTTCTCACTGTATTAGTTTTTCTTTACTTTTTTATAAATAAGAAAATTGATGTTCTGGGCATGGTTGTGCACACCTATAATCCAAGTAGCTTGGGAGGCTGAAGTAGCAGGATTGTGAGTTCAAAGCCAGCCTCAGCAATTTGGCGAGGCCCCAAGCAACTCAGTGAGACCCTGTCTCTAAGTAAAATACAAAGAAAAAAAAAAGGCTGGGGATGTGGCTCAGTGATTGAGTGGCCCCAAGTTGTTCAATTCCTTGTAACAACAACAACAACAACAAAAAAAAAAAAAAAAAAAAAAAAAAAGAAAAGAAAAGAAAAGAAAATTGACGTTCAGAGAGGTTAAGAAGCGTAGCAAACGAAAGTCCCAAGATTTGAACCAAGACTGTCTTTCTCCAGACCTGGGCTGTTCTTGTTGCCCTCTATAAATGGTAGGACTTGGGACCTTAGGAAAGGCCAAATGTGTCTCTCAGAATACCCAGTCAATGAAACAGGGACAAGAAGCCCTGCACCTTGCCTGGCAACCCAGCCTTCTGTACTCTGTACTCCACTGAGGGTAAGGCCAGGACTACCATGAAGATGATTGCTGGCCTTGTAATCCAGCCAAGCAGGGTGGGTGGCTTTAATCTGGAGGGACTTCCAGAGGGCTCCTTTAGTCCTGCTCTGTTGGGGTGGTGGTTCTGGACCTGGGGAAAGGAGCAGTTTCCTCTCCTTGTACCTGTGCAGGAACAGAGGCTAGAACTTTCTGGAGCCAGCTTCACCTTTATCATAAGTCATCAATGTCCTGCAGTGGGAGTAATCAGACTCCTGCTCTATTTTCTGTGAACTAATTAATTCTTCTCCCTGGAGCCCTTCCCAGAGTCCTTGATCATCTGAAGAGCTACTGCTCAGCATTGGTGGTTGTGCCCACAGTGTGAGGACAGGACACGTGGCACAATTACACTGATTTCCTTTTGGAGGAGTCAGGAGAAGAAGCAGGGCCCATGTCCACTTGTGCCCCTTGACTTCTGTGCAGAGACAGTTCCTGTGCAGATGATGGTTTCCTGCTTTTTGTTGATTGCACATGCAAATGCGACCTCTCCTTTATTTCTTTACATACTGTGTGAACTTGGTGCATTATTAACTCTTTCTCAGTTTCCTCATCTTTAAGGTGGGAATGCTATTAGTACTACCTTAAAACACGTTTGTGGGAATTAAATGGCATGATGTGTCTGTGCTATTTGGATAGTGCCTGGCCCATAAATAGTGCTCAATGAGAGTCAGCAATCACCGATACCATTACTAACAACCTTTCTGAACTTGTGCTTTCTCAGTCATCGGATCTGGAGGAACAGAGCCATAGGGCTATTGAGGGAGTGAGGAGTGATATCAAGAAGTCACCTAAAGTAAAGCAGTTGGCCAGAATTGAGTGTCATTTGTTCCCTCAGATGCACTCATTAAGTGCCTGTGCAAAATTTTAGGGACACAGAATTAAGAGGAGGTGTCTGCCCTGCGTGACTGGCTGGAGGCAGGGTGATAACTATAACCGTGTCTGTCTAGTAACTGAGGCATGATCCCTGAAGCAAGGAATAATTTATGCTGCATGAGTAGAAATTTTTTAATTCCACAAATGATCAGGGCCCTGTACCAGGCCCAAGATTAAAACTCCTTGAAAGTGGGGTGTGCTCTTCCATTTATAGATCATTTTCTTATCCATCATCACACTTGACTTTTACATTAACCCTGGTGGCTTATAAGCATCATCACTACCCACATTATCAACAAGGAAACCACGGCCTGGGGCAGAGTCATTTCTATTTAATCCTGAGTTTGAGATGGTTATTATCAGCATCACTTTTTTTCTCTGTACCGATATCATGCACCTTCCTCGGCCAGCCCCGACGATGTGAAGTCAGACCACAGTGAAGCCTGTAATGCTCAGGGGAGAGGAAAGAAAAAAGTTCAGGATTTGATTCATTCATTTATTCAACAACTAATTGTAAGGACCAATGTCTTGCAAGCTCTCTGGGGTCCTCTGCAGGGGTGGGAGGGGGAGCAGCTTTATTCTTCACCACAAAAGGACACACAGTGGATTTTCCATATAAAAGAGAGGGGGGATATAATGACTTTCCTTGTTGTCTATATGGAATAACTACAGAGAGAGGCATGTCGGCCATGATGGGCGGGGAATGGGAAGGCAGCCACCTGGGCTTGAATGCAGTGCTGAGGGCAGAACTCTTACCTGCTCCCAGCTCTGGCCCTTCACTCAAGCTCCCTCTCCTTCCCTCTGAGCGCCTGTCCTCTTTGCCAGTCCAGATGTCTTCCTATCCATTCTCTTAGTTCCACTCTCTCCTCTCACACGTGGCTTCTAGGATGAATCTTGTCCATACTTGATCTTTCCGTTCTCCGACATTGTATTTCAGGTGGACTTAGGGCTACACCCTTCCAGGCAATTTTCTCTCTAATTGGTCAATGTCTATTCATTTCCAGTCAGATTCTGGGGCTCCTCTCGAGCAAAGCCACATCCTAACTCACTTGGTATGCTCTCAGCATACACCACAAACCACATCCCCTCTGTAGTTGTATTCAACTACACTGGAATTCTCATTCCCAGATCCTGCCCTAACCCAGGATCTCATCAAATCCATGGACCTCAGCAGCAGCTGACCTGGAATTCCCCCAGCCTCTCCTCTAGTCCATTCCCCACCTCACTTATCAGGCCTTCATAACATGCCCCTGGTCCCTGCTGTGTCTGTCCTCCCCTGGCCCCGCTCTCCTGAAGACTGCTGTTTGAGCTTGTCCTCTGATCTCTAGTCCTCTTTCTTTGGTCACTTCCCTTATGGGGTACCTGATGATCCAGCTCCAATAAGCCAGGGACACATGGGTGCCTTTTTGCTCAGATTATTCCTGGTCTTTCTTGAGTGACCTTGAAGGTCCAACCAATCCTTCAAGGCTGAGCGAAAATGTCACATGGTCATTTCAAAGCCGATATCCTGGGCAATGTTCATTTCTTCCTTCATGTGGATTCCATAGTGTCCCTTCTAGTTAGAAAGCGCCCTGTTTCCAGGCTTGTTGGAGGGCTAGAGTAGTTGCTGCTGAACCCCATGTGCCTGACCAGTGGGCCCTTCTGGGAGCATCTGCCCCATGGACACTCGGTGCTGCCCTGCTCTGGTCCTGAACACGCATAAGGCCCTTTACTGCTTCCACTCCCCCTCCTACTGCTCCCGTCAATTCTCCACCTTACAGAGACATTGTGAAGACAAACGAGATAATATGTGTAGGTGCTTTAAGTCCCTGAAGAGGGACTCTATTATTCTGGTTTTGCAGCTCCCTGTTGGGGAAATCAGACTGGATAGCAGTGAAAAGGGAAGAGAGACACGAGGAAGGGGTTGGGGAGGCCCTTGCCTATCACCTCTCCCAGACTCACCCACAGAGCGTCTTCCCCTTGCCTGGGTTGGAAGGAGAGAAGCAGAGGGGGGCCAGGACATGGTCCTCTCCTCCAGAAGGTCCCTTGAATGACTTGGCCAGAACATCTCTTGAACCCTCACCAGGGGAGATATGAATGATGGAAGTAAGTAGCTGTGGGACAGGGAAAAAGGGCTAATGGCCTCCAGGTTGTGACTCATAGCTTGGCCGCAGACCCCAGGAGGCATGGTGTGTGCCAGTGTCTCTTTGCATTCTTGAGGTCAGGGTGCCCTGTGTGCGTTCTCTGGAAGAGCTGTAGTAACTAATCTTTAGCGCAGGGTAAAATACTTGAGTTGAGTGTACCTCAAGCCAATTCGCCTTCCCATCCCTGCCAAGAACCAACAAAACGAGCTTTCTTCTTTAGTTTAGAGAGCTGCCCTGACATCTTTTTGTTGGAACTGTCTCCCTTCCTAAATAAAAGCCTTGTCCGCATGTTCACTCACCTCATTCAGTTTTGTTCCAGCATCGTCAGGTCAAAAGATCCCAGTGTTCAGCATCAGTCGAGGTCTTTTTTGCAGGCTGCTGGGAGGGTCAGTCCTGTCCTGAGGTGCAGGCGCTTGGGTTTACCTGAAGGCAGCACGCTCCTGTTTCTCTGGAAACCACCTGCCTGAGAAATGAAGGCATCCACTTGCAATGTGATTCACAGCCATCAGTGTTCCGGTGTGCCTCCTGCAGCAGTGGCTCTGATCAGGGAGGGTGCCAAGGACACACTCTTCAGGGCCCGAGTCACTTGATTTCCCCTCAGGAGATCTTTCATGTTGTTTGTCTTGCTAATTAGTTCTTTGGTGAATTCTTAGGCCTTGCTTTGCTGCCAGCAGGACACTGGGACAATAAGGGGACGGGCGATAGAAAAGGGCCTCTGAGGATTTCCACCTGATCTGGGCACCCACTCCCTTCTTATGTTCTCGTTGAGAAGTTACCTGCTTCTTTTTCATTACTCAGCAGAGGCACCGCCTCCTCTGGGAAGCTTTCCCTGATGATCCTGTGGCTCCCCACCCTTAATGATACTTCTGTCCAATTCTCACAAAACAGGACAGTAGCTGCCCTTGTGCCTGTCAGTCTTCCTGCTGGGATACAGGGGAGGGCAGGAACTCACTCATCTTTGTGTCCCATGGAAGTGATGTTGACTGTTTGCCCATCCAGGCACTGCGGGCAATGGGCTCAGTGGTCCTCGGAGAGCAGCAGGACTGTGAATTCCGGGTCCTTTTCTTTTCATTCTCAGCACAGCATTTCTGGATACTTCATGTGACCTGAAAATGTGGGAGGTGTGGCAGGATCCCCCGCCCTCTTCAGGACTGGTCCTCCCTTTCCCATGCCTACCTCCTCCCTTTGCCTGGCCCTCACAGCCCCGTGGGGAAGGAGGCAGGCCTGGCCCCAGCGCCTGCTTCAGGTGTTGTTCTCAAGCTCTGGGAACCTGACGGCCTAGCAAGTCATTTTGGCTTTTTCCACGTGTTAATAAGTGGAAGCTACTTATCTTCAGCTGATTGATTTAATCTTTTCCTCTTTAATTGTGACAAAATGCACATGACACAAAATTTACCATCTTAACCATTTTCAAGCATACAGTTCAGTGGCATTAAAGGATGCTCACATCGTCCAACCATCACACCACCCATCTCCAGGTCATTTTGTTTCTTCCCTCCCTCCTTTCCTTCCTTCTTTCTTGTTGTGGGAAACGACAAATGGCACTCCAAGAATGGGAGAAATCAAACTTTATTTTATGCTGACTGGCCCAGAGAGTAGCACTCCAAAACTCTGAGCACCCCTGATCAATTTTTGATAACATTTATAGGCTATCTAGTATCGTAGATTTTCTAGTCTAATACTACATGATTGGACACAAGGTTTCAAAAAACAACATATGATTGTGTACAAGGGTCTCTGAGTGGGAAGTGCTTATGGAAACAGACTGTGATAAAGGAAGTTGGCTGACAAGGTCTTCTGTATCTCTGCCCTTGAACCCTAAGCTTCCATAGGGGCGTTTATACTTCAGAGGGACATGGTTAGGTCCCAGGGAAAGTCCTTTACATTCCAAAAGGAAGGAGTAAATGGTGCAGGGTTGTGGGAGGACTTGACTATCATTCTCCCTGGGGCACTGGTTCTTGCAGACAGCGTCTGTCTTTAGTTTAGTTTATATCCAGGCTTGGGTCAGTTACCCACTACTCTTTCTTTCTCTCTCTCCCTTCCTTCTTTCCTTCCTTCCTTCCTTTCTTCTTTTGTTCTTTCTACCAGAGATTGAAACCAGGTGCACTTAATCACTAAGCCACATCCCCAGCCCTGTTTTTGGTTTTATTTAGAGACAGGGTCTCAATGAGTTGCTTAGGCCTCACTAAGTTGCTGAGGTTGGCTTTGAACTTGTGATCCTTTTGCATCAGCCTCCGGAGCTGCTAGGACTACAGGCGTGCACCACCCCGTCTAGCTCCTGGTTGTTTTTGACTTGCAAAGACTGAAATTCTGCACCCATTAAACACTAACTCCCCAGTTCCCATCCCCCCCCCCCCCACCCCCAGGTCTTGGAAACCACCATTCCACTTTCTGTCTCTGTGAATTCACAACTGATTGTTTCAATGGCACAAACGTGTTTATATATAGTATGAGCCTAGCTCAGGGTGCAGCCCCCTGGTACCTCCTGGAGACTCCTGGTACCTCAGACATGGGTAAGTGCTTCCTTTGATGCTTTTCTTGTGGAGGACAGCTAAAGCTGAACCCAATTCCACTTGACTCTCAACCTGTACTCAAAACTTTGAGGAATTAATCTTGAACAAGAACATTTCAGGAGTCTTGTGAGGGAAGAGCAGGGGGTTGGGGCAGGCTGTGGGTTCAAAACATTGACATTTTTGGAGTCCCTCCAATCACACTTGGTTGCTTATTTATGATATGAGCTTTGTCCATGGACAGCTGAATGTCAGAGCTAGACAAAGTGAAGACAATGGACCTGGAGAAGGCATTCCAAGACACTCATACCAAGCAGGATGCATCTCAGACATCCAGTGAAGTCTTTGAACCTGCTTACTTCCTTAAAAGCATGTCCTTCACCAAGGCCCCAATGATACAGGACTTAGAGCCTCAGCTGCGCTCCCCACAGAACTCACTGCCCAATGGAAGAGGCAGAAAGTCTTCCGTGATAACCTTAATAGAAGCAGTCTTGTGATGGAAAGGGGACACCTGGGGCTGTGAGAATCATAAGCAGGATTGTACTCTGTCAGGTGCAGAATGGTGTGGAGGATGTTGCATTAAGCCATTTAAGAAATAAGGACCAGAGGGACAGAGTGTGGGGGTGGGGATGACCTGGAGAAACATTTATGGTAGAATGGGTGAGGACAAGAGGGGTGACTGGGAAGGAGTTAAGGTGACACCTAGTTTTCTGCTTTGGGAGATGGAGAATAGGGCACTTCTTTAAGGGAAACCTAAGCCAAGTGCTGTGTTCAGGTGGCAGGGAGGCATGTAGTGTGGTGGAAAACCACTGGTGCACAGTGACAAGGTCTGACTTCTGATCCCAGGACTTCCTCTGAGAAGTCAAGTGATAGTAGGCCAACCCTGAAGCTTTCAGTGCCTTGGTATACTCACCGGCAAAATGGTGCTATTACTGGTGCCAGCTGGGCTACTCCTGAGCTAGACCTGTTCTCAGAGTTCTCCAAAGAAACTTCTGGCCTGCTGAGCCCGAACACAGATGCATAACTGGGACCTGGGTCACTTGGATTGTCCTGCTTCTGCCATTGCAGGTCAATAAATCTACTCATTTCCCATCAGCTTCTGGGGCTCCTCTAGGGCAAGGCCATGTCCTAACTCACTTGGTATGCTCTCAGCATACACCACAAAACCTCTGTAGTTGAATAAAGTCACCAGAATTCTCATTCCCAGATCTTGCCCTAACCCAGGATCTCATCAAATCCATGGACCTCAGCAGCAGCTAACCTGGAGTCCCCCCAGCCTCTCCTCTAGTCCATTCCCCACCTCACTTATCAGGCCTTCATAACATGCCCCTGGTCCCTGCTGTGTCTGTCCTCCCCTGGCCCTGCTCTCCTAAAGACTGCTGTTTGTGGTCCTGCTAGGTGAGAGATGAGACAGCCCTTTCCCCTAAGAGCCTCCATGGGCTTCATAGCCTGTAGCACCTTGCCAGTTAATCAGTTAGTGGTTCTGTAGGTAGCAATGCTGCAATGTCCACAATGGGCCATAGCTCTCTGGTTACCTGCAGAAGCTTCCAGGGCTCAACTGTGGCCTCTGGGACAATGAACCCATTGAATTTAACATTCCCTTGAGCATATCCCTCCCTCAACTCTGGGAGGCAGATGTGTGTATGGGCCCATAGAACTTTCTCTTTCACTCAACAAAAAAACAGTAAGCAAACATTTAGGAATAAAGGTTTTATAATGATGAGAGCAAACACTGAGGAATACAAGATATTGTGGGACATAAGTGTTTAAAATCAAAAAGGAAAGGAAAAATAAATGGAAAAATGTTGCTTGTCCAGAGCAAGCCAGTGTGTGGAGGAAAGGCAGGATCCACCTTCCTTACCCCTTCATGTTTTGGGCCACAGCTCCCAGACCCAGGCTTGCAGGACACTCCTTAAAAGCCTGGATGCCCAGGCTGTTTTCAGTTCAAACGTAGACATCCTTCTCCTGGATTCTTAGAAAGGCAGGACAGCACAAGCAGAGGTCAGCTCTACCGTGCTCTAAGCAGTATGGGGGCTTAGGCTGCTCCCCTGAGAAGAAGAAGGGAATGAGATGCCAATGTGAATGCTGGGCACCTGGGTGCCTCTTGAGACTTCATAGAGCAACAGAAGTCTGGTCAGATGTGCAGGCTTGACCACCAGAAAAGGATGTTCCTCTTCTCCCACATCCCAGCTCACAGAGGCCACTGACTCCAGGCATACCAAACCTCCTGGTCCAAGTTCTCTTTCTGGTAGGATATTCATTCTCCTGTCCGCTGGCAACTTTATGGAGATACAATCATTTATTTGATCCATTGTCATTTTTATTTGTTATATGTTACTAAAGCTAATACATTCTCTTATAATCTTATTTTTATCGAGGTGATATTTGTATATCATGCAATGCACAAATGTCTTTTGTATAATTCAGCAAGTGTTCTGGTTCCTATTTCTGGTAACAAACCACTCTAAAACTTAGTTGCTTAAAAAATCTTTTACAATGAACTCTCCTGTTCTGTAGTTGATTGTGGTTGGTAATTCTCATTTGAGGTTCTTCTTGTGGTTTGTGTTGAATGTCAACTGAGGATCTGGTCATCTGAAGGATTGACTTGGTTGGACATTGTTATGGTCTAGATGTGGTGTCCCCCAAAAGCTCATGTGTGAGACAATGCAAGAAGAGTCACAGGAGAAATGATTGAGTTGTGACAGTTTTAACCTAATCAGTTAACTAATCCCTCATGGGATTTACTAAGTGGTAACTGGAGGCAGGTGGGGTGTGGCTGGAGGAAGTGGTTCACTGGGGGCGTGACTATGGGGTATGTATTTTGTATCTAGAGAGTGGAGACCTCCTTTTCTGCTTTCTGATCATGAGCTGCTTCCCTCTGCCACACTCTCCCTCACCTCAAGCCCTGAGGAATGGAGCCGACCTTCTATGAACTAAAACCTTTGAAATCGTGAGCCCTCAAATAAACTTTTCCTCCCCTAAAATTGTTCTGGTCAGATCCTTTAGTCACAGCAGCAAAACAGTTGACTATAACAGACACCTGAATGACTCACTTGATTGGCAACTCACTCACTTGATTGCTTTACTGTCACCTGGTCAACCCAAGCTTCTCTGCCTGGCTATCCATGTGACATTGGCTTCTTGCAGTATGGTGACTGGATTCTGAATGTCCCATATGAATGCATAATTGGTAGACAAGACACTGCACAGGGCTAATGTATACAATTTGTTGAGTGTATGTGTGCACACTTGCACTACCATCACCACAATCAAGGTAATAGACACCTCTACCACCTCCTGGATTTCTTTGTTGTTGTTGCTGCATAAGAACATTTAGCATGAGATCTATTCTTTTTTTTGGTTTTTTTTTTTTTTTGGGTGATGGGAATCGAACCCAGGGCTATCTCCCCAGCCCCGAGATCTACTCTTAGTGAAGTGATGGATGTTACCTTGCACAGATCTCTGGAACTCACTCAACTTGTATGATTATAACTTTAGACCCCTCAAACACAACTTCCTTATCCTCCTTACCCCCCATTCAGGTTTGCTCTGAGAGTCATTGCCCCAAGCTCTTTCTGCATGTATAATGTCTTAGTTGGACGGTCAGGGTCAAATCCTAGTTCTGACCCTTGTTGACTCTCAGTGGCAGATCCTTGCTTTCTCTGAATCCTGGATTCCTTATCTGTCAAATGGATTCACAAAGAACCTACCTTCTGAAGTGGTCATGAGGATTCAGAGACAGATCATGGAACGGACTTGCCCCTGGGCCTGGCACATGCTCAGCACGCGACTGGCACTCTTATCTTCCCTTCTCCCCTCCCCGCCCCAGGCTGGGAGCCCCATCTGGATGCCAGCAGTGGCCTTGTTGCAGGTTGAGGTATACTCTCTTGGAACGTGGGCTTGCCAGACTCACCCCAAAGCTCCCTGGGCTCCTGATTTGGTTTGGCATCCTTCCAAACTGCTTTCCTATCACCCCATATGATCCAGAAAGGTTAGTGGCTTCCAGGGAGGCTCTTTACCTCCCAGTGGAAGCACTATCACTTTGTGGAACAGCTTTAGGAAAGATGTGTTTCATTAAACTTCAGAGCTGGAAGGGACCTTTAGAAACCATTTGCTGCTCTGCAGGCCTCTCCAGCAGAGACTGTCTCCAGATGGGCCATCAACCTTGAAACAGGAGGGAATGTGCTGTGGAGCAAAGAGGCTACAACAGTAAAAGAGAGGGAGGGAGGTGGGCCTGGTGGCATTTACCGTTCAGGAAGGTTTGATGGGTTTTTGCTGAGTGCAAACTTTGAACTAGCTAAAAGTGATGGAAATTTCTGGGTCATGGACTCTTACCAGGTTCCTTGGGAGGAGCTGGGCTTGGGTAAAAGGGGAAGGTAAATTCTAGAGTGGAGGTTCATGGTGGAACTCTATTGGGAGTTTTTTTTCCCAAATCTACATCCTACCCCAGCTCCCACCAGGGTGTTTCAGAATCTTGTTTTGGAGGTGTGTGTGCTAGGAGCTACCCCCAAGTTGATGCCAATATAGGTGCCTGCATCTGTCTGAGGAGCACAGGTCAAGGCTGAGGAGCAGAGGATAGCAGCACACAGTAACAACAGTATGGCCAAGGCTGTTATACCACAACACAGAAAATGAGACCCTACCTTTGTGTAATGTATGATGTATAAAATCTTTTCTCAGACATCATTCCACTTGATGTCCAAGTTTATGCTCTGATCGTCAAGGCTGGAATACTTCTGTTTTATAAAAGAGAAAGTCAAGCTAGGCCAAGTATATAAAGCAAAAAGGGAAGAACCAAGGGAAGAATCCTTTTGACCCACCTTGCTGAGGGACCAGTCCAGGCTACACTGAGGGTGTGACCAGTGGAGCTGTGGCTCTTACCCAGGTATAGGTGGGGAACTTCAAAATGTGAATTTAAAAGTAATTTCTTCTGTCCCTCGTTAAATTCTCTATGACAGGGCACCAATTTCTTTATTTGATGTCATTTTGGGCTGGGTTGTCATCATTCTTTTGGGATAGTTTCTGAGTGGGCAGCCTCCCAATGGCATGGAACGAGAGGGAGCTTTTCAACTCTCTTGGTAAGTTTTGGACAGTAGGGTGTCTCTGTTGGCTGTCAGGCAGCTCAGGTCCTCCCTTGTCCAACCTTGCTTCTTTTACTTGCCTAGCCAAGGTGTTAGTCCAAGGGCACTGGTCAGTACCCTCCTGCCTCTAAGCTCCATCCCAGAGCCTGCTTCTCTGGAGTCCGAGCTAGGATGGCTCACAGGCTGTGGCCTCTTGGTCACTGCACTGCCTCCTACATAGGAAGATGACAGTGAGCAGAGCAGAGCAGAGGCCCGCCACCCACACTGTGGCCCTTAGACGTGAGCCCGGCCTGAGCACTCTTTCAAAGCCTTGAGATGTGCACAAAAAATTGGAAAGAGTCTTTAGAGAAAGAGTATTGCAATTACTGGGAGCCTATTTCCTGTGTGTCCCCAGTCCCAGGGGGGCCTTTG
Source organism: Sciurus carolinensis (assembly GCF_902686445.1). Taxonomy (NCBI): domain Eukaryota; kingdom Metazoa; phylum Chordata; class Mammalia; order Rodentia; family Sciuridae; genus Sciurus; species Sciurus carolinensis. The sequence continues at coordinate 68,171,790 of NC_062224.1, forward strand.
AAAAATAGAGAAGGTAAAGTCTAGTCTAAATTAAAGATGCTTTGGACTTTTTTATTGACCCAGATGTCCACTAGCATCACAAAGATTTGTATATGGTTCTGCCCCTTTGCAGTATCAGGGCTGTCCCAAGAAATAGATTGGTAGGATATTAATGAGAAAGGAATTTAACCTAAAGTGCTGGATGTACTTGTTCCTAGGCGGGCTTTGACTTTCTAATTTGTACGTGGGGCAGGACCATCACAATCTCTGTGATGCTAGTGGGCATCTGGGTCAATAAAGAGTCCAAGCGGTCTACAAATTAGACTAAACTCCGCTTTCTCTATTTTTCCCAAGGTCCCCTTGAGGTTGGGGACATGCAGGAAACAAGATCCAGGTAACGGCAACACAGTCTCTCTAGGGACTCCTCCCATTTTTGGTGCACATCTTCAGGACTTTGAAAGAGTCTTAGGGTCAGAGTTGGCATCTAAGGATCCCAAAGCAGGTCTCTGGCTCCGCTCTCTGTTGTCTTCCTACTTGGCAGTCCAAAAGTTGCAGGGTAGGCTGACAGGCTGGAGCCCCTGGGAAGAGTTGATGCTGTAGAGTTGCAGGAGTTTGAGGCCATCTGTTGGCAGAATTCCCTCTTGCTTAGGGGAGGTCAGATTTTATACTTGTAAAGACTGATTGGATGAGATCTACCACATCATTGTTATTATCATGAAATAACAGAGGCAGGCTAACTTTATAAAGAGAAAAAGTTTATTTTGGCTTATGGTTCTGAAGGTGCAAAGGGCCACCTCTGGTGATAACTTTCTTGCTGTCAGAGTCCTGACGTGGTACGGTTCACTAACCGGTAAGAGTCAGGGATTTTGCAGGCACATGTATGTGTGGTTTCTCTCTCTTCTTCTAAAACCACCAGAATTCAATCATGGGGTGCTGCCTAAGAATCTTATCTAATCCTAATCACCTACCAAAAGCCCCACCTCTAAATATTGTAGTCAGATTAAGTTTCCTCCCTCTTAATACCTCATAATAGGGACTAAATCTCTACACACGAAGATAAAGACTCAAGGGACACTCAAACTATATCCCATTGATTTAAATGTTATCTAATCCAGAAACACCTTTACAGTAACATCCAGATGTGTTTGACGAGGCATCTGGGTGCCAGGGCCTAGTCACGTTGATATGACATTAGCCACCCCACCCTCCACATTGTACAATTTCTAGTTCATTTGAGTCTGGGAGACTTGACCTCCATTGCCTTAACAAATCACATCCCATAATAAGCAGGCAGGATTCAGCTGAGAGGGGAGCCCTGAGCCTGCTAAAGTGTCTGCATTCTTAATTGGGAATGGACATTTGCCCTCAGGATTCTTCTGGGTCCTCATTTCTTCTTGTGAACTTTGGACATTTTATGGTTGTTAGTACTTCCATTTACCAGAGGCAGGCAAACTTATTGTACAAAGGGCTAAATACTTTAGGCTATGTCGGTCATGTATGTATCTGTTGCAAATTCTTTTTTCATTTGTTTTATAAACCCTTAAAAATGTAAAAGCTAAAAAAAATAAAATAAAGTAAAGGCTACTCTTAGTTTACTGCTTATACAAAATTAGGCAGAGGACTGGATTGGCCTGCAGGGTGTGAATTGCCAACCCTTCATTTAAACGACTAACATTCCAGGCACACCTGGATTCTTGACACTTGTGGGCCTCTTCAAATCCATTAGAGCACTCCTCCAATTGCTTGCAAGGCCCAGGTGTGCAACAGAAACCTAAATGACACAAACACCAAGAAGCCAACAGGAAGAGAGGACTTCTCTCCTCTAAGCTCAAATAACTAAATTGCCCCCCAAAAGTATTCTAGAAGCTTGTTTTGAGGTAAGGAAAAATGCAGACTCTGGGGAAGCCTTCTCCATCATAAAAGCTCTATGGCAGGAGAACCAGGGGTGAAGAAAGACCATTGACAGAACACAAGCCATGCTCCCTCCCCACAACCAGTTGGTGACCCAGCATGGCCACCTCCCTCTGGGGGAGATCAGATCTCTCTGCTTTGGATTCTCAGCAGAGAGATCTACCCAAAGTGGCCTCTGAGGCTGTGCGCATCTGGATTGGGAGGAGGGAGTCCTGGGCTTTGACAGTTGCTGCCTATTGCTGGGACACACTGTTCTGTGGTCCGGAGCTGCAGGTGGATGGAGCCACATTCAGCCAGAGGGACCCATCAGCCTCCCAGAGCTCTGACCAGTGCTGAGGGCCCTGGGATTCTTTTATTTTATTTTGGTACTGGGGATTGAACACAGAGGGGCTTAACCTGAACCACGTACCCAGCCTTTTTTTGTATTTTATTTAGAGACAGGGTCTCACTGAATTGCTTAGGGCCTCGCTAAGCTGCTGAGGCTGACTTTGAACTCCTGATCCACCTGCCTCAGCCTCCCAAGCTGCTGGGATTATAGGTGTATGCCACTGCACCTGGGATTCTTGAACCCTGCTTTCTGGTGTGTAGATGGGGGAAGAGGGTAATGAGAGTAGGTTTTCTCTCAAACCACCTGTGAATCAAATCAACTGAACAATCTTGTTGGGTAGACTCTTTTTTTTTGTAACAGGAATTGAGCCCAGTGGTGCTTAGCCACTGAGCCACATCCCACTTTTTTATTTTTTATTTTGAAACGGGGTCTTGCTAAGTTGCTCAGGGCCTCACTAAATTGCTGAGGCTGACTTTGAACTTGCTATCCTTCTACCTCAGTCTCCCAAGTCACTGGGATTACAGGCATGCACCACCACACCTGGCTGGGTAAAGACTTTGCGAAAATATGAACTTTTTTTTGCTGGCAAGTGATATTTCATTATGTGTGGGTTCCCTTCTCCCATAAGAGGTAAATGAGAATGGAAATTATCCACTGCTTCTGCAGGCTTGTATTTGATCTCTGTTTATAAAGAACTCTCTTCTTAGAACTTGGACTTTTCATTCTTGGGATTTCTTTTCTCTCCTCCTCCCTCCCTCCCTGCCTTGGTTTCCCTCCTTTTTCTGTCTTCTAGCATCTGTCATGTACCTTTTCTTGCAAATACTGTGAGAGATATGATATCAAACCTGTCCTCAGGTAGCTTGGAGGAAGGTATACCTTAAGCAATATAGAAGAGTCCGTGTTCATCTGTAATCTTTTCTTCCTCCCCTGAAGTATTGTTTCTGTGATATGAAGAGCAAACACCCAGAGTCCCCAGTACTGAAGTACTGAATTAACAGTGGGGACACTTCACAGGGTCAGGCAGAGCAAACTGGAGGAGAGTTCAGGTGTCTAAAAATTTTCAGCCCAGGGCTGAAAATTGTGAGCTCATGGAAAGTTGCATCCTTACAGGGACCCATCAGAGTGAGCTGTTCCAGAACAGAAGGTTAGAAACAGATACAGAGAGTACCAAATACAGAATGCAATACATCTTGAAGGGTAGAACAGGAATAAACCACCCAGACCTTTGATTTCTAGGGAGACACAATTACTAACCCTCTTAGAATGCATAATTTTAGATGAATTTCCAGAAAGAATAATAGTATATTTTAAGCAAATGCTTTGTGTGCCTTATTTGAATAATATTTATCTTTTCCTAAGTTTGCCTTTAGATTTGATTAAAAATGTATTGTCCCAATTGCTGCTGTTTGGATCCACTGGAATGAAGTCTGTAAATAAACTTCTCCTATAGAATGTTCCAAGCCTGTTCGGGGGTCCCAGAATTGTCTGCTGGGAAACCTTGTGGGGAACATGTATGAAGACTTCCACAAATGCCAGCATTGTTCTCATCACTTCAGAATTTGTACTTTCGTCCTAATTAATACAAAAAGAGGGTTTTCAGAGTTATCCTATTTTATTTCTTTTTCTTTGTGAAGTAGAACAGTTCAACTGGATCCTCTTATTGTAAATCATTCAGATCCAGCTAAAGTTCAGGAGACTAATAATAGGTGCTCTGAAAATCGAGTGTGTCTTCAGAATTTGCCACAGATGGGGCTATTATTTTAATTTCTTGAGTTAATACAGGCTCTAACTTACGATAACAATGACTTTATGAAGGCAGGCTCTGGATAACAAAGCTGTTTTCATCCTTTGCTGAATGGTTCAGGAATCATACTGCTTTTATCCGTTTTTTATTATATGTTTTTTGTTCTCTAACTCTTTGAAAAAGGTTTTATAATTCAGAAAAGTGGGCCATCTTTGCATGACGTAAAGAAAGAGAAAAATGGCATTGCCATTTGTTCATTTATTCATCTCATTTACTTCTTTGGTTTTTAGGTCAGTAAAACCAGACAAATAATAGTAATACCTTGATAAGGTATTATTACAGATGAACACGGATATATATATATTGTTGAAAAACTTAAGTGAAACCATGTTTTTTTATCTTGTTTATTTTATTTTTAATTTTTTTGGTACTGGGGATATTTAACTCAGGGTGCTCTACCGCTAAGTTATATCACCTGCTTTTTTTTAAAGTTTGAAACAGGGTCTTGGTAAATTGCTGAGGCTGGCCCTGATCCTCCTGCCTCAGCTTCCCAATTTGCTGGGTTTACAGAGGTGGGTCACTGCGCGTGCCTGAAAACACTGTTTGCAAAGTGCTTATCAGTGTGTCCTTGCAGAAGGTACTATCACACCTTAGTTTCCACATGGCGACTTTGCTGTTCCCTCTTCTGTCCTCAATAAATATTGAATAACTAAATGCCTTATGCTAGGGATTATAACATATGCAGGGTATACAATGTTCAGAAAACTGCCAAGTAAAACAACACAAATAATAACATAGGATGAAGACTGTTACAATATAAATGTAGTGGGAGATTTCGCTCTCTTTCTCCCTTCTCTGCTCCTAAAAAAGGACTGGGGAGCTTCCACAGTTTTTCTTAGTTGGGTAAGTCAGCTTTGAAGTATAAAAAGTACCTGAAGGGGAGGGGTTGTTGGGTCACCAGAGAAGGATCCAGGTCTCTGTGCTGAAGAGAGTAAGTTACTTTATCTTTGAAGAAAAAGGTATGTTTACACCTTTTATATTTGGGGGCTCTTGGGTTCCTGGAAATACTTAAGATGAACACTTTGCCAGGAAAGATGTTTTCTGAACACTTTGCCAGGAAAGATGTTTTCCTCTGAATCGGTTGGCTGGAAAGGGGAAAGTTGCCCCATCTTCTCTGGCTTGGGTCTTCAGGGAAGGGAGCAAGCAGAGTCTTTCAGGATGGAGGCCTCAGCCAACTCTGCCAGGGCTTCTAGGAGAGCCAGTCTTAGTGCCATGGCTGGGTGGGGGCCTGCCTGCCCCAGAGAACCATGGAGACTGAGCAGCAGCAGGCAGTAGGCTGCCTTCCCTTAGAGACAAAGGAAATCTGTACCTGGGGCAGTGGCCTGCCAACCCTGTCTTAGAAGACCAATGTCTACAGCAAAAAGCAAGGGAGGCCCCTGGGGAGCATCAGGAGAGGTTCAGGACTTCTCATTAACCTGACATGCGAGCTTGAGCTTATTTTTTTTTATTTGTTACAAAGAACATAGAATAAGTATGACTTTACTCATACTCTCAACTTGTGGAACAGTTCACACTGGTTACCCAACCACACAGATGACTGTGGTACACACAGAGGCAGAGTCCTCCTGCGAAGCTCCTCAGAACCAAGTATCTTACATACAGTTGTGGTGTGCTTGTCAGACCCTAATTTGTTGGTTCAATTTGTTCAACAAACTCTGAAGAAGTTACAGTCATCCATTTTACTTCTTATTCTGGAAATTTCCATAGTCCCCCATTATCTATGGAAGTGAGGATGAACCCTCCCACTCCTCATACTGACCCTGATCTTTCCACTCCAGCCTGCATGTGTGGCACTTCCTAGATAGAACCAACAGACTCTTTTCAGGTTTCCTATTCCATCTCGGGTCTGGGGGTGAAGTTTATTCTGCTTAGAATATTCTGCTTATGTCCTGGCCCCAGCTCTACCACTCATTCCTGGATGTACGCCTCCAACTGCTTCCAAAGCCCAGGTGTGCAACAGAAACCTAAATGACACAGGTCCCAAGAGGTCCACAGGAAGAGAGGGGCTCTGTCTCACAAACTCTAATGACCAACTTAACTAACATGTTCCAGAAGCTCCTTCTGAGGTAAGGAAAAATGCAGACTCTGGGGAAGTCTTCTCCATTATGAAAGCTCTATGCCAGTAAAACCAAGGGTGAAGAAAGACCATTGACTCAAACCATGCTCCCTCCCTCTACCCAGCTGGTGACCCAGAACAGCCACCTCCATTTGTGGTTCACCCTTAGGGTCCTTAGGAGAGAGCACGGTCCAGAGTGGTCTCTGAGGCTGTGCACATCCAGGTTGGGAGGAGCAAGCAACCTGGGCTTTGCCAGCTGCTTGTGCTGGGACACACTCTCCTGTGGCCTGGAGCCTAGCAGGGAGGCCTAGGTGGATGAAGTCACATTCAGCCAGGGAGTACCTTCAGCCTCTCAGGGTGTGCTTTCCAGTGCTCAGGGTCACAGGATTCTTAAATCTTGCTTTCTGGTGTGAATGTGGAGGGTGGAATTTTCTAACCAACTAACTTCCTGTGATTTTCTGAGGCTTGGGTATCTCCTTGGGAAAGAAGGCTGTCAGAGGTCAGTTTTATAACTTATATCCCATCAGGGCCAGCTCAAACACCATCTACCTTTAGGCTTTTCCTAATTCCCCACTCCATGGCTACTGAGTCTCTGTTTTAGCATTCCCACAGCACTTAGTTCCTCTCTCTCTCATGGCACACATAGTCATAAAACCACATAGCTTAACTCCTGAAGGCAGGAACCAGCTCTGACAAAACTTTGTATTCCCCTGCCATGGACAAGGGGGTAGAGTAGGAGTTATTCCCTCCTGGTTGGTTTGAAAGCTTATAATATTAACCAACATTTATGGGGGCTTTTTCTATATGGTGAGCATTTTACACAGGCTCCTCTCATATGCTTCTCCATAACACAACCTCAGGGGTAGCACTGAGATTGGCCCCACTGATGTCTTGGAGAAGTGAAGCAACTTACTTGAAGTCACTTAATCAAGGGGTGCATGCAGGGTTGGCCAAGGCAGTGAGGCCCAGTCCATGCTCTTGATCCCTGTACTGTGGGTGAGCTTGCTCATGCATGTGGGATCCTTATTAGGACCCATAGATATGTGGGCTATATTCGGCAGCTTACGGAAGAGCAAGGTTCTCCTTCAAGAAGGGATGAAGATAATTATCCCAAAGACCAGTGGTTCTAAATCTTGTCTGCACTTTGGAATTATCTGGGAAACTTATTTTTAAATAACTGCTGAGGCCTGTGGAGAAAAACCTGGATCTTGTTTTCTTTTTTTTTTTTTTTAAGTCATGGTAAAATACACATAACATAAAATTTCTCCTTTTAACTATTTTTAGGCATATAGTTCAGTGGCAATAAATATTCACATTGTTTTCATCATTCCAAGTGGAACTTCAAACCCATTAATCAATAACTCCCTGACCTGTTCTGTCCAGTCTCTGGTGACCAACATTCTCCTTTTTGCAATAGGAATTTGAATTTGACTGTTCCAGAGATCTCATGCACATGGAAGCCTACAGCATTGGTCATTTGTGACTGGCCTCTTCATCTAGTAAAATGTCTTCAAAGTTCACTCATGTAGTATGTATCAGAATTTCATTCTCTTATAAGACTGAAAAATGTCCCAGAATCTGTCTTCTGCCTTGTGTTTCTCCCTTTTTTGGCAGTGGGCACTTGGGTTGTTTCCACCTTTGGGCCATGGTGAGTAACCCTGCTGTATACACGGGCATACGGATATCTGTTTCAGTCCTTGCTTTCAATTCTTTTGGGTAAATGGAAAGGGAATTGCTGGACCCAATGGTCATTCTACGTGTAATTGTTCGAGGATCTGTTGTACCATTTTCTAAACTACCTGTACCATTTTACATTCCCACCAGCAGAGCTCAAGGGCCCCAATTTTCTCCATCCTCCTCAATGTTGGTTATTTTCTATTTCTTATATAGTGGCATCCTAGTGGGTGTGAAGTGGTATCATGGTAGTTTGGAAGACTTTAAAAAATGCCCAATGCTGTACTCCAGCCCCATTAAATCAGAATCTCAGGTGCACTCAGGCCTTAGTGTTTTTCAAATCTCCCAGGCAGTTCCAATGTGTGGCCAAGGCTGGGAACCCCATGGGGAACCCCTGGCTCTGAGCTCTATTGCCACAGCCTGTTCCTTTCTTTTGATGAAGGAATCAAATTACCACCCTTTCAAAGAGGTTACAAGAGGGGAAAGGGAGTGCCAAAATATCCCCCTGAAATGTGGGACCTGGGAAGGTAGTAGTGCAAAATTTGAATGCTTTAAACAGCGTTTGCCATGTGGGGGCCCCAGTTCCCAGACACAGCTGAGCCAGTCTGAAAGCACCCCCTGAAAAGTCCTGGCTCTGCCAGGTGCCTGACAGTACCACATACGGGTTCTGCGACTCTGCTGTCAGTCAGTGTATACTAAGGGTTCCTGCTCCCTGGAGAGTCCATGCCGCTTCTTGAGAGGGGTTGATAATATACCCCCAGAGCATTCCTTGCCTGTGCCAAGGCATTCATCAGAAATGTGCCTCCAGAAAGGCAGCTCCGATCCTCCCATTCCAGGTACTGAGCTGCCGAAGGCACAACCCTGTGACAGAGTCCCTTTGGGTATTCTCAGACTCTGGAAGCTGCCCAAACCTCGCAGAGTTCTCTTGCCATTTCTCACCTTGTCGGAATGTCCTCAGCCTTCATCTTCCTGACCCACCTCCTCAGAGCACCAGTGACTCAGCACATCCCCACCCTTCTAGCCACATGTCCCTTTTATGTGGGGAATTACTATCAAACATCCCAGCCTGCCTTTCTGTTCTTGCTTCGTGCTCACTGCAGTCTCTCGGCCCAACTTTCTTCCAGACTCTTTCTTGCTGTTCCCATCCTTCTCAGAGGCTCCTCCCTCCCCTGCACAGCTGTAGGAGCCAAAGCTCTGGAGAACCACACATAGACTTCAGTGTGGTTCTTGGCTTTCCTCTTTGCAGGGGAGTGATCAGCAAGATTGCTCTACTCTGCAGAGCCTCAGTTTCCTCATCTGTAAAATGGGCATAATGTCCATCACACATGATTGTTGTGAGGATGATAGGAAATGAGGTAGATGAAAAACCTCTGCCTTCAAGTGTGGCATTTAAGTAAACGGTCAGTAAATGTCACTGTCCTTTCTAACCCTGCCCCTTTCTCTCCTTAACCTTAGAAACCTCACCTTCATGTAAAAGAGTACCAGATATGTACAGGTAGAAAAGAAGTAGGGCAGAAATAGCTGAAGACATGGATCCAAACCAGGTTAGAGAAAGCCTTGGATGTCGCATAAGGAATTTGGACTTTATTTTTGTAGATGATTGCTGTTATGGGTTGAATTATGTCTCTTCGAAATTCATGTGTTGAAGTCTGGGTTAGCCCAGTAGTGACCTTATTTGAACTTGGGTGGAGTGAGGATGAAGTCATCCTTGGGAGGGGTGGGCCCTCATCCAATATGACTGGCATCATTAAAAAGGGGCAAAATGCAGTCTGTAAAAATAAAAGATTTTAATAAAAAGTGTTTTTAAAAAGGGGGCAACGTGGAGGAAGATGTGTGCACATAGGAGAGCACCATATGGAGAAGAAGGTAGAGACCCAACCCCACTGACAGCGTGATCCCAGTCTGCTTCCAGTTCCAGAACTGAGAGGCAGTCAGTGCCTGTTGCTTAGGTCCCCTGTTTTGTGGGGCTATTATGGCAGCCCTAGCACACTGGGAACAATGCAAGATGGGGCGAACTGGAGAGAGTAACACTGTCCAGGGAGCATGAAGCTGGAGCTGTGAGGGAAGGAGAGATGCAGGCGGGGTTGGGGGATGTGGGAGGTCATGGGCACCCCAGAGCCGTGCTGACAGATGGGGAGATGGATTGAAATAAGAGAAGGGGTTGAAGAGAAAAGCCTGAGGTTGGGCCTAGCAGGCGAACAACTCTGCGAGGTTCTAGCCATCCTTGTGAAGGCTTGTGAGGAATCTCAAGTTCCTGCCTCAGCCACCGTGGGCTTTGTCTCCACTTGCTTTGATGTGGGCCATACAGAGTCCCTACACCTGGACAGGAGGAAGATGCTTCTGTGCAGCTACCTGCCAAGAAGACCAAAGGTGAATCTGGGCAGAGGAGTCCAACCAGGTGTGACAGGGAGAAGGGTCTGGGGGAGGCAGTCATAATAATGTCATGTTTCTCCAGCTTCTAGTGTCCTGGGGGCTGATAGTCCTTTCCAAAAGACAGGGAGAATCCTTGTCATCTTTGAAATGCAAACCAAGAGTCCCAGTCCTCCTGGCTTGTGCGTGTCAGGCTGGTGGGCATAATACCTGGTACAGAGGGAGGGAAGGGGTCTCCTCACAGCCTAATACCTCCTGGGGATTAGATGGTTCTCCCACCCACATAATTGCAACAAGTCCTGATTTCCTTTCAGAAGAGAGGACTTGCCCTCAGGATAGTGACTTTATATGGTCTTGAAAATGCATGTTTTCTCACACCCACTGTGTATGCATAGCGTGTGTACACACACACACACACACACACACACACACACACACCTATAGTCTTTACTGTGTGTCAGGCACTATTTGAACCTGCAGTTTAAAGGTAAATAAGAAAGAAAGAGTACCCATCCTCAGGAGCTTAACTCTTTAGCCTATGCCCCACATTTGGGAGTGGCACAAAGAAAAATAGGACAAGGTAGGATGCAGGACTCACAGGTTGATGGGCAGAAGGGCTGATTTAGATGCTATGATCAGGGAGGCCCCCTGAGGAAAGATGGAGGTGAAGCAATAGAGGGTGCCTTCCAGGCAGCCGGGGAGGACTGTTTTAACCTAAGCATGTTGGCTACTCCTGGGGAAGGGATGGGATCCAACACACTTTCTGCAAGAACAGATGCACAGAAAAATGTCCTGTTTAAGTTCACTTTAACTCTTGGGCATTGTGCAAGCCCATAAGCCCTGGAGTTCACCAAAATGAGGGAGCTTCCCCCTGGGGGCCAGTGGAAGCCAGAACAGTGCTATGAAGAAAGTGAACAGAAACATGACAGGCAATCTGCCTCCATTGTATCATCCTCGAGGAGCGTCTTGACTTCTTGGAGTTAAAGATAGAAACATTCAGTGAGCACCTGCTATGAACTGGCACCTGAGTAGGTGTCCAAAGATAAGAAGTTTCAGGGATGCCCTGCCTGCAGGGATGTCTCCTGTGGGGAGACCGAGGCTTCTTACAAAGAGAACTTCAAATGTGAAGAGCCAAGGGTTCCCTGAGCAGGGGGAGGAGGGAGCTGTCTCATTATCATCGCTGACATTTGTCATCATAAAAGATATTCATTAAGCATCTAATTGGGCCTGATACCACATTTTATTTTTCAGAACTCTTAAGGTCTAAACAACATGCAAATGAACAAAACAAATATCCATGTAAGGGAAGTTATTTGTATCATTAGTTTGCCCCTTTACTCTCCTCTTCTTTCTCTTCTCATAGTGTCTGACTCACAAGACACAAATGACTTGCACATGCAAAAGATCATCACTGAGCTGGTGTGGAGCCCTGTATCACAACTACCTCACAGATGTACCCCTCCTCCAACACACCCTCCCCCGCACACTCGTTTATGTTGAACTCACACCAGCACCTAACACACATCCCACCCCTCAATGCTACCCTTACAATGCACCACAAGCACACCACACCATGACGCACACAGCACATGTCAGTCACAGACATCTCAGCACATCACATGCATACATTTTGCAAGGTGCCCAGAGGTGGCTACTGCTGTCTCGGGAGTTGTGAGGAAAATATTGGGCTTTAAAGACCATGTGGGATCAGAAATGGAGGGAGAGAGGGAGCAGAGGGTAGCAGGATATCAGAGGGACACCTACTCTCAGGAGAACAGAATCCCAGCAGGGCTGCCTCAGGTTGCAGGGACTTGCCCCTGACCTGGAGCCGGGTGACCCCAGGCACTCACTTTCTTCTCTCCCACCTCACTTCCTTCCCCAGTAGGGGCAGGGCTGACCTGCTTGGTCTGATTTTCACTGGGTCAAACCTCGGGGGTTCTTAGGGGATTTGGCAAGGATAAAAGGTCAGCGTGCAGGGTGTGGCTGCTGCCCTCTTGCCCGCCAAGGCTGGTGTGGTGAGTGTTCAGCCCCAGTCCTCTGTTTCCACATCAGCGCCCTCAAACGCAGGGACAATTAGAGATGTTAGGAAGATGATTGGCTATGGTAATTTGGGGTTCAAGGAAGATATTGGTCTATAACTTTGAGAGTCATTGGCATGGAGTTGAAAGCTATGACCTTGGATGAGTCGTTTGGTAGTAAGCTGTGGATAAAGAAGAGTCAGAGCCCTGGGGCTCCTCAAGATTTAGAGGCCTGGTGGAGTGGGGTGGGGTTAGGGCTGACACACAGGACACTCAGAATAAGCAGTAAGTAAAAGAGGAGTTGAGAGTGGTTCCATGGAAGATGTAATTATTAACTGTTGGTGTGTAACAAATAATCCCCAAATTCGGTGATGTGTGAAATAAGCATTTATTTAGCTTAAAACTGTGTGACTCAGCTAGGGCAGTCCTATTCCACTGCACATGTCCCTCTTCCCTCACCCCCACACCCTGTACAAGTGGCATTCTCTTGGTGATGGCAGACCGGCAAGATAGCAAGTGCAATCACACAAGCACTTTCCAAGTCTTTGGTCACATCACACTGGATAAATTTCTGTTGGCCAAAAAAAAGTCACAACCAGAGACAAACATTAAGCAAGGAAAATAGACTCCTCCTATTCGGTGGGAGAAGCTACAAAATCATAGCCAGGGAGTAGTGAAGAATAGCACCTGCTAATGGAACCTACCATGGCAAGCCAGAGAGGACAGCTTCCAGGAGGAAGCAATGGTTGATCACATCAAATACTCCTGAGAAATCATGTAAAATGAAGTCAGGCACTTGACTCTTGGATTAGGCTGGATAGCCATTGGAGACCTTGACAGGGGCACCTAGAAGAGTCCTGGGGATGCAAGACTCACTAGATGGATTGAAAAGAGACAGGTATTGAGGAAATGGAGACAGTGAATACAGATCATTTCCATGCTTTGCTGTGGGAACATGAAGGACATGAGTTTCCAGGAATAGCTTTTTCCTCCTGCTCCCCTTCCTCTTCCTCCTACCTTCTCCTTTTCCATTTCTTCCTCCTCCTCGTCCTCTTCTTTCTTTTCCTTTTCTTCCTTTCTTTTGCTGCCTCCCTGATCTCAGGAGTCAATACTAAATCAATACTAATAATACTAAGTCAATATTAAACTATGGTTCAGTATTATGGATTAAATGGGTTTCTGAAGTAGCAGCTAGTAATTATAGCATTGTTCTTAGGTGAAATTGTATCCTGGGTAACCAACAATCAATTTAAAAACATTCTTATAATTTGGAATTGCAGTATGGTGTGCAAATGTGCATTTATGACATACACACACTCCAGAAGTTCCAGTTTAAGACTAAGTTGTGTTCACTGTTGGAAGTCGCTCTTGGCTGTATCTAATGACAGCATGGAGGATACTATGTGTGATAGTAATTCATTTGTGGGTAAAAGGCCCAAATGAGGGAAAGAGAATGAGGTTGCTGAAGAGAAAATTCATGCCAGGGAGAGGATTTGGTTACTGTCTTGGATATTGTGCCAGGGCCCAAGAACTTCTGCCAGCTGTGGGGGTGGGGGTGCAGGGAAAGGCAGTGTGTCTGAGGCATGGGGCAGAGTACAGGATCCTGGGGGCCTGGGGGGCACAGAGTTGGGCTGGACTTGGAGGAGGAATATGCTGGCAATAACACTAGAGATGGAGAGAAAGAACAGACCAGATGATAATTATAGCTGACGGACTGCTGTGGGAAGCTCCTGGGTAAAACGGGATGATCTCTCCAAGCAGAGTCAGTGGGGATATGTGCTACGACATCTGAGTCTCCTGCTGTGCACCCCATTTGTAGGCTGGCTTATACATATGGACAATGAAGCACACCCTTCACCTTGTCCCTGCACTTGATTCAGGAAGCATTGTTGTTAGGCATTGTGTGTTGGACATGACAATGGACTCAGAGTCAGGAGCTCCGGGTCTGCTTATTCTTCTGTAAGTCGCTTAACCTTGCTTGATCCCAACTTCCCTATCAGTAAAATGGAGGTAATTAAATTTGACTAGCCTATAGAGTAGCTTGAGGATCACTTTGTAAACCGTAATACACACATATACGCATGTATGTGTACCTATGCATCTTTGTAAGCATATCTATATCTGTGTGATTCATATATAACTCAGTTTAGAGAGATAGTCTCAACTTCAAACATTCTGTCCCATTTGTTGTCATACACGGGTTTCACAGAGTACGCTCTGGCTCCAGGCCTCTTTCTCCTATTTTTTCAACAATATTACTTAGTCACTCTAGAGTCAAGGGGAGTCCATCTCCTCATCTTAGAATGCTCTCCAGCCTTACATACATCCGGTGAAAACTCATCCATCCCTAAGACCCATCCATGAATGTTTTGTTCATCTTCTGAACTTGCATAACTTTGTAACTTCCTATGGAATGATGTGTGACCAAAATACCCAACAAGAACAACTTAGAGGGGGAAAGCTTCTTCTGGCTCACTGTTTCAGAGGTTGGCTGGTTCCATTGCTCTAGGGCCAAAGTGAGGTAGAACATTATGGCTGAAGGATGTATCAGAGAGAAGCTGCTCTGGTCACGGTGACCAGGAAGCAGAGAAAATGAGAGAGAGGAGCCAGAGGATCAAGATATAATTCCCAAGGGCGTGCCCCCAGTGATAAAACTTCTTCCAGTTTGCACTGCCTGCCTACAGTTACCACCCAGTTAGTTCATTCAAATTTCTAATCCATCAAATGGATTAATCTAATGATGAGTAATAGCTCTCACAGTCTAATCATTTCACCTCCTGCATTAACATAGGAGCTTCTGGGTGTTGCCTCATATTCGAACCATAACAGACAGTCACATTCAGCTTTGGATTACAGGTAGTTTGTGGTTTAAATCTTGAATACATGAACACAATGAGAACAACTCATTTATTTGGCAAACACTGAGGGAGCACAGATAAGCTCATGGTGGTTACATACTGGGGATGCACAGATGAGAGGAAAGATGAATGTCCCCAAGGAGTTTACTGGAGGGGTCTAGGGAGGTGGTGAGCTTGGTACCCTTCAGGGTCGTAGCTGCAGGGTTCAGACTAAATGAGGCCCTGCACTTAGCTGATCTTGGGCTGCCACTGTGGGGCACAGGTTATTTAGAATCCGTGTGGCCCAAACCCGAAGAGGTCAGGTGAGTGCAGCTCTGTTTAAATCAGCAGGCGGCCTGTGGCAGGGGAGTTTGAGTCAGTCTGCCTTCCTAGTTTCTCTTATCTAGAGATGAGAGAAAAACTGATTTCTCTTATCAGACCTGTTTTCCCTACTTTCCTTATATAGTCACAATTTTATCTCCAGAATTTCTCCAGGCTGGAACATCACACTGCTTTAAGACTTTAAAACATTATTTTAAACACAAAGTTCCTTGCAGCATTATTCACAATAACAGAAGATGGACCCAGTTCAGAGGTTCATCTACAGATGAATGGATAAACAAAGTGTGGTGTATATATACAGCCTTAGAAGGAAGGAAATACTGGTACCTGCTACCACGTGGATGGACCTGGGAGGTGTTGTTCTAAGTGAGGTAAGTCATCACTGAAGGACAGATAT
Organism: Sciurus carolinensis; assembly: GCF_902686445.1. NCBI lineage: Eukaryota > Metazoa > Chordata > Mammalia > Rodentia > Sciuridae > Sciurus > Sciurus carolinensis. The sequence goes on from NC_062224.1 coordinate 68,187,506, forward strand.
TGTCTGAGTCGACTTACATGAGATATCTAGAATAGGCAAGTTCATACAATCAGAAAGCATAGGGTGACAGGGGCTGGAGTTTCAAGGAGAGGGTCATAAGGAGTGAGTATTTAATGGGCCCAGAGTTCCAGTTTGAGAAGATGTAGAAGTTCTGGCAAAGGTTGCTGGTGATGGTTGTACAACAGTGTGAGTATGCTTAATGCCACTAACCTGTATACTTAAGAAATGGTTAAAAGGTTAAATTTTACATTAGGCATATTTTATTACAATAAAGCTAGCTATCTAGTCAACTTTCAACGAATGTGACAAAATACCTATGATAAACAGTTTATAAGGAAGAAGGATTTGTTTTGGCTCATGGTCTCAGTCCATGGCCCTGATGCTAGGTCCATGGTAGCATGGTATATCGTGACAGAAAATGATGCATGGAAGATGAAGCCTATTCACCACAAGGCAGCTGGGAACTGAGAGAGAGAGAGAGAGAGAGAGAGAGAGAGAAGCCTGGGATTCCATCACCTCTCATCTCTTGGCAGACACTCCCCTTTCCCACCAGTAAGACCCATCTCTAAAAGGTTCCATCACCTCCCAATAGTGCCACAGGCTGGTGACCAATCCTTTAACTCATGAGCAGTTGGGGACATTCAAGACCCAAACAATAATAGGTTATTTATAGATGATAGATAAATAGACAGACATACAGAAAGTGTCAAATCAAATGTGGGAACTCTTTTAGGTGCCTCCTAAAGGCCCTTCCAGACCTGGCTCTATGACTACCCCTCTAACAGTCTCAACCCAGTCCCCATTCTATGGAGCCAGAGAGGGGCACACAAGGCTCTTGCTATCAGGGTGACAGGGCCTTGGCTGTCTCCAGGAAGGTGTAGCTCTGGCCACCTGTGAAAAGACCTGGAAGCTGGAGCAAAGCAAGGAACATTGTTTCACAGGCTAATTAACCAAATGTGTTTTCCTTGCACGTGTCTGTGTTTTCACATTAGGTTTGTGCTGCAAAGAGGATATTAAAGCTAATTAGACTCACAGCTTTGGACAAATCTTTGAATAACCAATAAGTTGTTTCTTATGGAAACACACTAGTCAGCTTTGCTATCCTTTACCTTAAATCACACACCTCTGAGGCCCGTAGGACTCTAAGGCTGGGTAGTTTGAAGGGTTGGCTAAGGGCAGATAGATTACTAGAAAACTTGTCCTAGAGACTTTGTAAGACTCAGTGGAGGTTGACCTCTGGCTGCTCCCATCACAAGCCCTTTGTCTCAGGAAGTCAGATTCTTTACTAAGTCCGGGCAGGGCTCTCCTGTATCATCTTATGGTAGGAGACTCCAGCCTCAGGAGCTCGCCTAGAAAGGTGTCTTCCTTTCTTAGCACTGAGCCGTTCCCTAATACTCCCAAGAGGGGGGACAGATATAGCCAAGTTTCTGAGTAGCCCTGCACCTGCCCTGACCCCACTTAGCCATACTGATTGGCCTTGGGGTGAGTACTGATCAGGAGAAACCATACCAGAGGTGAGACTGAGCCAATCAGATTCTCCTTCTAGGAAATATGAAATAGAATCACTGAGACAATGATTCAATTAGCCTCAAAGTTCTTTTATTGCAGCCAATGAAATCAAACCTTGGGTTCATCTAGGCAAAAATTTAGTAATCATAATTCCTGTTGACCCGAGGACAAGAGCAATGGAGACAGCCACAGACACTGAGCAGCAGCATCTCCTGGGCTGCTACTAATGTATGTGATTCTACCCTGTTGTTGTGTCCCTCCTTTCTAAATTCAAATTTACAGGAGACACTGGCTGGCTGAGATCCAGTTGGGTATCTACCCTTTGGACAATTAGTTATGGTCAATAGGGGGCTCACTCCTGAGTTTCAAGGGTCTTTCCAGAGAAGAGAAAATTTTATGGATCACATCATTCATTGGGAGGTAATGTGGAACAGTCAGGATGAAGAGAGAGCAGAGGAAGGTTGTGTGCAGAGAGGGAGGGAGGAGAACAACACCAGTGCATGGAGAGAAGCACATGCAGAAGATGAGGTGGAGACAATAAAGGAGGACCCTCACCTATGAAGTTCAAGGGTGGGTTCCAACCCACGTCTTTGAATCCCAAACTCTGGCCACCATAGCAGTGGCTCTATCCTCGATGAGGTCATTCTGCATGGGTTTCATTCATCCCTCCTCTCATGAGAACATAGCTGCCTGTGAAACTGCTGGCACATGTGAGTTGTGTAGCTGATCACAATCCTTTACCTGGTTGTGCAGTCCAGCACAATCACGCTGCAACTTCATTCTAAAGATGATTGCACTGGCAGGTCTCCTATCTCCCCTCAGCTTAATCAGGCTCCTGGAAACCAAATGGAAAAAACTCGCTGTGCCCCACTGAAAAAATGAGGCTCAGTACTCCTGCAGGGAGGTGGCCACTCTTTCCTTTCCAAGTTCTGTGGAACAGACCAATGTAAGCCTGGGGATCAAAGTTGAAAGAGTTGAAAGTACCACATTTAATTCTGTGATGAAAGAACCAATCCATTTTTGCATATCCTTCATTTCTTAGCAACTTGCCACTTTATGACTTGAAGTCTGTTTTGCCCAAATTCTCTGCAAATTACTAGCAGCTGTGGACCCTTTGAAAGGATGCTTGGAAAGAGTCAGAACAAATGGGAAATGCAACAAAGCAGTGGGCACCAAGTATATGGAGGCAGGGAGCAAAGGCTGGGCATGGACCACACCTCAGAGGGACAGTCAAATTGAGGAAGAAGGGGACTAGAGTCTTAGACTCCAGAGCTTTTGAGGAACCTGTATGTCAGAGAAGGTGTGACTGAGTTGGAGGTGGATCCAATGAGTCTGGAGAAACTTCTAGGAGAGAGTAGTTACTGTCAGGTTGTATCCTGAAGGGAGGGACCACTGTGGATAGGTGGGGAGGATGATAGCAATTTGCAAATAACATACAGCTAATATCCAGGCATGAAGGCAACTGGTTGTAGGGTCCCTGTGTAGAGTGAATCAGGATAGGCCAGAGCTGATATCTGGGGACCTGCCAGAAGGACATTGGAAAATGACTTAGACCAGAGATCTGAGCTGGGCATGGAGAGAGTGAAATCCACATGATGACACTGACCATTAGCAGAAAGGAAAGACAGGCAGCTGGTCAAAGTCAGATACAGGCCAGGATTCTGCTTGCATCAGGGCCAGTGGCTCTCTAGGTCCTTGTTGAGTGTGAATTGACTTCAGAATATCAGCAAATCTCCAGGCCAAAGTGGAAGGAGGAAACAAAGCCAGGGCCTGACCCAGGTTTGGGAGTGATCTACCTGAGATGAACATCAAGAGAGTTCTAAAGCAGTATCATATCCCTCCTTTGGGAATTGTTCTTCTCTGTCCCCTGGTAACATTTATGTACAAAATGACCCAGCCTGCTGGCCTCATGGGCTATCTCAGGAGTGGACACCTTTTTGCCTTTTTGAGCCCAGGTTGGGGGAATTTGTCTTTTGTGAGCATTTGAGATGGAGACTGTTACCACCTCTGTCTGGGTTGGCTTCTTGAACAAAGTGAATGTAGGGAAGAAGAGAGAGAGAGAAAGAGAGAGAGAGAGAGAGAGAGAGAGAGAGAGAGAGAGAGAGAGAGAGAGAGAAATTCAGAGAGAAGATGAGGTAGGGCAGGAGGAGAGAGCCAGACATGACTTATATGACTTCCTTTCTTGTTAGGGCCTATTTCTGAGGCCCAGGACCCCTAAGGCCTTGAGTCCCATGAGCTCCCTCTATTGTATCCTGCACTCTTAACAGAGGTGATATTGCCTCTTGGGAGGAAAAATTAATTCTTGGGGGGCAAAGAAACCTTAGATATTACTATGGTTTGTGATCCACTAAAGGGTCATAGTCCCTAAACAGATACAGAGTTATCTGTGGTCTTAAGGTTTGATAGGTGTCAGGGACCTTGATTACCACACAGAAACATCTGCAATGGGAAGTGATAATGAAACAGAAACATAGCTCTAAATCCTTGCAATGCCCCACTTCTTTTTCCATGATTTCCAGTTACAATAGCCCTAATGAAGACAGGAATCCTTGGTCAATGGCTATGTGAAAGCTGAAGAGGAGCTGTGGGTAAGCTGAGGGATTCTGACAGAGTAGACACCCCTCAGAGCCAAACAGGACAGGAGTTGGGAGCCAGGAACTCAGGGGCTCTGAGGGAGTCTCAGGAGATAGCTGGGAGTAGGGCAGGGGGTGCTTGGGCTTCTCCACAGCCTTAATGGAAGCAGTGGACATCTACTCTGACGGTTCTAGGCCAAGTTCTCTATTTTGTTTGCTTGTGTTTTATGACCACATCTGCATTTTCAATCCCAGGTACTGAGGGTGGAGTTGAGCCTTGATGGGTGCAAAACCTCTGGGCTAGAAACTGGAAGGTACAGCTCAGTCCAGGGTCAACAGAGACCCACAGGGACCCCAGACTTGGCTCAGGCAGGTGCTGACACTAAGACCTCTTTATTTATTTATTTATTTGTTTTTCATAGTCTTTTTAAAATTTTGTTTTAATTAGTTATACATAACTGTAGAATTTGATATATCATATATCATGGAGTATAATTTCTTGTTCTTCTGATTATACATGAAGTAGAATACCACCAATAATATGGTTCTATACGTACATGGGTTAATAATGTCTGATTCATTCTACTATCCTTCCTACCCCCTTACCCCCTCCCCACCCTTCACTACTCCCTACCTAATCAAAAAAAGTAACTAATTGTGAATCAGCATCCACATATCAGAAAAAGCATTGGGCTTTTGTTTTTATGGGATTGGCTTATTTCACTTACAATGATATTCTCCATCTCCATTCATTTACCTGCAAATGCCATAATTTAATTTTTCTTTAAGGCTAAGTAATATTCCATTGTGTGTGTGTTTGTGTGTGTGTGTGTGTGTGTGTGTGTGTAACATTTTCTTTATCCATTCATCCGTTGAAGGGCATCTAGTTTGGTTCCATGGTTTAGCTATTGTGAGTTGAGCTGCTAGAAACATTGATGTGGCTCCATCACTGTAGTATGCTAATTTTAAGTCTTTTGGGTATAAACCAAGGAGTGGGATAGCTGGGTCAAATGGTGGTTCCATTCCAAGTTTTCTGAGGAATCTCCATACTGCTTTCCACTGCATTTGCACCAATTTGCAGTTCTACTAGCAATGTATGAGTGTACCTTTTCCCCGACATCCTCACCAACATTTATTGTTGCTTGTATTCTGAATAATTGCCATTTGGACTGGGGTGAGATGAAATCTTAGGATAGTTTTGATTTGTATTTCTCTAATTGCTAAGGATGGTGAACATTTTTTCATATGTTTGTTGATTCATTGTATTTCCTCTTCTTTGAAGTGTCTGTTCAGTTCCTTAGTTCATTTATTGATTGGGTTATTTATTTTTTTGGTGTTAAGTTTTTTGAGTTCTTTATATATCCTGGAGATTAATGCTCTATCTGAGGTGCTTGTGGTAAAGATTTTCTCCCATTCTGTAGGCTCTCTCTTCACATAACTGATTGTTTCCTTTGCTGAGGAGAAGTTTTTAAGTTTAAATCCATCCCATTTATTGATTCTTGATTTTACTTCTTGTGCTTTAGGAGTCTTGTTAAGGAAATCAGATCCTAAGTCCACATGGTAAAGATTTGGACCTACGTTTTCTTTTCTTTTATTTTTAACAGTTTTAAAGAGATATAATTAATAAGTCACATAATGCATCCATTTAAAGTGGACTTTAGATGGCTCTTAATATATTCACAGATAAGCACAACCATTACCTGTCAATTTTAGAATATTTTCATCACTATGAAGAGAAACCATGCACTCTTTAGCTATCAACATCCACCCACCAATCCTCCCATCCCCTCTCCAGCCCTGGGCAACTACTAACCTACTTTCTGTCTCTGTAGATTTCCCTATTCTTGATTTTCATACAAATAGAATCATATAATATGTGGTCTTTTGTGACTGGCGGCTTTCACTTAGTTTCATGTATTCAAGGTTCACCTAAACAATAGCATGTGTACTTTATTTCCTTTCACAGGCAAATGATTTTCCATTTTAGGGATATACTACCTTTTATTTATTTGTTGATGATGGACATTTGGGGTTTCCCATCATTTGTGTATGAATGGCGCTGCTATAAATATTTGTGTACGAGATTTTGTGTGGACATATATTTCCATTTCTCTTGGGCATATATCCAGGTGTAGAATTGCTGGATTGAATTTCCACCAGCAGCCTATGAGGTTTGGATGTTTTTCCACACTCTTTCCAGCACTTCTCATTTGTACTTTCTGATTCTAGCCTTCCTGGTGGATAAGAAGCAGTATCAATATAGATTTGAACCAGTCCCCAGTTTTGCAAGTAAGAGATGGTGGCAGGAGGAGTTGATCATGCTAGAAGGTAGTGACTTTGGCATTCTTGCAAGTGATCAGTCCCTGGAAGGCAGGAGCCAGGGTGAATAGGCAAGCAGGTCACCTCCAGGAGGGATGGAAGGTATTTGGGACTCCAGTGGGTATGCTAGAGATCACTCTAAATCAGCAGAGAATCAGAGCTATTTAGGGAAACTGAGTTAGAAGCTCTTTAAATGGACGGCAAACACTCAGCATATAGACCACCCCTTCCCATGGCTGCTCCCATGGTGGGTGTCACTAATCAATTGTATTTCTTCGTATTCATCTCAAAAACAGTCTCAACACTACATTTTAGGCAATCACCACTAGTGAAAAAGGGCTGACAAGAATGGCACTTACCTGTCATCCCAGGATAGGCCCACACAGGAGTGGAGAGAGGGAGGCTGTGACTCAGAGAACACCTGGGTTAAGACCCAGGACTTGAGGGAGCAGGACTAGTGCTGGAGGCCACTACAGATAGGGATGAGGTTGATAGTGGACTTCCTGTTCTGGTCAGGGTTCCAGACCAAGGTAGTCAAGCTGAGCATAGGTGGATAACAAAGAGAGGCAGAACTTATTGCTCTTGTAAACATCTAAGGATGAGTGGGAGGGGAGGCTGGTGACATGATAAACAGGAGGACATGATGGTCCTACCAAAAGGCACCACCGAGCTTAGGCAACTGTCTGGCCTGGGGACAAAGCTCCATGCATACCAGGCTACTTGGTGGACATGGGTGTCCTGGACTGTGAGGGGTGCCAGAAAGCACAAGAGAGCAATAGGCCCCAGGGCCAGGCATCTTGGGTAATGCAGGGCTACATGGTGTCAGGGTGGGCCAGGTGGGCCAGGCAGGCCAGTCACAGAGTTCAGGTGTCCACTGGGCCAGTTTGCAAAGGGTGGTTCCAGGACTCAGTGTGGAAGGGGACAGAAGACTTGAAGGAACCAGAGCAAGGCTAAAGGGAGAAGTGGGGGGTTGTCCACACAAATGACAGACGCCCACAGCAACCCAGGAGAGGAGGCAGGGAGCTCTTCTCAGCCAAGGCTTTGGGGTATCAGGAGTCTGATAGGACAGAGGGCAATGAGAGCACCAGGCTGTGTGGGGATTGTGTATCAGGAACAGCACAATATCTGAGAGGGAAACAGAGGTGGTGTAGGGGAAGAAAAGTTCCAGCAAGGAAAAGAAGTCTTACAAACACAAAATATCAATAGCTGTCAATTCAGGAGCAGGGGCTGACCATTTCACCTCTTTATTCACAAAGCAAAATTCTTGCCAGAAAAGGTCAGAGATGATGTGTGTTGTATGCTCAGAGTCATCTGTGGAACAATAGGTGAGGATTCGGAATCTCCAGGTCTTTGAGTTGAAATCGCATTGGGGAAGGGACTCGGAAACCAGCTACATATTTTCAGTATCATTATTTTTCCCTTTTGTGATCCTATGCTGCATACAAGAGTGTGTTTGATAGATATTCCACTAATCCCTTAATAGGACTCATTGGCCCTAAACACAATAAGGGTTTGGTTTGCAATATTGTAGTTTTTCTTAACTGAAAAATAATGTCTCAAGAAACAAAACTGGTATCTAGAGTTTATGCCTTTATTTATTCATTTATCTTGCAAACATTAACTGAAATACAAGCCAGGAGATCCTGTCCCCCTATAAAGAGCATTTCTTTTTCTTTTTTTGCATTCAAGTTGTGAACTAACTGAAAAGTAAGACATGTAATAGGCAGATGGAGACCAAAATATCACACTAGTGCTGACTGATTCTTGACTGAAAGTGTATATTGAGTGAGAGTAACTGAGCTTGTTAAATACCCATCACAGAAGGTGCCAGATGCCCCCAGGCCCACACCACACAAGGGCTGGTACCATATCATTGAACACCCTGGTTCCCAAGAGGAGAAAGGAAATATGCCCAGTTCCTTTTTTCCCCAAACACTATCAAATAAAGTCACATCTCCAGCCTAGGTTTAGGCAAATTGAGAGGAGGGGGCAATGACTGGAGTCTCACACTTGCACATAAATGAGACCATCAGATTTGGGTTAAAATTATTCCCTTCTAGCCACTTCAAAGGACAGGAATAATAAAATTGAAAACAGTTGACATTGACTGAGAAATAACAAATGCTAAGTGTGTTAGTCAGTTTTCCGTAACTGTGACAAAATACCTGAGATAATCGACTTATAAGGAGAAAGGGTTGATTTCGGCCCAGAGTTTTAAAGGTTTCAGCCCATGGGTGGTTGGTACATTGTTTTGAGGCCTGTAACAAGGTAGCACATCATGGTGGGAGCACATGGTAAAACAAAGCAAGCAACTCATGGCAGCTGAAAAGCAAAACAACAACAACAACAAAAATAAAGAAAATGGGGCTGGGATTCTAACATCCCCTGTGAGTTCATGCACCCAGTGATATAATCTTTTCACATTAGGCTTCACCTCCTAAAGTTTCCACTGTCTCCCAATAGTGCTGTGGGCTAAGGATCAAACTTCTAATACATGGGTCTTTGGGGGACACCTCAAATCCAAACTATAGCACAAAACATCATGTCAGGAACTTTGGCCTACTATATCATTTAGTTTTTTAAAAGAATCTTGTAGGCTACTTTTATTGTCTCCATTACATGGATGAGGAACCCCAAGGGTAAGGAACCCATCCAAAGTCACACAGCTTGAAGGAGGTTAAGCTGAGACTTCACTGTAGGCAGTCTGATGCCAAAAACCCATCTTGGCCTCCAATAAACAAGACACAGGTCTTGTATCAGCATAGTGGGGAGACAATACTGATGTAGAAACCGTTGTGGTATAACTTGGAAGGTGAGAGGTACAAATAAAAGGCTGTAGTTATTCAGAGAAGGAAGCGACAGCATTGGAATAGTGACCCAGGAGGTCCTTTTTATCCAAGCATAATTGTTTCTAAGAAAAGCCACTGAAATGAGAGCATTTACTAGCAAATAGTGTGGAAGCAATTTGATTGGGACTTTGTCTTAAAAAATCAAAGTAAAAATTATGAATAAGATTATTTTTTCTTTGATGTAACACAAATTATGTTATAATTACAATTTTTAGAATGATTAAAGGCTGAATTCAGGGTTGATTAGGGAGTTCTTTTGTATAATTGTCAGACCAAACTGTCTAAGTTTTATAAAAGACAAACTTCTTAAACTTCTTCACTTCACTGTTGACATTCATAGACTCAGCATAGGGGCTGTCTTTTCCCACAAATGTTCAAGGGGTTCATTAACTTTCCAAGGGCTTCTCCTAATTGTTTGGTGTCTAAATCATTGCCTTCTAAAAGATCCTTCAGAGTTATCATCTTTGATATTCTCCTCTTTAGTTATTAGAGGTCAATGTCTTAGCATGAGATCCAACATCACTGTTATTGACTTCATGAAATCCCTCATCCTTCCCAAGATTTAACTTTGTAGTCAATTTGCATCATCTTGCATTATACCTTGGGCATTTATGATGTGATGACTTCCCATCAGGGTAAGATTGAGGAGCAGACTTTGGGCAGGGCAAGTCAAGGTTAATCAAGGTCAAGTGGAACTAATTTTACTAGGATCAGTTCCTGAGTCAATATATTTGCTTGGAAAGATAACTTACCAAGTTATCTGCAACAAGTACTTATGAGACACAGATATGAATAGACAGACAACATGGATCACCCATATATGGAGAGGACTTAAAGAGGAAATGATATTTATGTGAGGTCTTAAGAAGGAAAAGTGTTGGACATGCAAAGACCAGGCTCAGGGAGGATAGGGCATTGGCATGAGCAGAGATGGTCAAGAACAATATGTGTATCAAGAACAGTAAGTAGACTCAAAGGAAATGTTGGAAAGTAGTGTTAGGAGAACTAGGTTTGGAGCTAGACTTTGGAGGATTTTTGAAAATGGACCTTATTTTGTAGGGAATGGGGAGTCACTGCTGGTTTTGGATCCTAAGCTTGGCATGGAGCCTGGCCCGTGTTAAAAGTTTTAAAGTTCAAAAAAATTGTTGAAAAAAGTTATATTAGGGATAGCAGGTAGTAAATTAGAGCATCCACCAGCAAAATAAAACAGATATCAAAATTACCTAAATACAAACCCTAGCTATTGCTTAATTGTTGATGGAGTGAAATTCCCTTTGCAGTTTCTCATGATGGGATTTGAGTTTCATACTGGAAATTGTTCCTTTTTAGGAAGAATGCTGGTACGGGTATTGCAGAGGGGAACTATTTTTGTTTTAGGCTAAGACTTAAATGGCATTCTGTCACTATGTGTTCCAGTGTGCTTTCTGAAGCTATCACTATAAAGTGGGAACATCTGACCTCTCTGGCCACATGGAAGATGAACATTGTTCATGAGACTCAGTTTTGGATCTAAGTGAAACTATTTGCCTTCCAAATTTGAACTTCTACTGATCCTTCAGCACAATAACGATGAAGAATCTCTGCATTTGGTTGAGCCTGTGGGTGCTTGTGGATAGTGTGCGTGCACGTGATCATGTGCCCACAGGTATGTTAAAGAACCAAGCACAACCAACGTTCTTCAATCAACAGTGAGGTTTAGCTGGGGGGAAACGAGTTCCTGGACCTCTCTGAGACAAACAGGGCTGCTATACTGTGCTGGGGATTTGCCCTGCCCTGAGTACCGTGGGAGTCACAGCTGATGTTTAGGTTTCTCACTCTGTAATTATGATGATTAAAGACCTACAGATGCCCTCTTTCTTTTTTGGTACCAAAATCAGTGTTATACCAGAAATAAGATAGGATTTGAAATATGCAATAGGCAATGCTAATACTAATACTAATGGAGTAGGCGCTTCTAACAATGCTCTGTGGTGACTTTTCAGGTGTGGAAGAGGGAATAAAAAACAATAAATGCTAATTAGTTTACATTAATCAAAATTGCATTCAGCTCTTTTTTTTCTCTCTCTTTTCAGAGCTCTTAAGTGTGCAGAAGCAGGTTATTCAAATTTCACCCCTGTTTTTCAAAAATTAATAAGGGCCATGCATTAGTGTAACATTCTGCCTGCTTCATAGAATACATTAGTAAAGGTTTTAATTACTAAAATTATACAGTCATAAAAAGATGATTTAATGAAAGCAATCATATCATTTGCATTCTAGGCCTGGCTGCAAGCAGACACTATGAGGAGCAGTAAATTAAACTGAAGAGCAGTCGAATAATTACCACCATTGTAATTCTGCCTGAGGACCCTGGGCTCCAATGACTTTAAGTTCCAAGTAAATACCTGTTCATAGACAAGAAAATCAGCTTCGCCTGAGAAGGATTACAGATGACAGTGGAGTCCTAAAATCCTTTTTCTTTCCCAATACCCAGAACCTGTCTTTCCTAGAAGAATCCATTATGACCTCACTTCAGATAGGGGAAAGCTATGTTCTTTTATTGAAGAGGGTCTTGTGATGGTTAAAATAATTAGAGACAAGTCTGAAGTGATGGCCCAGGTGTCAAAAAAAGACAGATGATTTTATTCATGTGGCAGGACATGATTTTATTCACAGGTGGGCATATGAAATTGAATACAAGAAAGAGTTGTGCCCATTGGGTTTGCAGAGTCAGACCCTAGGTGTGGGCAGGTGCACTGAGGCCCATCCCCAAGCCTTCCAGGGCTCTCCCTACAAAGGAAGGGCAGAGATAAGTGACACATGAACAACACTGACGAGGGCCACTGTAAGCCCACTATGGAATCATTTGCTATGATCATTTGCTATGGAGTGATGGTGGTCAGGAGAAAGGGTCAGCAGCCTGGATGTTTTATTCTGCTTTGATTTATACCAATCATAAGATGTGAATTCTGGTGTTCCAAGTTAAATGTGCAAAGTCTCCAACCTACTTTGTCCTCCTAATAAAATGCCCCCTATCCTATGAACTCTGGGGCCCCTTCATTAATGGTTCCCTGACTTTATGACTACAGAGATTGGGGTGCACCTCAGCAGTCTTTGTTTCTTTTCTACTGATCAAATTGACTGATATTCATTGTGAACCTACTCCGCATAGCAAGCGTGTTGATCTTGTGTAGGGGACAAGGATAATATTGATTCCACTCCATAATAACACTTTTAGTTCAAGATACACATCATTTATACCCTTGGAAAGATATAAATTCAGTACTATAATGGTTTAATGATAAAAAAAAAATCTCAGCACATTAGTTGAACTGAGGAAGGGATCCCAAGAAAAGGCTGCATGGAAGGACAGGGAGGTGATGGGTCAGGGAGTCCTAGGAGGAGGACTCTGCATGGACAAAAGGCAGAGGGTGAAAAAGTGTGAGGCAGGCTAAGGACACAGGCAGGGTCTATTTTGGGTGTAGAGGGGGACAGTAGGAAATTCATAAGAAAGGCAAGTTGAGGGCATGGTGGGAGGCCTTGAACACCAGTCAAGGAGCCTTCCCTTTATTCAGGCAGAACTAGGGAAGGATTCAAAATATTAACTATGGTGGAGGGAAGGGGTCATATTTGAGGCTGTGATTTGGGGCATTGGTGTGCAGGAGAGGGAGGGATCGGGGACTGTTGGGTCTTTGCTCTTTTAGTTAAACATATGAGCCACAGGAGAGCTTAAATGAGGGAGAAGAAACACGGGGTAGAAGATCCCTAAGGCCCAGACAGTTGAGGACATGGAAAGGAACCAAAGGGAGACAAAGATCATTGAGTTGCCAGCATGAGGGATGGCCAGAGTGGCGCCTTATGAAGAGGAAGGGAACACTGACAAGAAGCAGGGATGGGTCTGCATGGGACATATGTGCTATTAGGATCAGTTTCCATAAACCTTATGGGAAATGTAATCCCACCACTTTACAGATGGCTTGGTCATGTGCAGGTCGTCACCCCAAATGGAAGTTCGCTCTCCCTCTCTCTCTCTGCATCTAGATTATGGGAGATGGAATGAAAGCTGGAATAAGGCCTGAGGGGCAAAGGGAGACTTGCTTAGGAGTCTTTTGCCAAACAGCACCATGTGATGTTATAAGCCACATCTTTCAGATGGTCATTTTATTGAAACTAGCAACTAACAATGCCATTGTGCACTTCTGGTTTTAGTCATGACAGAGTAGCTTGTATCAGACAAACTCCTACCTGTCAAACAACTATAAAAAGGTGGACAAAATATATTAACTGATAAAAGGTATTGGACATAAACCAAAGCAGGCCAGGCTCATGCCACCATGATTCATGAGAGTTACCGGGTTCCACATTCTCCTCAGCTCTTCCTAAAGACACCAAAGCCAAAGCAGAGCATGGTGCCTTGCTGAGCAGAGGGGACAGTTCCAAAGTGGCTGGAACTTAAGAGTCAAAAACCTGAGGAGGAGGGAATGGCAAAGAAGGAGCTCACCCAAGATTTGCCCCTGAAGTCAGTGGTGACTTCTGAACTGCATCTTCTGAGGATCCAGAAAAGCTAACAAAAGTAGCAGCTAGGAAGATGAAAAGCTGAAACAGAGATTTCAGTTCCCGAAGAGTACTGGGGAGACAAAGGTGTAATTAAATTCTGTCAAAAAGGAGGACCTGTGTAAATAGCCCCAGCTTCTAGTTGAGATCTTGGAAGGCTCACACTTAGAAGTAAGAATATACCCTAAGAGTGACGGGGAAAATCTCACAGACATATTTTGGGGAATGAATACGCTGGTTCTAGAAGTTATGTGGAAATTAAAAAAATATTTTCTAGAAGAGTCAAAGTAAATCTTACAGAAAAAGAACACAACTGAAGGATTTATGCTACTTAATAGCAATATTTCTAGGGTGCTATTGGCAACAATAGACAGATAGACCAATGAATAGAACAGATAATTAGGAAACAGAATTACATATACATAATCATCTGACTTAGGTCAAAGGCACCACAGCAATTCTGTGAGAGAAAGGATGGGCTTTTCCATAAATGATGCTTAGCCAATGGACTATCCATATGCACTCAATCAGTAAGGACCTTGATCCTCTACCTCACACCATACAAAAATAATTTGAGAGATTCAAGATGGTGGATTAGAGGAAGGCTGCATTACTAGTTGCCTTATGGTTTGTGATTCAGGTAGTGCTTCTCAGCAAAGTGGGTGAAAAAAGAGATTTCATTAAAATTTATATTGAACACAATGTCTTAGAGACTCAGAAATTCAGGGACATTGAACAAAGAAGAAAAAGTACATTGGAGCCCAACTAGTTGCAGCAATGGCACCAGCTGTGGTTCTGGTTCACCACAGAGGGGAAGGATAGCACCCAGAGAGAAATATAATGGACAGATTTGGTACAGAAAAACTTGTAGATCAGAAAAGCAGCCTGAACTTAGCTGATCAGAGGTTGTGCTGTGAACTAGTATCTAAAAAGTGCTCTGTATTTCTCAACTGGAACACAGAGACCTGAGATTGGAGCCATCCTGAGGAGGCCAGGCTGCATCTTGCTGCTGCGGGACCTGGGAGATCATAGCAAAGATCGCCACACTATCTCAGAAAGCACACACCATGTGGCCTACAGTGTACCTTGTAGAATGTGAGTGAAACAGGCACAGAGAACCTAAGGTATTCAAGTCAGAAAGATGAAGGGGAGTTCAATTTGCTTTTCCTTTTAGTCTGGCAGCTCACATGACCAGATGAAGAGGATCAGGAATCTGAACAGGTGGATGTGAATGCACTCAGGGACTAAACCTTGGAAGGTTGCATTGGTGGGCAGTAGAGCGTGTAGAGGATTGGTTCCCCTGTTCCATGAGAGAAATCCTTGGGAGGCCCCCAGCAGAGATCTGCTGGACCCTAGAGTTGTGTTGATCTGATCTCTCCAGAGGAGATACTAAGTAACAAAGCCCCTAAGACCTGATTAGACCTAAACCCCAGCCACTAGAACTCCCCCCATAGAACTTTGCAGCAATCCCACCCTGGGAGTGAATTGATCTGGTCTTTGCAGACAGAATTCCAATCAACAGTATTTCCCTTTCTATCCTAACTCATACTGGTGAGAAGGGAAGCTGAGAGCTATTTCAAACAGCTTCAGTTTTAGGCCACTCCAGCTGGTAGCTCAGTGAGTAATACAAAAAGAAGAGGTGGTTAACAACCCTCCTTCCAGGACATGACACAAGAAGAAACAGAAAGGACAATTGGGCATAAATAGTGACCATACATTCTCACTGACTGTTTCAAGCAACTCAATGGAGATGATGATTTCATGTTTTATTAAAAAAATTTTTTTTTCGTGTGTGTTGTATGTTGTGTGTGTTTCTTGCTGTGCTGATCCATTTATGGATGTATATAAATACATTTTTTTCATTTCTAGCATTCTTTAAATGTAGTTATTTTTCCTTTTCTTCTATTTTTGAAGGTTGGGGTTTGGGGTTTGTTTATTTTTGTTTGCTTCTCTTTATTTCCTTTCTTTACCCACTAACAGTCAAATTCTCTTATTCTCTCTTTCTCTCTTCCTTTACAGTGTTTTTCCTATTTCTCTCCTCCTTCCTTAAACCATCACCAGCTACATGTATTCTGTATTCTCTTTGTTCACATTTTGAACTTTGTAAACTCTCTTCTACCATCCTACCATATTTTCTTTTCTCTTAATGAACTATATTTTTATCATCTTTTAGAACAAATAGGTTTATATAACTCCTGTCCCCACCATTTGTGTTGTTCAAATTATTTTTGCTATAAATGGCATAGTTGACATCTGTTGTTTGCTTTAGTGCAAGAGCTATTTCATGGTTATTTATTATTTTGCAAAAGCAATTTCTGACCCCACTAGTTGTGCTTTTGTGGCAATTAATGTAGAGGTCATAGTAAGAGCCAGGTATTTATTTTAATGCTGTATATTGTTTACATCTTTTGTAGCTACTGTTTCTTTCCCTCTTTTCTGTGAGGTGTTGGGAACCTACAATGATACTCAGGTTCACAGGGTAGAGACTCTGTTATTGAACTAAACTTACCTAAAAGACAGTGCACCTTGATCCACACACAGATTAGCAACACTCAAACGTCAGTTATACTCTAATAAAAAAAAAATTAGAAGAATCAAAAAAATCCAAGCTAATTACCAGGTCCCAAGTAGGAACAAGTAGGGGTGGGTCCTCAGATCCCACTCAAGGACATTCACTGCTACAGCAAAAACAGATAATTAACACAATGCTTATGGCTATTATAACTATGAAGGAATGGGGGATGTCTCAATTTAGATCTATCTAGGATACTTTGGCAAGAGAAGGTTGTGCCCTAAAAAGGCCCACACATAAGAGTAGAAGAGAAATCTATCCCAACAGATGCATAAAACCCAACACAGGAATACAAGAAATATGAAAAACCAAGGTAATGTGAGCCTTCTAAAGTTCATAATTCACCAGCAGCTGACCCTAAAGATATTGAAGTGAATAAAATATCAGATAAAGAATTAAAAAATGATTATAAAATGATTAATGAATTTTGAGAGAAAACAACTGAACAAAACAAGGAAGTCAGTACAGGATATGACTGAGAAATTCAATAAGGAGATAGAGATTTTGAAAAATAACCAAATGTAAATATTGAAAATCATTTCATTGAAAATGAAAGATACAATTAATCAAATAAAATATTAAGTTAAAAGTATTTCTAATAGAGTAGAACATCCTGAAGACAGAATCTCAGAGCTAGAAACCAAAGTGGACAGCCTTGAATAGTCAGATGGTATTAAAGAAAAGAAAATAAGTAATTATAATCAGAATATGAAAGACCTCCAGGACAAAATTTAGACACTAAATTTAAGAATCATTGGAATTGAGTGTTGTGAGATACGGGGCTAATGGAAAGGACAACCTCCTCAGGGAAATAGTAACAGAAAAATTTCCAAACTTTGAGAATGAGATGGACATCCAGATACAGGAGACATTCAGAGTCCCAAACAGATCAAAAAAGAACCTCTTCAAACAGAGGCCTAGCATACAGAGCAAGAATAGAATTTTAAATGCCTCAAGAAAAAAAGTAAGGTTATAGTTAGAGGTAAACCCATCAAAATTACTTCCAATTTCTTAGCACAAACTCTATAATCCCGGAGGGCTTGGAATTATGTGTTCCATGTCCTGAGAGAAAATAACTGTCAGCCAAGATTGCTATACCCAGAAAAACTAACCTTCAAAGTTGAAGGAGAAATTAAACCTTCCAAGATAAGCAGAAACTAAAAGAATTCATAAACTGGCACTACAGAACTTACTCAAAAAATACTCTACATGAGATGAGTAAAAAATAACAGAGCTCAGAAATGAACAACTTTCATTTGAAAAGTAGCTAAGTAAATGAGAAACACATTAAAAATAAATCAAAATGGAAGAAATTCATAAAAATCTCTCTATAATAAAATTGAATGCAAATGGGCTCAACTCTCCAATTAAAGGACATAGGTGGAAGAATGGATTAGAAAGTGAGACCCAACTATATGTTATTTGTAAGAGACTCACCTAAAAGTGAATGGCAGCTACAAGCTGAAAAGGAAAGGACGAAAATCAATTTACCATGTGAATGGAGCCTGAAAACAAGCAGAAATAGCTACTCTCATATCTGACAAAGCAGACTTCAAACCAAAATTAATCAGAAGAGACAAAGAAAGTCACTTTATACTAGTAAAGTGAACAATCCAGCAAGAACATATAATGATAGTTAATATTTATGCCCCAAACATGGGTGCAGCTAATTACATAAAAGAGACACTATTTGAATTGAACCCTCAAGATAGATCCCAGTACAATAATACTGGGTGACTGCAACATACCTCTCTCACCAATAGATAGATCATTCAGACATAAACTCAGTAAAGACTCTTTGGAAATTAAAAATATTATAAATCAAATGGACTTAACAAATGTCTACAAAATATTTCATTCAACAATAGCTGAATACACTTTCTTCTCAGTGATTCATGGAACTTCTTCAAAATAGACCACATTTTAGGACACAGAGCAACTCTTTGCATATACAAAAAATTGATATAATTCCTTATATCTTATCAGACCATAAAGGAATTGTTAGAAATCAACACCACAAATCCATACAGAAACTATATAAACACATAGAGATTGAACAATACATTTTAAAATGATGAATGGGTGATAGAAGAAATCAAGGAAGAAATTTTAAATTCTTAGACTCCAATGAGAATAATGATACAACACACAAGACCCACTGGGGCACTATAAAGGCAGTTCTAAGAAGAAAATTTACAGCTATGAACACCTACACAAGAAAGTCAGAAATATTCCAAGCTAATAACTTCATAATGCATCCTAAGAGCCTTGAAAAAAAAGAACAAATCAATTTCAAAACCAGTAGGAGGAAGGAAATATCAGATCAGGGTTGAAATCAATGAAATTGAGAATAAAAAAAAAAAGTACAAAGGATGAATGAAAAAAGAGTTGGTTCTCTGAAAAGATAAATAAGGTTGATAAGCCTTTAACCTAACTAACCAAAAGAAAAAGAGAGAAGACCTAAATTAATAAATTAGATATGTAAAAGGAGAAATCATCACAGACATCACAGAAATCCAGAGGATCATTAGGGACTATTTTGATAACTTATACTCCAATAAATTGGAAAACCTAGAAGAAACAGATAAATTTCTAGATACATAGGAACCACCAAAATATAATCAAGAGGACACAGAAAATCCAATAGACCAATAACTAGCAATGAAATAGGAGCAGTAATAAAAAGACTTCCAACAAAGAAAAGTCCAGCACCAAGCTGAGTTTAGTGGTTTTATCCCAGAACAAGATGGTTTTATCCCAGAGACACAAAAATGTTTAACATATGCAAATCAATACATGTAATTCATCACATAAATAGAATTAAGGACAAAAATCACTTAATCACCTCAATAGATGCAGAGAAAACCTTTGACAAAATTCATCATCCATTCATAATAAAAATGCTTTAGAAACTAAGGATAGAAGGAACTTACCTCAACATCATAAAAGCTATATATGAAAAATACAAAGTCAACCTCACAGTAAGTGGGGAAAAACTGAACACATTTTCTTTAACATCCGGAGCAAGAAAGACAAGGATGTTCACTCTTACAACTCCTATTTAATGTAGTACTAGAAATTCTAGCCAGAGCAATTAGGCAAGAGAAAAAAATAAAAGGGATAAAAATAGGAAAGGAAGAAGTCAAATTATCACTGTTTGCAGATGATATGATCCTATATTTTGAAGATCCAGAAAGCTACACCAAAAGACTACTAGAGTTAATAAATTCAGCAAAGTAGCAGGTTATCAAATCAACATACAAAAATCAAGAGCTTTCCTATATACCAACAATTCCACTCATAATAGCTGCAAAAATGAAAACAAAAACAAAACAACCCAGGAATAAATCTAACCAAGTAGATGAAAGATCTTTACAAGGAACACTAGAGAACACTGAAGAAAGAAATTAAAGAAGACACAAGAAGATTGAAAGACCTTCCAAGTTAATGGATAAGCAGAATTAATATTGTTAAAATATCTGTGCTAAAAAAATGCATTCACACTTCAAAAAAAAAATCCATACTACCAAATGTAATACACAGATTCAATGCAATCCCCATCAAAATACCAATGACATTCTTCACAGAACTTGAAAAAAAAAAAAAACAGTTTTAAAACTCATTTGGAAGAATAAAAGATCCCAAAATAGTCAAAGCAATTCTAAGTCAAAAAGGCAAAGCTGGAGGCATCATAATACCCAACTTCAAATTATACCACCAAGCTATAGTAACAAAAGTTGTATGGTACTGCCATAAAAACAGACACACAGACCAATGTACAGAATAGAAGACAGAAAGATGAGCCCACACATTTATAGTCATGCAATACTTGACAAAGGGGCCAAAAACATAAATTGAAGAAAAAACAGGGAGGATGAGAGGGAAATGGGGGCGGAAAAAAGGGGAGGATGACAAATCAAAATTTATTTCCGTGCATGTATGAGTTTTTTGGGATGAACCCAACTATTATTAATATCCATAAAACTCTAATAACAATAAGAACAATAATATAAATGGTGCTCGGAAAACAGATTATCCATATGTAGAAGAATGAGATTAGATCCTTATCCCTCTGCACAAAAATCAACTCAAAATGGATCAAAGACTTAAGAATTAGAACAGAAACTATGCAACTCCTAGAAGAAAAGGTAGGGTCAACACTCCAGCATATAGGTACGGGCAACATCTTTCTCAGTTGGATGCCTGAAGCTCAGGAAATAATGCCAAAAGTTAATAAATGGGAGGGCATCAAATTTAAAAGCTCTGCACAGGAAAGGAAACAAGAATGCAAAGACAGAATCTACAGAGTGGGAGAAAAATTTTTCTAACTACTCTTCTGGCAGAAGATCAATAGCTAGAATATTTAAAGAACCCATCTGGTACAGGGGTTCTGGCCTGTAATCCCAGCAGCTCAGGAGGATAAGGCAGGAAGATTGCGAGTTCAAAGCCCACCTCAGCAAAAGTGAGGCACTAAGCAACTCAGTGAGACCCTGTCTCTAAATAAAATACAAAATAGGGCTGGGGATGTGGCTCAGTGGCTGAGTGCTCCTGAGTTCAATCCACAGTACTCCGCCCTCCCCCCCAAAAATAACTCAAAAACTTAACTCCAAAAAATCAAATAATCCAATTAGTAAATGGGTAAGTGATTGAACTGACCCTTCTCTAAAGAAGGAATAGAAATGGCTACTAATGGCTACACAATGGAGTTTTACTCAGTCATAAAGAAAAATGAAATTATGTCTTTTGTTGGAAAATGGATGGAACTTGAGAACATTGTATTAAGTGAAAAGAGCCAAAGTCAGAATGTGAAGAATCATATACTTTCTCTCACATGTGGAAGCAAGAGAGGAAAAAACAAAAGAAAATAGGAGTGGGGACAAATCTCATGAAAATTGAAAGGAGATCAGTAGAATAGAGGAAAGGGACCAGGAATAGATAAGAGGGTGGAAAAGGGAAAATACTGGGGAATAATATTGGCCAAATTATATTGTTTTAGTGTGTGCATGAGCAAATATGTAATGACAAATCCTATCATTATGTACAACAATAATGCAACAATAAAAATGTGGAAAAAAATTAAAATAACTTGAGATAGCTCATAGATAGAAATATGAATGGTAAAACAGTACGATCTCTAAAAAGACAATAAGAGAGAATGTTTTTATAATCTTGAGTAGGCAAACAGGAGTTTTAAAATGCACTAATCAGAAAAATGAAGATTGATATTAAGAATGAGTTCTTCGAACCATTAAAGGGGCAAAAATGTAAGTCATAGACTGGTAGATGGTATTTGTAGAATGGGCATCTAATTAAGAACTCATATATAGAATATTTAAATAACTTCCATAAATCAAAATTAAAGACAATCCAACTTAAGTTTAAAAAAATAGGCAAAAGATTTGAAGGAGTACTTCATGAAAAATTGATATCTAATGGTCAATAGGATAAGGACATATACTCAACACTATTTCTTATCACAGAAATGCAAATTAAAACCACCATAGAGTCCACTGTGCCTACCAGAATGGCTAAAACTAAAAAAATTGGCAATGTTAAGTATCAGTCATGATATGGAGAAACTGGAACTCTCATAAATGGGAATATAGGTTCTTATAACCACTTGGGAAAAATATTGACAGTCATAACTAAAACTAAACATTGATATAATCTGCAATTCCATTCCTAGGTATACACCCAATAAAAATAAGCACTCATGTCCATTCAAAAACAAGAATAAGAATGCTCAAAGTTCTTTATTTATAATAGTCAAATTAATAGGAATGTTTATAATCATCTTTTTCAAAATAACCAAATGCCCTGAACATTATTCACCAATGGATAAAATATAATTTAAGGCTTCACTCAACAATGTTGAGTGGAGGATATTGA
The DNA here is from genome assembly GCF_902686445.1 of Sciurus carolinensis. Taxonomy (NCBI): domain Eukaryota; kingdom Metazoa; phylum Chordata; class Mammalia; order Rodentia; family Sciuridae; genus Sciurus; species Sciurus carolinensis. The sequence continues at coordinate 68,209,750 of NC_062224.1, forward strand.
CTGTAAGGGAGTGGGTGGGCATAAGGGAAGCAAACATGGTCTCTACATATTGGTCAGGGTAGTAATAACACAGGTGGGTGTGTATATAAAATTTCACCAAGTTATACCCTTAAAATTTGGACTTTTTATTCTATGCGGTTCTATGTGTGTATGTATGTATATAAATATGCAGGTTAAGTTTAGGATCTTTTTTGGGTGGATGCAAAGAGAGACAATAGTGAGCTATGGTTTGAAAAATGTTTTTTTGAACATTGACATGGGGTCTTTCTCAGACTCCATATTAACTACAGTATATGGATTCAGAGAATAGCCTGATATTTTGGCATATGGAAGTTTCTATTACTTTGGAGGTAGCCACAGCTATGCCTTTGAATGCAGTGATTTCTAGAGAAAGGAGCTGAAGCACATTCCCAAACCCAGACAGATAGCTCTGGATCTCTAGAAATACAGGGGGGCCCATTGCAGGGGACAGGCAAACAGATTCAGTAACACCAGCCAACCCAGCATGGGTTTCATGACATAAGGCATTCAATTTCCCCAGGTCCCCTAAATTCTGACTGTACTGAATGGTATAAGGTAGACCAGTGGTGCTTTCCTTTGCTTAGGGAGGAAGGCAGGGTCTTAGGTTTCTCAGGCCATGACATGGGAGCCCAAACATTCACCAGTGCTTACTTGTTTAGGAGATGGACTGTTGGACTCAGGTCAAGAGGAATTCCATCGCTGTGTTGGGTGCTGTTCTTCACTGCTAAATGCCCCCTTCAAGAATGAAGAATTTATTGCCCCAGCTGCTGCCAGTTGACCTCTGATTCCTGGGAATTTTCCTCAGTAGAAGAGAGCAACCTGGCCTAGGTTTATCCACCACTTTCCAGGGCTAGTCTATATTGAAAGGCTGGGTGAGGCAGGGGAACAAAGGCCTGTGACTCTTGTTTAGCTGGGCACAACTCTGAAGGGCAACCTCCCTAGGAGTTGGGTTGGGGCCTTTGCTATACCTACACCTGAGCCCAGCTCCTCCCTATGCCTGGCTTTCCTGCCTTGACTTCCCTTCAGGAAATGAGATTCCTGTTGCTACTTCATTTTCCATCACATGTGAGAAGGACTGAGAGATGCAACATGTGATTCTCTTTTAATCTTATAGGAAGTCTAAGGGGACAAATTAAAGATAAGCATTGGAAACTTGAAGCTTAAAACCCCTGGCCCCCACCTTGCATCTCAGGCTTATGGAATCATATGGCTCAGGAAGGCTATAATGGCTATCCATATTTCCAGTTTCTGGATGAACTTAAAATGAATGAAATGTTTGAAAAAAATCTATCGCTGATTAACCAATTAACCAAATGATTGAAAAACAAGGAGCTCTACAATCTAAATCAGTCATAGTAATAATGAACTTAATAATAAAAGATGAGGCTAGACATTCCTAAAGAAAGGACAGTAAATCACAGAGTAGATGCAACTCTAGTTTCCATGGAGCTTAAGTTAAAATGATGAAAGCTCATCATTAAGAAAAAAAGAAAAAGAAAGTCTTGTTCATGGATTTATCTAAATCCCACTTTGATTGTTTCCTTGAAGAAGCTGTTGAAGAGGGCAAATGATTTGAAGGCAGAAACTTGCTTTGCCCATAGCCTTGGCCTTGGGCAATTCACTTTCTCTCTCTGGACACCACGATCCTCATCTGTGTGCAGAGAGGTTTCAGAATGCATCAGTTTCTCCAAGCTATGTTCCATGGAACACTGGGGTCCTGTAGGTCATTAAACAGTGTTACATGCAAAAAAGTTCCATGATTGAGTAAGTTTGGGCAAAGCAATATACTGCAGTACCCTTTCAAATACACACATTGCAAATAATATATTAAAACACTGCTTCCCAGCAGTTTTGACATCATTGCACACATAGAAAATGATGATACTCTCTTCCTATGACTCACTGGAGAAAATGGAAGGGGATTTACTTTTACATATATTACATTTTTCTTTATATTATATGCTTATGATTAGAAAATAAAACACAATGTCTTGCTTTTCAAAAATAATTTGTAAGAAGAAGCAAGAGCTTGTTTTCATAAACTTTACTTTTTTAATATCAGATTTTATATTTGATGTAGCTGCATATAAATCTCAACCAGGATTTTAATAGTCAGCCCTGGGAATAAAGTTTATTTGCACACATGTGGTAGAAAAAGGCAAAATGGTATTTCTTATTCCTCAACTGGCAGAAACGTCCTCACCATTAGAATTTAGATAATTTGATCCCTCTAAGTTATATTTTAAGGGTAAGATGATTCTTTAAATCCAGCAGCTCTTCTTTTTCTTTTATTAGCAGATGTAATATCTTATGATAATGTGTATGGATCTAGCATGCAATCAGACTTGACATATTGAGTATTTCTAAATAATGATAAAGCTTTTCCTTAATCCTACACAGATGTTCCTCCATTAGTCTTTAATCATGTTTAGAATTCATATATTAGTCCTAGTTAATATTAGTGGTAAATCATATTAGCCCCACTTATCCAAAGTTAAATTTTCATTTTGAATACACATACTTTTCCCATACATATATGTTTTTATGCAGTTCTTGTAATTTTTAATTAATTTCAATTGGATACTCAAAAATTATCAGTTTAAACTATTTAAAAATCATCAGTTGTTCTTCAGTATATGTGCATAGTGTGAATGATTCATAAAATAATTATCAATTTTTCCTCTTATTCATAAATTGCTGACACAATTCTGGTCAGCCAATGTGCTTCAGTATGAAAGATCAAAAATGGGTATTCTGATGTCATTTATTTAGATAAAGCTGGATACAGAGGGGATGTTCAGCTTGTATTTCATTAGATTCACCATTTTTATAGCATCATTCAATACAAAATTTGCATGAGGGCTTCCCTGCGAACAAAGCTGTGTATTATTTGTGTTTCATGGTTTTTGGAATGAATCCTTGATGTACAACTTTGCTTTTTCTTGTCACCAAGGCTATATCATCAGTGCACAGATTTATGCAGAACTCTGATAATATGTGTTTCAATGTTTCTGTAGTTGCTTTTAATATTCCATCACCTGTGCTTTGTTTAGCTACTGCTTGGCAGAACAAATAAAAAGTTCATCTAAGCCTTTTTCTTCAGGGATTCTAACCAATGCCATTACGGAGCACAGTTATTAACATCTGTAGATCATCAACCTGCAACAAAAATATTTTGATTCAGTAATTTGCTGGGTGCCATTCCCAGGCCAGGACATGCTTACCTATAGCATTATTCAAAAGTGTCTCCTTTTCTACTTCCTTTGCTTCACCAGTCCCAAACACAGTGCTGACAATTTAGGCAGCTGGGTAAAATGAGTCATTATGCCATTGAGGTATTTTGGCTTTTAGTTATTAATTGCACCACTTTATATATAACTTCTCAAGTTTGATTGGATAATGTCACAAAACTTTTAAAGTCATTTGTTTCTTATTTTGCACATAGGGACACAAAGAACACTAATTTCTTTTTCCTGGTGCAGGTGGATGTTTTGAGATAACATGCTGACATAGTTCGTTTGGCATCACTGCTTTCTTTTCTTTCTTTCTTCTTAATTGTATCCAAATATACATAACATACAATTTACCGTTTTATCCATTTTACTGTACAGTTCAGAAATGTTAAGTATATTCACATATTGGGAACTTTTTCATTGTCTCAAATTGAAAAATTTCACATTAACTCCTAATTTCCTCTTACTGTCTCCTTTCTGTCTCTTAACTTTAACTACTTAAGATATTTTATATAGGGGAATCATATAGTTCTTGTCTTTTTGTGTCTAGCTTATTTTCCTTAGCACAACATCCTCAAATGTCATGATCCCTACTTTTTTGAGCTGAAAGGTATTCCTCTGTATGTGTAGACTCCATTTTGTTTATCCAAGCACCAACTGATTGGCATCTGGGTCACTTCCACCTTTTGGCTTTTGGGAATAAGATTTCTATGAACATGAAGGTACAGATATCTCTTCTAGTCCCTGCTTTAAATTCTTTTGGGTATATACCCAGAAATGGAAACATTGGATCACATAGTAATTCTTTGAATATTTGAGGAAGAGACATACCATTTCACATTCCTGCCAACAATACACAAGGATTCCAATTTTTTAAACATCCATACCAACACTTGTGATTTTTCTGTGTTTTATTTTTGATAGTAGCCATCCTAATAGGTGTGAAGTGATATCTCACTGTCATTTTTATTGGCATTTCTCTAATGACTAGTGATGTTGAGCATCTGGTAGGGTTTGGATAAATGTCCTCCAATGGCCCATGTGTAAAGGTGTAGAGACATGTCTAAGTAGCTCTAAGATGGTGGCTGGGTTTGGGGCAAGAGGTGGCGCATAATTAGTGTTAATATGGCGTGATCTCTCATGACCTTTTGCCTGATTGGTTGATGTCTCTTTAGCGCTCGTGGTCAACAGATGTTCCTCATTCTTTCTTGATTGGTATCTGGTGCGTGCTCCAATCGTACTACTAATCCTAAGCTGATTGGCTGCCTTAGTGTATATAAGACATTCTCTTCACTGGGGAGAAGGACTAAGACGCACCTATAGGAAGTACCTCTGATAAGCAGCACCTCTGATAGGACGTAGAACGCACCTCTGGATGCACCTCTAAAACACACCTCTAAGAAGAAGAAGCAGACCTTTAAGAAGTAGACCTCTGAAAGCGTAGCCTCTCTGAAAGCGTAGCACCTCTAAAAGCAAGCAAGCCTCTCTTCCTCTATAAACCAGCAAGCAAGCAAGCAAGCAAGCAAGGAAGAAGCCCAGAATAGAAGTAGTTCATTCCCAGTCCACCTCTGATTCTTTCCCACGGGATTGTTGCTGCAGGCGGCAACATACAGGTACAGTCAGTACCACAGTGGTGACCTCCCAATATAGCACTATTGGGAGGTGGTGGAACATTTAGAAAAGGGGACCTACTGGAATCCAGTTAGGTCATTAGAGGAGAACCCTTGAAGGAGACATTGAGACTGCAGCCACTTCCTCTCTCTCTCTTTACTTCTTGGCAGGCTTCCTTCACTAAACACTCCCTCCATTGAGGTAGTGCCTCATCAGAAATTCAAAGGTAACAGAGCCAAGTGACTATGGACTAAAACCTCTCAATCTGTGGGCCAAAATAAGTTGTAACTGACTCAACTGACTCACTTGTCAACTTTTCATATGCCTTTGGCCATTTGTATATCTTCTTTGAAGAAATATCTTTTCAAGTCCCTTGTCTATTTTTAAATCTGTTATTTTTAAAAATTTTGCCATTGAGTTATAGGGATTCCTTATATATTCTGGATGTTAAATCCTTATCAGGTATGTTTCTCACATTATGTTTTCCTTAAATATTTTCTCCCATTCTACAGATTGCCTTTCAGCTTTTTGGATCATGTTCCTTAATGAACAGAAGTTTTAAATCTTGATATAGTCTAATTGATCTATTTTTACCTTTTTTTAACCTGTGTTTTTGGTGTCATTGCTTCATTTTGATAGCTGAACCATAATCAATAGGAAAAGGTTGAGGAAGCAAAGAATGATCATGTACTTTAATCCACTTTTCAGGTAATATACATTTTAGGGCCTAATTAGTGAATCTTTTTTTTGAACCATGATTCTGCTTATAGATCTGATGGGTTTTCTTGTGCCTGCATTGCATATATTAGACAGCTCTGTATTAAAAGTTTTGAGAAATCCTAAAGGAAAGAAACAGGTTTAACCAGGGTAACTAGAATTTTCTGAGCGTACATGAAAACATTTGTTATTTCACAGAATGTTGTACAGGTTAGTAAAAATGCATGAATGACAGTTTGAGAAAGTCTGGCCTTGTTGATTTTTTTTTTTTAATCTTGCTCCATACAAGTTGAGTAGGTGATTCTGCTGACCTCAACCAGTCAGCTCGCCTTAGCTGAGCTCAATCATAGATCTGTGGACAGGTGGCAGATGCCTTGGTGGACCCTCAGCGGGGAGGGTCCAGGCTCTGCTGTCTGTGGTCTGGCATAGAGTAGTTTAGCCCAGCCTTATTTTGTGGCAGAAGTAAGGATCTGAAAGAGGATAAAATGTACACAAAGCCTCTTGAGGTCCAGGCTTGGACTTGGCATACTGTCACTTCTGCCACATCCTATCAGTCACAGTAAATCACAAAAGCAGCCCTGATCCAAGTAGGGAATGGGGACAGGCTCCATCTCTTGAGGGAAAGTGCTGGAAAGTCATATTGTGATGGGGAGGGGTGGACAATTAGAGTCATTTTGCAATCAGTCTTCTCCAGCCGTGCTCAAGGTAGCTTTTTAGTGGAAAACCAAGCTGCCCAATTTCAAAGCAGTCTACCCTAATTTCCATAATCTTGACAAGAAACAGCAGCTCATTACTCCAGAGTCACCGCAGAGCCTGGCCTCCAGATGCACAGATTGGGGACAGATTGTGCTGTGCGTGTGCCCCACCCCAACACACACTTCTTTTTCTCAATATGCATGCTATTGAGAAAAGATTAAAATGAACATCCTGAGTAGCCCCAAAAGGGAAAAGAAAGCATCAAAAACCAGCAGGTAACCTGAGAGCTATGTGATGCAAGAGGAAGGAGGAGTGGTCCTGGTCTATCACTTACATCTTCAGGGCCCAAGGCAAGTGTACAAATGTCTACAGATGTACACATTCTGAATCATGCCAAAGCAGTGTGAGGTGAAATATGTTCTGACCTCCTACTTGACAAATAGGCCTTCCTAACAGTATATAAGCCAGGCTTGAATTTAAAATTCTTGACCTCCTTCAAGTTCTGTGCTAGGAACTTGGAAAGAGCTGGTCCCTGACACTCAGGCCTTGGTCCATTCTCTGTTTCATTTTCTTCTCCTTCTTTCTGACTCCAAAACACACTGCAAGAAACCTTGTGTGTATATATAACAGGGAATTAGAGGATGCTTTTGCTAAAAGGACTGTCTCGTCACTTGGGCCTGCAGATGCCTGATGGATGCCCAAAAGCAGGATAAAAGCTTGGCACCTCTGCCTTCATTTTGCATTTGTCTCCTTGATTTACCTTATACTTCTGGGCAGATTCCTGCTCAACTATGCATCAAGACTTGTGAATCATTAAGGAGTGTTTATTCAAAACTGGTAATCCTCCTGCTTCAAGCCTGAAAACACCAAGCTAGGAGTAACTAAAGTGTTTTCGAGATTTGCTGGGACATTCAACTGCCAGCTTTTAAAATGTCCTGTCCTGGACCTCCTGGAGCAGTACCTGGAAGTCTCTAGTTATTGCCTTACACCTTCTAGGAATAGTGGAATCTTGCAGGCCGATAATTCCATAACGGGACTGTACCCCCAAACAGAAGCAATCATTTCATGGGAATTGAATTGTATCCCCTTCCATGATCACAGGTCTGATAGATAAACATCCTGTGAAGCAGATGGAGATGTCTCCTCGAGCAACAAGGACTACTCTGGAGCCACCTCTCAGACCAGAGCTGATATAATAATTAACCAAACCATAATTTGACCAAAAATGCTTAATTATGCATACCTCTAGCCCCCTGTCCCAATTCTTCCTCTATTTAAACTCGGTGTTTCCTCTACTTAAACTTAAAGCTTCCTCTGTTTAAACTTAGTGCCCCAAAGACAGCCCTGATACAATTGATCTCATTGCTCTCCCAATGTGGTCATATTGATCGAAGTTCTTTTCCTGCTTTTCACTTTACTTTTTCCATTTGGTTTTTGGGATGAGTGGCTAGACCTAATTTGTTGGGACTCTTAGAGTTGGACCTCTGGCCTAGAACTCCAGTAATAAACACACGCAAAGATCTACCTGGGAATATATGCAAACTCCAGCAGCAGCCTTGGCACACAGTTGTCTACCTTTTTTCAGGCAGCTCAGATAGGGACATTGACCCCATGAATGTCCTCCAAGTAGACTGAGGTCATCTGAGCCAGCAGTTCTAGGGTCCCAAACACAGAGGCCATAGGAATTGATGGGGGCACAGGCTTTGGGTGCAGGGTGAAGTGTGGGTGAGGTGTGGCAGAAGGAGGGCAGTCACAGAGCTCTGAGGGTGGGTTTTGTGTAGGCCAGCTGGTTTGTTTGGTGATAATGGAGAAGTTAGAGTTGACTTTAAGAAATTAAATCCAAGATCCTTTTATGTCACTTCTTCCTGGGTTGGCCATTTCCCCTAAGTCCCAGTTTAGTTACTAATTATGGGAGTAAAAGGAGACTGGGGAAAGAAGAAGGGTAAAGCACAATCCAGGGAAATCCCCCCTGAGAAGGACCCAAAGGTACCAAATGTTACTCTACAATCTTATCAGAACCACCCATCCCTTAGAACATTCTACGCTGGCCTCCCACATCCACACAAGGAAGTAAAACCATGCCCACCAAACATGCCACTTATTAGTCAATTTTACATTACTGTAACAAATAGCTGAGATAATCAATTTATAAAGAGAAAAGTTTTCTTTTGACTCAGTTTTAGAGGCCTTAGTCTGAGATTGGTTGACTCCATTGCTTGCGGCCTGTGGTAGTAAATCATGGTGGGAGCACATGGTATAACAAAACCTCTCCCCTCATGACCAGGAAACAAAAAAGAGGCAGAGGAAGAGACTATGGTCTCACAATCCCCTTCAAGGACACGCCCCCAATGACCTAAAGACCTCCCATTTGGCCCTACCTCTTAAAAGTTCCACTACCTCCCAAGAGTGCCTTAGTGGGGAACATGCCTTTAACATGTGGGCCTTGGGGGACATTTATCTAAACCACAGCAGCCACCATTGACCACATGCCTCATGTCCAAACGAAAACTTCACATTGAAGTTCATAACAGTTGATGTATAGTAGCTAGAAACTGGAAACAATTCAAATGTCCATCAGCAGTTGAATGGATAAACAAATTGTGGTCAATAGACATGCAGACAATGGACTGCTACTCAGCAATAAAAAGGAATCAATTATTAACTTACACACCATCATAGATAAATCTCAGTTATGCTGAATGATAACAGGCAGACCCAAAAAAGAATACATATGATATGATTCCATTTATATAGAAGTCTAGAAAAAGAAAACTAATCTACAATGACAGAAAGCAGATCAGTGGTTACCTGAGGATAAGGGCAGGTATGGTAGGAGGCAAGGAAGGGAGAGGACTCTGGGGTGATATATATGTTCATTAGCTTGATTATGGTGATGGTGTCTCAATTATGTATGTAACATTAGAAAATTGTACATTTCAAATAAGGGCAATTTATTGTCTGTCAATTGTACCTCAATGAAGTTGTTAAAAAACAAAACAAAACAAAACAAAACATACTGTGTACTCCATATAATTTTTCCTTAGAATGGATTTTGACATCTTTAACAGGAAAAAGTAAGAATGCATCATACCTGATCTCAATTGGGCTTTTCTGCAGAAGATGCTTTAGATGTCTCGGTCTCTGTATGGTAGTAGAGTTTTGTGTTTGCTGGATTTCAAAATCTCCTCTGAATGCTCTGGGCCCCTTTAGATGGCCTGGGTCCTCCTGGGACCTTCATTTTCTCCCAGTCCATGCCTCCCATAGAGAAGAGAGATTGTTCTTGTCTGGAGTGTCATTTTTGCTTCTGCATTCCCATGGACACTGCTATTGAGGTTATCTTTCCCCATTAGGGCAGCCAGACACCACCAAAGCTATAAATATGGTCATTAATCTGGTGTACTGAATATTCTGGGTTAAGAGAAATGCCTGGGGCGGTAGGGAGACCTCAGGATCTTCATTTCTGGAAATTTCTACCATAAATCTCCTTGAGGCTTTCTTCTCTAAATGAAGTCCTGTCCCCCAGCAGTCATCACAAGGATTGACTCCAAAAGAATCTTGGAGGACCTCAAGGGCTAAATTTCACAGAATTGCTGTAGAGAGATTATCCAGGGAGACCACAGATGGGGCGACAGTGTGAGGAGAGAATCTCTCTTAAGGATTACTCTCTTCCTATCTGTCATCTGCCATTGACTAGAGGGAAGGAAAGTGATTTTACACAATGGCTGCATCTAAAAGCCTCATCTCTGCTTTTTCCTCCTAGGAAAAAAGTCATTATAGAGAGCTTTAGGATGGCTGACCCAGCATCCATTTTTTTGTTTGTTTTTTTTCTCTCTAATAGAATCCAGGATTCTTTCAGTTATCCACTCCTCCACTCACATGTTGTGGTTTGAATCATGGTTCCCCCAAATTCATATGTTGAAGCCTTAGCCCCAAGTACTTCAGGATATGACCTTATTTGAAGATATGGTTATTGAAGATTTTGAAGATACAAAGAATTGCATTACGATTAGGTCATCCTGGAGTGGGGTAAATCCCTAATCCAACATGATGTTTTAGTGTTTTAGTCAGCTTTTTTGCTGCTGTGACCAAAAGACCTGACAAGAGCAACTTTAAGGAGGAAGAGTTCATTTGGGGTTCATAGTTGCAGAGGTCTCAGTCAATAGATGGTTGGCTCTATTCCTTGGATCTCAAGGTGAGATAGAACATCATGGCAGAAGAGTGTAGAGGAGAAAAGCAAAGCTGAGAACATAACTTCAGGAGATGGGGAGTGGAGAAACAGAGAGAGAGATAGAGAGACAGAGAGAGAGAGAGAGAGAGAGAGAGAGAGAGAGAGAGAGAGAGAGAGAGACTGACTCCATTCATCAGATGATATAAAATACATACCATAAAGGCACAACCCCAATGACTCACCTCCTTCATTCACATTCCACCTGCCTTTAATCACCACTCAGTTAATACCCATCAGGGAATTAATTCACTGATTGGGTTAAAGCTCTCATAACCCAATCATTTAACCTCTAAATCTTCTTGCATTATCTCACACATGAGCTTTCATGACACACCTCATTCCTTATAAAAAGGAGAAATGAGGTTGCAGAATCAGACACGAACAGAAGAAAGATGTTGGGAAGAGATGCAAGGAGAATATAGTTATCTACAAGTCATGGAGACAAGCCTGGAAGACACTCTACCTTCACCCCCCTTGGGACTTGACCAACACTGTTGACACATCTTTATTTTGAACTTCTAGGCTCCAGAATGCTGAGATGGTAAATTTCAGTTAAGCCACCAGTTTATGGTACTTTGTTACAGTAGCTGTAGTAAACCAACACACCATGCAATTCCTAGGAAAAAACTGATCAACTAGTCCCTATTTCCAAGGATGAGTCTTGTCTGGCCACCAACAAACAGCACACTCCAGCCCCTCTCACCTCCTTTCATCTCAAGTGGTACAGTTCTATTTCTAGACCATTGGTATATAAATGATGTGCTTGGAACTGCTGCGGCCCCTTGGCCACCATGAGCAAGTCAGTCTTGGGAAAACAATGTGGAAAGTAGAGATGAAAGAAACTGGGTTTATATTGACGCTTTTGAATAGCTGAGACCTTCAATCAATTCTAAAGCCTGCCCTGACGCAAGAATTTCCACTTTGTGAACCAATATATCACCTGCATTGTCAAACAGTTCAATTTAGGTTTTATTTCTTGCTCCCCAAATCACCCTACCGAGTGTGATAAGTGTGGTGCTTTTAGGTGTTGCTTCCCAATGGAAAATATGTTAAGCGCTGGGTACAGTGGTACATGCCTGTAACCCCAGCAACTCGGGAGACTGAGACAGGAGGATCACAATTTCAAAGCCAGCCTCAGCAACTTAGTGAACTAATCAACTTAGTGAAACCCTGTCTCAAAATAAAAAATAAAAAAAGGGTTGGGAATGTGGCTCAGTGGTTAAGTATCCCAGGGTTCAATCCTTGGTACAAAAACAAAAATAAAAACGAAACACCACACCAAACAAACTAAACATGTAAAGAGAACATCATTCTCTCTTCATCCATCTCTACTTTGCTGAGTTCTCTCCAGTGCCATGATCTGACATAGGAAATAGACTCTGTTCAACCAGAATATATTGACTGTTCACCATTGCAAGACATATACTAGGTACTTATGGGGACACGGAGTCAAACAAGACCCGCCTAATGGAGCTTAGAATTTGTAAGATGGATTGTGTGTATACAAATGACTGATATGAGATAGACTAAAAATATTATAAGATAAGCCCACAGGAAGCTGCATGGGCTCATGAAACAGTGAATCTCTAATGGTATAAAGAAAGCAGAAACCTTGTTCACCTCTGGGGATAAGATTTGAATTGAGTAAAGGCCAGGATGTGTTGAGTCTCTTTAATGAGGCTGCAGTGTGTTGAATGTACAGTAAGAGGAGAGGAAGTGCTCATCACCTCTTCAACATTCATTTTCTCTGTCCTCTTCCCAATTGCTCCTGATGTTTTTAGGAAGTCCATGTGGTTTTAGGTCAACTAACTTTATGCTAGCCCTAGAGATAGCATACTAGCCCTAGGCAAAACTAACAGGCCCAATCTGCTCCTCACCCCACCCCTAATACACAGGGTGTGGTCATTCAGGTGTTGCCATGGGAACAGAATTTTTTCTGGGAATGCCAGGACAAAAGTGTTTTCTTCTGAACTATGTTGGTTGCCTATGTGAGGCCTGGCACTATGCAACTGATTTGCTACAATGAGTAAAGATAACCTAGGATAAATCCAACAGAAAGAGGTGAAAAGAGACAAGAAAAATGGAGAGAGAGAGACCACAGGACTCTAATAACTTTGTGTATGTTTGGAGGAAACAATGCTGAGCAATACAATTTCTAGATCATTGAGTTACATGTGACCATACTTTCTTTATATTATTTAAGTCAATTTGAGTCGGATTATCAGTTACTTGCATCTGAAAGTATACTTATTGATGCAGAACTCAAGAGTCTAATCCCTTATGCAAAATCCCTGGAGTTAGGTACGTTCCTAATTCAGAATTTTTCAAATTAAAGAAAGGTAACTCGGTTCCTCCTATATTATGTAACACTACAAGTGGAGTGTGGGCAGCAATCTGCAATAAGCTCATTAATATTTCTGTAGTGAAACATATGAATATTCATACTGGGATGATAAATAAAGACTATAAATAGTCTCACATCAGTTCAGGTCAGGGTTTGCCGCCTAGGGAACTTTCCTGAAGCTTTGGGGAAGAAAACACTTCTGTTCTGAGAGCTTTTTGGATTCCACAGCTGCAGACAGATGATTGTGGCTCACTCTACATTTCTCCCTGTACTTAAGTCCTTCTAGTCCAGTTGGAAGACATGAGTTTTAATAATTGAAGCATCCTAGCTTACGGTGATATCTAATGAGGGCTAGATTTTGTGGGCAATCACTGTGTTGCAAATGCACTTAACAGCGTTTGCATAGGTGTCTATTCATGGCATTGATAAACTGGCCAATACATATGTATTGAATATCAAGTATAGTCACAGCATGGTCCTCTACCCAGAGCAAGAACAAAGAGAGTGTTTAAAAGGATCCCAGCAGATACAAAAGACTAAATAGCAATCAACTGGTTGAATGAATATTACAGTGAACCTGCTACAAAGCCTTAAGTCTTCCTCTCAGAAAGTAAGCCAGGGCCAGGTAGGGGTAAGAGGAAGGGGGTGGGAGAGAGGAAGGGCAGAGCCCTGGTGGAAATTTTGGAGAAGGAACCTACAATGTGTGCAGTTCAGGAGGACAGGTGGGTCATGGAAATAGGTCTCGAATTCCAGTTTCCTCCTGGTTCCACAGAAAGAGCACACAGCTCCAAAGTTGTTTCCAGTGGTTTCAGAAAATGTGGGGGTGGAAAATGTGGGTTTTGGAGTCTGGCCGACCTGGGACAGATTTTGACTCTGCCACCTGTAGAATGATTTCAGGTAAGTCAGGTTTCTCATTTTGGAATTTATTTTTATTTTTATTTTTTTGTTTTATGTAAGACTGGGGCAAAAAATTCAGATAATGAATATGTGCAAAGTGTGCATTTCAGAGGCTGCCATGTAATGCCTGCTAATTCAATGGAGCTCATGGTTGGTTGCTGTTTTCTTATTTCACTGTGGCCTACCTGCCTTCCCTCCCTTCCTATTAGCTGCCCTGTATCTCTCTTATTAAAACATGGCACTAACAAGCATGAGTTCACATTTATGTTCTTTCTAGAATTTATATCGATGATGATGATGATGATGATGATAATTACTGCTATTACTGTAAGGAACTGAATGGAACTTCAATAGTATATGTGATAGAATCAAATACACATATTTGTTCTTTGTCCCTAGTTCCTGGAACAGGGCTCCTAAATCCTCAGGAATTTCCTGGGTAATAGGAGCATCTTTTATTCTAATGAAACCCCCAAAGGGGGTTGCTCACCAAAAAGATCAAACCACAATTAGAGGTTTGCAACTTCCAGTCATATCCCCAACCTGTGGCAAGAGGAGAGGCTGGAGAGGGAGTTAATGTCGATGATGCCGACATAATGGAGCCTCCATTAAAAACTCCTAAGTGAGGGGGTTCAGAGAGCTTCCAGGTTAGTGAGCACGTGGAGGCACTAGGGCACCAGTGTATCCAAAGAGGGCATGGAAGTTCGCGCTACTTCCCACATGCCTTGCTCTGTTTCTGAGTTATATCCTTTCTAATAAACCATAAAGTATGTGTGAAGTGTTCTCTGAGTTTTGTGTGCATAGTAACAAATTATTGAGTCTGAGAAGTGGAGGTCATGGAAGCCCCCAACTTTAGAGCCAGTTGGTCAGAAGTTGGCACTAGGTCCCAGACTTGACTGATATCTGAAGTCGGGGAAACTCCTGTGGGACTGAGACTTAACCTGTGGCTGCACTAACTCCAGGTAATGAGTATCAGAATTGAGTTGAAATGTAGGACACCTGTTATACCTGGACTGTTCGAGAATTAGTTGGTATGAGGAAAACCCCCACACCTTTGGTGGTGTAAGTAGTGCCAGAAAAAACTTTCATAATGTGGGACCCCGTGCAACACCTAGAGCAGTCTCTTCTCAATCCCTATACGTTTTGCCCTTGACTTTCAGAAACGTCCTGAGTTCATTTCTGTTGCTTTGATTAGAATTTATTATATTGGTATCTGAACCATGAATATTTTCAAAAGAATCATTATCAGAATTTTTAGACATGGTTTTTTGCAAATTGTGCTGGGGGCAGCCATTGAAATATGCCTCTGAATCTCCACCGCAGGGAGCAAGACTGACTTATGCTCCAGCTGGATCCACCACCATATTGGAGGTGAGGCTGCCCTAGAGAGTGTCCATTCAATGACTGAGCAAGGTGGAGGTGATAGGTCAGTCCATTCCTGGAGGATAGGGACTCTTTTGGTGAGCTCTCTGGTTTGCAGAGGTTTCCTCACCTCTGCAAGGGCCAGCCCTGCCTCATGGTCAGAAGGCTCTCCTCCTTCTTCCTACCCTTCCCCTTCATCCTTCAGACACGTCCCCCTGTAACCCTCTTGCCATCTTGGCATCTGCTTTTTAGGGGATCTAGTTGAAGATATTCCTGAATGACTTTTTCACTGGTACAACCCATTGTGACAGCAGAGGCAAGGCTTGTGTGACCTACAGGCCATTTCAACCTTCTTCTTTGACCTCAAGACTGTTCTTAGACTTGGGCTGCTGGCTGAGTACATCCTAGGGCACAGGATTTTGATATGATTTTTCCCCTTGGCCAAAGTTGCTGCTCGGCATGTGTTTTCCTCTCTGTCTGCTCCTGGCTGTTTTGTTCTGAAGCAGACACCAGCCTGGATCAAAGATGAAAATATCTAGAGTTGGCAGCCTAAAGCAGCTACCATTATAAATCAGGATCTCACCCCATTCATTGTTTTAAATAGGAAAATGAATTTTTCGGTCCCACAAATTACACCTGGTCATGTAGAGATAACGGTGAATTGTATGCTTTCAGGGAGGCATCCTTTAAGGAGAGCAAGCATGTTTCATGGTATTTAAGTCAAGATTTGAATGTGAAAGACAGTACGTGTGGGATATTGCCAAAAATAATATGACAGATTCTTATTCATCACCCCTACGATAACAAAAAGAGGAAAAGAGATAATATGGGTCTTTGGCCAGGTTGCTTCACCATACTTCCAAATCTCTACATGTTGAGGGAATTGGGAAGGGAACAAGTTACTGGTTCCATTGCAGGCAGAATCAATTTCAAATACGTTTCTTGAAGCAGCTCTATAGGGACAGGGCACAGTAAACAGGAGGAGAACAGTAAACCACCCTTCAAGATTGTCCTAATCATAGATTTGAGAAGGATAAAGATGCAGAGAGGGCTGATAGCTGAGCTAGAGCCTGCTGCTTGTCGATCTTCTAACCTTCCCTGTGGAGTCTCCCTAGAGATGAGGCAGCCATACCTGGAACCTCATTGCCTATGCTGGGCTGGGTTGCCTCTTCACAGACCTGAGCATCTCCTGGTCTTGTTTCTGTGGCTCTCTCCAGACTACCCTCTGTATTTCAGTGGACAATTAGGGCCTGCACCTGCCCTTGCCTTTCAGTATGTTCCCACACATTTCTTCCTTCATTCTCGGACATGTTGGCTGCTAGTTTCAATATTTCAATGGCACTTCTACTCAGTGTACTAATGACTTGATCTTGCTCATTGAATACGATGAGACAAGGTCCCCATTGCCTTCTGGCTGCTACATTTGATGAAAGTGACATCCACTCTCTGCCCTAACCTCCCCGCGAGGTCTCCTTGGCCCTGCCCTTTTCCAGGATCTTCTGCCTCTCAGATGCGGTTGTTTTCTTCCTCTCCCCAAGGAGGGACTTACAGTCGCTCTTCTCTCTCAAGCATCCCTCTGTAGGTGAGCACATCTCGCTGGCTGCTTGCCTGCTGATGACTTGGGGATAATGAGAGCAACAATAGCTAATAGTTCCTCAGCACCGTGTGTGCTGGGCCCTGCCGTGCTTGATTGACATCACTAACATGTGCATCATCATCTCATTACCCCACTTTAGAGATGAGGAAACTCAGGCTCTCTGGGATTACATCCATACTTCAGCCTGACTTTTTACCTGACATTTTCTTCTGTTTTCAAGAGCCTAGACAACTTTAATGTCCATCTTACACCTAAGGTATCATGCCCAATCCCCATGTCATCCTGTCCTCTTAATCTACATTCTCTTCCCATCCCCACCCCATCTTTTGCTACCTCTGCTTGTATTTATACTCTCACCTCTTTTCCAGTTACCCTATCTACTGTAGGACAACTCCTATTTTTCCAGTTATGAAAGGCAGGAACCTAAATTTTCTCTCTCCATCACCAAAGTCTTGTCATTTGAATACATTTGTCATTTGAAAATATATTTCCTTCCAATAATCCTTCCTTCAAATGCTTATTCTTCAGTAAGTCAGAAAGAAAAGCATTCATTTTAGAGGCGGGCATGGAGTCCTTCTCAGGGAGAGTTATTTAGGAATTCACCTTCAGGGCGTGTGCCTACTTGGAGAACAAGGCTCTCTGGGAGTGGGTGGAGTTGGCGGGGAAGAGAAGGTCCTGGGAGATGGACAGCTTTAGGAATTAGGGCTTACCTAGCAATCCCTTTTCTCCTTATTCCACTAGGGAAAGTCAATCAATCAAACAAAAAAACTGAACTTTTCATTGAATATAGGCCTTCCTGGCCCAAACACCAGTCCCTTCACAACTAGGGATGCCCAGGGGTACGTACATGGGAGTGGTCAGGTCAGGTCAGGGTCGCTTCTGGGAAGTAGCCTCTCAGGGAGGAGTGGGACCTTTCTCCTTCCCTTGTCAGTAGCCCGCGGTGCCATGTAGATACCTTTGGCACAGGGCCCACATGTGGCAAAACCTGAATCCTGACACCATGGAGGCCACACCAGCCCCAGACCCTGGGAGACTCATGACCTAGAGATTGTCATGTGAGGTAAGAGAAATGGCATCTGCCTTGACCTTAAGCTGCTGTTATTTTGGTTGTCACAATGTGTGCGGTGACAGATGTGGTAGCTTTTTTCCCACCTTCTTTGGTGCTGTATTGTAATTGTACATATCGATGGAATTTGTTACATATTCATCCAGGCACACGATATAACAATATCATTAACCAACGTTGCTCCCCAGCACTTCTGCTCTCCCTCCCCACCTCCCACCCCTTAGTCCTTTCCTCTGCTGATCTTTCTTTGAATTTCTAATTTTCTTTTTTATTTGTTGTTTTTAGATATATATGACAGTAAAGTGTATTTTGACATACTATACATACATGGAGTACAACTCATTCCAATTAAGATCCCATTCTTGTGGTTATACATGATATGGAGTTACACTGGTCATATATTCACATATGAGCAAAGGAAAGTTATGTCTGATTCATTCCTATTCCTGTCCCTCCTCCCTTCTCTTCATTCCATTTTGTCTAATCCAACGAAATTCTATTCTTCCCCTCCCTACCCACCCTTGTTGTGGGTTAGCATCCACATATCAAAGAAAACAATTCAGTTTTTTGAGACTGGTTTCTTTCACTTAGCATAATAGTCTCCAGTTCCATCCATTTATCAGCAAATGCCATAATTCTTCTTTATGGCTAAGTAATATTCCATCGTGTATATATACCACATTTTCTTTATCCACTCATCTGTTGAAGGGAACTTAGGTTGGTTCCATAGCTTGTGAATTGAGCTGCTATAAACATTGATATGACTGTGTCTCTGTAGTATGTGGATTTGAAGTCCTTTGGGTATAAACCAAGTTATGGGATAACTGGGTCAAATGGTGGTTCCATTCCAAGTTTTCTGAGGAATTTCCATACTGCTTTCCAGAGTGGTCACACCAATTTTCAGTCCCACTAAAAATGTATGAGCGTGTCTTTTAACCCACATCCTCAGCAACATTTATTGTTACTTGTATTCTTAATATCCCTTTGATTTTCATAAAATCCATTCCCACCTTTCTTTTCCTTTTTCCTCTCTAGCTTCCACATAGAAGTGAAAACAAATGACCTTAACCTTCTAAGTCTGACTTATTTTGCTTAACATGAAGGTCTCTAGTTCCATCCAGTCTCCTAAAAATGACAAAATTTCATTTTTGTTTATGGCTGAATAGAACTCTAATGTGTATATATACCACATTTGTTTTTATTCATTCATCCATTGATGGACACTTAGGCTCGTTCGATAGTTTGGCTATTGTGAATTGTGCTGCTATAAACATGCATGAATCACTATAGTAAAATGACTTTAATTCTTCAGGGTAAATACTGAGAAATGGTATTGCTGGGTTATATGGTGGTTCCATGCCTAGTCTTTTGAGGACCATTCATAATAATTTGTAAAGTGGTTATACTAAATTACAGTCCCACCAACAGTGTAAAATTGTTCCTCCTTCTCCACATCTTCTCCAGCATTTTAAATTATTTTTATTCTTTTATTTTTAAATAAAATTTTCAGTTGTAGGTGGACCCAATACTTTTATTTTTATGTGGTGCTGAGGATCAAACCCAGGGCCTCACGCATACTAGGCAAGCACACTACCACTGAGCCATCTCACTGTTGTGAGATGAAATTTCAGTGTAGTTTTGATTTGCATTTCCCTAATTGCTAATGATGTTGAATATTTTTTCACATATTTTTTGGCCATTTGCATTTCTTTGGAGAGGCCAGCTATGAACAAGAAGTCTGTAAGCTTTCTGACCACAGAAGTGTCACCCTATCCACCCACTAGGTCACCACCCTGACCCTACAAATCTCCCAGGAAAGTTGATTACACAACAACTTCCCTATGTCCTTGGTCTGAGAGAAAATCCAAAACAGGAAGATGTGTTCCACATGAGTCCCGGACAAGGTACTGGCTCCTGGAAGAGAGACAGTGAGAATTCAAAGGAACAGCATGAAAAATGGCCCTGCAGATGTAAGCCACTGATATGTCAGAGAAGGCATAGGACTCCCCATGAGTGGAAGAGTGTTGAATCTAGTTTTACTAAATTCCAAGTATGACTCCATTGCACATTTGCATTATACTTGGGTTTTTCCAATTTCGTTGCATTCCCATGTCTTTGGGAAAGAGTCCCTCAGCTTCTCTTTGTCTATTGTCTCTTTGTCTATTGCTCAGGTCCATCTTACAACTGACTGCCATATTTCCCTTTTTACCACACTGATGTCATGGTGAACACAAATTCATCTGCTCTGAAGTCTAAAATCCTTCCAGTTGTCCAGAGGAAAAAATCCACTCTATAGTTGACAACCCCACCCCATTTCTCGTTAGCCAAGTTCTTGTCCCACTCATAAAGTTTTCTCCCCACCCTGCATCTAACTGTCTCCATTGATGGAGTCTCCTTCTTTCCAGTTACTCAGGTCAAAAATCATGGAGTCTTCCTTGAGGGAAATCTGTCTCTTACACCCCAGGCTGTATCCTAGGATATAGTTATTGTGTTGAAATTACCTTAAAAATGTCCCCAATCTACAATAGCCAATAGTTCTCATGCTGACAGCTACGCTGCTGGTCACAACCATCATGATCACTTACCATGCTTCCTATCTGGTCTCTCTGCTGCTTCCCTAGTGCTAACCCAGTATCCAGAGAGAGCCTGCTAAATTTCTCCTCAGATCACTCAGAGTAAAAGGCAAGGGAAGTCCTCTTGATGGCCTAGAAGGCTCTCTACGACCTGTCTCCCCATTACCTCTTTAACCTAATCTCCTACTTTCCCCTGACTATTTTCACTCTGGTCATTTTGACCTCATAGTTAGTCTTTGAATATGTAGATTAGCTTCTACCTCAGAACTTTTGTACTTGTTAGTCCTTCTGCTGGATTATTCTTCCTTTGGGTCTTCAGAATGGTTCACTCAGTAAATTATTTCAAATCTTTGCCCAGATGCTACTTTGGTCACTATGGCCTCCCCTAACCATTATATTACATTATGATACTTCCCCTCAGCCTGCCCTCCTTCCTCCCCTGCTTTATTCTCTTCTATAGCACTTACTGAGTTTGAAGTACTAGATAATGTTCTTATTATTTTATTTGTTGTGTGCCTCTGCCCAGCAGTACATAAGCTCCATTGAATTCTTGTGTAGTGGGCAGTGAGATGTGTTTGTCCTGACCCCTGCTACTCATTCAGGCCCCAACACATAGTAGTTGCTCATTTGTATTGGCCAGGTATCGCTAGGGGAACAGAACCAATAGGATGGAGACACACACACACACACACACAAACTTATATGAGAGGAGATTTTTTTTTATTATGGGAATTTGCTCACATGCTTATGGAGGCCAAGAAGTCTCATAATAACTCTGGAATTTGAAGATCCAGAAAAACTGGCAATGTAATTCAGTTGGTGTGGGAGGCAAAGGCTTGAGAACCAGGAGCTCCAATGACCAAGGGCAAA
The DNA here is from genome assembly GCF_902686445.1 of Sciurus carolinensis. Taxonomy (NCBI): domain Eukaryota; kingdom Metazoa; phylum Chordata; class Mammalia; order Rodentia; family Sciuridae; genus Sciurus; species Sciurus carolinensis. The sequence goes on from NC_062224.1 coordinate 68,230,965, forward strand.
ATAAGATGTATGTCCCAGCTCAAGGAGAGGGAGAGAATTTGCCCTCCCACTGGCTTTTTTTCCCGTCTGGTCCCTCAGTGGATTGGATGATGCCTTCCCACAATGGTAAGAGCAATCTTCTTTATTCTGTCTACAGATTCAAACACTAAGGTCTTCCAGAAACATCCTCACAGACACACCCAGAGATAATGTTTTGCCAGCTCTCTGGACATGCCACAGGTCAGCCAAGCTGACCCATAAAACTAACCATCATATCACTCTTAGTTGCTGAACAGACTTCATTTACATCCTCACCTTACCCTGTGCCATTCTGCCCATGGTATCACCCTCAGCTGCCCCATGGGATCATACCTAGCCTGCTCAGGTATGCCCCAGCTCTTCACCCTTCTGGGGCCCTTCTGTCCTTCCCTTCCAATCATGTCAACGCCCCAAGGACCAGACCAGCCTCCTACAGCATCCTCAGTCCACTTCACCCCATACTGCCTTCTCCCTTTTCTGGTTTCTTTGCACTTGTCACTCTGGTGGCTCAGATTGTCCTTCTCACATGGGAGAGGTGATAGCCATGTATAAAATTTCTTGGAAAGGAATTGCTTCCATTTTTCCTAAAATTGGTGATTCTTTTAAAAAAGAGAGGAAGAGAGGAAATACAAGTGGCCACTGCAAAGAGAAGGCAGTTCAGATGGACTTAACCCAAAAGGACATTCCCGGGAGGCCATATGATGAGGGTGTGAGGTTTGCAAGGTCCAGCTCTAGGGAAATAAGTGGTCATGCCTGGTAAAGTCACAGCCCACCACTCTCTGGGGGAGACACAGAACTGGCACATAGAAAATCCTGTGGGAAAGAAGAGATATGGCCAAGTCTGGAGTGAGATGGGAGCTCTGCAACATTGTCTTTCCAGATTCAAGTGATGAGCTGTCACAGAGATGACCCACAAATCCTCAGGGTCTACACTTGGTATTTCCTATAAGGATTATAGAATGCCATTTATGGATCAAATATATTCATATAACTAATATATTACAGTGTTTGGAAGGAGAGCTATGTTTGGAAGAATAGTAGCCTAATTAACCTTCAAAAATTTCCTGAGGGAGCCCCATTTCATAGAGAGGGATCCCTTCCCAGAGATGGACAACAGCCCATAAGTTATGCACAATGATTCAGGATCACACACCATAACACTGATCTTTCTCATTGTTTCACATATATTTGTCATTCTGAGAAAGATAATGATGCTGTAAAGGCCCAGGACCATGTTGCACTCTACTTTCTCATCCAAAATGTCAAGTTATAAGGATATAATAGGTTCTGGGTAATTGATGAAGTACCAAAATGAATGGTAAATATCTTCTTATTTCTATGTGAGTTATTAATAAGTACAAATTTAGTGTCATTATTTTTTGAGAATTCAGCATTGACATTATTTTATATACTCTGTCCCCACTTATAGGGTGACCCATGTAAAGTAAGAAAATAGTTTTTGAAGGAAATGGAGGAGCCGGGGAATAACCCACAGCATAGAGCTGGAGAAGAATGGTTTGGGCTGTGGGGATCAAGCTCATGAAAAGCACAGAAGCAGCTCTGGCAAGTTCAGGCCCATGGAGATGAGTCCAGGGTGGGCTCTGATGGACCATTTTCAGGTTGCCCATCTGCCAACCCCCACAATGCACTGGGAGGCCAGTACCACTCTCAACCCTCTCCCAGCCTGCTTCTGCTAATGGGATGGTATCCTCTGGAGATGGACTGAATCTCTTTTGGATTCAGAATCTCAGGGCAGTATTGGATGCTGCTGATTTCCTCCTACTTCCCAGCAAGGCCCAGAATGCAGCAAGTCTCCCAGGGGCTGTTCGAAGCACTCACTGATGTGAGCTGCAGGCTTCTGTAAGGACTCCATCTTGAAGTGATACAAGGTGCTCCAGTCATTGGGGAACCAGAAACTTATGGAGTGGCCCCCAAAACTCACTTCAACCACCTCTCAGGATGTCTTAGAGTCTAATCTGCCCCCAACCAAATTGTATCTGTCCCAGAAGTGTACATGAAGCATTTCACCCCAGAGCAAAGCAAACATCGTACCAGGTGATCCCTTCCTGCTCCAGGAAGCAATGTTTCTAAATTCTGGGCTTAACTAGCAGCAGACTCAAGCCCTTTGCTTATTTTCCTCTGCTGCCTGCATTTGCTTTTTCATCTTGTTCCTTATCTCCTCTGCCTTATGGGACTAAGAGTAAAAGGAAGCTCAAATCCATCATTTTTGCAGTTTGTTGGCAGCTCAAATTCACCAGTTTTGCAGTTTATTTGCAGCTGTTAGAAAAAGCATTGTTAAGAAGGTTTTGTAAGTTTTGTTAGCCTGGTAGGGGAGAGAAAAATGTGATGGGCAAAGTTTCTTGGAGGTACAGGCAGGGAGTGACCAGCAACTCAGGAAAGTGAGAGAAAACTTCGGAGATAAATGTGGTGGCATTGCAATTGGGGCTTAAGGAGTGCTTAGAAGTTGCCCAGGCTTGTATGTCATGAAAAAGTCATTCCATTTTTATGGGATATCTAAAGAAGTCTATATGGGAGATCTAAATGCATGGAGTCAGACAACGGCATGGTGGTTACAGGGACTGGAGAGTGGTCTGGGGAGCTAGGGTTGAATGGGTTTAGCATTTCAGTTTGGGAAAGATGAAGAAGTTCTGGGGGTGGATGGTGATGACTGAACAACAATATGAACACATTGATTATCATTGAACTCTACACTTTAAAATGGTTAAAAGGATACTATTATGTTATGTATATTTTACCACAATAAAAAATTTGAGAAGTTGGATGAAATCACATCTGAAAAAGAAAAAATGTCACCTCCTCAGAGAGGCCCTCCCTGGCCACCCAACCCAAAGAAGTCTCCCCACTCCAGGTCCCTGTAACTTTTTCCTTGATATTTTTTCCTGATATTTTTCTTCCTATCATTTGCCACAATCTTGTACTTGTTTCCTCATAAACTTCATGAGGACAGAGATCTTGGCTGTTTGGTTCACTGCTGCGTCTTTCTTACTTTGAACTGTGGTTAGCTCATAGTAGTTGCTTAAGAAGGGCTTGTTGAAGGAAAGATGGAAGGCTCTGTAGAAAGCAAAGCGCAGTAGATAATGTCGCAATTGTGCATATGTCATCTTTCTATTCTGAAAGGATTCCATGTAGTGAAAATGGTATAAGACCAAGGAAATCCAAATGCAGATCACTTTGTTGCTTACAGCAGTAAAAATCTTGACTTGGAGCATCCTTTCACTGGTGATAAGTGCAGGCCTGAGGCTAAGCCAGGACGTGGATTGACAAGACTTCGCGAGGCGATGACTCCTTGAGACTGCTTTTGACTGCTAGAACAGAAATCTTGACTCAGAATGTTCAGACAACAAGGATGATGCGTTCACTCATGCAAAGAAGTGTGGAGGTAGGGACTCCAGTGACTGGTTGACTCGGCAACTCAGGTCTTCAATCTTCTTTCCCCACTTTTGCTCTGCACCCTTCATTATGTGAGCTTTGTTTATGGGTCAAGGTGACTCCCTTAGTTCCAGATGTTGCACTCAAAGACATGATGATGCAATCAATCCTTTGGAAGAGGAGAAATTGTCCTTTTCTTTGTGTCTCTTCTGGGAAAGTGTCAGAATTTTTCACAGAAGACCTAGTATGTGTCCTTGGCTAGAATTACATGCCATGTTTGTGCCTCAGCCACAGACACATTCAGACTTTGGGACTGAGGATGTGCCCAGCCTTCTCCAAAGAACGTGTCAAACTCAGGAGGATAGATATACAATAAAAGTTAGCATCTTAGGAGAAAGAAGAAGGGAATAACTTTTGGGAAGGCAACCAGTAAAATTAGGGGTTTGGACCATACCACCATACTCCTGCTTCCACCAGGCCAGACTCTTTGATCTTTTGAGGTAGGATTGAAGGGAACACAATGCAGCCCTCATACCACCACTGCTTTCCCACCACATGTGTTAGTTTATCTTGGATTAAACTTGTCACAAAGAGCAGAATGAAGTGATACATCCCTAGGAACCTGTTATTGAACCATGAAAAGACATGGAGATATCACAAATGCATATTACTAAGTGAAAGAAGTCAGTCCAAAAAGGCTATATATTGTGATTCCAACTAAATGACATTCTAGAAAAGTCAAAACTATAGAGACAGTAAACAGATTAGTGGCTCCTGGGGGTTAGAGGAGATGGAGGGAGGGATGGCTAGGTGCATCACAGGGGAATTTTAGGGCAATGAAACTATTTTGCCTGAGAGTATGATGGTGAATACATATCATTATACATGTGTCCAAACACCAACAGTGTTATCCATTATATGTAAACTGTGGGCTCTGGGTAATAATCATGAGATCAGGTAGGTTCATCAATTGCAAATGTATCCCTGTGCTGAGAGATGTTCATAGTAGGGGCAGGTGAAGTGGGGAGGGGCAGAGATATGGAAATTCTCTGTACTTTTAACTCAATTTTGCTGTGAACCTAAAATTGCTCTGAAAAATAATTTTAATAATTAATTTCATAGATGAATATGTGGTAAGAAGATAATAGGATAGAAAATGAAGGGGCCCAAGTGGCCACATAAAGCAAAGAAGCCTTTCTGAGGAGGTGAGAGATCTGAATCATATGAAGAAAGAATTCAGGTGAAGCTCTAGGGGAAGAATATTCCAGGTAATCAAGCTCCCTGAGGCAGGAATGAGATGGATATGTTTTAGTGACATCAACTCAGCCTGTGTTGATGAAGGTGGAAGGGGTGGTAGGGATGAGACAGGAAGTTCAGCAGGCCATGTGGGCCATGGCGATGGGAAGTCATTGAAGAGTTTTGAGTAGGGAAGACAACAGGATCTAATTAATGCTCTCAATGTGTGTATTGTGGGGAGGATGTATTATGGACAGGGAAGGTGGACAGCAAGAGCAGGGACAGGCAGAGTTGTAAGAGACCACTGGAGTCAACCAGCTGAGAGACCCTAGGGACTTGGTCTACAGTTTTGACTGTGGAAATGTGGAAAGTATTGGAATCCAAGATCTACTTTGTAACGGGATCCCACAAGATTTCCTAATAAATTGAGTGTATGTGGAGGAGAGAAAGAGGCAAATCAAGCAAAGGAAACAATTAAAACTGTAAAGAGAGAGCCTAGAGAATGGGACAAAATCTTCTCTAGCTACCACTCTGATAGGGGATTAATATCTACAATATATAAAGAACTTAAAAAACCTGACACCAAAAAAAAAAAAAAAAAAAAAGAAAGAAAGAAAGAGAAAAAAATGAGCAAATCAATAAAAGGGCAAAAGAACTAAACAGACATTTAACAAAAGAAGAAATACAAATGGTCAATAAATATATGAAAATAAGTTCAACATTCCTAGCAATCAGGGAAATGCAAATCAAAACTACATTGAGATTTCATCTCACTCCAATTGGAATGACAATCATCAAGAATACAAATAATAAATGTGGTGAAAATGTGGGGGGAAAGGTACATTCAACATTGTTGGTGGGACTGCAAATTAATACAATCACTTTTTGAAGTAGTATGGAGATTCCTCAAAAACCCGGGAATGGAACCACTGTGTGATTCAGCTGTCCGACTCCTTTGTATTTATCCAAAAGAATTAAAATCAGTCTATGATAGTGTTACAGGCCCATCAATGTTTATAGCAGCACAATTCACAATAGCAAAGTGAAACCAACCCAGATGCCTGTCAACAGACAAATGGGTAAAGAAAATGTGGTGGGGAAGTTTTACTCAGTCAGTAAGAAGAATGAAATTATGGCATGGGTTGGTGGATGGATGGAACTGGAGAACACTGTGCTAAGTGAAATAAGGCAGACACAGAGAGTCAAGGTTTGAATTTTTTCTCTCATATTTATAATCTAGAGCAAAATAAGGGGAAAGTATGTGTGTGTGTGTGTGTGTGTGTGTGTGTGAGGGGGGATTCTCTGAAAACAGAAGGGAGACCAGAGGAATAGAGGAAGAGGACAGAGAGGGAGGGAGGAGGAAAGGGAAAAGTGAGAAAGAGTAAAATGCAATTGACCAAATGATGCTATGAACACACCACAGTGAATTTCATCTTTATGTGTATCCATAAGGCACCAATTATAAAACACAGTAAACAAATAGAAAGACTAGTACAGCAGAGAAAGGGGAAGAGGGGAAGGGAGAAAGAGAGGGAAAGAGGAAGCACTGGGGACTGAAATGGAGCAAATTATATTCCACGCTGTATGATTGTGTCAAAATGAACCCCACTATCATGTATACTATATACACTAATACAAACAATTTTTAAAAAGAATGATTTGTATGTCTTTGGACCAAGCAACTACAGTATCACTAATTGGGTAAGGAAGATGGGGATGTAGGGAGGAACTATTTCAGTGAAGAGGGGAGAAACCAAGACTTGTGTTTGGACGTGTTAAATCATCTAAGTGGAGATGTGAATGGGTGATCACAGGGAGTCTGACACAGAGCTGTATATATGAATCTGGGCACGGTTAGGTTAAAGACAGTGTTTTAGATCTGGAGATCACTTATGGAGAGATTGTAACAAAGGGGAAATGAACTTACAAGCTGTGCAACTTGAACATCTTATCTGACTTTGCGGAGCTTGATTGTGAACTTTTCTATCAGGTGAGTTTTATAGTATCTATCTTCTGAAGTTGTTATGATAATTAAGTCAGATAATGTGTATGAAAATAACTGATCCAAAGTTCAGCTCATGATAGATTCTAAAGAAATGACAATTTATTAACTCTGCTCCATTTCATTTGGGAATAAAAGAATTAGTGTAAAGCATTCAGATCAGACCTAAACAAAGTGAGGGTCCAGGACTTGACTCTTTTTCTCCTGGTTGATCACCTTTCAAAAATTATTTCTCGAGCAATTTGTAGAATGTGCCCGAAGGGATGACTAAGGAAGGATTGACACCATAGTTCTCTGCCAAGAGTCCAGATATCTAAGACAGGCGTGAGAGGACATGGGGTAGGCATGGAAGAGGAAGGAAAATGAGGAAAAATATATTGTTGAGCATATAATGAAACAGGAATGGGAAAAGCTGAAAATTTCAAACTCTAATCCCTCAGAGAATGATGTTACAGAGTGAGAAATGGAGACAGCCAGGTGTGAAATTCATTTGGGGAGAAGCGAGAAGTGATGGTGAGCTGGGTTTTGACCAGGTTGAGTGTGAGCTTCACAGAGGGCATCCCAGAGGAGATGGCAGGCTGACGGCTCAAAGTAGGGAGGTTGTGCTGCTCAGGAGCGTGGCTGGACTAAGCTAGTGACTGAGGAGCCCCCCAAGGAGGAGATGGCTGAGTGCTGAGATTTGATGAGGTCATTTAAACAAAAAAGAAAATCAACTTATGGAGAAAGACTTTTCCAGAGGGTTCTGTTGTGGCTGGGATCTTATATCTCTTCCAAAGTTTCATTTGCAATAGACTTGATTACCAGCCTGTGCTACTACTGGCAAGTGGTGGAAACTTTACCTTAGCAGGTGTTGCCTTATTGGAAGAACTTAGTTCATTGGGAATGTGCCCTTGAAGTGAATATTGGTACCCTGGCCCCTTCCTAGCTTTCTTTGCTTCCTGGTCTTCATGAAGGGAATAGACCTCCTCTTGCCATGTATGCCCACCATGGTGTACTGTCATGCCTCAGACCCAAAGCAACCAGGCCAAGTGACCATGGACTGAAACTTCTGAAACTACAACCAAAATCTCTTTCCTCTTTTTTCAGTTGATCATCTCAGGTATCTTGTCCCAAATACAGAAATCGGATCAACACATTAAATATTAAATTGCTATTTAATATTTCATGTTTGGCTTCCTTTTTTGATTCCTAATTGAACTTCCTAACTGTTCTTCCACTTTCTCAAAGATGACCTAGTAAATAATTGCCTTGCCTCTCCTGGCTTCAGTATCCTCGACTCTAAAATGGGACCGGTGATCATACCACATGTGTTACTGTAAGGACTAAATGAAATCATCTATATGGCCATTAGCATAGTGCTGGCACACAACAGATCCTCCATGTGTCACCAGGACAGAGGTCCCAAGAAGGCCCCATCAGAGAGAGGCAGACCTCAATTCAGGATCCTTATATATAAGGATGTAAAAGGATCCTTAACATCGTCTCACAAGGGAATTGGTGGGTCAAAGTGAGGCACAGATTGATTTTATTGAGAGTAAGCAAAAGTACACACTCTGAAACACAGGGCAGAAAGCAGGCCTTGGAGAGCAGTGTGCTAGCTTCACTTTAGCAAGGCATATTTATGTATGTAAAATCTATAGCGTATAGACATGCTCTAAGAGGGCATTTTTAGTCCTTTGTATTGGTGACTTGACATGTTAATTATTACCTACTAGGGGTTGTTTTCTTTCTTTCTTTCTTTGTTTTTGATGAAAAATCTTTATTGACTTCCTCATTGGGATTTCATTGTTCTGCTTTGTGAACTTCAACAGTCCTGCCTTCATGTAACATTGAGGGTTTAATAGAGAGCATGACTTACAAATGAAGTAATCAGATCCTAAAAATATAAATCACAGAAGTATCTATTTGTTGAGCAAAGGTGTTCTTGCACCTGTTTTTCTTGAGGTCCAGATCAAGAGAGAGGCTATTTATGGACCTGTAGATAGGGTCTGATAATTTAATGGCTTAGTTTGTGATCAAAATATGTCAGAGTGGACTTTAAACCTGGACTTGACATCATGGCCACTCTTGCTTTGTCCTGCAAATCTCCTTTCTACCTGTCCTTATATCTTTTATCCTACCGCATACGGATATTGAATTTTGCCTTGATTCTATATATTAGATTCACCAGTCACTGAGCAAGTTTGGAGAAATGCATGGACTTGGAGCATATGGTCTTTATGTAAGCGGGGGAAAGGGCCTGTCCTTCCCGGAAATCAGCCTCAGGGTACCCAGTACTGTAGGGTTTTCCTACCATGCATGCTCCCTCATGGGGAGCTGACACCATCCCCACCATTCAGGAGACCCCCAGGCTGGACCTGACCATCATTGCTGGTTCTCCATTAGTCCATGCTCTAATGAAAGAGGGAAGGTGAAGAGAAGTTTAATCAGATTTCTCTGAGTTTTGATGCCAGCAAGTGAGTCCCTGGGCTGTCTGATGTGTCAGTAGCTTCAGGCTAATTCTCAATTATATTTAGGGCTCTAAGAAATCAACTCCTGTGCCTGAGTCGAGCTCAGCCAGCACTGCGCAGGCTTAGAGAAATCTACCATTGAGGAGCACCGGGATCTTGACTTTCCAGATTATCCCTCTCAGAAGCCAATTAGAATGCCCTATGGGGGCCTGGGTGGGAGTCTGCAGGACAAGTGTTCTTTTAGCAGTGTAACTACTGCCCACCTCCTTGCTCATCACCCTCTCAATTTTTTTTTCTAAGCAATTTGAAACAGTCATGGAAAAGCTGAGCTCATGTGATGATTTTTTTGCTCCCTGAAGTTCTGGGAAGGCACCTGCGATCTTATATCTGGACTTGGCCATTGCTTGGAAAATAGCAACCATATGCCCCATGGACCCTGGATTGACAACAAATATGTCTTTAGACCCTTCAAAGATCTGCTTATATTTATTTTAAAAATTAATTTTGACATAGTTTTCAATTCACAGAGAAGTTACAAGAATAGTACAAAAATGTCACTCAAATACACCCAAATTGTTAACATTTTTCTACAATTGCTTTATCCCTTTCTCTTCTACTGTATATATTGATAAGACTATAAATATTTTCCATTTCATAGACTCTATTCAGATTTCACCCATTTTCCTGACAATGTCCTTCATAACAAAAGAAAACCTAGGACTACGTGTTCAGTTGTATCTATTTGTTTTCTCTAAATGTAGAACCGTGATAGAGTCTTTTTTCACATTCCTGATGGTTACATTTTATCATAGTACAGGAGAGGTATTGTATAGAATGTCCCTCGATCTGGGTTTATGTATTTCTTTATGATTGCATTTGGGTTGTGTGTTTTCAGTGGTAATACCATAGAAGTAATGTGGTCTTTTCTGTGGACAGCAGGAGGCACCTACTGTCCCTTTGTCTCATGACTGATGATGTTTACTTTGATCATTTGGTTAAGATGATATTTCCCACATTTCTCTCTGGTAATGTTCCTTTGTAAAATAACATCTCTTTGCTTGGTAAAGCTACTTTGTAATGAATAAATATCCGTGGGAAGATACTACATAGACTTGGGAATTTTACCCACTAGTTTTAGCATCTCTTGATGGTTCTGGCCTGAATCTATCATGGTGATAGTGGTTGTCAAATACTGGTTTTCTACACCCATTATTCCTTTGACATTTATTTACTGACTTTCTAATGTAAGAACCAGTTATTTCCCTTTTTATCCCTTTTTTAATCCATTTTTTTCTTTTTTAATTTTTAAAAAATTTTTACAGACTGCATTTTGATTCATTGTACAGAAATGGGGTACATCTTTTCATTTCTATGGTTGTGCACAATGTAGATTCATACAATTCATGTAATCATACGTGTACATAGGGTAATGATGTCTGTCTCATTCCACCATTTTTCATACCTTCCCTCCTCCCTCTCATTTCCCTCTATGTAATCTAAAGTTCCTCCATTCTTCTCTCACCCCCACCCCCATTATATAACATTATTCACTTATCAGGGAAAACATTTGGTCTTTGGTTTTGGGGGATTGGCTTATTTCACTTAGCATGATATTCTCCAGTTCCGTGCATTTAATCCATTTTCTAGGATTTTTAAAACACAGTTGTCCTCTGGCTTGGTGGTGGTTGCCTGCAGTCCCAGCTACTTGGGAGACTGAGGCGGTAGGATCACTTCAAACCAGGAATTTGAGATCCCAGGGCCAGGAGACCTGTCTCAAAATTGAATAAAAAGGGCTGGGAGTATAGCTCAGTATTAGAGCATTTGCCTAGGGTGCATGAGGCCCCCACATTCGATCCCTAGTACTGGGGAAAAATCCAAAAACAAGCAAAAAATCCCCAAAATTGTCAGTATAAAATTAGTCATGCTAATTAATAGGACAGAAATCTTGTGGTGGGTGTCCTTCCTGAGCCCTCATTGAGAATGAGCATATCTGAGACTGTCTGGTGAGCTGGGACAAGGGAGAAGTCAGTTTGCAAGATATGAATTGCACTGGGGCTTCTTTCCTGAGAAGAACAGCTTCACTGAATCCAGGCTCATGGATGAAGGGCAGGGAGTAGGGGGCAGCAGGCAAAGGCTGAAGAAACTGTCTTGTGTGAAAGATGATGAGCTGCAGGCATGTGTGCTCCTATGAAAAGTTAGACTTCCTGGGGAACTGGGGCATTCATTCTGCATATACTGAGAACACAGTGCCCTGGGTGGTAGAACCTCTGAACCTGGTAGCAGTGGCAGTAGAGGGGGTCAAGGACTTAGGGGGTTCACTTAGATAGTGCCAGATACTTTTCACCTGGGCTTTCAGGAAGATGGGAGCAGGAGGGAGGCAGACCATGGCCCACACATCAGCCAGGATGACTGCACCCACTACCTGGTATGTGAACAGGTGATAGTCAGCTTTCTGTCACTATAACGAACACCCAAGATAATCAACTTATAAAGGGAAAAGGTTTATTTTGGTTCATAGTTTTGGAGATTCCAGTCCAAGATTAATTGACCCTATGACAAGGCACCATACCATGATGAAAACACTTGGCAGAGTAAAGACACTTACGTCACAAGTCAGGGAGCAAGGATAGCAAAGGGCTGGGGTCCCACAATCCTCTTCAAAGTCATACACCCCCAACAACCTAAAGGTCTCCCATTAGACACCGCCTCTTAAAGGTTCTACAACTTCCCAATAGTGCCACCCTGGGGGGGCAAACCTTTAACATATGGGTCTTTGGAGGATATTCCGCATCTAAACCATAGCAACAGGGTACTTTCAGAAGCAACTTTGCAGGAGTCTAAGATCTGAAAGAGACCAAAGCCAATTAAAATTAAGAGGTGCCTCATGTTCGAGACTGGAGATGCCATGGGACATAAGTTCTAATCCATTCAGCACTTTGGCCTGGCAAATCATCCCTGAAAAATTACACTAATCAAAGTAGAAGTGAGTCTTCGTATAATTCAGAGTGCAGTGCCAAATTGGTGAGTGGCTCTGTCTGCCAGCATCCCGTGCTTGTCAACACAATTGGTTATCTCCTGCTCATTCATGGGTCCTTCTCTGGGTTTTGAATTGTCCTCCTCTAGTATTATGTATAATCTGAAGGAACCAACTCATAAATAGTCACTTGCATAGGGTGACAAATGCATGAAAAGTCTTGCTTTAAAGAAAATACCCAAGGAACAGAGAAAAATGCGAATTTGTGATTTCCTGAGAAGAACAGCTTCACTGAATCCACCAATCAGCTCCCCAAGGAATATTGCCCATCTTTCATTTAAGTGAAAATCAGAACATTAGTATCTCTGGCATGTGAAGAAGGGATCCTAAAGGATATTTACAATGGTATTAATTTATCATTGACTGAGAGATAACTGGAGTGTCCAAAATTCTACTTTGATTGAATGTGGGTACCACATCAAATCAAGCTCTGCACATCTCTTTAAGAATGAAGAGGCAGTATGCTAGGAAACCTTAATTTGAGATGCTATGTGCATTTTCCATTGTGTATGCTTTAGTAGTTTCCATTTGGAAGTTGCTTGTGGTACAGTGTTTTCTACAATACAGTCTTTACATCAAGCTTTTGAAAACATGCCAAGATTTACAAAACAGGATGGCTATGCTCTCTCACTTGTTACTTCATAAGTGATTCTGTTGAAGCTTTGAGACAGGCCAATACGACATTCTTGTGGCAGGGCTGGATGGTGCCCCAGGGTCTCAGACACCAGATTGGCCACTTGGAGGGACCTGGACCTGGTTTCTTCTTTACAGGGTGGGGTGGGGCACAGTGCTCTGGTCTGCTACCCTTGGAAGCTTCATGTTCCATAGCCTCTGAGTCCCCCTTGTGCAGAGGTCATCCCACCTGGAGCAGGAAGTCATATGGAGCTCATGAAACGGTTGTTGGAGAGTCTGACCTGGCCAGTAGGGACCTTCCCACCAGGCTGTAACATTTCTATTTCAGTAAATATTTATTGGCAGCTAGCATCAGAACAGATGCTCTGGGAAGAGAGTTCAGGAAATACAAACAGTACCTGCCTTCAAAAGATGGACAACCTATTTGGGATTCAACCAACATTTATTGAAGAAAAATGATAGAAAATGAAGAGCCTGGGACTGGAATCGCTGGGTTTGGGTTTGGACTCTGAAATCCTGTCCTTTAGGGAACACTGCTTGACCTCTCGGCACCTCTGGGTTCCCATAATAAACGGAAAATAACAGTTCTCACCACGTAGCTTTCTTGCAAAGATTAACAAGAGTGTGGACACAAAGCCTGCACAATGTATGGTGCAGAATAAGAAGAGCTCAGTAAACAGTCACTAGTTTCCTGAGAAGAACAGCTTCACTGAATCCACCAATCAGCTCCCCAAGGAATATTGCCCATCTTTCATTTAAGTGAAAATCAGAACATTAGTATCTCTGGCATGTGAAGAAGGGATCCTAAAGGATATTTACAATGGTATTAATTTATCATTGACTGAGAGATAACTGGAGTGTCCAAAATTCTACTTTGATTGAATGTGGGTACCACCACTCCATGTGGTGGGCATTTTTATGTACATTACCCCCCATCAACTCTGTGAGCATGTTGTTGATATGCCCCACTTACAGACATGGAAGCCTGAGGTCAGAGAGAAGAAGGGCTTGCTGGTAGTCAGGGTCAATCAGCAGTGTAGCTGTGTTTGACCCAGGCCTGTTGGCTCCCGACTGGATGCCCTCCCTACTCTGACACAATTGGCCATAGCAGGGTCGAGATCATTGATCAAGAAGAAATATTCTGGCACCTTCTTAGCAAAACACATCACTAATAACAATGATCTCTTACCTTTGTGTAACCCCTTTCACTTCCCCAAGTGTTTTCACATCTATTATCTTCGATCCTGTCTTCTCCAAAGAGGTTCTATTTTTGTTCAATCTGCAAAAAAAAAAAAAAAAAAAAAAAAAAAAAAAAAAAAAAAAAAAAAAAAAAAAATACTCCTGCCACGGTTTATTCTGCCAGGAACCTCTGACTGTGCTAAATCGTGGCAGAATTAATGTTCTGGATGGTGTCTTCTTTATTGTGGGCAGGAGTATGGCTTTTTCTTGTTTCTATTTGGGGCTTTGTGCAGCACCCCTACCATGGCCCAGCCTACTTCCAGCTTCTTTCTGCTTTATCTCATGAATTGGAGGAACATTTCCTATTTTTCACACTATTTTAAAAAACCTCAAATTCATCTTGTGGTGAAGCAGAAGTCACATTGGGAGTATACTTGGGATGATCGTCCATTCTTATCTCCCCTGGAGTGTATGTTCCCACCCCTGTGTGTATTTGCTGCTTCCCTCAATTGCCCTGTCTAATGAATGATGCTCAGTGAGCACTGATTGTTAAAACTCTGTGGGAGTCTGGCTGCTCACGTTGGTGGCTCCCCGCCAAAGGCCCAAATGCTGCTCATCCACGTGTCCCCTCTCCATCTCCAGTTTGGCTCAGGGGCACTCACATTAATATAGGTTGTATTAAATAGGCACATTATATTCCTTCTCTCTGAACAAGGCTATTTTTCAAATACTAAGCATAAATAATTATTCAAGAAATGCTTTGTAAAACCAGCATTGTAGGACAACTGTGCAATCCTAAATCTATTTTACAAGCTTTTACAAAAAGCAGGAAATTTGGGGCAGGGGGAAGCAGGTGCTGCATTCATTTCTTGATAAATGCCTGTGCATCCAACAGGCAGGGTGAAGTGGAGGTGGGAGGCTACCTGACTAGTTCCTAATAGAGTGGATGGAGAGGCGTGACGGTGGGTTCCACAGCCTCTCAGCTCCAAATCAAAATGTCTGCAGACTCAAGCAGGTCTAACCATGAAGGTAAGAATGAAAAACGTTTTTTTTGGTTCTGAGATTTGTAGGAAGCATAAGTGCAATAAAGTGAGAATTGATTTAGCATTTGTGAAGCACTCAGTTCTTCCTCACGAATGTGAGCTTGGTGAGAGTTTCAATGACAAAGCAATACCAGTACAGGCTGACAGACCACATCTTGGGAGGGGATCTCCACAGCAGCCTTAGAGGAAAACACAAGGCCACCTGCTGAGTTCAGCTCTATTTGTTTCTTGTGTTTTGGTCACATGAGTTGTTGCCAGACTCCTACTGAAGCAGCTCATGAACAGTAACATTGCTAATGCCATTTTCCAGAACAAGCTGCTCACATACATTATTTTATTCACCTTACATAATCCAGTGAGGTGAGTATCATTATTATGCCCATTTTTCAGTTGAGGAAACTGAGTCTTGCAGTGATTACATCCCTTGTGGAAGGTCAGTAGTGAGAAACTAGCATTTAAACCCAGTACCAACTGGCTCTAAATCCCGTAGTGCACCCCATTACTGTGCACTACACTCCTGTGACCCTTCTGTCCCATGAGCCCCCATCTGAGGGCAACCAACCTCCTGATGTCCACAGCAATTATTTGAGTGAGCCTATCTTCACATTTTACAAAAATGGAATTACACGGCATGTGCTCTTTTGCGTCTGGTACCTTTCACTTAACGTTAAGTTTGTGAGATTCATCCATGGCATTCATGCCCTCTGCTATGTGGACTCCTGTTACCATGGAGGCTACTGTGTAGCTTCAATGTAGTCAGCCATTCTACCATTGATAGACATCAGACTGTTTCCCATTCTTGGCTATTACAAAACACGCTATTATGACTATGTAAACTTTTAAAATAGCTTATGTGAAAATCATGTTTGTGAATAAGGATAGGTTTAAGGTTTTTCTCTTTCCAAACTTTTTACTTCTATTCTATTTTCTTCCCGATTATAAAAGCCTTTGCAGTTTCATCATTAAAAATAATTTTTGCTGTAGGTTTTTGTTAGTCCTTTTATCAGATTAAAGAAATCCCTTTCTATTCTGAGCTAATTTTTAAAAAATGTATGACTTATAAATAGGTATTTTGAATTTCATCAAATGTGCTTTCTCCTCATTGAAATAACCATATTGCTTTTGTTCTTTTAATATGCTAATATGGTTAATGATAATTACAGATTTTCTGAAGTTAAGCCTCATATTCCTGGAATAAACTCAGCTTAGTCATGTATTATCTTTTTTTCATAAAGTACAGAATTCATTTTGCTGATATTTGTGTAGGATTATTGTCTTTATGTTCATGAATGAATGTTTCTCTATGAATTTTCTCTATTGTATTTTTTGAGTTTTAGTATCAAAGGTACAGTGAACTCATTGAATAAGTTTTCTTTCTTTATTTCCTTTTTTGTTGCTGTTGTTGTTTTTTTGTTTTGGTACTATAGATTGAACCCAGAGGTGCTTGACTACTGAGCTACATCCCAGGCCCCTTTTATTTTTTTATTTTGAAACAGGGTCTCCCTAAGTTGTCCAGGCTGGCCTGGAACTTGAGATTCACCTGCCTCAGACTCCTAGATAGCGGAAACTATTGGTGGTCTCATTTTTTTTTTTCCTCAAGCAGTTTGCATAAGATTAGAATAATGCCTCTTGCCTGTTCAATTAGCCTCAATAACTCATGCCTATACCTGATGATTCTCTTTGTTGGACAATTGAAGAATTAATTCACTTCTTTTAGAAGTTATGGGCTATTGAGACTGTAAATTTGGGACTATTGGTTATTTTTAAAGAAAAGTATTTCTTCTAAGTTTCTATATCTTTGTGTATCCTTTGGCATATATTTTTTATAGTAGCCTTTTACCTTTTTAGTCTCTGCTGGATCTCTCATATCATTTTATTAATTTGTTATTGTCTAGTTTTAAATATTTTAAAATTTTTATGATACTTTTAATCCACAAAGTATTTAGAAGTGGGATTTTTAAAAATCTAAGTGTAAGGGCTAGGGATATAGCTCTGTTGGTAGAGTGCTTGCCTTGCAAGCATAAGGCCCTGACTATGTAAACTTTTAAAATGGCTTATGTGAAAATCATATCTGTGAATAATGACAGTTATAAGGTTTTTCTCTTTCCAAACTTTTTACTTCTATTCTATTTTCTTCCCGATTATAAAAGCCTTTGCAGTTTCATCATTAAAAATAATTGTTGCTGTAGGTTTTTGTTAGTCCTTTTATCAGATTAAAGAAACCCCTTTCTATTCTGAGCTAGTTAATTTTTTAAAAATGTATGGTTTATAAATAGGTATTTTGAATTTCATCAAATGTGCTTTCTCCTTATTGAAATAACCATATTGCTTTTGTTCTTTTAATATGCTAATGGGGTGAATGATAATTACAGATTTTCTGAAGTTAAGCCTTACATTCCTGGAATGTAACCACAAAAACAAACAAACAAACAAACAACTAAATATATATGTACATATGTGTATATATATATATATATATTTGTGTATATATATATATATATATATGTGTATATATATATATATATATATATATATATATATTTTTTTTTTTTTTTTTTGCAGTTGGTACCAGGGATTGAACCCTCAGGGGTACTGGACCAGTGAGCCACATTCCCAGCCCTATTTTATATTTTATTTAGAAACAGGGTCTCACTGAGTTGCTTAGCACCTCGCTTTTGCTGAAGCTGGCATTGAACTTGAGATTCTCCTGCCTTAGCCTCCTGAGCCACTGGGATTACAGGTGTGTGCCACAGTGCCCGGCCCCTAAGTGTATATTTTTGAGTCACAATTTAATTGTATTGCAAATAGAAAACTCAGTCCATATGATACTGGATTTTTGATAGTCCATTGGTCCATTCCAGGTCAATTTTTGTAAATATTCCATTGTCATATGGGATCTATATATGTGTAAAAATCACACTTACTAATTGTACTTTTTAATCTTTTGACTCTTTGTCTATCAAAAAATAAAAGATGTATCTTGAACTTATCCCATTCTGATGATGAGTCTGATTTCTCTATGTGTTCTACCAGTTGTGCTTTATGGATATGTAAGACTTTTTAGAATTGTTCCATCTTCCAGATGAATTGAACATTTTGTTATTAATGTCCTCTCTGTCTATATTATGCTCTTCTGTATTAAAGTCTATATTTCCTGACGAGAAGACTTTCTTTTGATTAATATTATCTTTTTCCAACCTTTCCCTGTCCTTATGTTTAAATGTGTCCCTTGTGAATAGCACATGATTGAATTTTAAAAATATCTAGTGAGACAATCTTGGTCTATTATGTGGTGAATTCAGTCATTTATCGTTCATTGTGATTGCTGACATATCTGTATTCCTTTCTAGTCGTTACTTTTTGCTTCTTATTTACTCCATTTTTCCTATGCCCCTTTTCCTCTTCTGGACTATTAAAGCTTTGCATTTTTGCTTGCTTTTTATCACATTTTTTCCTCCACTTGTTTGGAAGTTATACCACATTCTATTTTTGTTCTTTTATGGTTTCCCCTGAAAACTTACCATGCAAACCTACTAAACTCTAGCATTAGTATCTTAACACTTTTGCCAAATCATGTAAGTGTTTCTTCTCTTAACTTTCATACTATCATCTTTTGGTATTCTGATTTTGTCCTTTTAAATGATTTTTTTCCATAAATATTTATTATCAGAAATCAGATTTTTTTTTTTTTTTTTTTTTTTTTAGAAACAATGTCTATTAACATTTAACCTACTTATTTACTTTTCTTGCACTGCAGGATGTTTTTGCAGAATCATTTTCCCTCCTCCTTGGAAAGAGTGCATCTTTTACAAGTTCCCTTGGCTTGGGTCTGTTTGTAGTAAGCTGTGTTTCTATTTCACTGAAAATGTGTTTATTTCACTCTCGTGAGTGAAGATATTTTTGCTGGGTGAACAATTCTAGGATGATTGTTATTTCTCCTGGCATTTAGATCATATTCCACTGTCTCTTGACTTTGATTTTTGCTACTGAAAAAGTTTCTGCCATTATGATCGTTGTTTCTCTGTATGTGATTCATTTTCTTTTTTTCAGTGTTTTGAAGATCTTCTGTCTGGTTTTAGTGTTCAGCATGCTAATTTCAATGTACCTAGTTTTGATTTACTTCTTTTGTTTTTATACTGTTGTGCTTCTTGTGTCCTTCCACTTGATTTCCAGGAGTTCTAAAAATAATTGTTTGTATTGCCCCCTCCTCTGTTTTCTTTATTCCTTCCTCTTGGACTCTGGTTTGATACTGGAGCTTCTCACTTTATCTTCCATATTTCTTAAACTCTTTTTTCCATTGCATATCTTGTTTCTCTGTGTTGCATTGCTGCATTCTGGGAAATTTCTATAGCTCTATCTTCAAATTCACTAATTCTCTTTTCAGTTGTATTTAATACACTATTTACCTTAACTGAGTTTTTTTTTAAATAGCAAAAACTGTATTTTTACTTCTAAAAGTTCTATTTCTTTTTGAAATATGCCTAGTTATTTATGTTATTCCCTTCTGCTTGTTCATTTTTAGGATTTCATTTCTTTCTTTAAACATGCTATTTCATTGTTTTTTATTCTGATTCTGATACTCTTAATATTTCAAGTCTGTCTAGGTCCTAGTTTATTTCTTCTGATCACCTCCCATTATGATTTGTTTTCTTGTTTGATGATCTTTGTGAGCTCATATATGACTGATTTTAATTTGTGGAAAAGCTGGGAGCTTAAATTAAGTATGCTTGTCTCCAGACTAGATTTGTGTTTGCTTCCACCAGGACCAAGGGACATAATTAACCTAGACCAATGTCGTCTCCTTTCAGAGTCCCTAGTCTAAACTAGGGAACCTCAGAGTCATATTCTCCCTCTTGCCATGGTGTTATTTGGATTGTCCTCAGAGTAATTCTACCTTTGTGTGTACTGATTTTGTGTGTGTGTGTGTGTGTGTGTGTGTTCATGTGTATGTGTGTCCCTGTGGAGGCTTCTCTTTATTTCATAATCCCAGAAATGCAAAAAACTATGAATTATGTGAAGGAGATACCTTCTTTGAAGAGGCAGGCCCTCAGGATATCTAGTCTCAGGCTGGGGGTGTGGCTCAGTGGTAGAGTGCTTGCATAACATGAACAGCACCTTGGGTTCAATCTTCAGCACTGGAAAAGAGAAAAAGAAAACTAGTCTCTTGCACAGTGAGAAGAAGTTAGGAAAGGAGGAGAATCCAGGGAAAAGTGTAAACATGTCATTGCCATTAAAGCAGTCTTTAAAAAGATTCTGGTTATTGCTTGTGGCACATACTTTTCAATATCTTATCTTGTAATAGTTCTGTGGCTATCTAATATATGTGAAGCTGGTCTGGTATCCTTTCTTTTCTTTAGAATCCCAAGAACACACTTGCCAACTCTATACTGTCCAATTAACAACCCCAAAATGCCCATGTGGCAGGTTGGATTCAGTGTAATGCTACATGCTTTAGTGCTGTAATCGTCACAGATAATGCTCAGAGAAGGCCTGTGACCCAGGTTGGTCCACTTCAAGCCTTCTTCTGGGATTTTCCATATTGGAGGCAAAGACAAAGAAGTGTCTTTTCTTGGATTGCAAATGGAATGCACATGAGTTGGAGGCTTTTGGTGGACATTTTCCATTCAGCATAGAGAGAGTCAGTCTTAAGGCTTGGTTGACACAGGGACCTACTTCTGAGCTAAGCCTAATGAAGATATTTAGGAAATAATTATAAAGAAGTATAGTTAGTCACCAGAAGCATATGGTTCCAGACTGTAGAAGGACTTCCTCACTATGACACCACTGGGACCTAAACCTTATGATCCCTTAGTCACCTACAGGGCAGTGAATGAGCCAAGGCTTTTAGCAATTACCATCACTCACCTAGCACAAGTGACAATAAAGCCAATGAGGAAAATAAGATTCAGAACTTTTTAAGTAGTCCCCCTCCCACCTTTTTGAGAATTAGCTTGCCTCTGTTTAACCTCAAAAACACAAACTTGCCAGTAAATTCGACCCACCAGCTCCTTTGAGTTAGAACATCTGCAACATCAGAATGAAACAATAACTCCTTTTGAAGCACCGAAAAATTAACTGGAAATAGAACTATTCTGTTTCAAGTGCTATTAGGAAAGAAATGGGTCTGGTCGTAACTAGACACAGAATTGGAAAATTCCCAGAACTTTCTGATTTTTGAAAAAGACAAAATCAATTAAATTGGCAAGTGCACAATATCTCCAAAAGTTTTTTAAAAAAGCTTACTACTGAAAAACTCTTGATTATGTAAGACAACACAAAAGGATAAGAATATGGTTCTAGATCACTTCAGTATCATTCCAGACCCAGGAAGGATTAAGACTTGAGAATGCTCAATGGAGCCAGTATTTTTCCCCTTAATGCAGAATTGCTACAAGATCAGAATGAAGGGAGAATGCTAATAAAAGTGGGAATAAAATGTGGAATTAATTTAATTATACAGTCAGTAGGGAAACACTTAGAAAACCCTAAAGTCAAGAAACTTCTTTAAACCTCCTGAGGTCTTCCATTTTAAATGTAACAATCTTTGTCAGTCTTTAATATTCTACTGTACAGGACATATATACTTTAACATTTGAAAAGAGGTTCATTTGCCATTCGGTCTTCCTAAATTCTGGGTATACTTGAAAAAAATTATTTTTAACAATAAGAATGTGTCCAGCATTAGACTGAAGAGAATATTTCATAACAAAAGCTAACATGGAATTCTTATCATGTGTCAGGTACTAGACATTTCTTACGTGTATTCATCCATTTAATAATCACAACCTTATGAGTTATATACTTTATTTCCTTTTTATGGATAAAGAAATTGATGCATGAATTGATTAAGAACCTGGCCTAAGTTCACTCATCAGTTCAGTAGTGGAGCCTGGATTTGAACACGGGCAGTACGGTTACAGAGCCTAAGTCCTAATCACTGGGCCCTGTTTCCTCTTAATTGCTAAAAGTCCATGAAAATGACTTTGAAAGGCAAAAACACCTGGGCTCAAATTCCAGCTATCTTACTTACTAGTAGCGGCATCTTAGAAATCTTGACCAACCTCACTTCTATGCCTTTGTTCCTTATCTGTGAAATACCGTAATATGTATGTCATAGAGTGTTCGTGAAATTATAGGAGATAGACAAATGTGAAAGAGCCTAGTGAATGTCATGTTTTTCTGACATATATTAAGCCTTTGATAAGGTCTGGCTATCAGAGAGTATGATTCATTGATCCTCTTGTTTAGATCTGATATGTACTTAAATAGAAATATGTAAGTCAGACAACCAATAATACATTTTTGTTGAGAGACTATTTTCCAACACAAATTCCTTTAAGACAATACAGTTCTGTAATGTTTTCTAAAGTGTCCAGTTGCTATTTCCAAATTTTTCTATATTTTGTTTTCTACTAACAAAAGATTAATTGCTTTGAGATCAATTGCATTTATTGATCTGTATTTTTGGCAATATAAAATGTGACCAATTATAGCCTCTGCCATTGTGGACTTTCCTTTATGAGAATTATTTCTACCAAGTTCACTTTTCCTGGGTCAAGGTCTAAGTGTTATAAAGAAAGTCTGATTCCATGATTACATTTTAGTCAATAACCAATGTTACTGTCTGCAGTTTTAACCATGATTGATTTTTGTTTTAAATTTCTACCAAATGTAGTTTTTCTGGACTCAATTTTTGGAGTTCTCAAGAATAAACTTTTTTTTTTTTTTTTTGCCATTTTTCCCCAACAATGTACAATGTGCAGTTTTAGTAGTGGCAGTTTTATTTTGTTCTTATAAACATTTTATTTTGAGATCATTACAGTTTCACATGCTGTGTGAAGAAATAATTCAAAGAGAAATTGTATGCCTTTTACCTGTTTCCCCCATGATCTTGTAAACCACAGTACTCTATCACATGGGATGGTGACAGTGATCAGTGATAAAGTCAAGGTACAGAACATTTCCATCACAGGAGCATCCTTTACCTTTCAATTACATATGTCACATCTGCTTCTGTCCATCTCCAGTCCATCAATACTGCCTGATAGTCTATCATGTGTTCTCCATTTCTACAATTTTGTCATTTCAATAAAGCTATATTTAAATGGAACTATACACTAGGTAACGCTTCAGGATTGAATTTTTTTCACTCAGCCTAATTCCCTGGAGATTCATCCAAATTATTGTGTGTGACAATAGTTAGGTCCTTTTAATTGCTGTGTAGTATTCCATGGTCAGGCTGTAACACAGTGTGTTTAACCTCTCAGCTATGTAAGGACATTTGCATTGACCCTGTTTGGGACTATGAGGAATAGAGCAGTTACAAACATTCAAGTGCAGGTTTCTGTGTCAACACAAATCTTCATTTCTCTGGGGAAAATTTCTACAAGTTCAACTGCTGGGTAGTATAATTTTTACATCTTTGATTTTTGAAAGAAACAACCGCACTGCTTTTCAGAGTGGTTAAGACATTTTATATTCCCAGCAGCAACATATGAGTGATGAGTTTCTCTGCATCCTTGCCAGCATTTGGTGTTGTCACTCTTTCTTATTTTAGTCATTCTGGTTGGTGAATAATGATATCTCATTGTGGTTTCAATTTGCATTTTTCTGCTCCCAAGCTTGTCATTCCATCCTCTTAACAGACTCCTTCACAGAGCAAAGATTTTTAATTTTGATGAAGTCCACTTTATCAATTTTTTTTCTTTATGAATTGTGCTCTTGGTGTCAAGTTTAAGAACTCTCTGCCCCTACATCCTGAAGATTTTCTCATATCTTTTTCCTAAAAGTTTTATAAGATCACAATTTACCTTTAAGTCTAGGATCCATTTTCAACTCATTTTTTTTTTACAAGATGTAAGACTTAGGTTCAACTTCTTCCATGCACCCCCCCCACCCAGATGTCTAGTGGCTCCAGCATTATTTGTTTTAAAAATCATCCTTCTCCATTGAATTGCTTTTGCATCTTTGACAAAAATTACAGTCAGACCCATTTTTGTGGCTCTGTTTCTGGTTTTCCTTTTATGTTCATTTGATGTATGTGTCTGTTCCTTTATCAAGATCACACAGTCTTGATTACTGTAGATGTAGAGTGAGTCAGGATATCAAATAGACCAATTCCTCCCACTTTTCTGTTTTGAAATAGTTTTAGCTATTCTAGTTCCTTTGCCTTTCCAGATAAATTTTAGAATAATCTTGTCGGTAGTTACAAAAAAAAAAAAAAATCTGGCTGGGATTTTGATAGAATTACAAGAAATCTGTATCTCAGTTTGGGGAGAATTGACAGCCTTATTATGTTGATCTTTCTAATCCCTGAGCAGTATGCCTTTGCATTTATTTAGTTCTGTTTCAAGTTCTTTCATCATCTTTTATGATTTCAGCAGAAAAGTTTTATGCATGTTTTGTTAGATCAACATCTAGGTATTTTTTCTGATTATAAACAGTATACTATTTTTAAATTTTAGTGACATGTATTCATTGATAATACATAGAAATACTATTGATTTTTGTATATTGATCTTGTAGCATCTTACCGAAATTTATAGAGGATGTATATAGATTTCTTGCATTTTCTATATAAATTATATTTCTATCAAACAGTAATAGGTTTCTTTCCTTCCAATGTGCTTTTTTTTTTTTTTTTTTGCCTCCCCGCACTGTTGAATAAGAGTGGTAAAAACACTTGCTTTGTTTCTGAATTTGAGAAATAACATTTAGGTTTTCACTATGCGGTATTAAGTTAGCTATAGGATTTTTGTAGACAAGTTAAATAATTTCTCTTCTATACCTATTTTTCTGAAGGTGTTACTTACAAATGTGTATCAAACTTTGTCAAGTGCTTTTTTTTCCAATCAAGTGATATGCTCATGTGATTTTTATTTTTTAGCCTGTTAATTTAATGACTTATTAACATAGTGATCAATTTTAGAATACCGAATCCCTCTGGATTCTTGGAACAAACCTCATTTGGTTATGGTATGTAATTTTTTTACATATTGTTGAATGCAGTTTGCTAACATTTTATTGAGGGTTTTTTATGTCTAACTTTATGAATGACACTGATCTAGTTTCTCTTTATTTCATGCTGTCTTTACCTTCAATGCTAGCTTCATAACATGAATTGGAAAGTTTTTCTTACTCATCTGTGTTCTGGGAAAGGTAGTGTGGAATTGGTATTAATCCTTCTTTAAGTGTTTGTGAAATTCTTGAGCAAAACTATCTGGGCTAGAGATTTTTTGGAGGTGGTTAAAATTATGAATTTAATCTTATTACTGGTTATGAGGCTATTTAAATGATCTATTTTATAATGGGTATGTTGTGGAAATTTGTTTTTTTCAGAGAATTGGTCCATTCTCCTAAGTTGTCAAATTTGTGTATGAAGTTGTTCACAGTATTTTCTTATTTTATATATATATATATATATAAAATGTTATATATTATGTATTATATGTTATATATTATAATGTATATAGATATGTGTGTGTGTATATATATATGTGTGTGTATATATATATATATATATATATATATATATATATATATAAAATTTTTTTTTGATACCAGGGATTGAACCCAGGGGTGCTTAACCACCGAGCATGCACATCCCCAGCCCTTTAAAAATTTTTTTAATTTAGAGACAGTCACTAAAGTTGCTTAGGGCCTCACTAAGTCTGAGGCTGAGGTTGGCTTTGAACTTGCGATCTTCCCGTCTTCCTTATTACCTTTTTTATGTCTGAGGAGTCCGTAATAATACACCTGATTCAGTCACGATATTGGTTATTTGTGTCATCTTTGTCAGTTTTGCTAGAGGTTTGTCAATTTTATCAAAACTTTCTAAGAATAGGGTCTTTATTTCACAGATTTTTCTCTATTGTTTTTGTTTTCACTTTGATTTTTGGTCTTTATTATTTTCTTTTGCATGTTTTGGGTTTATTTATTCTTTTCCAGGTTCTTGAGGTGGGAGCATGGATTTTTGAATTGAGACTTTTCCTTTTTCTAATGTATGCAGTTAATGCTATGAAGTTTCCTCTCACTATGTCCCACAAATTTGACATTTTATTTCCAGGCAGTGCAATGAATTTTTAAATATCCCTTGAGACTTTTTTTTTTGACTTAAGGATTACGCAGAAGTGCTCTGTGTAGTTTCCAAGTGTTGAAGGTTTTCCTGTTATCATTTCATTATGATTTATAATTTGATTATATTGTTTTGTATGATTTCGCTTCTTCCAAATTTGAAGAATTTGATTTATGGCACAAGATATGTTCTATCTTGGTATATCCTCCATGGGCACTGGAGAAAAAATATATATCCTACTGCAGTTGGATACATCAATAAATGTTGAGTAGACCCTGTTGGTTGATGGGAGCATTCTTGAGTTGTTGTATCCTTCTTAATTTTGTTTAGTATGTGTATCAGTTGTTGAGAAGGGATATTGAAATCTCCAACTATACTCATGGATTTATCTATTTATTTCAGTTGTTATTTATTGCTTCATGCAATTCCTATTTATTATTTGATACAGACATATTTAGACTTACTATATCTTCTTGATGGATTGACTTACAAAGTTTACATTCCTTTGCCTCTGGTAGTTTTATTTGAATACTTATGTGATATTACTATAACAACTTTTTGAAAAAGTAATTTCAGTCCATGGTTTATATTTTTATTCTGTTGATCAAAAAAATTTTCCCTTGTCTTTAGTTTTAGAACTTTGATTATGGTATATCATGGATTTCTATGGATTACCCTTTCTGGATTACCCATAGAATTTATGGTTTACCTTTTGTGGGGGTTGCTTAACTTCCTTACCAAAGTTGGAAAAGTTTTTTGTCACTATTTCCTTGAAGAGTTTTTCCATCCTTGTCCTTTTTCTACTCTCCTTCTGGGATTCCCATGCCATCAATGTTAGGTCTTTTGTTATAGTCCCATAGGTCTAAGAGGCTCTGCTCATTTTTTTCCAATATGTTTTTTTCTCAGATTAGATATTTTTTATTGTTCTATCTTCCAATCGCTGATTCTTTCCTGTTTCCTACATCTGTTGTGGAGCCCATCCACCGAGCCTTTGATTTTTGTTACCATATTTTCCAGTTTCAAATTTTCCATTTTGTTCTTCTTTATACCTTTTGCTTCTTTCCTGAGATTTTCTTCTTTAAGTATGTTCGCAATTGCTTGTTGAAAGCATTGTTTTTACTATAAATGTTTTAAAATATTTTTTGTATAATTCTAACATTTGTTGTCCTTTTGTTAGCATTTATGGATTCTTTTTTAATTTGATTTGCGATATTGTTGGTTCTTGGTGGAGTGATATTCAGTTGAAACCTAGACAACTTGTATACTTGATAGATGCTGATAAAACTTTTAATTCTCTGCTAGGCTTCCTGTGACACCAGGCGGGAGTGTGTGGAGGTGTCTATGGAGGTAGTGGTTGAGAGTCAAGGCTTTGTGTGGTCTGACACGCATTGCTAGAGAGGGGACGGGAGTTCCTTGTTAAAACCTGGTAGGGTAGAAATATAGACTCCCTGCTAGGTCTTTGCAGGCATACGTAAGGATGAGTTCGCAGGTTTTTCTATGGTATTTGACTGGAGTAGAGTGATTATCATCTAAAATACTTCTTCCTTGTTAGGTTGCCCTTCTCAAGTCTTTTGACTGGAGAGATTAGGCTTTTATTGGGACTCGTTTACTCTTGTTGGTGTTTTGGGGTTGTCAATTTCTTCAGTTCCAGGTTTAGGATATGTGAAGGAAAAAGAAAATCTAGGAAATGTACTACTGTGTGATTGATTCCTCAGGTCCTGAGGTCTCTAGTCACTCTGATTTATCTTCACCTTTCATATACAATGTTCAGAGTGTCTTGTTGTATTTAAGGGAAGGATAGGGAAAAGCCTACTCTGCTTCTGTCAATGTTAGTTTGTATAGATCATTACTGCCAGTAGCATTCACTAAGGACTGGACAAAAGAATGAGAGTCTCTTGGAGCAAAGAACTAAATGATAAAAAGCATGGGATATGGATGTGGAATTAAAATATCTCCATGATAGACTTTTGACTGTATATTGACTGCTCATATTAAACATAAATGTAAAGCAGTCCTAGACAATGACCCTAGCCTCAGGTTGCCTGTAGTCTAGTTAGGAAACCAAGATGTAGATTACAAAATGCATATTCTACACAAAGCAGTAACTATTAAGTGTTCAATGAGCCTTGCAGTTTGTCAGAGAAGACAGATATCAAGATGGGTGTCCAGAAAGGTCCCACATTTCTCAGAAGCACCAGAATGTGAACTAAGCTCAAAAAAAAAAAAAAAAAAAAAAAAAAAACAGGCTTGGATATGATGGGACAAAGAAAATGAAAAGGCATCAAGATGGGAAGAATAGGAATGACAAAGGTACATGGTCAGTATTATGAATAATAGAACCTGTCATATTTATAGGGTATCATTAGATTCTGGGTACTATGCCAAATACCTTATAATTTTATTTAGTCATTCCTTGCAATGTGCTATTGAAGTATGAATTATTTTCCACTTTACAGATGAGGAAACAGATGCTCAGGGGAAGCAACTTTCCAAATATCACACAACTGTTTTGAGGGAGCACTAGGATTCACACTAAGGTCTGTCTGAAATGTCTTAAGCATTAACCCTAGACTACCTGGACTGCATGCAATATTTCTCTAGACCATGGAATTGACTAACTTGGGCAAGTAGAAGAGAATAAGGTTGGAATTTGAGGTATGATATGTGAACTCTCACATTTTTCAGCAGGGTGCTCCCTGAACATTTCTGAGTGAAGGAACGAGGACTCTACAGCAAGCCTCTTTGGAGGACAGCAGGTAGAGGGGACTTAGAGTAGAGGAAGAAAATATAATGGGGAAGAGGACCTGGTTTCCGGTAGCTAGGCTGAGAAAGTGAACCTCACACTGACCTCTGCACAAAATCTCTTGTTAGGTGAACTTTAATGTTGTTTTAAAATTACTAATAAACTGGTGCTGTGGAGTGCACCTGTAATCCCAGCAGCTCGGGAGGCTGAGGCAGGAGGATTGTAAATTCAAAACCAGCCTGGGCGACTTAGTGAGGCCCTAAGCAACTACATAAGATCTTGTCTCTAAACAAAGAAACAAATAAACAAACAAACAAAACGGGTTGGGAATGTAGCTCAGTGGATAAGCACCCTGGATTAAATCCCTGGTACAGAAAACAAATTATTAATATGACAAAAATACTCTTCTGGGGGCTTATTCATTTTGTCCCTGCCTCTCTGTTTCTGTTTCCCCTTCACCCTCTTCTCCTTCCCTGGAAACAAATGTTACATTACAGTCTTTTTAAAGAAAACATTCAGAGCTTTTCAATAGAGACTTTGAGATGTGATGGGTTAATTTCTATATAACTGCTGGCTCCTTATTTTAAAAATGTCATGTTATTGAGTCATGCTTAGTCATTCATTCAGAGTCTGGTTAATTAAACACAAAGTGGGTAGATGGAATGACATCACATGCCTTCTTCAAAGAGGCAGAGGAGAAATAGAGGGGAAGAGAGATTTCAATAGAATTTTGTTGCATAAGACTGAATGTAAACAAAAACAACAAAATCAGACCAAATATATTCCTGCGAGCTTTCAGATAGGATAGTCAAGACACTGTGCTGGAATTATAAACAGGTATTATGAACACAGGGAGGGATGGCCAAAGAAGTTTTCAATCTGGGAGGAACCAGAGTTTACAAAACATTCTTCAAAATACATTCCATGGAATGACCTGGGGTAGGGGGTGTCCATGGTTTGTGACAAAACACTAGATTAAACAAATGTTTCATGACTGCAGGTCTTTTCAGAGCCTTTAACATTTTAAAGTGCACTATAAACTCTCAAGAAGGGATATAATATCCAAGATTCCCAAATCTACTTATTCCAGAAATTCTCCTACACCATTTTTTTTTTCCCTTGGAGATTTTTTTATGACTGGAAGTTCACACCTTATTCTTTCAGAAGTTCTGTAATAGGAAAAGACTAAGACCTGGCACAACTGTATCCCCACATGTAGATTATTCTCTGGTTCCTGGAAGATATGCCTAATGTGTGCCTCTTAGATTTTTTGAGAGCTACATGACTATTTTCTATTCAAATAAAATTTTACAAAGCCAAGCAATTTTCTTCTCATCC
The DNA here is from genome assembly GCF_902686445.1 of Sciurus carolinensis. NCBI lineage: Eukaryota > Metazoa > Chordata > Mammalia > Rodentia > Sciuridae > Sciurus > Sciurus carolinensis. The sequence goes on from NC_062224.1 coordinate 68,261,105, forward strand.
CCAAATTTCTCTCTCCAACCCTCTAAACCACCCAAGCGAAACAATAAACTAGTTCATGAGAGGAAATTGCAGCTATTTTATATACTTTTTTAAAATCAATAATTACAATCAGATTATGAACCCGAATCGCTTGGCCACATCTCTCTCTGGCTGCTGGGGCTGAAGATCTTTGTCCTCAGTTCTCAATAGCCCCCTCTCTGCTGATGGGCACACAGCTGGGCCTCTGCTGCCATCTGATCAAAGCAGCTGTTGGGAAGCCCTCTGCCATTCTCTCTTCTGGAGGTCAGGGAGATCTTCTGAAACTCTTGCAAGGTGGGATCTTTCCCTCGGGAGAGCTGCTCCATTCTCTGTTCCTTTTTTTTAATGGCTTCCTTGATGCCCTCAATATGGCACTTTTCCTCCTTTTCGGCTTTCAGCTTCAGAATGTGATGATTCTTCTCCCGCAGGATGTTGAGCTCCCGGAGGCGCTGTGCCTTGTCCCTGGTGGTCTTGTGCGCATGATTCCTGGCCTGCTGAATCTTCTGTTCCGCCAGCTCCAACAATATCCTCTTGCGCACCTGCCTTTGCTCCTCCGACTCGGCTGCGCGACACTTAACCTGCTTGAACTGCTCTTCCTCCTTCTGGGCCTTCTCCCTCAGCTCGCGGTGCTGCTCCTTAATCAGGCTCTGGTGGATCTCTTGGGACCGCATGTAATTCTGCTCCAGCGACAGCTTTCTGAGGAGCTCCTCGGCCTTGGCTTGGCAGTCCATGAGTACCTTGCGGGCCTGATAATTGACGAGGGAGCTCAGGTTGGTCTCCTGGACCTTCTTCTGGTTCTCCATGGAGTGCCGCTGCCTTTTGTGACAGGCCTCCTCCAGCCTCTTCCGCAGCTGTAGGTTGTTCAATTCCCGCAAGCTCTGCAATACCCTCTCCTGCTCTCTCAGGCGCTGCACCTGGCACTGTTTCCGGTGCTCGGCTTCCGCGCGCGCCCTCTCCAGCCTCTCTAGACGCTGGTTCCCCTGGTCCTGTAGTTGCGACTCCCACCGACTCTCCTCCTGGATCGCGTTCTTAGAGTGGCCGTCCCGCCGCTTGTAGTACTGTTCGCGGCCCCGGCGACTCTTGCGCTCCTTCCGTTGCAGCCACTGCTCTTGACTCTGCTGCAGCAGCAGCCGGCGCTCTCTTTCCAGGGTCATCTGGACCTTTTGGTCTGAGCGCTTCAGCTCCTCCCAAGCGACTGCCGCCTGCTGCTGCAGCTCCCGCATCTTTTGGGCCTTCTGGAGACGGGTCAGCACCAGGGACACGATCTTCTGGTCCCTCGAGGACATCACCGTCTCTTCCAGCTTGCTTTTGAGAATCTGGGTGTGCTGGTTCTGCGGCTCTTTGCTGGAGACCGAGGGCTGGGAATACTGACTGGCTAACGACTCCACCAGATCACTACAGTCTCTTTTCTGGGTGCACGTACAGGCTGACTGTGTCCTTAACTCTTGGGAGGGCACAGAGGACTTGTCCGTGTGAATAGAGGAAGGGGACCAGCGACCTACCTGGCTGCCGATCGGCACTGCCCACTGGTCTTCACTCTGTGACTTTCCTACCCCGAAAGTTCCCACACTCGGGGGAGTGGAAGCTCCCCCGGGATACAGCAGGGGCGAATCCACCTGGGTGGGAGGGCAGCGCTGGTAGGACTGAGTCTGTTGGGGTTGCAGATGGAGCTGCTGCTGCCATGCCGAACTGGTCTTGGTCCCTTCCTCCCCCCAGGCTTCTTCTACGCGCCGGCTGCCTAGCCGGTGCTTCCGCGCGCGGTCTGGGGGCCTCCGGGGCATGCGAGTCAGGCTGCGGCTTTCCAGCGGCGAGGTGTTGTACCAGCGCCGGCGTGGCCGCGGAGTGAGCGAACCCTCGGGAGGCAGCCAGGATGCCCCGGCCTCACTGCGCGAATCCGATGTACCGCCCCAGAGGCCCGAGGTCGGTTCGGCTTCGGGCCCATCCATCCGCACGGGGGACCTGCTCTCTGGGCCCGGCGGCGAGTTGTCCCAGAGGTTCCTGTAGCTCCGCGGGGAGAAGTGGCGGAAGCCCTCCATATTCCTTCCAGTGTCTGCGCGAGGGTCCCGCGGCCTCCAGGAGGCGCTGCGGACACCCACTCCACCCTCGGATCCTGGGGTCCCAGTCCTCTGTGACGCTCTGGTCACTTCACAATGCGCCTGGCGCCGCTGGCTCCTCAGAGCCTGCAGCCCTCGTTTGCCATCCATCCAGGCTTTGTTGAGAGGGATCAGAGTGGTAGGGGCAAGGAACTGGGCAAGGGAAGGTCTGTAGGAAATCAGAAGACATTTAAGCTGAGGGTGAATAATGAGCCCCACCTGTTGTTTCGGGCAGGCATTTGAACTCGCACACCTTGAACTAGAGGGATTTTAAGAAAGCCCCAATGATGGTGTCACCCTCAGAAAAGAATGCGGTAGCAATAGCAGGGAGTGGGTGGGGAGTCACCCACCATCCCCACATCTGTGCACCTGTACAATGTGAGCGAATTACATAGCTGTGGAAGCACATTAATATGCGGCACCACCCTTTGCTTTTTAAATTAGCAAGTCCGAAACACGCTTTAATGTTTATGTTTAAAACTTCAGCACAGGAAAAAGACAATTCTGATTTTTCCCGTATATGGCAATTCCCGCTTTAGTCAGAACATGAACGTTGTGTGCACATTTCTGAAAAAGCTTCAGTGGACACCATGCAGAAATCATTTGTTGTTGTTGTTTATTTTGTCATTTTTCTACAATTTTGTACCGTTCTTTGTCCTTGCTGAGGTACCCCCCTGGTTAATGGGAAAAGCATTGCATTTGGTTAGGCAAACTTGAGTTGGACTCTTCTGTCACTTTCAACCCCTGTGATCTTGGGTAATTTACCCTCCTGTTCTGGAAAGGTGCCATGCAGGTGGGGGGACGCGGCTGACAATACCAGCAATTGGCAGGATGAGGTGAAACTGTATGGAAAACTTGCCACCATAATGCATTCAATAAATGTTATTTTGATGTCCTACTAAGTTTCCACTGAAAGTTTTAAAACGTAACTTATGGGATGACAAAAATTTCTATAGATTCTTAGCTTAAGAAAAGATGAATGGTTAAAGATATAGGATGGACTGCTAGAAATATCCAAACGGTACTATGGGTCTTGGTTAAGTCATTTCCCTTCTCTGGGGTTATGATGGTCTGAAGATTTGTTTCCCTCTGAAATTCATATGTTGAAGTCTAATTACCAGTGATATTGGTATTAAGAGGTGGGAGCCTTTGGAAGCTGATTAGGTCATGGGTGAACCCTTCACAAATGGGATTAGTGCCCTTATTCCTGAACCACCTGGTCACAGTGTGTGAGAACCAGCCCCAATGTGCTATAAGGTTGAAGAAAGAGGTAGTCAAATCCAGTGCAATTTATTGGGAATTTGTTGACAGAAGTGTGGTCTTGGGCAGCAGCAAGATGGATGCAACCCTATAATTTGGACCAGAAGTAGGGGGTTTATAAAGCAGACAGGACAAGAGAGACTTCATCCAAGTCGGAATGTACCTAGTTTATCTTAAGGACATCAGGCTCATACCTAATGCTCGTGTCACCAGGGCCCTGGTTATAAAGCCAGCATACTACTCTAATGGTTTTGCTAATTTGTAGTGTTCAAGGAAAATATTTGGAGAAAACTGACCAGGGTCATTCAGGGGTCATCATGGCAGTTATAACTCAAGATGGCTGCAGGTATATCAGGCTGAATCCATACTACCCTTATAAAGGAATTCCACATAACTCCCTCATCTATTCTGCCATGCAAGGACAGAGTGGAAAGATGGCTGTATATGGACCAGGAAGGAGGCCCTCACCAGACCCCAAGTCTAGTAGGGCCTTGATCTTGGACTTTCTGCCCATGGCGTTGTAAGAAATACGTATATGCCTCTCGGTCGATGGCATTTTGTTATGGCACCCAAATGGACTAAGACAGGAAGAAAAAGGAAAGTTACAGATAATACTCTCCAAATGTAACCTTAAAGAAGAGAAATGAATATTTCCATCCCGGTTCTTTTCACCCATATCTCCTTGGAGTTTCACAGCAACCTCAATAGAAATGATAACATTTTCCGCAGGATAAATCTAGGACTTGGCCTGATTTTCCCAAAGGCCATTTTGTCAATGGTGGAAGTTTTGAATTCAGCTTCACTTCTTTTTCTGGGATATGCTGCCTCTCAGGAAATACACTATTAATTAATACATGCTTTTTAAAGACCCAAATCATAAAATTTATATTATCAGCTGTAAATCAGAGGAACATTGACTCCATGTCCTTGAGGCCTCTTAGCATCTCAAACACATTGATGGAGCAGTGAGGCGCGCTGTACCTGGACGATGTCTCCCTAGCAGTCATTAGCACCTCTCTAGCTGAGGACAAAAGTTTCTGCCCTAAATGTCTATGGTACCACTCACATCCTCATTAAACCAATTGATGTGATTATAATCCTTACAAGGAGATAGAAAATTGGAAAACATTAAACTGAATTTGAAGTAGAATTATTTAGCTTTTGTAAATTAGGAAAAATTTGGGCATGAATTGAGTTATGCTGATAGCTGAGCATGATATCTCTCTGGTGAAGCTTTGTAAAACATTTTGCATAAAGTGCGGCTCTGGCCAATTCCCAGGCCACTTCCTGTCACAGAGAAGCAGTGTTAAGTGGGTGAAAGCATATTCCCCGTTTCTCCCCCACCAAGAGCCAAGAGCCAAGAGCCAAGAGACTGGCTACCAGCCAGCTCTGCTTCCGCCAAGTCACTGAGCAGTCATCTCACCATGAGTCTCAGTGTCCTCATCACTGCAGGAGATGAACCAGTAAAGGCTCTTTCAGCCCCAAGTGAAACCGAAGAAGAGTTTAATCTATAAAATACTTCAGACTTTGTTCGATAAGGCAAAAATGAGTTAACCCATGAAAAACACTTAGAGCAGTGCCTGGCATGCTGTTGCGGCCTTATAAATATTAACCACTAGAATCGTCATTATCATTATGCCCAGAGCACTAAGACTGATGGCTCTGCAGGGCTGAATAAAGACTTAGTTTGAGACAGAGCCAAAGTTAGAGCCCAAGGGCTCAGGTTTCAGCTCTGAACTCTTTGGCCTCTTGCTTCCTCTGAAGGTTCTCAGAATTTGTCATGGAATCATGTATAGGTCGTTCCCCACTATTGGTGATGGAGTAAAGGACATAGTCTTTACTTTATAGTGCTATTGGTTGGAACTTTGGGCCAGGATTAGAAGGATGACATCACCAGAAACAACATCCAGGTAAACAGATGTGATAAGTGGTTAAATGGTCACCTTAACTGGGTCTCCAGGGGAGAGAGGAATTGGTTCTATCTGGATTGTTCATAAGTGAAGTCTTCATAAAGTATGACATTGGAGCTAAACCTGGGAGGACAGTTAGGATTTCAGCAGACAGGGCTGCGCAGGAAGACACAGCTGGCTGAGGAATCTGCATGGAGCCCCAAAGGCCTGTTATATTGAGGCTGTGTGTGGTTTGTGTCAGAGTGTGGGGAGTGACAAGGCCAGAAAGAGGGTCTGGGCCTACCTAGATTCTGTAGGGTCTTGAATGCCAAGCCAAAGAGCATGGGCTTCCTCCTCTGGGACAGCAGTTCCAGCTAGGTCTAAGGAGTTCTAGGACTCTTTGCAGCTGCCTTGGGCCCCAGAACAAGTAGAGCTGGAGGTCTTTAGGGAAGGCTCTGAGTTCTCTGTCCTGGCTTTGCTCAGAGAAGTTTTAGACTGTTACCTGTTTTATACCCTCCAGCTTGTTGGAGCACATCATTGAAAAAACTTGGGATTCTTCTGTTTATACAAAAGGGTTGAAATCCACTGTGTGGGTAACTGTGGGGAGTCAGTAAAAGTCTTGGTCCCAGAAAAGTGACCCAATGGGATCTGTATTTTAGAAAGCTCAACCTGACAACAATGTGGCAGGTAAGTGAAGAGGGTGTGCGGCGATCTGGGGGAGCAATAAGGAAATGTAAGTCAATTCAAGGGCACTGGAAAGGATAGATTTGAGGGGCAGTTCAGAGGTCAAGGAACCATGACTGGAAAATGACTTTGATCTGGAGAAAGAGGGTTTCTAACCTGGGTTCTCCTGCAAATAATGAGTGACAGTGATAAAAATCAGCAGTCTGAGTGACCTTGAGGACAGTGATCTTGCAAATCAGGTGAAAGAAGCTGTAAGAATAAATAAATCCCACAGAGAACAGCAAGCAGAATGTCTTGAACACACTGATGAAACTTGGAAGAGACACCTTCTTTGAAGAGCCTTGTGAGGAGGCTCTAGCATAAACAGAACAGCTGCACAGAGCAAGGACAACCCTCACCTGCATCTTCGGCATCTGATTAAGACCCCTTGGAGGATTCCCAGCTTGGAAGTCATGTCAGTTCCTCCATGGGACAGATGAAAGCAATGTTTTGCAAATGCTAAGCTGCCAGGCTTTCCCTTGATACTGAGAACAATTAGCCTCATTTTTTATTTGGCAAAAAAATCCTTTGGGTCTATCATTGGATGTCTCAGAAGGTGGCCTTCTGCCAAATGATGACCAGAACCTCTTTTCTTAATTTGTTAGAGTGATAGAAAATATGGCAAAATGTGCTCTGATCCCACAATTCAAATGAATCTATGGAATTAAAATGTGTTTCAAGCCCTTCCCCGCAACAGACTCTTGGTTGATGTGGGGACTCAAAATTCTTGAGCTCCTAATTCTTGGATTGGTCAAAGAGGAGATATCAGCTAGATACCCACAGGTGGTATGAGAACTTGAATGTGGGTAGTTCCAACTGATAAATGCACAAGTATAAAATGCACAATGGATCTCAAAAACTTAGTATGAAAAATTATAAAAATATACCAACTTAAAATACTTGTTACATATTGCGATAATGGTATTTGGAATCCCTGAGATTAAATAAAATATATTATCAAAATTAATATTACATTTTTTATACTCATTTGAATATAACTACTAGTGAAATAAAAATTACATAGATAGGCAGATGAACATTATGGCATATTCATTTCTTTCTGTGGAAGAGGTATTTTTAAATTATTTAAACTGACACATAAAAATATAAAAATTGAGCATATTAATGGGGTTTCCATAATGTTTCAATATTATGTATATACTATATAATGATATGTATATCAGGGCAAACATATCTGTCTCCTCATTTATTATTTCTTTATAGGAAACTTTAAAAATATTTTCTTCTAGCTTTTGGAAATGTACAGTACATTATTATTATCTCTAGTCACCTTTCTGTGCAATAGCACCCCAGAATTTCTTGCTCCTGTCTAACTGTTAACTAGCACCCATCGATCCACCTCTACTCCATCACAGTATATTTCTGTTGGACACAAAGATCTCTCTAAGTCATAGAGATTGTCCAATACTCATGTTGTAAATGAAACTTTTAACATATAGATAATTTTTATTTAAATAAATTTATTGCTTTAAAATTACCTTTTCTAAGAAGATAATATCTAAGAAGATTTTTTAAATCACTGTCTGGATAATAGGATAAATGATTAATTTTCAAAAATTCAGCTTCATGGTACAATTGCATAGGATTTTAGTTCTTTTATGCCCACCTCTACTTTTTCCTCACTACACAACAAAACAGATATTCCCCCAAAACAGTATCTGAAAATATAGAACAAGGCTGCTCTCTGCATGTGCCTACAACATGCTTTGGACTCATTACAAATATCAAAGCCAAAAAATGGTAGAACCAAACAAACCAAACATGCAAATATCAGTACAATAAATGAAAAACTTTGTTAATGCAGTACTAAGAATGAAGGTTGTAGCCAATGAACTTCTCTTTTAAAAAGAAAAAGGAAATAGTGGATTAAGAACCTGGAAATAGGATAGATAAGTTGCCATGGAAACAATCACTTACCCACAGTGCAAATATTCCATGTGTACTAGAGGTTATGTGGATGAAAATGATGGCTGATACATGTTGAGCATGTGTTGGAGCATTGCTGAGTGCTTTATGTGTAAACCTTCCCATCACAACAATGTGAAGTGGGGCCCGTTATTTCTTGAGGCACAGAGAGAGAATTGTCAAGATTGTGAAACTAGCTAGATAGTGGATGCTTACACCTAACTTCCTATCTCACCATCTGGCCTTCCACCAACCAGTCTTCCATGCTAATGCTGCAAAATTATAGCCTAAGAAAAGTGTGTGTGGACCAGTAAGCAGGAATTGTAAATGTTTCTAGTTATTCTGCATTTAGGATTTTAATGTTTTTCATATTGAGAGGATTTTAATATTTTTCATATTCATAACATGAACAAAACTATAAACAGGAGATGGAAAGTAACCAATTCTTATGAAGAAAAAAAGAAGTTGAAATAAGTATGTTCAGAGCCTGAAATGAGTTCAGTTTCACAGGGAGATAATGAGACTGAGTTACAGATATTGGATCTCTCAACAATGACACAGAAGCACAAAACTCTGTGATAAAGTTATTTGTTTTGAAATATTATCACACACATATAAATCTTCCACAAGATTTACCCAGTGGAAATTTGGAGAAATAGTTTCTTTTACTAGCATGCCCAATATGAAGTTACTTCTTCCTCTTCAACATAAAATGGGCATTACATTGAAGAACTCTTTAAAGAATGTGCTTTGTTGAAACGTTGCAAAGCTGTGTGGGCTTTTTAAAGCTCTATTTTTTTCTTTCGGTTTTGCTGAAGTCAAGCCTGGTGTTCTTAGCTTCAAAGATCATTTGTTTTACAGAAAAGGCCTAGGCGAGGGAAGACAGCTGCCCAGGAGTGTGGTGATAGATGCTTTTCTATGACTGCTGACTGTGCATGCATTGCACTATGCAGTGTAGTGTGAATCCTCTGCTGATGTTATCAGCAGGGTAGGTCCCCTAAAATTCTAGCCTCTGCTTCCATAGTTTCTTATGCTATGGAGGAATTTTCAGGGGACAACTCACAATGTTCTTTCCACTCAAAGCCATCCATAGGTAGGGCTAGAGTGGAACCTCAGGAATTATGGGTGGTTCTCCCAGTGTACCCAGAATCCCATTTGTCCATAGGACCCTTTATCCATCTCCCTGGGTCTTTTCATGGTCACACTACTGGGGAAAGTTATTAACTGTCCTCCTCTATATGGAATGGTGCCCTTTTCAGGTCCTGGTTCAGTGGGTGCTTTCCCTTACCTTCCTGACCAGATGAAGTCCCTTACTGTTCACTCTCACAACTGTTTTTGAATGGCAGCTCCTTTCCTTGGTGGTATGAGTTCATTAAACTTGGGGACTCTATTAACCTAGTCCTTCTGCAGCAAGTTCCACAAGAAAGTGGACCATACTTCCTTTGTCACTACCACTCAAAGAATCTCCTCTACCTAGCGCAGTACCTGACACACTCTAGGCCCTTAGTAAATACTTGTTGAATGAATGAAATAAATTAATTGTACTAATAATTCATGAGCGTCTGACCATAGCTGAGTCCTCACTGATGGGTATCAATGCTCTCATTTTTATATATGCACCAACTGTAATGGTTATTACAATATTTCCTACCTGACTCAAGCCCTTTTTCACACCTTTGCTCACCCATTCTTTGTTCCTGTTCTCAGTTCCTACATTTTAGACAAGATCGAGGACCTCAAAGCAAGCTCCTTCCCTTTGTGTTAGTCAGTTTTTCATTACTGTTACAAAACACTGGGATAAACACCTTAAAAACATGAAAGGCCTATTTTGGCTCACAGTTTCAGAGATTTCAGTCCATGCCTGTGGCAAGGCAGCACATCATGGTGAAATCATGTGATGCAGGAAGCTACTTGTCTCATGGTAACAGGAAATAAAGAGGAAGGAGCTAGGATTCCAATATCCCCCTCATGGGTATGCTCCAGTGACCTAACTACCTCCTACGAGGTCCTGCCTCCTAAAGGCTCCACCATCTTCCAATAGTGCCCAGACTGGGGACTAAGCCTTCAACACATGGATATTGGGAGAACACTTATCTAAACCATGAACCCTTCCTCTGGGCCTTCACCTATCTTTTTCTTTCCTTCTTACACATTGGAAATCGTTTGTCCCTGTCCCTTGCTAAAGCTACTACTATGATTCTGTCTCTCTATGTTAACCTAGGCCACTTGACTCTTTCCCCTCCCCCCACCTCTCCTGGCTCCTTCTTCTCAACTTACAGTTATGGTCAGGAGATTTCAATCCTCCATGTTCCTTGGTACTTTAGCTCTAGAGCATTTCTGTCCAACAGAACTTTCTGCAATAAGAAAAATGCTCTATATATGCACTGCCTAATATGGGGGCAACTAGGCGCCTGTGGCTTTTTGGCATATAAAATGTGATTAGTGTGACTGAGGAAATGGATTTCTAATTTTATTTAGTTTTAATTAATCAAAATTAAAATAGACCCTGTTGCTAGTGTATTGTATATTGGATAGCAGAGCTCTGAAGTGTGAATTCTGAAATTTTCCTATTAGTTTAAAATAAATTTGTTTCACCATCTCTGGATCAAATATCCTTGGGCAAGCTACTTAGGTTCTTAAGTATTCAACTTTCTCATCTGAAATTGCCATCACAGGGGCTGGGATTGTAACTCAGTGTTAAATCACTAGCCTAGCATATACAAGGCTCTTGTTCAATCTCCAGTACTGGAATAAAACAGAATGTAGTAAAACAACAATAACAATAATACTAAAGCAAAGGGTAATTATAAGTGAGATGATTTGGTTGTTATAAATGACATAATCCATGGTATTACACTTAGCACACAGTGTATGCTTGTAGTCTAAACACTTAATATGTGCTTGACATCATCTCTTCTTCTTCTTCTTCTTCTTCTTCTTCTTCTTCTTCTTCTTCTTCTTCTTCATTGATATCTGACCCTATTCATATTCTTTTTCAAACTTCAGGTCAAAATGCTTTAAGGACTAATGATATCAGCTTAGTGACTTTCAACTAGCATTTTTCTAAAGAAATACTTTAGTGTAGAATAAGAAATATGAATTCCTTTCCTATAATAGATGTAGATGTTAATTAATGAAATATCTTTCTATAGATGGGTACAGTGTACACCAAAGGATAGAGTAAATTTCTTATCATATGTTGAACAGAAAAGTTGTGTTTCTCTAGAGGTATTTCTTTAGAGTTTAGAAGGTTAGGACTGATATTTCAGAGGCCAAATCCAAAAGCCTTTTCTCTGTCTCATCTTGATTTCTTGGTCCTATTAGTCACTGAGATCCATCTTCTGTTCGACTGGATTTTTCCCCCTTCCTCGTCCTCCTCATCTTTTCTCCTTCCCATTCTCTGACGGCCAATTACATCACAAGAGACTGTGGACACATGTGGTAGACTCCAAAGTGGCCCTCATGACTTTTTCTGTCACCCTGGTGAACCCTCCTCCCACATTAAATAGGACTCACCTGTGCCAACAATAGATTTTGAGAACATGACGGGTGTGACTTCTGAGGCTAGGTCATAAAAGATACTGTGGTCTCTGTCTTACTCTCTTACCCCTAGGGAAGCCAACCACTATGTGATGAGGACACTCCTATTAGAACCAGATCTTCTAGCCCCAGTTAAGTTATTAGATGACTGCAGACTACAGCCTTATGAGAGGGCCCGAGCCAGATTCCTGATGCTTAGAAACTGTAAGAACAGAAATATTTGTTTTTCTAAGACTGAGTTTTGGGAAAATCTGGCATGCATTACCAGAAAATGAAGAGGGTGTATGCCTTAAATTGTGTGTTCCTAGACCCCATGTTTTGAGTCCCCAGCTAAATTGAGATACAGGTGTTAGTCAACTTTTTGTTACTGCAATAAAACACATGAGATAATTAACTTGAGAAGAGGAAAAGTTTGTTTTGGCTTCTAATCTTATAGGTTTTGGACTGTGGTTGGTTGGCCTGTGGTGAGGTAGCCCATCTTGGTGGGTATCATATGGTGGAGCAAGCTGCTCACTTCATGGCAGCCAGGAAGTGAAAGAGAGAGAGGAAGAGACTGGGAAATGGCCCAAATGACCTAACTTCACCTGCTAGACTCTGCCATAACCTCCCAATAGTGCCACAGGCTGTGGACCAAGGTTTTAACGCATGGCCCCTTGGGGGACATTATACAAACCATAGCATTCCAGTGGCACAGCAGCTAGTATCCCTGCCTAGTGGAGAATGAAGGGGAACTGGATGTGGTTGTGTATGTGTGACTTTCAAGGGATGCTTCTTTCACCTGGTGGACAGCCTAATGCCTGGTTGTCCAATCTGCTACTAGGGAGTCTCTAACACAGGAACCTTGTTTATACTGACAGACACCCTTTTGGCTCATGTGACCTGGGTCCAGTTAATGCCTGCCTGACCTTTGCTCAGGTGCTGGGAGCCCACCCTGTTGGTCTCTGTGGTCCTAGGGAAAACCCAGTCTAAGTTAGCTCCTAGTACTTCAGATGGAAGATGCAAATTTAATGTACCACTATATTAAGAAACAAATTTAAATGCTTTTGCTTAAGAATCCTGAGCAAAGAAATCACAGTGACTCAAGAGGGTGGTCCTTTGTTTCCTGAGTCACTCAAGGCCAGAATGAAGAGTCAAGAGTCAAGGGGGAGAGAGAGAGGGAGGGGGAGAGAGAGAGGGAGAGGGAGGGGGAGAGGTCAAATTAACTATATATATATATATAACTCTCTCTCTCTCTCTCTCTCTCTCCATATATATATATAAATAGTGGGTCACTGTGGGCTTGAGGGCAAATGTCTGAATGGTTCACTTAAAGAAAGCTGCAGGGAATCAGGAAAGTGAGGAACTCAGTTTGCTAGGCAGGGGAGGTGTCACTAAGTTCTTTCTGACTGTAGGCTTGAACCATTTGGGCATAGTGTAGATCCGGAAACTATCAAGGGTGGCTGAGCCTTGCTTATCATATGAGAAAGTTAAAGTTGTATTTAAAGTGGATGCCAAGGCAACATAAAATTATAGGAATTCTCTACGCCCTACCCCAGGCCTACTGAACCTGGTTCTCAGGGAAAGAACCTAGGAATCTGCATTAATTTCTGTGGGTGATTCTTTTACCTCTGCTATTTGAGAAGCACTGTTGTTCTTTTTCACTCACTACCCCAGCCCCACCTGCCCCTCCCTCCATTCCTCCTTTCCCCTACTGGACAGTTCCCCAAAGTTCTTTCCGGGCTCTTTTCTTCTTACTGCACACTCTCTGACCTCACTGAGGTCCATATTCTGTGACTTTAACAGACAGCCTTAGAACAACTCTGGGCCCATTTCTTCTTTTGCTCTGAGGCCTCTGAAAGCTCCTAAGCCCACATTTCCAACTACCCACTGAATATTTCTCCATAGATTTTCTTCTAGCAATTCAACTCAACAAATCAAAGATTGATTTCATAACTGTCCTCACCAAGTCTTTTCATTTGTATTCTTTATTTATGTTAGCACTTTACAGCTTAGTCTTCTAGACTCTAAATCTTGACATTATCTCTGAATCCTCTGTTTCCCTTACCCCCGACACATCCTGGCCCCTGAAATCTGACAGTCCTCCACTCTTCAGAGCTTCCTGTGGCATCTGCCATGTCTCTTGTTCACACCTCAATATCCCTTACCTGACCTGTTGGCTTTGGGTCCCCATCATCGTTTTGCTCTATTCCTTTCATCCTAGTTTCATTCTTAAAAGATTGGCGTCTGAATTGGGTGCAGTGGTGCAGGCCTGTAATCCCAGCGGTTCTGGAGGCTGAGGCAGGAGGATCCCAAGTTCAAAGTCAGCATCAGCAACTTAGCAAGGTCCTAAGCAACTTAGTGAGACTAGTCTCGAAATAAACAATAAAAGGACTGGAGATGTGATTCAGTAGTTAAGCACCTCTGGGTTCAATTCCTAATACTAATGAGAGAAAGAGAGAGAGAGAGAGAGAGAGAGAGAGAGAGAGAGAGAGAGAGAGAGAGAGTCTGATGTCTGATACAACTGATCATGGTACTCATTCAAAATCCTTTGATGGCTCCCCACTGTCTTCTGAATAAAGTTGAAACTCTTTGGTGTGACCCTAACAAGATGTTATACCTGTATTTTTAGCAACCACTTCCAACCTACCCCTAAACACACAAATTTATTTGTTGGTGGACACAAAATCTTTATTTTTATGTGGTACTGAGGATTGAACCCAAGGCCTCACGCATGCTAGCCTAGTATGTTACCACTGAGTCACAACCCCAGCCCCAACACACAAACTCTTTAGGCACAGGGGGTTATCCATAATTTTCCAAGCACGCCTTGAAGTTTTCGTGTCTTTCTTACACTGCTATAACTCTTATAAAATTAATATTCTCAACCTTAAGGGAAAAAAATCATGATGCAGTCCACCGCAAAATTTACTTGTGGGATATTCTACAATACAAATAGTAGCTATGTTTATTTCTGCACCCTACCATCCCAGCCCCAAACCAGTGAGAAGCAGGGTAGGAGTGTGGATACAAGTCCTGTTGGACTTCTGGCTGCTTTGTTGATTTGGACAATAAAAGTAAAAGAAGCACTTTCAATTCCTTGTGGGATTTCACCTGCGTCATCTGCCACACCGGTCGTGTTTCCTGAGGACACATTCATTACTCATTCATTGAATTAATATAAGCATTTATTAACCCTAACTTAGGCTGAGTGGTGAATGCAAAGATTAGCTCTGGAGCCTACTCTGTCACCTTAAATACATTTGGTAGACAATAGCCATTGTCAAAGAAATAGAATAAACTCTCAGGGATTTTCACAGGTAAAATAAATCATCTTGGGATTGAATGAGTTGGGAGTGGGGGTAAATTATTGTCTGTCTTCCTCCATGTGAATGTAAACTCTGGGAGGACAAGAATCTTTGTTTTGTTCAATTCTGTATTTTTAGCACCCAAAGCACAGACTGCAATATAGTAGTGTTCATGGCATATTTGACGAATGAATGGGTTAAATGAATAAAAAAGTTGTATGTATAAGAAATGTGGGCCTGGGTTATAATTGAGCTTCTTGAAGACTGGTTTAACATCTATTTGCATTTTATGCATTTACATTTTATTTGGCATCTCTTAAGCTCTCCATAAATGCTGGATGAATGTTGAGTAAGAGATCCCAAAGCAGAGGTTTGTTTTCTTGTTACCCTTTCCCCTAGTGTCATGATGTATTAACCTTCTTAAAGAAAATGTCTGCACCAAGCTGACAGTGGTTTTAAAGGAAGGAATCTTTAAGAAACCAAGGTAATAGAAGATGAGACAAAAGAAAAAGGTCAGAAAAATAACATTTTAAGTGTAATTAACTACTGTAAATGTCTGAAAGCACTGGCTTACCTTTATCTCATAGTCAACTGAAGTGGAAAATTTGACCATAGCTGGTGACCATGTTAAACCATCTCATTAGCAACACTTGTTTGATTTCATCAAATATTGCTATATAGAGGCCAAAGCTAAAATTTACTAAAAATATTTATCCAGTTCAGAATTAAATTAAAAAGCCAAACGCCCAGATAATACTTCTGTTACTGTTCTCCCCCTTCACACACCCCAGTGATCTAAATTTAACTGAAATTATTTCCCAAGGATCAGATATTTATGCCAGGCTCTGAAGTGGCAGCTATCTCTGCAAATTGAAATGACTTGAGGCTCATTTTAGTGAGAAGTTTATCCATTAAGAACCCCACTGGATACAGAATTAATTGCTGGGAAAAGAATCAAAAGCAAGAGAACATCATGGTCCTTGCCCTCAAGGGACTTACCATGCAAGCAGGTGAAACAGATATGAAAGTAATCCAGGGGTGTGGGGAAGCAAAGAAATATTGAGTGCAGATTAATTTACAGCTTCTTGGTGAAGCCTGCTAGTTGCCTATTAAAATCTGAACTTTCCTTCCATTCTTGGAACAGTTGTCTCTGAGACTACATTTCCCAGTTCCCTTTGTATCTGTAAGACCATGTGACTAATTGGTCATGTGACTTCATCCTGCCAATGGACTGTGGGCAGAATAGATGTGGGCCCAATCTCTGGTTACTGTCCCCCACCCTCAACAAAAAGAGAATAGAAGTGGGCCACTTTAGGTTCATACACATGTCATCCTCCTTTTCTATTGAGTGACTTTTTAAAAAAATGGTAAGAGGCTGGTTAGTTACCCTTCTTGAGTAGCTGATTAAGTCTACACCCTCAACCATTTCTCTTTTAGGACTCTCACATGAAATTACTGTACATTTGCTCTAATCACCTCAGGGCCAGGTACCAGACAACTCAGGATAACCCCTATGCCTCAGAGCCTGCAACATTACTCAAATTAGGCAAGGAACAAGGAACCCATGACACCCAGCTAATCCCACTCCACTTGCCATATATAAGTTGCCTCTTGCAGCCCCACCTTCTGCACTCTGTGCCCAGGTGCACTCTGTGTGGTCCTGCCTGGCAGGCATTTCTCATTTGGGATTCCAGGTACCAAAGGATTCTATGTTTCATCTATCTGAGTGTCACTGCAGTGTGTCCCACCATCTGTACATCTTATAACATTCTGAAATGATGAAGACCAGAAACTCTTGGAAACCATGTGTTGAAGACAACAGAGTTGACTTCTGCCTAGGTTCCTGAATGGTAGCTGTCCCCCAACTCCACTAATTCCCAATGTCCTCTTCCCAGCCTCACCATTATCCTCCTATACTGTCCTACAAGAGTGAAAAAAAAAATACTACTGTGATGGAGTCAGCACTTATTTTGGCTTATCTGTTATGGCAGTTTACCTAATCTGACGCTTACAGGGAAATGACCAACCACCACTAAGGATACAGTATAGGTTTAGGAAGCTTCCAGAGAAAGAGAGAAGGGGGGTAGGTAGAGGTTGAGGAGCTAATATCCCAGGCCTTATGAAGAGGGGAAGATCTGGAGGGAGCTCAAGATTGATTTTACAAAATGGCAAAATAGTTTAGCAGTTAACCTTTATTGGGCATCCCTCCACTTTCTTCTAAGGGAAAGTCATCAGGTAAAGGACTCCTTATGAGAGAGCTCTCTATTATCTCTTATTTTTAAAAATACACCATCCATACATGTCATTCTTCAAGGTAACTCCATGTCATGAAGCTCTGGGTCCATTCCTACCTTTTTCCTTTATCTTTTACTCACCCATCTTGTGCATTTCAATTTAATTTTACATTATTGAAACTTCCTATAGTATCTCCTCATCAAAAAATAATAAAATTAGATAAAAAAACACAGAAACAAAAATGTTCTTCCTAAATAATTCCATCTGTTGTCACCAAACTTGATGTAACCAAATGCTGGGAACATTTTAGACATTATTCTTTTGTGTTCAGATAAATTCATAGACGAATCTACTATGTTGGTTTTTCAAAAATTGTATCTTTCTGTATCTGTCATTCCACAATTTGCTTCTCTTACTGAACAACTGCTTCAGGAGCCAGTAACTACTCGGGAGACCAAGGTAGGAGGATCACCTGAGCCCAGGAGATGGAGGCCAACTTGAGCAACATACAAGACCTGATCTAAAAAAAAATGTCAAGGAACAACAATAATTCACAGGGCTCCCATGTTTCTACAAGGAAATCCAATTTATTCTTTATGACTACTTAGTGTTCCATATACCACAATTTCTTTAGTCATTCTGTTATTGTTTTAGTCAGTTTTTCTTGTCACTGTGACCAAAAGACCTGACAAGAACAACACAGAGGAGGAAAAGTTTATTTTGGCTCGAGGTTTCATAGGTTTAGTTATCTCAGTTGACTCCATTGTTCTGGGCCTACTGAGATGAGGCAGAACTTCATGATGGAAAGGCATAGGGCAGAAAGCAGCTCATAACATGGCAAAAAGGAAGCAGAAAGAGCTCTACACCAGGGACAAGATATAAACCTAAAGTCACGCCCCAGTGACCTACCTCCTCCAACCCTAACCTACCTGCCTACAGTTACCACCCAGTTAATCCATACCAGTGGATTGATCCACTGATTAGTTCACATCTCTCATAATCTCATCATTTCACCTCTGAAAATTCATGCACTGTTGCACACATGAGCTTTAGACACCTCATATCTAATCCACAAGAGTTATACACAATTTGTTTCTTTTACAGAAATATCTGAATTGACTATGTTTGGACCTACCTTTCTTAGTACCTACTATGTGCTGGGTACTCTTCAGATGCTCTTTAGGCATTATCCCATTTAGTGCCATCAACAGTTGTATGAAGTAAGTACTGACATCATCTTCATCTGATGGATAAAGTATCTTAGACAAATGCACCAGGGTTAGGGGTAGATAGTGACTAGTGCAAGGGCAAAGTCAACTCACCCTTTTCTACGATGGTTGTATGTTTTAACAGTACCTTGGTTTTGTTTTAATCAGGGGTGGCAAGACATGTAGACACAGAAATGACTTTCTTGGAGTAAGAAGCTTGTTTACACTCACAGATCCCTAGACACAGGAGACGGAATACTGTGCAGGTTTCTTTTTCATCTCATCTCATAGACTATAAACCGTTGAAGACAAAGGTGAAGTCTTCTTTGGTTTTGTATCATCCATAGCTAGCACAGTGACTAGGATATGCCAGGTACCCACTCATTGCACTGAGTATGGATGGAAAAATGGATGGGAATGTGACTGAATGAGCTCCTTAAGTCAATGTCACACTCAGTCCTTGAAGCTTGTCTCCTCACAAAGTGTGTTGTCTCTCTAGGGCAGAGATGGTGGGTGGATCAGAGACTTTGAAAATCCTAGATCTGCACACACAGTATTGAAGGCAATGCTAGGCTTACGTTCTAGCATGCTGTGGGCTCATTAAATGGTTTATGATTGATTGTACGCTTTCCTGGATGCTCAGGATTGAGAAAACCCAGAGAGAAGATCAACTGGCTCCAGTCTCTGGTCTTCAATGTCAGGGAGTGTGTCCCTTAATCCCCATGCAACAGTGTTAGGAGACGGGGCCTAATGGGAGGTATTGGGCTCCACTCTTATGAATGAATTACTGTTGTTATCATGGGAGTGAGTTAGTTATCCAGGGAGTGGGTTCCTCATAAAATGATAAGTTCCCATCCTTTCTGGTCCTCTTGTTCATACCTGTGTGCTCTCGCTCTCTCTCTCTCGCCTTCTCTCCCTCTGTTAGTTGTGTGAGCATGTTGCCCTCTCACTATGTTATGAAATATCACTGCCCTAATAGATGCAGCCCCTTGATCACAAACTTCACAACATCCAGGACCATGAAACAAGTAAACTTCTTTTGTTTATAAATGACC
The DNA here is from genome assembly GCF_902686445.1 of Sciurus carolinensis. Classification (NCBI taxonomy): domain Eukaryota; kingdom Metazoa; phylum Chordata; class Mammalia; order Rodentia; family Sciuridae; genus Sciurus; species Sciurus carolinensis. Next base: position 68,280,336 of record NC_062224.1, read on the forward strand.
CAGTTTATGATATTCCATCATAGTAGCAGAAAATAGATTAAGACAAGGAGAGAGGAGTGGGTACTATCTCCTTTCCTTCAAACATTAAATATTTCAGAAAAAAGGAAATCTTGATTGCTGTATTGTGTTCTAAGCACTATGCTCAGCTATAGTTGGGCCAAGTAGATAAATACTATTCTTGTTTCTTGAACACTGTCTAGTCAAAGGCAAATGGTTAGGCAAGCTGCTCATCATAGCAGTCTGTGCTATGTGTGATCATGGCCAGATAAATAAAAGGTGTGGGGGCAGGGTGGTAATGTTAGACTTTGATATTTGGTGAGGATTGTGAACCAGTGTGCTATCATCCTGAGGTTTCAGGGGCACAGGAGTTGAGGTGTGCTCAGGAGGAAGGAAGAAAGGGCCATACGGTGGAGAGTGGTGGACTATGGTTGATAAGATATAAAGGACATCAATTCTTTCAGTTACTTCCTGTCTAAGTCCTATCATGTCCCTTCTCTGCTCACAAACCTCCAATGTCTTCTCTTCTCCCTCTGTAAAAATCGAACCATTAACTAGGTGTTTTAGGCCTATGTATTCAGGTGACCTCTCTAACCTCAGCCCCCTCTGTCCTTCCTTCCCATCACTCACTCCACTCCAGCCTCTCTGACTTCCTGTTTCCCATCTTTGACAGGAATGCGAAGGCACTTGAATTTTCTTTTCCCTCAGAAAACTGCATGACTTGCTCCTTTGCCTTGGCTTTTTAAGGCCTTCCAGTAAATTTTATAAAAATTGCAGTTTCCAGTCTTCTTCACAAGGTGAGACGCATTGCTAGCTCCCCCGACCACCATGGGGTTGGGGTGAGGGGGATGGGGGGGGAGGGGAATTCTCTTCTAACTTTTGATCCCCTAGATGCCCAATAAAGACTACATTTCCCAGCATCCCTTGCAACTAGGCATGGCCATGTGGCTTGGTTCTCACTAATGAAATGTGAGAGAACTAGTTCATTAACTTTTGCTTTATTAGCCTGAAAGGAAATTGCCTTTTTTTTTTTCTTTTTCTTTTTAACCACTTTCCCTCAGGCTGAACTCCAGAGGTGCCAGTAACCCAGCTTCAGTTACACAAATGGAAATACCTTAGGGAAGGACAGAGTAATGAGTCAAAGGAAACTTGAGTCCCTGAATGACTCTGTGGAGCACAGAAGTCCTGCCATCTAGAACAAGACATTTGCAGGAGGAAGAAATAAACTTCTATTACAGTTATTGTGTATTTGAAACACTTTGTTACAAATCTTTCCTGTACTCTAACCTACACATTTCCTCTGCCCTTTCCTGATTTATTATTCTGTCTAGTACTTAATACTATCTAACATGTGAAATGTTTTCTTTTATTCACTGTCTTCCCTCACTAGAATATAAGTTCTTGGAGGGCACAGATTTTTGTTTTTTCACTGTTGCATCCTCAGAATAATATCCAGGTCTTAATAGGTGCTCAATTAATATACATGTATTAAAATATTGTTGGCCACCCAAAGTGAAATCACAGTCTATGCCATGAAGATGCTTCATTAAATTTCAAAAACCTAACCTAGTGCAAGGGTTTGCAGGGAGATGATAGGAGCTGGGGAGTAAAAACAATGAGGAACCTTATGTCTAGGAAGTGGAAAAACGGGGAGAGTCAGAGAAGGGGTAGGATCTCTAATTTTCCCAGATAAGCCTCTGGGGTTTGTATTTGGGAGGAGGATTCCAAAGCTTCACTTAAATACCTGACCCTACTAGTAGTGGTTTTGTAGTCAATTCCTGTAAGAGCTTAATAGGAAGTAAGTCGTCCTCTCTCTTGCATTCCATCCACCCTCTCTCTCTTCCTCTTGATGAGAAAAATACATATCAAAATATATTGTGAATAGCTTATTTTGTAGATTCCTTGAGATAAAAGGTAGTCATGAAAATAACTGTAGAATGGTGGAGAAACTGTAAGAGATGGAATTGAACTTCCTTAGATTCACATCTGAGGATCTTATTGGCTGGGTGCTCTTGAGGGAATGGATTGACCTTCTTTTGTCTTTACTATTCTCATCTAAGGATGAATGAGTATAACATTAGCACTTTATTTTTGTTGTGACATGTTATAGGCTGAATTTTGTCCTTTCCTTCCAAATTCATAGGTTGAAACCCTAATCCCAGTGCCTCAGGATGTGACTATATTTGGAAAGAGGGCCTTTATAGAGAAAGAGGCAATTAAGTTAAAATGGGCTCATTAGGGTAGCCCCCAATCCAATATGACTCGTGTCCTTATAAAAAGAGGACATTAGGACACAGACCTCACTGAGGAGTGACAATATGGACACACAGGGAGAAAATGGTCATCTACAAGCCAAGGAGAAACCCCAGAAAGAACCAACTATATCAACAGCTTGATCTTGGACTTTCACCCTTCAGAATTGTGAGAAAATAAATTTCTGTTGTTTAAGCCACCCAGTCTGTAGTATTTTTTTTTGTGGCCATGAAGATTAAAAGAAAAGAAAAGAAAAAGGGATAACACAGAAAACTATTTAAATGGTGTGATTTAGCTGGCCTCTAAATGCTTTTCTTCACTTGCTTTAATAGAAGTAAACTATTTTAAATAGAGGGAGTGCCAATCCTACCCATACTGGTCAATAACCCACATAGTGAAATTAGAGCCCTTTCTGACACAAACTTTGAGTGTTGGATATGAGTAGGCAATGAGGAACTGGGTCACATCCACAGAAAGGTCACAGGCTGGTGAGGGGCCTGGGAATTGTCACACCAAAAGAGGTGGCTGTTTAACCCAGAGAAGGAAAGACTCAAGTGAATGCAATACCATCTCCAAATGAATGAAATATGACTTAAATAAGAGGCCTTCAATTTAGCTGTGTGGGTTGAGGGGAGAGGCAGAACTAATTGGGTACAAGTTTCTGGAAAGTAGATTTCAGCTTCCTTATGAGGCTGGGTGACCACTTTTTAAAAATGGCAGAGAGGAGATGAAGCATAGATACCATGTTTGGACCCAATGAACTTGGATGTTCCTTTCCATCCTGACATTCTCTATATAAATGGATTGTACTTTAGCTAAAAAGATTTCAATAATACTTAAGATATATCTCTTTTGATTGTTAAAACACATGCCTGGTCAACAAATATCTCTGAGCTCTGTGGATTTAGTGTCTACTAAAAGGAGTTAGAAAATTCATTGAGAAAAAAAAATCGAATAATTATTCAATCTGCAGAGGACCATCACAGAATCTTGGAAACATGGAAAAATGCCCGACTACAATTTTGGAGCCCTGAAGTACAAGCTTGATCAGGAATGCACTTGCACTAGAGCCAAAATCTTAAACTTATTCTGTGCAAAGCTGTCATCTCAATTTTACAAATCGGAAAAAGAAAATACTGAGCTTGATTTATCTACTAAAGGCTAATCTATCCTGCAAGAATTTGTTAAAATTACTCTCAGTAAGAGTCGACACGGTAAAAGCTGTAATTTCCCAACTATCATCAGTATGTGAGATTTTGAGAAAGTCGATAGAAGCACGGGATGATTTGGTAGCTCTACCAGAAACATGGTTTTCATATCCACAAATTGCTACAGAATAATTCGAGTGCCACTGGTTCTAAAGTGCTGCCTGCCGGCACTACCTCATTAGCTCAAACCCCTTAATCACCGCGGCTGGAACGAGGGCCCTCCGAGTACAGCCCGCAGAGGGAGGCCTATCTTGGGAAGGGACAGCAAGCAGCCAGGGCTGGTGGTGAGTGAGCACTGAACCGCTGCGAGCTGAGCAAACCGCGCAGGGATCGCCGACCAGGAGGATTCTCTCCTTTGGGGACTGGGAGAACAAACACCCCCGACCCTCTTGGGTTCGAATTCACAGCCCCAGGTACCCAACCTTCTGCTTTGGCACCCATCACGTCCCACCTCCCTGGGGCAGCGCCTTCTAAGCCAAGACTCAGAGAGGCCAGTGTATCCCAAGACAGGCCATGAGTCCTGGCTCACAACGCCAGCGGCTGGCAAAGGAGAAAATGCCAAGGTGCGGGGGAGGAGCAGTGAGTGTCTCGGCAGCTTCAGGTTGTCCTTCGGGCTCTGAGGAGACACGCAGAGCCTCAGCGGAGGTGGATGAGGGGTGGGGTGGAAGGCGGAGGATGAACAGGCTTTAGCAACTGACGCCCCCTGCTCCGCCCTTTTCAAGTTATAACCCGGCCGGTGGTGAGAGTCTTGGGGTGGGGACTGGAGGACAGTGTCCGGACTCCTCAGCCCGCGGCCGCGGTCTAAGGAGCTAGCGCTCTCACGCGTCGCGCAGCGCGCTGGGGCCACCAAAGGCCATGCCGAGGCCGCGGCGGGCACAGTGGCTCGCGCGTCGCCGGGGCAGCTGGTCGCGGTCCAGCTCCTGGAGAGAGGCGACAGGCCTGCGTGTGTGTGTATGTGAGAGCTGCCGCCAGGCGACTCGCGCCCCGACAGGTGCAGGCGCGCCGGCTTCCCATTGGTCGCGGCGGCGGCGGGCCCCTTCCCCTCCCCGCCCTCGCCGGACCCCTTCCCCCGCCGCTGCGCCGGCTCGGTTTGTGGAGGCGCGTGCCCGCCAGCGCGCGCACCCGGCCGCGCGTCCCTCGCCGGGTCTCCGTCCCCTCCCCCTTTCCGCGCCTCCGCCGCGCGCTCGCGAGCTCAGGTAGCGGGCGCGCCGGAGCCTCCCCGGGGGCGCGCGGCCGGCTGCAGTCCCCCCCAGCACCCCCACTCCCGCCGGCTCCCGGGAGCCTGGGGAGGGAGCGCGCGGGCGGCAGGCGGGGGGAGCTGGAGCCGGGTGCTGCTGCTGCCGCCGCCGCCGCCGAGGCTTCCGTCTTGCTCGCGCAGCGGCGGCAGCAGAGGTCGCGCACAGATGCGGGTTAGACTGGCGGGGGGAGGAGGCGGAGGAGGGAAGGAAGCTGCATGCATGAGACCCACAGGTAAGACCGAGAGCCGGGAAAGGGCTTTCCAGTCTGGGGAGGCGCACGCAGGCCGGGCAGGGGAGTTTGTGTCCCGTTCTGCTCCCCAGGGGAGGAATTTTTTGACAGCGCAATCTCACTGGAGACTAGGGCAATAGGACCCTCCTGATCCCAGGGAAAACCAGAGAAGTAGCTGGGGGGAGCCGGTGCCACATTGTGAGATACCTAAGAGTGAAATGGTTAGGCCCAGGGAAAAGTGTTTTCTCAGCCCCTAGACGCTAGAAGGCTTTAGACTTTCCTGTCATGGTCACAGCCGCTGAATCCCGGGGACCGGCGCAGAGCCAATGTGCGCTAACCCTTGCTCTCCCTCCCCTCCTCCATCCCTCCCGCACGCGCAGCATCCCACGGCGGCTGTTACTCAGTGTACCCTGCGCTGGGGGTGGCAGGGAATCTCGCCGTGGGAAAGGGGGCGGGGGCCTTGCGGGAGTGAACTGGGATGGAGCCCGCGCAGCTGAGGCGCCAGGTCCCAGGGCCGAGGAGTGGGAGCATGGCCCGGAGCTCCAGCAGCCGGGGGTATTGTCATGTTCCGCTCGTGGTTGCAGACTCTTGCAAGCTGGATGCCCTCTGTGGATGAAAGATGTATCATGGAATGAACCCGAGCAATGGAGATGGATTTCTAGAGCAGCAGCAGCAGCAGCAGCCTCAGTCCCCCCAGAGACTCTTGGCCGTGATCCTGTGGTTTCAGCTGGCGCTGTGCTTCGGCCCTGCACAGCTCACCGGTGGTGAGTGACCCCGCTGAGAGCAGAGGGCCTGGGATGACAGGGCAGGGAGGGGAACCAGATTGGCAGGACAGCCCTGCTGCACAAGCCCTCACCCCGTACATTCAGACTTCAGAGGTGCCTGAGAACCCAAGGATTCCTGTGCCCCAGCCTAAGACCTACCCTTTATTCAAAACGCCTGGAGTTCCCAGAAAATTTCTCTGTGGAACCTGAGCAGGTTCACACACCCACATTCTGTCTGGAGCTTCCCACCAGCAGACCCGCCTGGCTTCTCTGAAGAAAGAACAATAAAGTCTGGTCCATTATTCTCACTTTGGGAGAGAAAAGTGTGTGTTGGGGGGAGGGGAAGTGGTGTATATGTGGACCTCTGACCCTTGAGCATGCCCTCAACAGACAGAGGTCAGGTTTCAGCCTCTGGATTTAGGCAAGAGTTACAAGATCCATCTTTGGAAATGTGAAGGCTCTGAAAACATGGCCAGACTGACTGAAGGACAGGTTTATTTGAAAGTTAACTTTCTCTTTCTTTGGAAAGTGGTGTGTTCGAGCATGTCTGTGCCTGTTGGGGGGTGGGGAGGGGGATGCAGAGATTTTTCTGCTGGAAGATTGCTTAGTTAATCTAGGTCTGATTTACAGGGAGAAGCAAGTCAAGTGCTCTTCTATAAAGTGGAAGTTTGCAGAAATAAAATTGATAGCCTCAGTCTCTGTATCTATAACATACTTGGTTTTGAAGGACAGGACTATCTTTTGGTTGTGGTACAGGAAGACAGATGGAGTTCCTGTCTGAATTTCATAGCCTAAGCCTGTCCCTGCCTCCCCTACTCACTGCTGTCCTTTATTGCTATCCATTCTAAATTTTTGCTGAGAGCTTGCTGATGTGGATGTGTTAAAAGGACAGAACTGTGTTTCCAGAGCTGAAATATTGTTAATTTGTGAATAAATTATTGCTGATTAGAAAACAAGTATTGCTTGATATAAATAAACCATTTATGTGTTTGAAAATATTGCTGTTTAAGAGACTCCAAAGATGGAGATGGAAAAAAATGAATGAAAAATTAGCAAAAGTGGGAGAGGAGAATAGCAAATTGTTCCCTAATTCAGGCATTCCATTTAGACATGTGAAAGATACCTGGAACCTAAAAGAGTTTGTTGTGATGTACACATCTGTCAGAATTAGGAAGAAAATATTTGCTTTGGATGTGGACCTGGTTTATTTTGTTTTATCAAGGAGTAACTTTTTTTTTTTTTTTTAAATAGAAATATCTCTGAGACAAGCATCCTTTTCATAGAGAACAAGGTCAAACGTGAGGCCAGACCAGTTTCTGTGACTAGGGCTCTGGTCAAAACTTCTGCCCTGCCCTGAACATTACCTCTGCTTCACTGGCAAGTAGAAATCATGGGACAGGACACCAGTGGGCAGGACTGGACCATTTCCTCCCCTCTTCTCTTCTCTTGCCTTTCAGTTCTGGCTTGCATTCCTTCCAACCAGGTCCACATGATTTTCCCTCTTCTTGATTGGTGTCTCCCCTGTAGACAACGGATCAGGTTCAGAGCTTTCCCTTTAGGTGCTCACATACTGCAGAAAGGCTAGCCAGCAGCCTTGTTTCACCTTGAACTTCTTTGGGGCAGAGAGTATGATTTGTTAAAGAATGTTTATCATTTTAGAATTCCTCTATAAATAAATAGTTTGGACAGAGAAGGGTGATGGGGGACATTCTATGGAGTTCACCAAATAGAGGTTTTCTTTCTTAGGAACAACACCCACATGAGGCGTCCAAGATGACAATAAAAGCAATGTCACTTAAGCTCTAGACCTATGCTCCCAAAACTTTAATGTACACACCAGCCCCCTGGGATCTTGTTAAAAGGCAGATTCTGATTCCATTGGTCAGTTGGGATGGGGCCTGAGATTCTACATTTCCACTAAGTTCTCAGGTGAAGCAATTGCTATTGGTCCCCAAACCATTCTTTGATGAGCAATGCTTTAGACTAAGGCATTCCTTGAAGTAAGTTGCTTCTGACTCCCGATTTTTTGCCATCACTCTCAATTACCAAATGCAAATGACCTGTGAGGGAGCAGAAGTCTCACCCAATATCTAATCTTTAGGTGATACACAGAACTGAAACTCAGCCCTTAGAGAGTGCTTTCTTTTTTTAATCCACAAAAGGGTGCATATTTAATAGACACTGTTCTGAAATGTGGATTTTCATTTTTGATTGCTTTCAATGGAAAAGGAGTACCACAATAGCAAGATATAATAGTCTAGCTAGGAGGAAAAAAGCATGTGCCCAATACAAGTATTACAGAAAAAGCCTGAACTGGAAAGGGAGAAATTGAGAAAACGATCAGACAAAGGGAAAGGGGGGTGTGGGAGAACTTCATCAAAACCAAAATGCTTTGTCCTAGAAAACCAGAGATCCAATTCAGATCTCTGAGCCTTTTCAGAGTTTTCATGGGCCTAGCTTGACTTGAAGTGACTTTTAGGTAGCTCTCTTCAGGTTGTTTTTTTCTGAATCAAGAAGAAGGGCCCTCCTTCACATGTGCTGAGAGGACTTTACTAGGTTTATAGGGAGGCACAGGGCATGGTTGTTTCCAGAATTTGGAACCTTTTCTTCCTGTGCCCCAGTTAACTTTTCCAGAAGACATCTGGGTTTTAAGTGGTTCCCAGGTTTAGAGGATGGGAGCTGTGGGTTGGCTCCTAAAAGGTGATTCCTTGTTACCAGGAACTCAGATTGGGCTCTGGTCCCTGATAGCTTTGGGCTCTTGGGCCTTGGGAGCTTTGGTTTCCTCATCTATAAAATGAGGACGATGACACCTGTCTTATGGGGTTGTCGTGAGAGATGGAAATCACGTAGGCTCTCAGTAAATTCAGGAAGTGGTAGGGAGGAGTTGTACATAATGTTCTTTTTACCTAGAAGACCCCTCTCATACTTCATTTCCCACCCCATCCTGAGTAAACAAATTTCTCTTCAAGACCTAACTTAAATGCCATCATCTCTTTCATATTTCCTGGTCATTTAATTCTTCCCTTATCTGGACTCCCCTTGCCCTAGGTTACAATTTTCTATCGTAGTATTGTCTGATCTACCAGACTGTAAGCCCTCTGAGATCAGGAACCTTAACTTAATTCATTTCCATGTCCCAGGCATCCAGCACAGCATCTGATTCGTAGTAAATGCTCAGCTAATGTTGGTTCAAAGCAAGAAAAAAAGATCCCCAAATTACTACCACACCATCTAGGAAATAATTTCTTGGGTGAGTTACAAATGTGCAAAAGTATCATGGTAGTTGAGGCCGCCTCCAGTTGCAGATTTTCTAGGAGGTTGGAGAAAACATCAGGAAATGTCCCAGAGAAGGAGTGGCACTCAGGATGGGATGGGGGACTGGAGCATCTCAGGGGCAGGCACCTTGTACAATGGTGGGGAATGTGGTTGTGTGACTGGGCTGTACAGGAAGCAGAGAATAGTGTGGTTAATCTACAACATAGTCTACTACTAGGGAATAGTAGAGTAGAAGGACAAATAGGTTGGAGCCTTATTATAAGGGTCCTGGAAGCCCCAGTGATGATCCTGCATGTCACATAGCAGGCACTATGGGACCCACTGAAGAGTTTAGAGAAGGAGCATAATATCAGGTCAGCTCTACTTATACTTTTTCTGCTCCAAGCCTCTGACTTGGGGCAAGCCACCAGTCTGGTTGCCCTCTCTGCCCTTCTGAGTCATGGTTCTAGTGTGACTGGGTTAAGCTTCTTGAGGTCTCATTTGGGTCAGGGGGCCACAGCATTGAGCTGTGTATCAGCAGATAGGATCAAATGCCTTCTGACTGACCGATGGTTTGTAGATGTGTGTCTTGGAGTTTTATTGAGAAAAATTTTCTTACACGATAGAGAGCAAGCTTTTCATTCAACACTACATCTAAAATCCACGATTTTAAACTGCACTTAACTCAGTCTGTAAACAAAGTCCCAGCTCCTGAAACTCTAAAGCATATTTCTTTCACAAAAGGCTGCCTTCATATAAGCAGCATGGTAACTCTTTCAATTTATCCATAGGATGAAATCTGAAAGCTTTTGGGGGCAGAAGAAGGATTTCATATAACAAGTAGCAAATCTCTCATCTCAGAGACATAGAGAGGCAAGACAGAGAATCAGGGGTTCTTAATTCCTGAGAGTAATAACAAGTATAGGTGAAGCTCCTTTTCCAGTAAATATTGATTAGACACATGAAGAACAACACCTACATTATTCTGTTCTTGATTTCAGAGGCATATTTCCAAAGCTTCAGATGGGATGCTCTGGTATAGAACCAGAGGTCTGCAATTTTTATAGGATGGAGAGCATGCATCTTGAGCTTTTGCCATTAAATGACTCCATGGTTTTTGGCAGGTTACATAACTTCTCCTTGACTCAGTTTCTTCCACATTACTAGCATTTTTTGGTTCTGTGATTATAGAAGTCCTTGTTTATCTGCAATTTTGTTTTCCATGGTCTTGGTTACCAACTATCACAGCAGTCTGAAACTTCTGTGGAGAATTCTAGAAATAAGCGATTCACACATTTTAAATTGCATGCCATTCTGAGTAGTGGGATGAAATCTTATGCCATCCTGCTCTGACCCGCTTGATATGAATTGTTCTTTTTTACAGAGTACAAAAGATATTTTGAGAGAGATGGCATTCACATAACTTTCATAGTATATTGTTATAATTGTTCTATTTTATTATTGTTTACTGTCACTAATCTCTTACTATGTTTAATTTATAAATTAAATATTATCACAGGAATGTATAGGAAAAGACACAGTGCAGTGTACATGGGGTTTGGTACTATTCATGGTATTCACTGGGGATCTTGCAACTTATCCTCACGGCACGATGAATTGATGTGTTCCGAACTCTCAGTAAAGGCAGTTGACTTTTCCCCCGTCTATCCTTTCATCTGTAGTTGTATGCCCTAGAGATAAACAGATAAGGGACTCAGTTCTTGCTCTGGAGGAAACATACAAGTCAGGGTCAATGCCTTCTCAAAAGTTTAACTGTAAAAGGCTTGCACAAAATTACATTTTATATACATTTTTAATTCAACTTAAAATCTAGTATTATTTATCGATATCAATGAGAAGAGTGATTTTGCAGACTGCTTCTCTTTATCTTTGCCTTATTTTGAAATTTAATTTGGTGTTCGATAATTGAAAAAAAATCATACATAGAAATATTATGTCTGCATAGGTCACTGGAATCATTGCCTCTGAATTGAAGGAAGAAATGGGCATAAGAATAGGCTGATTATTTTTATAAATATTCATATTTCCATAGAACCCACCACAATCTCTAGGAAGATGCATCAGATTACAACATTTTGTCTATTTATTGGTCCATTGTCATAAGAACTGTTGCTAACCAGGGAAGATTGGAAAAAGATGTGACATAATTTTAAACTGGCCCATATCTGAGTGATGGATAAAAGTTTCCAAATCATTAATAACACTAATTGCAAAAATGTAGAATGCTTAGTATGTGCCAGTGCTATTTTCCACACTTTAATCATGTTAACTCATTTAATTTCTCAGGTAGATATTGTGATTTATCCTTACTTTATAGAAGAGGAACCTGAGGCATGGAAAGATTAGTTCATTTGTCCAAAGTCTTCTGTCTATTGGGTAAGACACAGTGACCCAGACTATCTTTGTTATTGCAGTCTTTATTTTAGCATGCCTGAGCATGGAAATTCCAATCCCTAAATACTCACCTCCCACGTTATCATGCTTGACTCAAACATGTCTCTTTAAATTGAAGTTATCAAATATTTTGAAACTTTGGCCATCTCCCTTCTGATATAAGGGAACTCTTTTATGTTGTGGCCAAAAAGACAGAAAGCATACCAACAAATCAACAACAAAATTGTACAACCTGGGACAAAGTGAAGGCCAGAGTGCTTGGCCTTAGGTTTGGAACAGAAGAAGGTAAGGGACCAGAAACCTGTGAAAGTGTCCCTGTGGGCTGTTTGAGGGAGGTGGTCAGAATGGGGCATGCCCTGACTCTTACCTGCTCTGAGGGACTAAGCATGAGCAAATAAATGGTTGATCTCTTGGGCCCTCCACTACTGACATTTCCATCCCGATTTTCTGATGATTCTCTGAGCTGTTTATGCCTTCCAGGGTGATATCCTTCCCGGAATGGTTCTCTTCCATGCAACTTGGAAAAGCCCTAGTAATATGTTAGCTAATATGTGCTTGAACTGTTACAGTTTGTGTAATGTTAATTTTCTTAATGCATTAAGATAGGAGATTTTGACCACTTAGAATAAATTTTAAAAATTAAAATAAAGATAGTAGATTTTGACTATTTTCTTCTTTCTCTCTTTCTTGATTTTAAGAGAGATCCTCAGTGAGATTACTCTTCTAGGTTCCACACACGGTCAGATAAAGCTAGAGCAGGAGTTAGGCCTATTAGCCAAGATTTTCCTCTTTGCAATTCTTGGCCAGGCTTTAAACCTATCTTTTTATTGTATGATATAGATGATAATCTAGTTGGTATATATTAAAAAGTAAAAGAAAAATGATATCTGAGGCTTGTGAGCCTGAGTAGTAGTTTCCCTGTAAGATTAAGCTTGAAGTTAGAATAAGGCGGAATTGTTCATGAGTTCTCAGAGTCACTCATTCTGCTATCCAGGGTGCTATGTTTGATGGTATGAGCTTAAGATGCTGTGTTTTAGGGAAGAATTTAGCCCAGTATTTCTTCTTTAAGAAAAAGATTATTGTGCTACTCTAAGAGAAAAAATTATCCACTCAAGAAGAAAAACAAATAGAAATAATTAAGTGAGTTGCTCACAAACTGGAATTAAAAGTGCATTTTAGAATAGCTTCTTAATTGAGAGTATTGTAATTGTTTTATTAATCTTAAACAAGGTAAACTAGGAACATCAGAGAAGTCAAACAAAAATAATTCTTGACATTATTTGGAAATGACAATAAACTTGGAACTCTGTAGTGGGTGGGTGAGCCTTCACTGATTCCACTATGGGGCAGAGACACGTGCAGGCTTCAGTGGGTCAGGGCCCATCAGTGGGCGTGGGTGTGAGTGTATCTGTGTATGTGAGTGTGTTCTCACCCTCCAGGAGTGGAGTTTGGTTCTTCGAAGTGAGAGGAGTTGCAGAGCCCAATAAACTTGATCACTGATCACATCATCATTATTTCGATAAATTGAGCTTTTCAAGAGCGGGGATGAGTAAGGGTGAGGATCTTTGGAAATAAAGGCTCCACCTGGCTATGTCCTGTTTCTGTTTAAATTGGTGACTTTTATTTCCTGGAATTACCAGCATGGAAGAAGAACAGAATAAGGAAGGTCACTCATGCACTATATTCTTTTCTTCTGAGAGTAACAAAATACAAAAAGACCTTATTTCTTGTGTTCGATTACATTTGTAAAAGATATATGTGGTTGATTGGGTGATCAGTTAGAGGGATGTTCTGTAAAGAAAAAAGTAAAATAAATTCTTACAGTAGATATATTTTTTTTAATCATTGGTGTCTGTAGCACTCATCTAGCTAGTTTTCAAATTCAAACTCTCCATAGGAAGACCTTTTTTGGAACTTAAACTCGGAAGTTTCTGAATTTCCTCCATAACATAAACAACAGGATCTGCTTATTTTGTAGAAATGTGATAGGTTTAGAGGGTTAATCTTATGTGAGGCTCTCAATGGTCCTTTTAGTTGGCGTCTATTAGGAGTTCTAATGTTAGGATCTAATTCAAGGATGCATTTAAAATTCACAGTTTTGATTTGGGGGGTACACATCTGCAAATTTAGGTTATAGTATGACAGTGTATATTCAATGGCTGATAGGGGCAACCTCTGTTTAAATTATACTTAAACAAAATGGGGAAATAGTCTTTTAGAAACTCGAAATTTCTCTAGTTTAGAGCAGTACAGTCTGAATTGGTATGTGACCTTTAAAAGGCTCACACAGATTTTTTCCCTTTGGATTGTAAATGAAGGACCAGATATTTTCCCTATCATCCTTCAGTTTTACACCATTTACTTTTAATAATAACTTGGCGGGTATGTTTTAATTTCTCGAGGTAAAGAACTGGAGATATATAAGGTCTTGTAGGAAGTAGAGTCAGCTTTCCTTGCTACTGTTATTACCAGGCTGAGTGTCGGTGACCTATTTGCTGCTTTAGTTTCATTATCTGTGAAAAGGGGCCATTACTTGGACCATCTACCTTCCCTGGTTGTTGTGAGGATCAAATTTATTAAAAGGGGGATGCATCCTAACTATTTAAGGTATTGATATCATGTAAAACAAATTGACAGTGAATGCTTGCTACAGTGACCTTGCTGAAGGTAGCCCTTCCAAGAGCTTCCATTGCTCTGCAGGGACATAGCCTAATAAATACATATGAATATCCAGTGGCACAGGCCCAGACAGATGTGTGCTGCAGGCATTCACTGGGTAGCCACTGATCCTGGACCCCAGTTGTCCCGTAGAACCTACCACCATGAGATGGTATAGTAGGTTCCTTTAGTGGAGACTTATCTTGAAGACTGGGGACAAGGGAGAAGTAAGGGAAAGCTTATCAACAAAGAAGACATTTGAGCCAGGTCTTGTACAATAAAATAATTCTCCAGGCAGAGAAGTTGGGAGGTAAATTTTTTTTAAAACAGGAGAAAGGATAGAATAAATAGGATCAGAATGAGAAGGCATATGTACTAAAGACAAGGAATAGCTCAGGGCAGCCTTAGTAAAGGGCACATAGATTAAGCAGAAACAAAAGAAGAGACTGGAAGGGCCAGTTGGGCCCACATGCTCAGCTAACCACAATGCTTAGCAACTCGAGAGGTACACCATGGGCAACTGGGAGCCTACAAAATATGTCTTTAGGGGCATGGCATGATCCATTCTTTGTTTTAGAAAACAACTTTTTAGCAGTGTGGAAGATAGAGAAGCAAAGAGACCTTTGCTCATTCAATATTTATCATGCCTCTATGAGAGTCTAGGTAGAGGATACCGTGGGAAACCAAACAGAGATCTGTCCTCTGAAAATTTATATTCTTTTGAGGACCAGTTAGGAAATGATTGCATTGACCCTGGAGGGACATGCTGAGGGCTTTAATTAGAGAGGAATAAATGAAGACAAGAAATGTGAAGAGAATTATCTGAGGCCAGACAGCTGACTGGACGTGGGGTTCTAAGGAGAGGAAGAGCCATTATTAGTAGAGCCCCAGCAGTGGTGGTTTGGAGGGGAAGCTAATGAGTTCATCTTGGATGAGGAGGCTCGCCTTGCCTGCAGGACATCCATTGGAGTACCATCTGTCCATCAGGCATTGAAAACTCAGTTTGGGGCACAGGAGAGAAATTGAGATGGAGATGTGTGTGTCATCTGTGTTGAGGGGGCGGCTAGAGCTGCAGGAGAGGCCAGGCTTTCCCAGGAAGAGAGTGCAGAATGAGCAAAGAAGAGAGTGTGAGGACGGAGCCCAGGTAGTGGCCACAGTAAAATGTCAGAGAAGCTGGCGAGGAGGCTGAGGAGTTGTGCTGCTGATCAATACTGATCATAATAATTTTTTAAAAAACCCAACCACACTTGGTTCTGGCTATTGATTGCCTCCTGTGATTTGGGGGCAGAAAGTTTATTTTTATGTTGTTATTAGAATAATGTTTGGGTAATCTGAATCCTAGATGCCCATATCAACTGCACAGAAAGTTAACAGGGCGAGGAGGGAGAAAGGCTATGATTACTGGGATGGAGAATCTGCATAGAGGTGTTTGAAGCTCAATTGCAGAAGAGTCAGGAAATTTCTTAATCTTTGCTGGGAGGACAAAACTAAGAGGAGAGCCAGAGTTCAGCAGAGTCACTGGATGATTGTGTGTCTGTGTTTCCTTACACACCTGAGTGTCTAAGTGCGGTGATGGTGGTGGCAGGGTGACTTAATCCTGCTGCTGCCCCTTCCTCTGTCCTCCTAGGGTGCTGGCTCAGTGCTCTGAATGCAGGTCCTTCTTGTACAAATCCTAGAGCAACCCTCTCCTCAAGTCCTTCAAAGAGTCAGTCTTCCCCAGCTGTCAGTTATCTTCAAAGTATGATTCCCGGAGTGACCCCTCTGTCACCCCATTTCTGTGACCACCTCCATCACCTCTGAAGCAAGTCACTTAACCTCTCCATGTTTTGGTTTCTTCCTCGGTAAATCCAGGGCAATCAGGCTCCTTTCTCTACACTTCACAGGGGTGTGGGATGTGCAGATGTACAAGAGGTAATGTCAGAAGGCATTTGATAAATACAAAACGGTGATTCCTGTCTGTCTGGAGAGACGCATCTCTCTACTGTGCCTAGGGCCATTTTTACTTTTTGCCTCCCTAAGTACAGAAAGGAGGGTGAGGAATGCTCTGTGCAGCATGTAAACGTGTGGGTCCTGACCCCGTGAAAGCTCATTTTGTGTGGACATGATGTCAGGCAGCTGGAGGAGCTGTTTTTCTGCAAAATGGGCTGTGACAGTCTGTGCTCTGTCCCTGCTGCTGGTGTGTTCAGTGAATAGTTGTCTAGAGGAGAAGGTCCTTGTGCCATTGAGAGGAACTTCTCAATAGCCATTGGCCCAAGCCCAGTCAACTTTTTTTGTGTGTTTACAGAAACCTCAGGAAAACTAAATTAAATACGTGAGGCAGGCAAGCAATTATGGGATCTGTAGAGGTCCATGAGGGAGGAAGTTGCTCCAAGTGTCCCTAGATCTGCCTGTCCCTCATCTGGCATGGTAATTCTGAGGCTGGGAGTGTGTGGGTATGGAGGGTCAGCCCCTACAAGCTCGGGTAGGACAGTGGGATGAATCGGGAGTTGCCACAGAAGAGTAGACTGCCTGTCTTTGTGGAATTCCTCCTCTCACCTCCAGCTGCACAGTGTCTCTGACTCTTAGGGATCCTCTTCTTAGCTTTGCACATAGGATGCTACTTCTGGCATCTGTGGGCTGGAGATCTTGGGATTCCTCGTCCTTTGTTGAAATAACCGGAAATCCTCTGTCTGTGTTCTGGTCTCAGAGCACTTCAGGAAAGCAGCCTGTTAGCCTGCAGGGGGCACCTCACTGTCCTCAGATCTTTGTCATGTGTGGACTCCTGGAATGCTAGGCTCTGATTTGGAGAAGAGTTCCTTCAAAGGCAACCTGATCTATGGCTTAATAGTAGAGGGTCTTGTATGGTTTTATGAGATAGCAGGGCATTTATCTACCCTTGAGAGTGATTTTGCTGAAATTCTACTCTTGCCATTTTCATTTACATGGAAATGAGCCCATGGAGCTCTTGCCCTTTGTCATCTCCAGATGAAGGAAGACCAAGTAATTGCGAAGCTCCAGAAATGTACAGAGTATCTAAAACTGTCCCATCTCCATAGCAGCTGCCTTTGCATCTTGGGTGGAGACCTGCAGCCACACTCAAGGGCAGATTTCTGTTAGTCTATCATTGTTGCTGCTGTAAAAATTGTTCTTTCTTAGGTGTCTCCATGCATCATGGTTACCAGAGTCTCTAATCAAAGGCAGAACCAGTTGCTGATCTCTACCTTCGTGACTATACGGCTTGAGTGCCTCTCATCTCTGATGTGCCTTGGTCTTCTCACAATGGCACTTTCTTTAGTACCTGCTGTGTTAGTGTTGGGATGTGACATAAAGCTAACTTCCATAGAAATTAGTGGGAGGTGCAGCTATATAGGAGATGGTATCAGAAGGCATCTGAAAGATACAAAACAGTGATTCCTGCCTGTCTGGAGAGAGGCATCTCTCTACTGCCTAGGGCTGTTTTTGCCTTTTGCCTCCTTGAGTACAGAAAGGAGAGTGATTATACTAAACCCGTTGCTTCTTGGGTCTTCAGTTTAAATTGGAAAGGTTTTTTCAGTACCATTCCTGATTAAGAGATACATGCCTTACTAAGAGTTGGAGAACAAAAAGTCCACAACCTCAGAGTCAGAGAGGGAAGGCAATGCTCTAAAGATGGTCCATGGACCTGGAAAAACTAGGATGGGGCAAAATTCAGATTAGTCCCTCTGGATCCATTGATTCCCTCTGTCGTAAGGGAGAGTGCTCTTTTCTCCCGCTGGCCTTTGCACAGCTGTCCCTGGCCTGGATGCCTCTCCATCCCCTTTATCCCATCTGGGTCCTCCCCAAGTGCTTAAGAGGCAGCTTCTATCACTTCCATAGCCTTCTGTGATGTCTCAGATGGTCCCTGGCCTCCCCAGCTCCAGGAAACTGTGCTCTGAGAACTCTCAGAGCACCAAAGTCATGGAGTGCTGCGCTGAGGGAAGGAACCATGGAAGTGGTCCAGTTCAGAGGTTTGCACAGAGATCCTTGCTCCCCAACAGGATCTTCCTAGTGGGGAGGCCGAGGGAACCTAGCTGGGCTGCTTCAATCTCTGCATTTGCTAACCTCCTCTCACTCTTTTACCAACGCATGAGAACTCTGCACCTACTCCAGTCAGACTGTTCTAAAGATGAGGAAAAAAAGGTCCCTCTCACCCATGTGACAATTTGAAGTTGTCACTTAGAACCAGGGATCTGGGGTCAGACATTCCCCCATCCTGGGTTGGAATTCCAGTTCTCTTGCTGGATGACTTTATGTGTGTCTGTCTCAGTAAAATGGGAATAATAGTACATATCCATGATGTAGAACTGTTGTAAGAATTAAATAACAGAATATATTTGTACAGTTGGCATGTAGTAACATTTCAATAAATGTTGACTGTTAGAATCTTTAGTGGCAGCATCATTAGTCTCCTTACGTAGAGCATCCATAACTGATTTACCTTTTTTCCACTGGACTATGCTCTTTGTGTTCTAGATATTCTGTCAACACTTGTCTACTGATTAATACATGTTGGAAGAAGGCCTGGGAGAACAAATCCTGATGTCACATTCTGCAATGATATTACAGGTTTCAGGAGGACAGGCACTAGACTTCCTCTCAAAGCACAGCACACATACCTAGACCCAGTTGGATGTTGGTAGCTTGATCAAAGGGTGGAAGGACTCTGCAGCTGGTTTGACAGCCAAGACCTGCTGCTACATTAATAAAAGATATTGTTGAGTGATGCATTTTATTATTTCTAATTCTCCCTCTTTCCCTTCTTGCTTCTGACATCTAGGTCAGGCAGCAATAGTAACTGCTGGAATGGGCAAGAAGGACAATGATGGACTTGGACTTGAGCCTTGTCCCATTTTTGTGAATGGCAGCACTGTGGGTGTGGAGTTTTTACTTACTTCCGTGAGGGTGGAATCATGACTCTTACCCATAGGGATGAAAAAGTGAGGGGGTCTTTTTATCTTAAATATCTTTATCCACTCCTGTATTTATTCATCAAGAACTTATTGAGCACTTATTGTGTGCAAGGAGTGTGTTAGGTACCAAAACTAGAGCTATGAATAAGATATAACACTGGCCCTACGGGGTGTAAGTCTAACTGGGATACTATCTAAGTCAGCTTGGGCTGCCATAAAAAAATACCACAGACTGGGTGACTTAAACAACAGAAACTTATATTCTTGCAGTTTGGAGGCTGGAAGTCCATAATTAAGATTCTTGCAGGGTTGGGTTCCACTGGGGGCTCTCTCTTCCTTGCATACAGCTGCCTTCTCAATGTGTCTTCATGTGGACTTCCCTTGGTATATGTTTAGGGTAGGAGGCGGGAGAGAGATATCTCTGATGTCTCTTTTAAGGAGGACACTAATCCAATGGGATTAGGACTCCACCCCATGACTTCATTTAACTATGGCTATATCTCCAAATATAGTCATATTGGGGGTTAAATCTTCAATATATGAATTTTGTGGGACACACTTCAGTTCTTAGAGGATGACAAAGGAAGACGAATGTTAATTCTGGCGAAGAGATGCTTCGAGGACTCAGAGCTCTTCTCCTAGCTGGTGGGAAAATCTGGGAGGGCTTCCAGGAAGAGATGGCACCAGAGCTGCTTTCTTTCTTTTTTTTTTTTTTTTGGTGCTGGGGATCGAACCCAGGGCCTCGTGCTTGCAAGGCAAGCACTCTACCAACTGCGCTATCTCCCCAGCCCCCAGAGCTGCTTTCTAAAGTATAGTAATTGGATGAAGAAAGGGAAGGAGAAGTAATATGAGCAAAGATGTTGCTGCCTATGTTCATATGTGTTGGTTGTGGGTGGAATGACTGAAAACCTTTTACCTATTCATGAATTTCACCAAGTCATTCACCAAACATTTCCTGAGGTTTACTCTGCATGCAGACAGTGGTGGTGGGGTACAGAGATGATGTGGAAGTTCAAATTTGCAGAGTTTCCCAAATTACAGGGCCATAACATTTGCTCTAACCTAATCAACCTACTGCTAGACACTCGCATTATTTGATTACAGCTGCTGGCCACTAAAAATCAATTGCAAGTGGCTCCCTAGGCCATGCAGTGGGCCTACCCCTGTTTTAGGTCAGGTAAATATTGAATTAATATGGAGACTTGGACTGCAGAGAAGTGATGGGTTAATAGCTATGGTAATAGGAGTCTGTCTCCAATTGTATTTTTAAGTCATTTCAAATATATTTTTTATGGGGAATTTTCTTCTCTCCTAGTCAAAACATTTCCTCTATCTTCTTTTTTCTTCTTCTTCTTTTTGTGATACTTAAACTTAAAACAGATGGGGCATCTGAATGATTTATGTGTCCAGATTGGGCTCGGGGGGATGTTCCAAGGGAGATCCACAACCTCTTTTGTTAAAGAAGGGGCTTTGTGCAGAATGACAGACAGGGCAGCAGCTGAGTCAACTGCGGTCTAGTTCTTTGTGCTTACCCGCCTCTGCCTAGCACATCCCAGAGGTTCTTAGCCTCATGCACATGGACCACATTCTGGAGGTCTCTGAATCTTTCTTGACCCCACCAGTGACATGTACAAACGTGTGCATTTCCCCAAAGAGGATCTGTAGCTTTCAATAGACTCTCAGATGGGTTCATTAACCCAAACAGGGTTAGAAAAGATCACAAGTGCAGAACAAACTTTTTAGAGTGAGTCTGTAGCTAAGCTATGGATAGAGATCATGCAGAAAAGGAAAGGTTTTGAGAGCCTCAGAAGTGATTATGAACCAATGCCCTTCTGTGGCGATTTTGGGCTTACCTGCCTTTAGGCGAAGGTTCATGATATACTGGAGAAAGAACATATAGAAAAGAGGAAAAGCAGACAGTGCTGGCTGGAATATCCATCTGGACTGGCAGCTATCAGAGAGCTCCTCCTTTAATTTAACCCTTCACCCAACCTGGCAGTTGCATACACTGCAATTTAGAAAACTCTGCTGTGAGTGCCTGTAATCCCAGCTACTTAAGAGGCTGAGGCAGGAGGATTGCAAGTTCTAGGCCCACCTGGGCAAATGAGTAAAACTCTGTCTCAGAATAAAATTAAAAGAACTGGGAATGTAGCTCAGTGGTGGAATGCCCCGGATTCATCCCCAGTATTGCAAATCAAACCAAAACAATAGCAGACCCAAAACTCCCTCTGCTGTTAAGTGGTTTCTATATAAATATTAAAGGAACAAATAGATGTAGAACAGGTGGAGTGATTTGCAAACTTGTACCAGAGCCTCTCTTGTGGTCAAGGCATATGTGGGCAGGATAGGAGAGTCTGAGATGAATGATAGGCAGGATCCAAAAAGCTGAAGTTTATAGAACATTATGAGTGAAAAATATTCATCTTTATTTTTGTCCTGAAAATGTGGACAGAATGAGAAATATTCCAATAAACAGGCAAAGGCGATGCTTTTGTCTCAGTTATCTCTGTAATTCAGCATGTTCTTATGACATATTGAAGCATTATAGACTTCATAACTGTGATTATGCTGCTGTTTCCAATGTTATAAACGGATGGTTTAGTTGCATATGAAAAACGTTATTTTTTTGTCCAATAATGGATATTAGAAAGGTAACAAATGTCCCTGCTGCTTTAGATCCATGGTTTGCCTAGTCTGGGCTTTGGGATGGGGTATGAGAGCTGGAGGGCCTCAGAGGTCGTATAAACACTGGTGAGGAAATGAAGTCCTGAAAGCAGGGTGAGGTGCTGCTTAGTGGCAGAGTTGGAACTGGGACCCTGAGACCCTGGTATGTGCTTTGGATGGGGCTTTTTGGTAACATCATTCATTTTCTTTTGGACAACTGGGAATCAGAACAAGACCCACTTCCCGAGGATTATGTGGATAAAATAAGATAACAGTCTTGTTTGGCTGAGGGGCATTAGCAGTCAGCTGCCCAGGCAAGTGGGCAGGCCCAAGGCTGGCATCTTTTCTGATGTCAATAACACTGCTGACGACCATCTCTGGCAGCACACTGGGTAATATCAGTGGTACCAAGCAAAAGCTTGCTGTCTGGTGCACATCCAAGGCAAAGTGTGGTATCAGGTTTTGCAAAAACAAAGAGCTTTATTGCAAGAGGTTCAGCAAAAAGGTTAGGACCCGTGAACTCAGATCAGCTGACTGATTGGTAGCAGGGGGATTTGTAGGAAGTGGGAGGAGAGAGGCTGCTTTTTGACTGGATGGGAAGAAAAAGGAGGTTTCAAAGGTCTTTTACAAGGCATAGAATGCCATCAGACCTCCTCAAAGGGTGCATGTTTCTTTGTGGGGAGAGTTATAATGTTTGGCACAGGGGATCTTGAACTTGTCATGTCCGAGGATCATTGACTGGTTGAGCTGATTTCTTCAGTGCGTGTCCAAACTGTCCTTCAGTGGGCTCTAGGGGATTTTCCTGAGAGATAGCTCAAGCACTTTGCTACTTAAGGTATTTATTTCTCACTGTGTCCAGGCCTTAGCTAATTTCATTAGCTCCGGGGCACAGAGCCTAAACTCCCAGGACTTTTGTGGGGTATCCTGATGCGTACGTAGGAGCCCATTGTTTCATGAACACTGTATAGTGTGAGCTGTTTTCCTGGGCTTGCTCACATGGAAACTCAGAAGCGAACCTGTTATGCCTTTTACTATGCCTTACTGTGGTGACATCTTCAAACCCCAGAAGCAAGTTTAGGATGAAACAGGTAATGATTTATGTGAGAATATTAATTCAACACTATGTCTTTAAAAAATGAAGAAATGGTATTTATCATGCTTCATACCTTGTAACTAATAACTGAGAAAATTAGAAAACTTTTCTGTAACAACTACAATTGAACCTCTATGAGTTCCACATTAATGGTTTCAACTAACTGTGCATTGAAAATGTTTGAAAAAATAATTTAAAAAATTGCACCTAAACTGAATACGTATAGTCATTTTTCCTGTTATTATTCCCTAAGCAATACAACAACCATTTACCCAGCATTTGCATTCTCTTAGGTATTCTAAGTAATCTGAGGTATACAGGATGATGTGCCTAAGTTATATGCAAATATTACACCACTTTATAAAAGGAACTTGATCATCTGCAGATTTTGGTATCTGGCAGTTAGGGGTGGGGGTGGCACAGGATTCTGGTCTAGAATCAGTCCCCCATGGAGACTGAGGAATGACTGTATATGTTAGTAAGAATATCTAGCTCAGTCCTGCCGAAGTTGAGTATTCTTATGCCTATTAAAATGCTTATGTCAGACTAGAAATTGAGGTGTTACAAAATAGTGCCTTAATTATTTCATGTATACATTCGAGTTAGAATTGCAGAGTATTTACTGTGTGAAGGGCCATATGCCAGATTCTGCAGAGAATACAGTGGTGGTGCCTGAGACAGGACTTCTGCCATGGGTATGGGGGTTGAGGTATTTTGTTAGGAAATAATTCTATCACCCATAATTATGACATAAGATGCTGGGTTATATCCAAATATTTGGATATTCAGAAGTGGGAAAGATGGCTTCTGACTTGAAGAGGGAAGGATTTGTGACAGCAGTGACATTTGAGTTAGGCCTTAAAAGGTATGTGGAATTTCAACAGGAGGGAATGTACAGTAGAGGATTTTAGAAGAAGGATCATGGATAAAGGTATTGCTGGGGCAAGCATAAGGTACGTTCATGGCCAGGGAAGGATTTACTTTGGTCTTGCTAGGGATTGGATAAGTGTTTCCCAAAAGCCCGTGTGTTAACACTTGGTCCCCAGCCTGTGATGCTATTGAGAGGTGTTGGAACCTTTAAGAGGTGGGTCTAGTAGGAGGAGGTTAAGTCACTGGGGACTTGCCCTTAAAGTTGATATTCAGACCCCAGCCTTTTCTCTCTTTCCTTTGCTTCCCGGCCACCATGATGAGAGCTGCTATGCTCCATGTGCTCCCTACCGTGATACTTGCCTCACCATGGGTCACCCAAAGCAACAGAACCAGCTGACTATAGACTAAAACCTCTGAAATCATGAACCAAAATAAACCTTTCCTCCTTTTAAAATTGATCATCTCAGGTATTTTTTCATAGTAAGAGAAAGTTGACTAACTGAGAGCATGTTTGGGGGAGAGACAGACAATATAGCTGGAAGTGTCACAATGATATTAATGAATGGTAATGATGTTGGCTCATGCTTATCATTACTTGCTTCATGCCAGGCACTCTCAGGTGCTTTCTACATATTAATTCATTCAAAACATCCCTGCGAATCAGGTATTGATTTACTCCCATTTTGTATTAGTTAGCTTTCTGTCGCTGTCATGAAATACCTGAGAAAATGGGCTGAAATAGGAAAGATTTATCCTGACTCTGTTTCAGAGGTTTCAATCCATGTCACTTAGCCATATCACTTTGGGCCTTCGGAGAGGCGGAACATCCCCGTGGGGAGCACGTGGTAGAGCAGAACCCCTTACCCCTGTCTGGGAAGCAAAAAGAGAGCAAGTAAGTACACTTCCAGAGAACACCCCCATGACCCACTTCCTCCAACGTGACCCCACCTCCTACGGTTTCTGCCACCTTCCATAGTCCATTCAGTTATAAACTTCTTAATGGATTAATCCACTCATGAGATCAGAGTCCTCATGATCCAATCATTACCCTAAAGCCCTACCCCTACCCATTGCTGTATGGGGGACCAAGCCTTTGATACATGAACCTTTGGGGGACATTCCAGATCCCAAATTTAACACATTTTCAGATGAGGACTGGGATAGGGAAGGGTTAAAGGATGGGTACAAGGTTCTAGAACTAGGCTGGGGCTCCACTCTGAGCTCTCTCACTCTGGCTCCCCTGGGGCATTCAAGGCTTCTTCCTCACTGCCTCCAGAGGTGCCCAGAGCAGGGAACCTGGATGTCAGAATAGGGGTGGATTTACCAGCCAGTCCTATCTGCTTTTTTCCCACAGATTTTTTTTCCTCTCCAGTACACCTTGAACCCTAGCCCAAAACCTCAAGGGAAAGGAAATTATAAATAGGGAAAATCATTTTCTAATCCTCTGTAAAGTATTCCCTTCTTACAAACTCATTGGAAGACCACTGTGGCAAACCCACTAAGAGTTTCTGAAAGGAGGTATGTGTTTGAGCCATGCTTTAGGGTTGTGGTCCTCAACTGGGGCTATTTTACCCCCTGGGACATTTAGCAATGTCCGGAGACATTTTTGGTTCTAACTGGGGTGAGTGGGGTGGGCTTGGGAGGGACTGTGCTACTGGTGGAGGAAAGAGACCAGGGATGCTATTAAACACTTTACAGTATCTCCCTAGAAAAAAAGAATTGTCCAGTTCAGAATGTCCACAGGTTGGGTGGGTCAAGAACCCTGTCTGGGGTGAACAGTCTGGTTGCTGTGGTGGGCATGGTAGGTTGGAGGGGAGATGTGGATGTGGGTAACCAGGAGGAGGTATTCCAGGGTAGAGATGCTAAGGGCCCTGAGGAGGTGCTTGCAGCAAAGAAAGCCAGGGTACACATTTCAGAGGATGACAACAAGAGGATAGTGGGGAAAACCAAAGAAGAAATTGCAGTCAGGGGTGTTTCATGTGGGAATGGAATAGAAAAGTGGGATTGTTAATTGTAATGGGAATGTCAGGCAGGAAGCTTATTTTAGAAAGATGATGAGTTTGGTCTTAAGGTATTTAAATTTTGACATGAAGGTGAAATTACCTAGCAGACATTTGGGAATGAAGAGTAGAAAGGGAGAAATTGGGGTTATAAATGCAGATGCAGGAGTCATCTTATGGGAAGCAGTCATCACTATCAGTGTTCAGTGGTCTAGAGAGGAGACTGAAGGACCAAGAGGAGCCCGTGTGGGACACCCTCGAGTGCTGGGGAAAAGTCAGGGCCTGGATTTGAATCCCAGCTTCATCTCTTAAAAAAATCACACGATCTTAGACACCTCCTTGAATGTCAGTGTGCCTCAGCTTCCTTATAGAAGACCCAAGGAATGTTCAGAGGGATTGGTGGGGAGCCAGGAGTGTAGTGTTACCAAAACCAAGGACAGAGGGCTTCAGGGAAGGGTGGTCAGCATGTGGAACTCTGCAGAGGGGAAGGGTAGAGGACCGAAATTAGCCTTGTATTAGAAGATCATTATGGACTTTGGGGATAGCATTTTCATTATTCATTTGTGAGCAACACTTCAATGTAAATTAGCCTCCCTGGCATTATACCTCAACATCCAATCACATTTTTCTTATGCTGGGTGGCAGAAGTTGTGTCTATGTGGATTTAATAAGCAATTACTCATATTAACTTCATTTTTTTCTTAAGCAAGAGAAATAAACTATTGAAGAGAAGAGAGAAAGGGAAGAATAGATAAGTTGTAAACCAAAGGGAGGAGACAATAAACCGGAAACTGTGGTTATTTCCACAGAGCCTGTTTTTCTTTGAACCTCCAAACTCCTAGCCTTGAACATTAGAAAGAGTACTGAATGTTCTGAACCCGGGAAAATTGTCCAGACGGATTTGAAGAAGCAATGTACCTGTCCTCCCTGGGTACATGGCGTCCTCCTGGATGGTAAGATGGGCCAGCTTTGTTTTAGGGATAACATGCCCATCCTCCACTGTAAAGTGCATGTCCTGATTAAAGGAAGGCCATGGGGTCTGGAGGAGATGGGACATGGTTGTGCATTTCTCTATGATTTAAGTTTGAGCCTCATTCCGGGCCCACTGAACCAACCGAATCTACACTGAACATTGTCCTTGGCAGCCCTTCAGGCTGAGCTTCTCTCAGGGATGAACAATTCTTGAGCAATTCCTTCAGTGTGTTAAGTGCGGACTAGCTCCTCCCTTAGCTACAAATAAGCAGGCCAATTTTATTCTCAAGAAAGGAAGCTGCCAGGAAAGTGCAACTCCAGGACAACCTTCCCTGCATTAACTGTGCCAGGCAGGTGGGGCCCTCGGACAGTCCCCACATTTACATTTTGGTTGTATGAGATTTTCCCTTGAGAAGCAGGGTCCCCTTCCCAGCTTGCTCTGGCAGCCCTGCCTTTTACCTCCCTTGCTTATCTCACACACCATGTATGCCCAGTGCATAAAGTACACTTTTCTCTGTGACGGATGATCTTTGCTGTTCAGTAAAACAATCTGCGTATGTCCTTCCTCCACTTTCTTAGGTGGTCAAGCTGTCCACATATATTTATGGACAAGATAGTTCTTGAGGCTAAGCAGAGACAGAGTTCTAGAAAATTGTAACACATTCCATTTTTAACTGTTTGGGGAAATGTGGTTATTTTATGGACATCTAGGGTTTTCTTAAAACCTCAAACATTTATTTGTGCTCATATATTTAGTTTTTATTTTCTAAAGTGGGTAATATGGGGCTTGGAAGTAGCTAAGCAGAGATTGACATGTGCCTTGGAACTGGGCCAGGTTTCTTTTCTTTCTCTTCATGGAAATGAAGATGGAGGGGTGGAGAGGAAGAATCAGGGAGAATGTATGGGAAGGGAAGCCACTGTGGTTCCTGTAGTGATTGCACAGGGACTCCGTTAGGTTAGAAAGGAAAACCATAGCTGGTTTGAATCTTTTTATCTTATTAAAAGATGATATACATTTGTCTGTGTGTATGTGTGTATTTGTTGATCTAATTTTTTTTAGAAAATGTGGATCAACAAAATTAAGAAAATAAATGTTGGGCTGGGGATATAGCTCAGTTGGTAGAGTGCTTGCCTTGCAAGCACAGGGCCCTGGGTTCAATCCCCAGCACCACAAGAATGTCATCCTAACCCTTTAAAAAATATGATGTATGTCTATCATATCTTTATTTCTCCCCCAGTGGTACATATATATATTATTTTGTACCATGCATTTGTCACTTAACTATATATTATAATCTTTTGTAATATTTTAAGAATTCATCTTTTATAACATCATTTGAACTCACTACCTAGTTGACCTTCCATTTTATACATATCCTATAATTTAACCATTGCAGATGCAACAGCCAGCAAAATCAAGGCAGTTTGTTCAGTAGGGGAGACAAACAATGTGCTCATCTCAAAAGTAAATGTGTACTCCGGAGGAAAACGACCTAGTGTTGAAAGTGCGTATAAAGGAGGGATGGGAACTGTCACTTGGTCTGGATTGAGGCAATGCTCAAGGGACTACCCCTTGCTGGGGAAGTTGGTTTTGTGCAGAGAGCTGAAGGGGCTTAAACTAGGGAAGATCAAGGGAGAAGGTGTTCCTGGGGGAGGGAGCAGACTGTGCAAAGGTCCTATGTCAGGAGATAGTACAGAATGATCAAGAACCTGAAAGAGCTGCGACTGGAGGCTTCATGTGTTTTGGCCATGTTTTGTCCTTGCTTTGATTCATTGACTTGTGTTCTTTGTCAGTTTTTCTATAGCTGTTTTTGATTTGCTATCATTCACTTGTAAAAACTCCTTCCAAATATGCCCCCCTTCTCATATATTATAGCTATTCTTGCAGTTTTCAATTGCATTTGTGATAATTCTATCAACCTTTTTCTCTATGGTTTCTACCGTTTGGTGGTGTGCTCCAAAAGTGTGTTGCCAACCTAAGGTTACTTAAGTATCCAACTATATTTTATGCATTTAATTTTGTCGTATATAAACATTTAGTCAATCTGGAAGTTCATTGGTGTGTATGTGGAAAAGGGAGAATATTGTTTATTGTTATCCAGCTGTGCTAACTGTATTTATTGAATAGTCCATCATTTTCCCAATATTTTGAAATACCACCCTTATAATATACTAACACTCTAGGTATTTGGATCTCTTTCTGGACCTTCCATTATATTCTATTGATTTGATGTCTTTTCTTGTACCAGTACCGTATGATTTTGCTGTTGTACCCTTTAAAATCTGATAGAGCAAATCCCCACTCATTATTCTTCTTTTCCAAAATGTTCTCCGTTTTTCCCATGAAATTATTGTTCTGAATAAATTTTAGAATCATTTGGTTAATTTTGTAGATTAATTTGGGGACAAGTGACATCTATTCAATACTAGTATTATCAGAAAAAAAGCAAACCTCTCTGTTATTTTAAATCTCCTTTTGGGTTATTGGGTAAAAGGACACTTTTAAAGACAACATCAATCCTGAGGACATGGCAGTTTCATTTTGAAAAATATCATTGACCCAGAGAGTATGACTGAAATGAAAACTAGGAAAATAGGACACAGAGGCCCTCCGTGGCTCCTCCAATCCATGTGCCTCAGGCCCCCATCTGTCCTCTGACCATGGTCTCACCCTGGCTTTGGTCCACCAGGGCAGACCTCAGGTCTGACTCTGAGCTGGGGAAGGCAAGGGTGTGGATTTCTCCAGTCATCTGCACTGGGCTCCCTCCTCGGTGCTTTGCATATCACCTCATTTACTCCTGACATCACCAGCCAAGGAGTGCTCACTAGCTTTCTTTCACGTGGACTCTGAGACTCTGGGAAGTTTGGCCAGGATAGGGGCAGTGATGGGGGTGCAGGAGTCGAGGTGGTTTCTGTTGGTAGATGGTTGAAATAGTTTACACCCAGCCCTCTCTGATACAAAGCCCAGCCTCTCTCCCTCCTTCTTCCAGGCTGAGAATTGCCCTCTCAAAATGCATCATGACCTGGGGAGGGGAGGCATTGGGAGTGCCCCCTGTGGGTGAGCTGCATGTGTAGTTGTTGAGCCTGGGATATGGGAGGGCAGTCTCAAATGATTTTCATTTGCATTTTTAAAAATAAGATCTGAACTCTCAAGCACTCGGGTGCCTCTGTCAACGGATTCAGGAACCACTGGCACTTTGGCTTTTGATGTTCAGCATGGGGAACCTGATGGGAGTCAGCCCCTTCTGCTTCCCACACAACTGGAAGGCACATTGGGAAGGGCCTAGAGGGGTGGTAGGTGGTGGGACCCTCTCCAGACTCTGCTGGTGGCAGCTGCCCTGTCTCTTGTGTAGTCTGGGTTGGTGAGATGCAGCCGCAGCTTTGCTATTTTTAAGCTGTCCGCTATGCTCTGGTGGAGGCTGCCCAAGTCTGATGCTGAATCATGATCCAGCTTGCTAATTGCAGCAGCGCTTGTGGCCTGCCAAGTACTCCGACAGGCATCTGGTTCTGCATTTTGGGCTCCTGTGATATTGTGGGGTTCTGGTAGAGTGGCAGACACTCCCTGAGACGGGTGCCGGGCAGGCCCAGTACTGTCACCGTGCTTGTTACCTTTGGACTTGATGAAACATTTACAACAACAGCAACAACAACAACAAAAAACACTTCCCTAATGAATACCAGATTATTACAGTTTCTGCTTCTAGATGAGGAGGCCAGCTTTAGGACTTTGTATATCAAACATGTATATTTTAGCAATCAAAGATGCTTTTATTCCCTGTCTTAGAACAGGTAGCATCTGTATGCCAACCACATTAAAGAGTATGTGTAACACACGGGGTTGATGTATGAGGTCAAGAATGTCTTTTTCTAGAAGTCAGTTTTGCCTGGGTGCTTATTGTATTTCAGAAATAGTGGGGATTTAAGAAATGTTCCTTCCAGAGCTTGGCTGCCTTTGACATTCTCTCTCACTGGGGACCTGTTGGCTGTGTTCTCTCTCCCCAACTTCCTTACTAAGTGGGGCACAGGTCTGAGACGTGGAGAACTCACCTGGCCCTGCCCTCAACTTTTTCCTGGAACCTGCTAGACCCAGCTGCCAGCAGTCAAAGCAGGCTGAATATTATGACCTGTTGACAGAAACCACCTTCAGATTGGTGGGGACTTAAAGGACTGGGTGTTGACAGCCCCCTCATTATTACTTTTAGTGGTGGCATATGACTCTAGAAGAATTCCCTACTCCTGAACACATTTCCTGCCCCTTCTTTAATACAAAGCTAGTTTTTCGTTATGGCTGCAGTGCAGAGTGCTCACTGCTCTGGATCTGTATCCCAAGCTGATACCTCACCGGGTCAAGGCATTCCTGAGACGCCCGCCTGTTCCCTCTGCCCCTCAGGAGGACTGACAAACCAGAGCCCCGATTTTCATCTGTTCTGGGACACATGGCATGAGAGCTGAGCTTCCTCCAGGAAAGAAGTCACAAATGAGCACTTGTGACTTCCTGTTGTTCTCAGGCAAACCAGGTGTCTTACTTCCTGGTGGTGTCAGTCTTTTCAAGGGTACTGGGTCTAGAGCACAAGCCTAAATGCCTTCCAGGGTCTAAATCCTCTTCAGGGAAGATGATTGAGCAAATGATTGCAGGGGCTTCATGACCTACAATTCTACCTGTGGGAGAAGGAAGACTGTTTGGAGGAGGTAGGAAGTTGGGTGTTAGTGCTGTCAGAGGAGGGCTGTCAGAATAAGCCCCGCTCCCGTCAGTTCAGCAGATTAGTGTCTACCTCCCTCAAGACTGTTGGAAGCGGCCCTGGGCTGTGTGAGGACACACATGGGCAGACTTCAAGACCGACCCATTCCAGGAGAACTGTGTCACCAGGCTTCTGCATCCTGTGGGGACTTGGGGGTACAAATTCGTAAAACTCATTCAGTTAGTAGTGTCCATTCCGAATGCCTCAGCATTCACAGGGGGGCTTGGCAGTTATTCATTTAAAAGCCATCATGAGATTCTGATGCATAGCTGGCTAGGTTTGATAACTATGGTCATGACTGCCCCAGTTCTACCCCAGATCTGGGAGGGATCTGGCCCTGGAGATACCACAGAGCTTCATCTATAATATGAAGCTTCCACCTTCCCTTCCACCTTACCACCATTCCTCCTGGTTCCTTCTCAGCAAACATCCAACCTTCTTTCCTCCCTTGATCCTGGTCCTGCCATACAGTTTTCCTCCCTCCACACACTCCTGGAGGTAATGGTCCATATTTAGTGTTTCCTCATCTCCGACTCACTGCTCAACCCACAGCAATATGGTTCCACCCCCACGACTCCACTGAAATTATCCTGGTAAATGTCACCTCCAAAGGCACATGAATGCCAAATCCATGTACATGGTGGGTCTTGTCACTTCTCATCTTCCTCAGGCTCTTTGTAGCACTTGACTTTTTCTTGAAACTTTCTTCTCCTGAGACTGCCTAGGATATTATTCTTTTCTGTTTTTTATTCCCAAGACTTCTTCTTTTCTGTTTTTTATTCCCAAGACTTCTTCACTTTAAAAAAAAATGTTTAGTTGTAGGTGGACACCATACCTTTATTTATTTATTTTTATGTGGTGCTGAGGATCAAACCCAGTGCCTCAGTGCTAGGCAAGCTCTCTATCACTGAGTCATGACTTTAGCCTTCTCCTTCATTTTTACCTCACACTCTCTTCCTAGTGTTCTTGATCCTCTTCCTGTTTCATGCCACACAGTCTACCCATGTAACCTCATCTACCCTAGATTAGAATTATTCCCTATAACTGGATATATTTTGTTACGGTTTGGATAACGAGGTGACCCTCTAAAGCTCCTGTGTTAAGGCAGGAATGTTTAGAGGTGAAATGATTGGATTGTGAGAGCTGTAACCTACTCAGTCCATCCTGGTTTAAATGGACTAACTGGGTGGTAACTGTAGGCAAGTGGGGCATGACTGGAGTAGGAGGATTACTGGGATGTGCCCCTGGACAAATTCATCTTCCCTGTGGTCCCTTCCCCTTTCTCTTCCTCTCTCTGCTTTCCAGCCTCCAGGAGCTGAGTAGTTTCCCTCCACTGCACCCTTCCACCATGATGGTCTGTCTCATCTTGGGCCCAGAGCAATGGAGTTGGCTCACTAAACCTCTTTAGACCATGAGCCAAAAGAAACTTTTCCTCCTCCAAGTTTTTCTTGACAGGTATTTTGGTCACAGTGACAAAAAGCTGATAACACATATTTCACCTGTTTTGCTTTTTTTCTTGGCCCTGATGAGGATATACAGGTGTCCCTCCTGATATCTCTACTGAGTTGTGTCCCACATTCCTCAGCTGATCTAAACTGAATTATATTCTTCCCTCCAATTCCTTCTCCCTCCGTATTCCTCATCTCAGTGATGGCATTATCATCTGCCTTATCTTCCAAATCAGAGGCCTGGGAATCATCCTGTATCTCCATACCAGTCTGTGCTGGCAGTTTTTCATCATAAATGCTTTGGAATTACCTCCCCGCTGCCTCTATTGCCCTCATCCAGATTCTCATCAAGCCACTCCTTGAAAAAGCTTTCTAGTGGGTTCTTGACCTCCAGTAGAACCCATCTGACCCGTCCTCCCTGCAGCAAATAGAGTTGATATACTTTGAGTGTGGCCCCTAAAGTTCATGTGTTGGAAAATCAGTCCTCAGTGCATCCATGTTGGGCCATCAGGCCTAACAAAAGTTTATTAGGACATGAGGGCTCTGCCCTCATGAATCCATTAATGTCATTACCATGGAAGTGGGTTAATTATTGAGAAAGTGGACTTGTTATGAAAGTGAGTTTGGCTCCCTTTTGCTTTCTGGTGCCCTCTTGCCCTTCCGCTTTCTGCCATGGAATGATACAGCAAGAATACCCTCACCAGAAACTACCCCTTGGACTTCCCAGCCTCCAGAACTATAAGAAATACTTCTCTGTTCTTTGTAAAATTCCCAGTTAGTGTATTCTATTAGAACAACACAAACAGACTAAGACAGCTGTTTTGAAACATACTTGATTGCATTGCTTAACCATTCAAATTCCCCTAGCTGCAGGTGGGAGTGTGAATTCCAAAGGACACCACACAAAGTTCTGTGGTGTGCACCTTGTCTCTCTCCTGACTCAGTTTTTGCTGCTTCCCTGTTTGTTTCTCTTTTTCAGCTGTTTGTGCAGCCTGATGGATCTGATTTCAAAGCAGAGACCTGGATATTCCTCTGGGTCCCAGGACTCTCAGCCTCAGCCCTCAGAATCCTTTAATCATTTTCAGTCTACTAACCTGTTTTAAAAGAGACTGACTGCATTTATGAGGCAATAGTTAACTCATTCCTTCATTTTTGGGGAAAGATATATGTATACGTAAATTTCACTGAATTCTACGTGAACCGAGACTTTTCATCACACTGTATTTCCAATTCTGTTGAAGAAATATAAATTTTTACATTGGCCTGTGTGGATCTGTCCTGGATAAATCTACTATTTCTAGTCACCTTTTTAAAGAAATGAAAAATAGTTCAAGTGTTCTCTAGGAGTTCAGAGACCTGGCATGGAACAGATCGAGTTCTGCCTGAGAAAGAGGCTCTGGTGGCCTCCAGTCAGGCAGCCTCTGAAGGGCTCCTGATGTCTTTCTTAAGGACTTTGGTGTGCTTTGGCCTCATTTTCTAATTCAGAGCTGCCCTTGTTTATGCCTCTGTGCTAAAAACTATAGCCCTTCATTTTGGAGACAAAAGCTTCCACTCAATAAACCGCCTTTTTAGCAGGTACTATGCAGCTGACGCTAGCGAGGAAGAGGAAAGTGTGACCTGAAGATTTTGTACGCAGCTCACAGACAAAACCCATGACTGTTCACGGGACCTCAATGTCCTAATTGCTGTCTCCTGAGCAGATGGCTTACTCCAGTGGTGTTAAGGTTACAGGAGAGTTTTTGCTATTAACACCCAGTTGCAGCAAGAGTGCCCCATACCTCCCCACCCCCCATTAGAGTAGTTCGTTGCTTGGATTTTTATCTCTCTCCCTCACACCTCAAGTTAAATTTAGACATTTGAGGTTTCAGTTGCTCAACACAGTCTGTGGGTGGGCTCTGGGAAGTGTCAGTCATTCATTTGTGGATCCCACTAATATTTGAGCACTAAGCAATTTGTGATGACTATGAGGGATACAGCCCCTGTCCTCATCCAGTGCACAGTATGATAAAGTATGTTAATAACAATAAAATGTGAAGAGTAGGTTTAAGAAAGTGAGCTTGCTGCCATCTGGAGATAGGTTGACAGGGAGCAGGACTGGAGAAAGGAGACCCTTCGAAGGCCACTGGTGTGTCCTTTCTAGCTATCTCAGCTGCCAAAGCTCACCAGGCTGCAAGGTCTGCAGGCAGGGTTTCTGGCTATGCAACTTGGAGCATAATAATCACACTTCACCAAATATTCTTTGAATCCTTTTATCGTGCCAGATATGGTGATAGGAATTGGCAAGTTAGAATTAGCATTAGATTTGAAAGCAGAAGACCCAGGTTCCAAATGTGCTTGGCACATTACCTGTGTGAATTTAAAAGAAAAAAAAAAAAAAGGTAAGAATAAAGCTCTGTGTTACGGTCGCTGAGATGCTACCACAGGATGAAGCGGATTCACACACAGGTCCATGGGTCCACTTACCAAATTCTTCTATGCTAAATAAGACACAGGCAAGAATTCAAGAAGGCACAGGAACTGTGGCTTCTGGGCAGACGTTAACTATGGGAAAAAGCAGTTCCCTGCTGTGTTCTCCCAGTCCTGTCTCCTCAGAGGCAGCCACTTTCAAAACTCAGACTGACCACAGGTCTACCTCCAGGCTCCTAGATTGTCTGCTTATACTGGTATTTCTTGATTTATAAAATCTGAATGCTAAAAATATTAGACATTATCTATAGACTTCAAAATACTGATAATAATGGCAGTTCCCTTCCCTAATTCCTATTTGTCCTTCTGTCAATTGTCTCCAATTTTTCTTTAAACCAACAGTTGTTGTCTATATTATGACTTTGTAAGTTCTATTCACTGTTAAGGCAAAAAAACACACTAAGATAACATAACATTTCCTTTATTTTTTTAACGGCTTTTTGTTTTCCCAAGAATTAACAATCACTTTATTGTTGTTTTGTTTTACAGTATTTTCTGTGTCTCTCTAATTCTTTCCTCTATCTCCAAAAGAATTTGAAATCTTTCTTGCTGTCATTTTCCATGTGGACAGATGCAACCAATAATCCATCACTGTCTTTTTTTCCCCTGTAGCCATCCTTCCTGGCGCCCTCTGATCACCATTCCAGTGGGGATTGGCTTTTCTCTAGGTCTTCTACCCAGTTATCTTGATATTTGACAGTTCTGCTGTGTTGCCTTCCCTGTATTCTGAATCCAAGTCCCCCCATTTTTTGGATTATGCTTGATATTTATGGGGCATATTTTTTAGCAGCTTCCTGAGTAAAGGGGGTGTGAGGGAAATATTTGGGAATTTGACAGTTCCAATATATTTTCCCCTGCTACTTTTCACACTTAGCTGATAGCATGGTGAAGCATAGAATTTTAAGTTAAAGTCACTTCCCTCGGAATTTTGAAGATATCACTACTCCATGGTCACTTTCTAGTATCGTCGATAAGAAGTCTGATGCCGCCCAGTCTTCTGTCAATGACCTGGCCTCTCCCTTCTCCATCCTTCCACACTTAGGCTCTTCTCTTTATTTCTGGTTCTTTGAGATTTTCCAATAGTGTACGTGGTAATGGAAGTTTGATTATTTATTGTGGCCTTGTCAGTTTGGAGGCTCATGACTAATCTCTGGGATTTTCTTATTTTTTTTTCTTTGGTTATTTCCTCCTCTTCATTTGCTCTCTTCTTTCTGGATTTCCTGTAAGTTGGATGCTGGAGCTCCTAGGCTGATCCTTAAATGATCTTATCTTCTTTTCTAATTTTTAAAAAATTCTGCCTTTTTGGTTTTCTTTTTACAGAGATGTCTACAACTTTCCTTCCAAAGTTTTTGTTGAAGTTTTTTCAACTACCATCTTTTAATTACTAAGAACTCTTTCTCTGTTTCTTTTTAAAAGAGCTTGTATGGATGCATTATATTCTCTTACATCACTGAGACTATTATTGTGATATTTCTTCCTGCATTGTTTCATATTTCTTCATGCTTGTCTTTCGAACTGGAGCTTCCTTGACCATTTGTAGTTAAGACTGAAACAAGAAGGGAAGCTCTGTTTTGTGGGTGATCCTTGTCAATTCCTATCACTGAAGATGGATTGGGCTAAAATCTAGCCATTTCACTGGGGTGGGTGGAATGAGGAATGGTGTCTCATTGTCCATATTTGGAGCTTCCAAAGAGTCAACCTCTCCTCTCCTACTACAGTGGGGGAAAGGGAGGTCACCAGGAGGCCCCATTCAGGAGAGAGGAGCAGGGGTCTAATTGTTCCTGAACACATTTCAGTCAGTCTCTATTTTCAGCCCCATACCTCCCCACACACCTCTGGGCTTTGATACTCCCACTTTCCTGGGCTTCTGTGACTTTCTGGTGCCCATTACTTACTCCTTCTTGCTCACTCCTTTATCCACTTCCCATTTTCTAGTAAAAGCAGAACAGTGTTTTTGCATTGTTGCTTCTCCTGTCTTCTGTGCTGTTGGGGGATTCTGCTGTGTTTTAATGCTTTCTTCTTATGTCAGTGGAGTTTTGGGAAGGAAGAAAAAGTAATCGAGTGTTCAGTCTGCTGTGTTCGACTGGAAGCCCTGATTTCATTTCAAATTGTTTTGGAATAATTTTGTTAATAGCCTGCAGCATAGTAGGACCAAACACTAAGTGGTTCACATGTATATACTGGTAGAATCCTCCTGCTTGCCCACTGAGGAAGTGCTGATAGTCCCAGTTTACAGGGGAGGAAACAGGTGGAGGAGGGTTAGTGACTCAGAGCAGAGAACGGTGGGGTCTGGGCAGAAGTTCCAAAAGTTCACGCCTTAACCCCTGCCCCAGGGTGCTGCCTCTCCAGAGGGAGGGTGTGCCTGTGTGCATGTGTGAACCAGGGTGTACTCACCATAACAGCTGAGGTTAGAGTTGGTGCCTGGGAGGGATGATATTATTTTATGGAGAGGAAGGAAGAGTGTACACAGCTATGAAAGGAGAGGCCAAAGGAAAATGAGTTGGCCAAGATCCTTTGAGTGACCCTGCCCCAGGATAGAGGCTAACCCCTGCCCTTCCCAGGACAGCAACGTAGGCAGGGTGTCTTGGGTGGTCTGTTGGGCCATGTCCACTTGGGTGGCAAGAGCAATTGGCCATGGAGTGAGCATTGGGGTAGGAACATGGCAGAAGGTAGCCATTGTAAGGCACCCTTAGGATGCCCCCCACACACATACACCTTTGCTGGAGGGAGATACAAAGGACAGGGGTAAAAGAGGGAGGGATCAAGCTTCAGACTGAAGCCTTGGGAGGAGGTTTTAACCCTGGTTCTAGTTCCCTACTATACAGACTTTGTTGATCAGCTTTTTAGGACTCCGACCAAAATAACTGATAAGAACAACTTAGAGGAGGAAAAGTTTATTTTGAGCTCATGGTTTCAGAGGTTCAGTCCATGAACCAATTTCATTGCTCTGGGCCTGGGGTGATATGGAACATCATTACAACCATGGCTAAAGGCCACAGCGAAGGAAAACTGCTCACCTCATCGTGGCAAAGAAGCAGAGAGAGATCTGAGAGCAGGAGGAACTGCAGGAAAGATGCACCCTTCCAGGGCACACCCCCCAGTGATCGCCTCCTCCAGCCATGTCCCACCTGCCTACAGTTACCACCCTTGTCAGTCCGTTCAAACTAGGATGGACTGGTTAGGTTACTGTCCTGATAATCCAATCATTTCAGCTCTAAATATTCCTGCACTAACAGGAGCTTTTGGGGGACACTTCATATCTAGATCATAACACTCGTCCTGAGGGAGAGGTTTGTTCATGGAGGTTCTATCTTCTGTGACTACATTTGATCACCAGGGATTGCAGAAGTACTCACTGAAGGTTAGGCCATGTTTTAGTGCTTGGGATATATATTTTAAAGTCTCAAATCCAAATTACAGCATAAAAAATAACTAACAACCTCAAGTTCAAATGGATAGATCCTAAGAAACCTTATATATCTCCATGCAATGGACTAGGAAGGTTAGTATGAGGTAATGCTCAGGCCTGGAAGTTGTTATCAATACCAGCAACAGTAAATATCCAATTTTTGCAAGAGAGTGTACTGAAGTAATTTAATCCCTCTGATGCTTATTGGAATTCAGGTACCATGTCTCAATATAGATATGTCATTTATACATATAATATCTTCTGTAGATATACGGGTATATGGGCACGTATAAAACAAGTTGCTTTGAGGTAGCCCAGCCATGCTTCCTAATAGCACGCTCCAAATATTTTATGAACCACATCATATGTATTTTATGGCCACATAGAGTGTTCCTGACACACTACCTTGACTGCTGTTTCACTTAGCATTTGGCTTTTGCCCAAGAAGACTAGAATTCAGAAGCTGGAGAGTGGGAGGGCTTGTAAAGAGTGCCACACAGGTGGCTCTTTGCCCTGTTACTCAGTCTTCTCTGCACGTGTTCAGGGACGCCCTCTAGAACAGTCGTATTGGGATTCCATGAAGCAGAAGGCAGGCGGAAGGTCAGGAGATGAGGGGATGGGAAGCTGGAATGTCACCGTGGTCCTTTACAAGTAATGAAGGACTTGTTTGCTGCTTCATCTGTTGGTAGCTATCTCGTTGTCACCCCTGCTTTTGTTTTCAGTACAACCCTGGCATTTTGATGTTGCTGTTGGGTTTGTGGGGTGCGTTCTTGGAGAATGTGGATGAGATCGTGTGCCTGCTTTAGCATCTCTTGGTCGTCACTGGCAGGCGGGGGTGCAAACTCCTGGGGGTCCTCAGCCCAAACCCTGCCTGTGGGAGCAGATGGCCTGGTCAGATGGAGTCTTTCCAGCCAGGTTACAAGAGGCACACAAGGTCCTGTGAGTTGAGGCCTCGCTCAGTGTGTGAGTTTGTCAGGAGAGTTGCAGTTGAAAGTGGTAGGCCCTGAGAACCTCATTTTTCCACCCTGTGAAGATAGTATCAAAGGCCTTGGAAATCAGCCGTGGGCTTTTAAGTAGGCCATGTGGCATGATGGTAATTGCCAGGCCATGCTTGCATTTGTTCTTCAGAGGCCCTTTTGTCATGCTCAGCCCCAACCACAAGGGGACACGGGTTCAGCTGTTTTTGCTGGAAATGACAAAGCTTTGTTGGCACACAAGGTTTCACAGCTGGCTTGGAATGGAAAGATTAAAGAAAAAAGGTAAAGCTTGCATTTGGGACCTCAGTAGCTCAGGGTGATGGTTACATGCTAAGGAGCCAGTCTCTCTGTGATATGGGAATGGGAAAGAACTTATGAACTCAAACACCACCACATCGGAGACTAAGTCACTGCCATTATTGCTCTTTGGAGGATTGACATTCATCACTGAAAGGAG
The DNA here is from genome assembly GCF_902686445.1 of Sciurus carolinensis. Lineage (NCBI taxonomy): Eukaryota > Metazoa > Chordata > Mammalia > Rodentia > Sciuridae > Sciurus > Sciurus carolinensis. Next base: position 68,320,355 of record NC_062224.1, read on the forward strand.
CAGTTAGAATCACTAATGCCATCAGGGAGAACAGTCCGGATCTGATGTCCAAGTGTAAGCAAACGAGTTAGCAGGTGACCTGAGGGTGGATTCATTAAAAGGCTTGGACAGGCCTGTGTGGAGAAATGCCCTTGATGGCAGCCAGTCAGTGACACAGCAGCTGCATCTCTGGCAGTGGTTAGGACAATGGGAAGTGGGAAAGGGGAGGACGTGACAAACGTGGTGTGTGGGTACCAGGCATTTTATTAGAACAAAGATCTCCACTCGCCGTTTGGCATCACTCCTCCCTCCTTTCCTTTCCCCAGGCCATCCTTCCATCTTTTGCTTCTAATAGCTACGTACTTCTGTGACATAGATGCTATACCTTGTGACGTGGAGCTGTCCCACCAGAGGACTCTCTGTTTTTACATGAAACTCGCCAACTATGGTGAAAAGTACCATGAGATTAAATGCTGCAATCAATTGTGTCTACAATCTGTTTGCTTGAATTCGTCTTCACTGTACTTGAACTCCGTGGCTCCTGTTGCCTGGGGCGCTAACTGTACATTAGCTGCATGAGGCTGGAGACACGCAGTTTTGTTTCTATTAATGCCAGGAGAAAGAGAAAGTTAAAAGCAGTAACTAAGACAAATGGTGTTGTTATTGGCAGATATTCCTTTTGCTGTCGACTAACCTGTTTTATTTTTGTTAGTGTGGACGTTATTTTCTCGTTTGTTGTTTTTTGAGTCTCCTTGGTTAAGACTTAACATTCGATGAAATAGGTAATGAGGGTCCTAGGAAAGAATAAAGATATTTCAGCAGTACTTGGAAAGCATATTAAGCAGTTGAGAGAACGAAGGCCTGGGGAATTTTCCAAACAGAAAACTTTTATTTCTTAAATATGAAGGGAGAACAGTGATATGTGGATTGTGGTTTAGTCAGAAATCTAACCCTTCAAGTTTTGGACCTTTTATAGCTTTCCCTTGCTACAGAATGCCAGTGTGCTTTTAATTTAGTGGTGGCAGTGGAGAAATTGCAAAACCTCCCCAGCTGAGGACGTGCTTAGGAATCGAATGAGTGTGATAATGAGGATGAATGTGAGTTGCTTTTCCAAAAAAAATAAGAGTAAGTTGTAGCAGCATGCATGAAGGAAGAAAAGTGTCCCTCCTTTCCTCCCTCCTGTGTTATCCATCCATCTGTCCTGCCTGCCTGCCATCCATCCATCCATCCATCCATCCATCCATCCATTCACTATGTCAACTTTCATGGAGCGCCACCATGTGAAAGTCCCAGGGGTAAGGACTTTAGGGATGCAACACTAAACCAGGAGTGTATGTCTCCCTGGAGCTGAGAGTAACAGGTGAGCACAGAACACAATGACTATGAAATAGAGAAAGCAAAAAGGGAATATTTAAATGAAGTACCAGGGAACGTTGAAGAAGGGCAAGTTGTGACTTTGGGACAAAGGACATTGAACTTGGATTTAGAATGTGAATACATGGGGAAAGACAGGACAAGTTTAAGCAAAGATGCTTCCTTTTGTTCTTGGAATTAGATTATAAATTTTGCTGGGCGTGGTGGGGGATACCTGTAATCCCAGCAGTTTGGGAGACTGAGACAGGATTTCATGTTCAAGACCAGCCTCAGCAACTTGGTGAGTCCCTAAGTAACTTAGTGAGATCCTGTCTAAAAATAAAAAACAAAAAGGGTTGGGGACCTAGCTCAGTGGTGAAGCACCCCTAAGTTAAATCTCCAGTACCCCCTCCTCCAAAATAAGTTTATAAGTCAGAACAGACAATCCACAGTTATATCCTTACTCATTTTTGATCCAGAATAGGATACCTTGGGTCATGAAAGTCACTGATAATCCCACAGTGTTATCAGCATGTGAATTTAACCTTCTCCTTGAGTGTAAATGCGAAACTGGACTTAACTCCATTTTCCCACTTTCTTTATATTCACTGATAGGATGTTGAATTAAGTGGAAATTTTCCCCACAGTACCATGAGCTGGAAAAGAAGGGAATAGGCTTGTGGGTGGGAGGTGCCCTGAGTACAAGGACAGAACTGTCAACTTGAGACCATGAATGTCAGTGGTCAGAACTGAACACAGAGCCTGATTTTTGCCTTCTTGGCACTGTGCTGTCCAGTGACATATGGGCCTTGTGAATGTAGGATGGTGCTAGTGGTCATCAAACTCCCAGCCAAAATAAAAGTTTGTAGAGTAGTGGTAGGTGAGATATCTCTACATCCAGGAATTGGACCAGGGATCCTAATCTGACCCTGGGTGGTAGAATCCCTGATGGAGCCAGCTGGTTGAGGAGCTCTGAGCTGTGGCTGTCAACATGTGGGCCTGGCAGTAGTGACTAAACCAGGTAGCACCCAGTGTACCCGGCAGACACTGCTGGGGTCAGCACTGGGGGGAATAATGAGGGACTCATGAGAAAGCTGAAGGACACAGTAGCAGTAGCATTCATTGTTTTCCGTCACTGGAGTAGGTACCTGGAGTCCTTGAATGGTGTGGGCAGTCAGGTGGGAAAAATAAACACAGAGGAACATTTTGACAGGGAGGAATCCCTGATAAGTGTCAGAGGAACTGGGAACTTTTCAAGAAGAGAATAGATGGATTCTCTATTCAGAGCCATTCAGACAACCCTGCCTGAGTATTGAAATGACCAGAATAGGAAGGGGGGAGTGGGTCTGAGTCCTGACCCACCTACTGTGAGATCGTAAGGAAGATACTTAACATCTCACAGCCTCTTCTTCCTTATCCCTAAAATAGAGGATGTACAGACTCAAGAGGAAGAACTAAATGAGACACTGTACCTGAGAGTTGTTCACAAAACATGCACAGTCAAGGTAAGGTGTGTTATTAATGGTCGTGCTTGGACATTTTGACATTTGATTATCATGTCCAGGAACAGAGGTGAAAAATGCCAAGTTTTTTAAACAACATTTTTGTTTTGAGAACACTAATTACTAATGGCAGATGGCATTACACCTGTTGTGTTGTCTCTGTCCAATCCTGAGCACAGAGGAAAGATTGCTTTTGTGCATGAAGGGATTGGAGGTGGCCACTGAGAACTCTTCTCTCCTGTACTCTTCCCTGTGGACCAGTGCCAAACATGAAATTACCCCTCAAGGAGATATATTTTCAGCAGGCTGGTGCTTTCAAATGATCAAGTGTGACCAAGAAGACCTTGTATGTAAATGTACAGCTTATTGAACCTTTGAGGTGGTGACAATTCCCTCTGATAGGCCTATGTGAATGGTACTCATCCCCGGGGTACAAGGAGAGAAGTTCTGCTCCTCATGCCCAGATCTGGGATGGAACCTCATCCGCCTTTTTCCAAATGCATGAAATCTCCCTGTGGGCTGGCAGTGACCTTGTCCCCTTGTTGAGTTATCAGAACCGTGGAGTAAGCAGGATCTAGCGCCATTCTCTGGGAGCTCTCTCAGCCTTGTGACCCAAGTGAGGGAGTCACACAGTCAGGTTTGAACCATATAATAGAAAAGCCACTTCCTCTTGCTGTCTGTGGCGTATGTGTGAAGTCAGGATGTTTTGAACCTGGTATAAAACAGATTGTGCACCTTGATGAAGCTTGTTATGAGTAGTCTTTCCTTAGAAATTTGTAGAAATAACTGAATGTCCAGTAATAATCTCCTCATCATTCTTTGGGTGATAGAGAGACAAGACAAAGAGTCATGTCTTTTTTGTTTGTTTGTTTTTGGTGATGGGGGTAGAACTCGGCCTCGCACATGCTAGGCAAGAGCTCTGCAACTAAGCTACATCCCCAGCCCAAGACTCATGTTTTTTCTTATGGCTAAATTCAATCAAATGATAATGTTATTTGGGAATTCTTTTATTTCTTGATATGTTCTTGTTCATTTATTTAAATAAAGACCTCAGCACATGGGAGGGTTTTCTTGCCCTCTGGGAAAGACAGTAAAGAAGAGATACCAATGCCAAGTCACATAATGAGAAGCGACTTTCATTCCAGTCCTGGTTGGGCATGGAAACCACTCAGACTTCTGAATGCCTGGGTTTCTTTCCTCTCTTGGAAATGTGAAGACACAGGAGTCATAGACTCATCTCAAGTGCACAGTGGAGTGTGTCATAGAGACAGTCACACAAGTGAAGCACCTACACTAGAGCGCAGTGCCTCAGTGCCTTGATCCCTGGTGGGCTGGGGGAACATGGTGATGTGTTTACAAAGACCCAGTGGGGAGAACAGCAAATACAGGTACGTAGACCATGCCTGCGGGTTCTGCCCATGAGTGCCCAACACCTCTTCACTCATTCAGATGGAGACCTGTTCAGTCTGGCTCTCCCAAGTGCTGGGACAGGTGGCATCTCCTCAGCCTAGAGGAAGTCTGCAGTCCTTCTTAAAGAAGGTTTGCTGCCTTGCTAGTTTCGGGTGTCCTTTAAAGTTCACTTGGAGGTGGAGTCTGGAAAGGGAAATATCTGCACTCTGGACTCATCTCCAGAGGAGAAAGGCAAAGTGCAGTTGTGTTTTATTGATCCAACATCTTTGGAGGAGTGGTACATTCCATGGAAATAAATTTTTCATAAGCCAAGTTTTAATCCTTTAAAAATAACCATTTTGGACCTGAGTGTAGCTCTGTGGTTGAGTGCTTGCCTAACATGGGTGAGGCTCTAGGTTTGATAATTTCCAACACTGCAAAAAAATAAGTAAATAAAAACAAAAAAAACAATTTAGATGGAGTCCTTCTAAAACATGTATTTCTCTACTTTCTTTAATAGAGAAATCTTCATATCTTGGGTTTTGTTATGAACAGTCACCCTTATGTGATTCTATGTTAGTGACAGTCTCATTAGACATGACCCCAGAAAGCTGTGCCTCTGTATAGTACTTATAGCTTCGATTCTGTGTTTTGCTTTTTTTTCTTTCTGACCATCTGTAAGCTGTCACTTGCTTCCTAAGTGCCTAAGCTCAGTTTACCTTCATAAGCATTTATTTGTGCCTGCCATGTGCCAGCAGCTATATTAGGAATTGGAATCACAAATGGGATGTGGTGGGATGGGGGAAATTTGAAACTTACACACTGAATATAAGTGTGACAAAAATATGAATAAGAAAGTTGCATCCTTTACTTACCGTAGCTTTTCATGTGGCACTGAAGTCACTCTTTAAATGTATTTCCCTTATGCTGAATTAGTTGCTTTGGGTAAGCTCACGCTCTTTTGATAATCATTTGAGCAAATTAATTGCAGGTTTAGACCTTCTATCTGGGCTGTTGGCACCAGGCTTGGAGTCCTCAGCCAGCATGACTCTTGGTCTTGAGATCTCTTGGCGTGGCCACCTACCAACTGTTCCTTCTCACTGAGTCTCAGCCTCATTATCTACTTTGCCCCTTGCCCGGGTGGTTGTATTATCAGATTTCCATTACTATAACAAAATATATGAGGTTGGGTACTTTTAAAGAGAAGAGGCCTGTTTGGATCACAGTTTTGGAGGTTTAAAGTCCAAGATCGGGCAGCCCCACATGTGCAGCCTCTGTTAATGGTCTCACGGTGGATGGCATCATGGTAGGAGTACGAGTAGAAGAGAGAAATCAAATCACCAGATAGGAAGTCAGAATGAGACACTAAGAACCCACCATCCCTTCCAACAGCATGCACCTCTGTCAACCAAAGAACTTCCCCCTAAACCCCAGTCTTAAAGGTTCCACTGGGATCCAAGCCTCCAACACATGAATCTCTGGGGTACAAACTGCATCTAAAACAGCAGTGGTCCTCCCCGCAGCTTAGCTATGGAGCCCTCTTTCTTCTCTCCAGAGCAACCTTTAGGCAGGCCTGCTGACTCTTTTCAGTTACCTTACATGTCTTCCACTGGATCCCTTCATGCCATGGAAGCCAAGGCCCCTCGGGGTGTTCTCTTAGGCCCCTGTCAATCAGAGCCATATGCATCCCCACTTTCTTTCTGTTGTGGACATCTCATTTTGGTGCGGAGACATTTGCACAATGGTTCTCTGCACCCAGAATCTTAAAAGAATGCAGAAAACAAGCACTCTTGGCTTTTAGCTTCTTCCCTTAACTCCACTTCTTCCTTCCTTTTTCCTCTTCTTCCTTTCCTTCCTTTTCCCCTTCCTTCCCCTCCTCATCTTGAGGATTGGCACCCAGGACCAGACAAGCAGGTACATGGAACTTCCCTGCAGTACCACTACTGAAGGAGGGCGGCAGGGCCTTACCTTCTTCTGCCTGGTGGGGGCAGGTGACAGCCTTTCTCCACCATACCCTCCTTCTCTCTGTGGTCTCCTTGGTGTTGTGCTTCCCAGGGGAAGTTCTAGTTGTAATTATGTGAAGGCCGCAGGGAACACGATTATAAGGGAATGAAAAATACATCAGTTTAATATTTTCAAAATATTGTTCCAATGATACAAACATAAATAAAACATGGTCTCTGTCCTTGAAAATCTTACTCTAGTGAAGGAGACGAATTTGTGACTGAAATTTTCAGAATGATTTGGAAAATGCACGTCTCCTGTCACAGTGTCCTCTGCTCCCTGCATCACACGCACACACGTATGCACGACCTACCCAGGCCAAGTACCCTTATGATCTGCATATGGCATTGCCACCTCTTAGCTTTGTCTCACAATTACTTTTGTACAGATTTGAACTTCTAGAGGGCAGGGGCCTTGTGAGTTTTCCAGCACTTGGCACAATGTCCTATTTTCATTTTTTTTTTTTTAAAGTGTTAAGTCTTGTGCAACATATAACATCGTGTTTGACACTGAGGTTGCAAAGATAAATGGAACATGAAATTTTAGAAACTTGCCTTGTAGATAAAGGTTCTCAACAGAATTCAACAGGTCTGTAAACTTAGGTGGGGAAAAATCTTTTTATTTTCAGAAATTTCTAGTTAAAGTTCAGTCTTTACTTGTGGAGGTAGAAAATTGACCAGAGTAATCTTGACAGTCCCATGACATTGTTATCAATAGAAATCACAGATATTTTCATATCACCTACAGTTATTGTCTGTATTTCAAAATATCATTTATATTCATCACTGCTTTGATATTAGGGTAATTCTTAGATACAACATATTATTTGATGTATTAATGAAGAAGTACATATATCACCATATCGCAGATCTGTTTGCTTTAAGTATTTTGATAATGGTGTTGCAATATAAATTTGCTTTAAAATTCTATGCATTTTATTTTATGCATTTAAAAATATTGTTCTGAGAAGGGGTTCATGGGCTTCACTAGATTGCCACAGAGACTCATCATATGAAAAAGTTTGGAATATCTGATCTTGTTGGGTCAACGAATACATGATTAAATAATCCCAGCAATATAGAAAGTTCTAGACTAGTGATATAAACAGGACATTAGGGAGTCAACGAGGGAGAGGTGAATGTGCTACTCAGAGAAGTCCACCGAGACTCTGCAGAAGAGATGAAGGTCATAAAGATGATGATGATGGTCAGCACCTATTGATGACTTACCACATACCATTTAGGAGTCTAAATACTTTGTATATAACATCTTTAAACCCCTGAATAGCCCTTGGAGGTAAGCACTTACCTAGGAGGTATACATCCCCATATTACAGATGAGGAAACTGAGACATAGAGGGGTTAATTGATTTGCTTCATGCATTTATGTAGAAATTGACTGACTTGGGGTCATGCAGACCTGCGTTTTTCTCTGCCTCCTCAAAGATGGAGGCAAAGCAGGAAGGAATGCTCAGAGCTGGTAGCTGAGCCCAGAGCAGGGCTCACTCCTCCCTGGCCATGTGTGTCAGTTTTGTTTCAGAGGGTGGTGAGTCTTGTGGAGTTGGGCAACATCCTGATCAGAGGGGAAGGGGGCTATGATGAAAAGGCACCTGGAACTCTAGGACCCTTTGACCCAGAAGTTAAGGCATGAGAAAGGTCATGAATGACATTGATAACATGGTGTCACATGTGGAACTTGGAAGAAGTAGATTGAGGAAAAACTTAAAGACCTACCACTTCATATAGGAGTTCCTGTGTGTTTAAATGGTTTCAAGAGTTAAGGCAAATTGGTGAGTGTCAGAGTTGCTAGTGGAGCTGGGTCTGTGACTTGGGACACAGGCCTGTGGAGATGAGGCTCTGTCCTCAGACTGCTGTTCCTGAGCTCAGGGCCCGCCCTTTATACAAAGATACTTTGTATAAAGGTAGTGTTTCCCTGACTCAAAGACTGCAAGAGAATGGTTCCCTCTCCTTTGGGTGAGTTGCAAGGAGCTAAAGGCAGTTACATTCATCAGCTTCCTTTATTTTTGAAATTCTCCCTGCAGGTCTGCCACCCATTGGTCTACTGCACCAGGGAGATGTTTATGTTAGCAGGCAAACTCATTGCCCCCCACTTGTGTCTAACCAGATATCCATGGGAGCCTCTGAATGAGGACAGCTGTGTCCATGTCTGTGGGAATATCTGTCCATTTAGATGTTCATAGGGGCCCCAGGAAGCAGAAGGGCATAGCCACCCTAGGTATAAAATAAGAGGGGGCTCCTATGTCCCAGGCTTCTTCTGTGTGCTGAGTGCATTTTTGCTCACAGGCACAGGGCTTCTTAAATACCAGCCCATTCTCACCTTCCCTCCCCCACTGATGACATACAAACAAGACAGGGCAGATACCACGTGAGCCATTGCTGTCTCTTGTAGACTTGTGAAATTCATTAAGATGGTGGGGACAGAAAGAGGAGTTGAAAATAGCTTTTCCTGCTCTCACATTTTTTTCTAAAGGACAGAAATGGAACTCCTAGAAGGAATAATTTTTAAAACTCTGTCCTGGATGGGAGGGACAAAGGGAAGCCATTGCAAGCTACCAAGGCATCTGTGCATTGGGCATGACCCTGACTCTCACTCTGTTCTTCATTTAATCTTCACAACTCACTGAATATTCACCTGGATTTGCTCGTGAGAAAAAATGGAGTCATAGAAGGAAAGAAAGAACCTTGTCCAACCAAGACCTCCTTGCTAATTAAGTGGCAGAACTGGTCTCGGGATGATGTCTCATCAGCTGGAAGTCCTTACCTTTCTCATCAATACTTCCACACTGCAAAGGTCAAGGGGCATCTCTAAGCATATTGCATCTTTGTTTTCTTTGGTAGTTGGAAACGTCAGTATGAAGTTTTTTTTTTATTTTATTGACAAACAGAAAGAACCATGGATTAAAATCTGCAAGAGGAAAACTTTCCCTAGGAGAGAAGTTGATGCTGTTGAAAGAACAGCTTTATTCCCTCCTACCAGTGAAAACCAGCTGTGCTCCCTGTTGCTGCACGTGTTGGCTTGTGGGTGAATTTCCAGCCTGGTTCTGTGTGGATGTGCGTGAACCTGCGGTGGAGGAAGAGCCGTCTCGTGAGGAGGTTGTTAACCCAGCCTGATGAGAGGGCAGAGCATGCTGCACTCTCTGATCTGAGAGTGATCAGAAGGCTGAGTAGGAAAGAGCTCCTGGTGAAGTCTAGGCAACTTGGCACAGTCACAGCCAAGCAGATCTGGAGCAAATGTGTTTCTTGGCCTCATGGTAAACATTGATTTGAGTGTTGTTGTTGTTGTTGTTGTTTAATATCCTTCTGGGAATAAAGAAGAATTGTGAGCTATTTGTAAAGACCACCTCCCCAAGTTTCTTAGGTACTTTCTGAAAAACTAAATGGAATTTCAGGACAAAATCTTTTCAGAACCAAACTGAGGTATGAGAAAACTCAAGACTCACTTGGAGGCCTTCCTCTCCCTGCCCACCCTGAGGTAACTGCTGCCCCTTACAAAGTCCACTGCCAGTCCCTCATCTTCCCCAGGCCTGCCTCCTCTCCACAGGCACATGTCCCTGCCTCACCTGCCCTCCCTCCCCTGCTTCGGTCAACCAAATTCTATAGTTCAAGACCTTGAGTGGTGGAAACTATGTGCTGGGAGATGTAGGGGACCAGATGAACCAGCATTCAGATTCTGGCCCTGTGACCTCCTAACTCTGTGGCCCTGGACAAGTGACTTCACTTCTCTGAGATTCTGTTTCCTTGCTTGGAAACAGAGTGTGTGGTGGTGAGTCCTGGCCTCACATTTGCCCTCCACTGGGCATGGCACTGACCCGGTAGGTACATCCTGGATGTGGCAGAAGCCTCTTTGAAGGGGGAGTGAGGAGCTGGGGCAGACTCATCCTCAGAGAAGTGGAAGGATGAGGTTGGTGGGCTTCTCCGATGGCAGTGTGAGGGCATGGAGAGTCCCATGACTGCCTGGTGTCTCCCCTGGCTCCCCCGTTCCCACCCTCTACTCCCACTCCCACTGCCCTTTCTCCAGATTTCAGTCTGGCTGGGAGTGTGGAGGCAGTTCTAAGAGAAGAACGCCGTCCAATGGAATCCCATAGGCCATGGCCTCCCAGGAGAATGGTATAAAGGGAGGGAGAGACGTCCTCCCATTGGTGCTGGTCCCTGGTTGCTGGATCAATGCATGAACGAAGTCCCTTTCCTTCCCCACCGACTTTACCTTGGCTTGGATCTTAACATTTTTGCAGGTCATTCTGTGTTTCCCTCACCATTCTGTGCTGTCACTCTTCTTGCAAGTCCCTGCCCCACCTATCTATGCATCCCTGGTCATTCCAGTGGCTTTCCTTCTTGCCTTTCTATGCAGGGATTAACACCTGGAGCTGCTTTCCCTGAGTGGCCTAGTTGAAAGAGTTTCTCAATGCTTTTGAGTCCCCTTTTCTTTCAGATTCTCCCTGTAGAATCAGCCTTATTTTTTTCTCTGCCCTTTGGAAAACCTGCTACTGTAAGTATAGGCTTTTGAGATGAGATTGTATTTGTCTAACATCTCCTTCCCTCCCAATCAGGATTTCTAATTGCAGTCTCTTCCTCCAAAGGCTGGGTCACTTCAGCTTGGACATCAAATTCTCAAAACTCAGAATCACTTTCCAAGGAGGAGCTATTCTTGTAATCAGATCTGTTCTTTAACTCTTTTTTTTTTTTAAACAACAGCACCAGAATAGTTTTTTGGTTTTTTTTGTTTTTTCAAAAGAATTTTTACCTCGAACTCCAAAATAGAAAACATAAAACAAGTGGTGGTCCCAAAGCCCTAACTCCTTCAGTGTCCCCTTTTCCATCTGAGCAAGTCCTAAAACAACCCACCTCTCAGCATGGCGAGAATTTGTCACTCTGCTCAGAGATTTCTGGAGCATGTCTGGATCACCTTTCTCCCTTCAAGATTTGTCTGCCATTCATCTCTCCCCCTGGTCTATGGGTCATAGCAGCATCACCACCTCCAGGACCCCACCCTGAGTCCAGGACTTGAAACAAGTGGTAGACCCATTAGTCACTTTCAGCTCTGCTCCACCCCCTCTGTTAATATCAGATATTTTTTTCTCACTGTTTATCTAGGATGTGGATATTTCATTTAGACCTGTTGCTCCATGTGGCAGGTACTGTTTTCCCCGTTTTGATCAGGAGACAGTTTTGGGGAAATGAAAAGGTTTGGAAACAGGCATAGAGTCACAAAGCTCAGAGATGGTAAAGCTTGAACTCAACCCCGAGCATTCTGATCTAAATCCAAATTTAGATCACTCTTCACATCTGACACTATGTTCCTGACCCTTTCACCCCTAGGACTTGCAGTGCAATTCACACCCAACTGCACAGTCACACAGACTCCACAGGTTAAGGACACAGTCCCCAGCAAGACTTCCTTCCCTTCAGGCACCAGCCATAGCTCCAGGGTTTCCAGGCCACCTGTACTTCCAGCCAACTGGTTACACACTCAGGGGTTTCCACTAGCCCTTCAGGCTTCATAATTTGCTAGAATAACTCACAGAACTCAGGAAAGTAGCACATTTAAAGTTTGTTATAAAGAATACAAATTAGAACCAGTCAAAATAAAAGATGCACAGGTAAGATCAGGGAGGGTCCCAAATACAAATTTCCCATGTCCTGGGGATACATCCCTCTCCTGGTATATCAATATGTATTGCGAACCAGGGAAGCTCGCCTGCCTGAGCTTTGTCCCCAGTTCTGTTGGGATTTCATTATGAAGGCATGACTGATTAAGTCATTAAGTAGTTGAACTCACTCTTCATCCCCCTTTCCTCACTTAATGATGTTGGCTGATACCACATGACTTAAGGCTCCAAGACTCTAGTCACATGGACTGATCCCCATCCTGAGTCATCTCTTTAGCATAAATTACTAGGGGATCACCCATGAGTCACCTTGTTAGCATAAAGTGTTGGGGCCACAAAGACACTTCCACCACTTAAGAGATTTCAGGAATGTAGAGGAAGCCTCACAGCAACCAGGGACAACAGCGGGCCAATATAGCCCTGGCTTTTTTTGTTCTTTGCTTTTTGCCCATCTCCCCACGTGTTTATGTGGTGTCTGGATGCCCAGAAGCAGGTTACCATGACTTGTCACCAGGTCACATCACCCAGTTCCTAAGTTGAAAATGATCTGAGAAACATGAGCTCTCATCCTACCTTCGTCCAACTGTCCCCCTGACTGATGGATAACACCATGAGTAGAGACAGGGAAAATGTATAGCGTTTCCTTGAATCTCTGAATGAGAGAGCCCAGCTTCAACTGCACCTCTGTGATTGCAGTCAAATCTGCTGCCCTTGGACCTGGGTTTACTAATCCAGGTCATTCCCAAATTGCATTTGAATAGCACTGCAGAACTTTCTTTCTTTTTTTTTTTTTTTGAGATGTGATTTTTAAAATTTTGTTCTAATTAGTTATACATGACAGCAGAATGTATTTTGACACATTGTACACAAATGAAGCACAACATCTCATTCCTCTGCCTGTACACAATTCAGAGTTACACCGGTCATGCAATCATACATGTACATAGGGTAATAATGTCCATCTCATTCCACCATCCTTCCACTCCCCCAAACCCCTCCTCTCACTCTCCTCTGCCCAATCTAAAGTTCCTCCATTCTCCCCTAGGTCCTCCCCCCATTTCGGATCAGCATCTGCATATCAGAGCAAACATTTGGCCTTTGGTTCTTTGGGATTGGCTTATTCACTTAGAATGATCTTCCCCAGCTCCATCCATTTACTTGCAAATGCCATACTTTCACTCTTCTTTAAGACTGAATAATATTCCATTGTGTGTATGTACCGCATTTTCTTTATCCATTTATCTGTTGAAGGACACTTAGTTTGGTTGTAGTTTAGTTATTGTGAATTGTGCTGCTGTAAACATCGATGTGGCTGCAATTGCACAATTTTCTAAGCCCTCAGGCATCCTTGCCTCTGGGTGCCTCACAGCTCTGAGAGATATACAGGGTAGTTCCAGAGTCCTTGCTTCTTAGATTAGGTAACTAGGCTCTGGAAGCTTCTAAAATTTGCCAAAGGTGATGTGTCACTAAGGTGGTGGAGCTGCCTAGCAGCCAGGACTTGGAGGCAGGTGCTCTATCCCCAGCATCAGCCAGTCTCACCCCATCCCCAGAGAGCCTGAGTGATTTAATACGATCCCTTTTTTCTCTCATTTGGAGTTGAGGCCCAGGCTGCATTCAGTTACCAGCCTATCCCATTTGCCAGCTAATGAGACAAATTGTAGGCTCCATAAAAAATTAAACAGCAGTTGCTTCATTTTCTTCCCATCGAACTTTGAAATTATGGAGATCTCATTTACACAGCAGCTCTAGGTATGGATATGTGGGCCTGCAGGATCCAGGAGTCCTTAAATTTAACCAGAATCATATGTGCTTTCAGATTGGCTGATATAAAATATTTTGAGCAACCATTCATGAACTGAACCATTAGCCCTGCAAATGGAGCACATGACTCCTGCTCACCCTGTTGGCTGCTAATTAATAAGCCCTTACAGGTGGAGACACTACCTGTGGCTTCTCACTGGAATAAAATCAAAGAGATAAAATTGGGAAGTGAATCGAGCTTACAGAAAATTAGCAAACAGCTGAATTCTAGAGTGTAAAGTTCTATGCCTCTCTTTGAGCAATAAGAGGAAGCAGATAGAATTCTAGCTCAAGCCCACATTTACCTACATCCTTAGTGCAGATTTTTCTTTTCTTTTCTTTCTGGTTGTAATTATAGTGCAGTCTGCATTTTGACACTAGAAAAAGGAGGATTTATCTGCTCCAATGTGAGAGGTGTGGAGATTATAATATTTTCCAAGAAAAGCAAACAAGGAAATTCTGAGTCTATTTATGAGCAAATAAGAATTTCTTTGCAATTTTTCCTTTGCATTCATCTTCAATTTATTTCCATATTTGAAGGCTCACAAACACCCTTCACCTCCACCTACCTAACCATGTCATTTAAACCATAAATTAGGCTTGAAATCAGCAGGTAAAAAGGGCCAATGCTTCCATACCCTTTAGTGATATTGATTGATTGATGGGTGGATGGATGAATGAAGCAATGCTGCTCCATAGCAGCACAGATTGTCTAGAGCACCTCTTATGTCATTTGTAGTGTTTCCTTGTATACTGTAGGTACTGTTTCAGCTAAGATCAGAGCGGATCTGATTCGGGGAACTGGTGGTATTTCATCAACCCATTTTTTATTCACCCCCATTCTCCCCAAACCAAGTAACTCTGCTGACAGCATATTTATAACACAGTGTTTAGGAAATTAAGTGGCTTCAGAGAGGATGCAGCAGTTCATTATCAATATCCACCAGACGACTCGCCCATCTGTACCGTTTCTCTCCTGGTCTCGTGGTCTCGTGAGACCTGCCCAGCACAGTTTATTCTCAGCATGCAGGCAACCATCTTGGGGAAGAGAGCTGTGAAGCACTCTGGCCATATTTGAGGTGTCAGCAGCCTTTAGACAATTGCTGCAAACCTTCAGAGCCTTGGCTGGCTCAGAGGTGATGCTGTTCCTCCAGCAGAAAGATGATTGAGGAGAATGACTGAAGGGACATTGTTGTTTCCGCAGGTACCTCTGTGGAATTAAATGCCCACCAGAGCAGATCCAGTCCTCTGTGCCACACACCTCTAAACCTGACTTTTTGTTTTGTCTTGTTTTGAGTCTTGAGACTGTGCATGTCTATGGAATCCCACATTTCTTACTCAGTCCCAGTTTAACAGTCCTGTGCTATCAGAGCTCATTTTAAAAATAAACATTTAGAGACAGGGTCTCACTGAGTTGGTTAGTGCTTTGCCATTGCTGAGGCTGGCTTTAAACTCTTGATCCTCCTATCTCGGTCTCCCATGCTGCTGGGATTACAGGTGTGTGCCACTGTGTCTGGCGACATTTGTTTCTTGTTTATAAGTGTTCATTGTAGAGAATTTGAAAAAATCCAAAGTGTATAAAGAAGAATATAAAAATCACCAATTAACCTTCAATCTCAAATAGCACAGTTAAAATTTAGGTATGTTTCTTTTCATTCTCTCTCTTTTTTTTTTCATTTACATGCATTCTTTTTCCATATTTAAGAAAAGTCCTGCTATATACATTTTTTTAAAGTTGACATAAGGAATTGTCCCATAGTCATTAAAATTTAATGATTAGGAAATCTTCAAAAGCATAATTTAATGGCTTCAGAGCATTTTATCATACGATTTATCATTAGCTTATTTTTTTAGCTCAGGTACCTCTTGTATAGGAGGAAAAGAGCTAATAGGTTGGAAAAGAGCTCTTGGAAAAGTTCTATCAGACAACATGTTTGGGAATAGGGTGCTATGAAATTTTATCCAAGGATTTTCAGTAAAAGAAGAACAGAGTCCACATCGTGTTGCAGCCCAAGGTCACAGCATTACAACTGTGATTATGCAGGAATCGTAGCACTGGGCTTCAGAGGCCAGCTCTTACATGCAGAGCAGTGTACAGAGTCACTGACCTCTCCATTTAGTTAAAGGGGCACTATCCAGAGATGTCTTCCTGAAGGTGAGGGATGATTTGGACAACCGTGGAACTCTCGAAATATAATATGGGCAGCCTTTACTAGTCCCATCTCCAGCTAATCATCTGTGGAACACAGGGAGCCCACCGTCAATCCCAGGCATGCCCTGGTGGTGTCCAGCCATAGCCCTGTAGTCCTCGTGTAGACCAGATGACAGAACTCAGCAAGAAACTCTAGTGGAGTTGATGTGACACTCTTTAAGCAAGAGAGGTCACATGGAAGAAACCAAATTACCCATTTTCTAATGAATGATAAAGCAAGGTCAGGCAAACTCTACTAGTCAAAGGCACATCTGGGGGTTGTCCAAAAAGACCAGTCCTTTGGTGGAAGACATCATGTCTTCAGGGATGACTTCTATGGAGGCCTCGTACATTCCAGAATGGCTACCAGGGTCTCTCCTCCCTGTTCATGCAAAACTTATATACCAAGAACAAAGCTTCTGGTGGGGAAATGTAGCATCCCTTTATTTCTCTAAATTAAATTGCAATCCAGCCAACATCTTGGGCACTGCTTTCTGGGAGGACTCAGGCTGCCCCTTGCGGGCAACCTAAAATGGTTGAATCAGGGGACAGTGGGCACTGGGACATCTGGACATCTCTCCTACTGGCTTCAGCCTCTTTTCTAGCCCTGGATGGCACTCTAAGCCCAGCCCACTGGCCCTTGTGCAGAACCTACACAGGTCCTACTCTCCCCTCCAGAACTTCTGCATAGGCTCCCGGCTGCTTTCCCCAGTCTCCACTTTCTTCTGCAAACAAAGACAATTCACTTGAGAGAGGCTGATAGCACAGTGCCAGGTATAAAGGGAATACTTTGATTCCATCCAAAACAGGAGTTTGTTCTGCCTGCTGGGGTGGCAGAGATCTTCAAGATGGTTGTGGACTGTGTGTGCTATGCTACTTCTTTATGTGATTTTTACCTTGAACCCCTGTTATTTGGTTGCAACAGGTTTTTTTTTTTTTTTTTTGTCTTGTTTTTAATGTCTTACCCTGCAACACTTCGAGTTGGTTTGTTGGAAGAGGAAGAAAAACAACCCTGTGGATCCAAAGAATGATGTTCCCTCAGTGTTTTGATAGAATCTTTTTGCAAGTGCGTTTGAACAAATTCAGTCATCCTCTAAAGGAAATTCTTTCTATCTCATCCTCTTTAGATGCTGTCCTTTATGTTTCACAACACCTGTACCTTTTCCTGGAGATGAATCTTGCCAGTGGTCCAAGGAATAAGTGCCATTAGGTCAAGATGCCTGTTGCAGCAGGGGGCCAAGTATTGCTGAGGTGTGTCCTGTTGCCCTTGGGGTAGGAATGGACTTGCATTAAGGATCTTGGGCCAGGATTAGGAACTTGGCCTCATACTCTAACCCCTCTCCTCATCAGAGCTGTGTGAACTTACACAGTCATTTACACTTTTTCAGTCTCAGTTTTCTCATCTATGAAACAGGGAAAATTATTTAGGTTAGTTCTAAAATTTTTTTTTGTAATAACATTCTGTCATTTCTGTACAACATTTGTTTATTGTGTTCTTACACATTATTTCTATGTTTTCAGAATATTTTTTCAAAGATACTATTTCACTTAAATAGCTCTGTAAGGGAGATAGGTGATAAAACTTGGTTTTTATCATAAATTATTATTTAAATAAATTATCTGCTGGTATAATCCCAACATTTGTTGCTTCATCCTAAAATGGTTGAATCAGGGGACAGTGGACACTGGGACATCTGGGCAAGTTATTTTATGGTAAATTTATATAGATGACAGAAGCAAGAAGTTTCTTTAAGGTTTCTTAAAAACAAACGAGACTAAAAAATGCAACAAAGCCCTCATTTCTTCATTACTTGCCTAAACATGTACATAGGTTTCCCATTGGTATGTAAACTGGTGGTGAAAAAGGACAGTTGTCTTGTACCTACTGTCTTAAGTCAGCAGCAATTTCTCTTCCATCTTTTATTTCACAATCTGCTATAGTTTGGATGTAGAATGACCCCTGAACACCCATGTGTTAATGGCTTGGTTTCCAGTCTGTGGTGCTATTGGGTGGTAGTGGAGCCTTTAAGAGGTGGGGCCTGGTGGGAGGAAGTTAGGTCATTGGAATCATGCCCATGAAGAAGAAACTGGGACTCTGGCCCCTTCTTCTCTTTCTTTTGCTTCCTTGCTACCATGAGGTGAGTGAGTTTGCTCCACCTTACACTCCCTGACTCAGTGTGCTACTAGAGACCCAGACTGATGAACCAGTTAACCATGGTCTGAAACCTCTGAAACTTCAAGCCAAAATAAACCTTTCGTACCTATAAGTTAGATTATCTCAGGTATTTTGTCACAGTGGCAGACTGCCCCCACCCCAAATGTACTGGGGTGGGTACTTGAGAATTTAAAGAGAGAATACAAACCTCACCTATTACCTGGACCTCAAGTTGATGAATGAACTGTTAAGGGGAAAGAATAAACAGTATCACTATAAAAGGTCATTTGAAAGTTGTTACTGTTAACAGTTGGATTTTCATAAAGTGATTGTGACAACTAATCCCATCAAACTGTTATATTGATCTCATGGGGATGCTGTGTGGATGTAATGAGATGGGGTATGTAAAATGCTTTGTAAACTGTGAAGTTGTGTACATGTGGGAAACATATTTTAGTATTGCTCTAAAGCTGTTGCTCACAGAAAAGAAAGCAAATTTGATTATCATCAACAAATAACAAATTGCCGTAAGCATATTTATATTGCATTCTAGAAAGGTATTTTTTTTTTTTTTTTTGTTAACTACTTGTAAACTATCTTCTGGGCTGCTTCAGTCTAAGTGCTTGTGCTCTGGAGGTTGTTACCAATTTTTATCAAGAAGAGATTAGAAATTGTGGAATTTAGAAGTAAAAAGGACCCTGAGACACTACCCACTTCCCTCATTGAGTGAGAAGATATTGAAACCTAGAAAAACCAAGTAACTTGTCCAGGTTCACAGAGCTAGCTGGACAGGTGATGTGAATTATACTTGTTAAGACTTTGTTTTAGAGAAGAACCACATTTTTAAGCATACCAATCAGTTTTTTAAAAATGTATCCAGCCTCATTCAAATATTTGCCCAATTGATAATCCTAAAAAATTTATGTCAATTACAAAATTTCCTGCCACCATCTTCCTGAAGATGAGAGGAATCCTCAGATTTTTTTTTTTTTTTTTTTTTTTTAGCTTGGTTGGTTCTGTGTGTTTGCTTTGTTTCAAAAAGATAAAAGTTGATTGTGTTTTTCTGTGTTAGAATACCACAGTCTGGAATAATTTTGTTATGTTGCTGGGCATGCTTTTATGGAGCAGTATCATGAGACTGGAATAAAATCACATTACGAGTTAGCATTGTTATCAGTTTTATTGGAGTTGAAACTGAGTGAAAGGATTTAGGAATAATTGGGTAATCAAAGCGAATTAAATCAAGAGGGGGAAAATATCAGTTCTGGCATCAAATGGGAACTGCTATGACTTCCACATCTGTGGTCTTTATCCATTTTAATCAAGTCTAAATTATGCCATTAAGACTTATTTGTGCAACGTTTACACTTACTCAGACATAGCGGACGTTATATTCATCTCTGGATATTTCTCGAAACATTAAAACATTCTCACTATTTCTAGGGAAAAGTTACCTAACTTGATTAGCATCCAAACATTCAGAGTTGATATTATGTTTATAACCACGGGTGCAGTGTTCCATGTAGTTTCTGGGAAATGGAATTAACATACTAAGCTTTCAACCCATGTAGATGAATTCTGCATCCCTTAAACTCATTGTTGTTTTTTCAGAAAAGTAGGTTTAAGTGGTGTCTCATTAGTATAAATCTGCTATAATAAATAGCATATCATGCTATTACTGTGGCAGAAATATTGCTATAGAAACTAGCCCAGTCTTGCTTCCTCATGTTCCTTTGCTCTATTTCCCAAGGGATACTGCTTTTGCAGTAAAAAATCTGGTTAGCCTAATAAATAGTAATGGTGATCAGCTTCTCTTCATTCCCCCTCCAGATAGCTCTTAAATATGTAACTGATAATACTCTGAATTTTGGAATGAAGTGGCACTAAGTTCACAAACAGAAAACTTAATTAAGGAAACTTTAGTTTCCTTTCTTGGCAATTTGAATTTCCTTTGAGTGTTGTTGATTTTGTGCATGTGAATTGTTTCTTATTGGAGCGTTTATTTTAAACCTCCCCTTTTGCTCTGAGCTCTTTGTTCATAAGTCTTAGAATCCTTGGTGTTTCTGTTGTTGGTTTGGTTTGGTTTGGCTTGCTGATACCTGGGGATACACATACAAGCATGTGTGGACCTAGGGGGTGCTTTGGAACTTGATTGCTCACCCCAAGAGAGACCATTGACAGCCTTCCACCAGGAAGTGGCTGCTGTCTCTTAGAATGAAGGCCAGAGCTATTCACGTGCTGAAAACCTCTGACCCTAAGATTTCCCTTCATGCTCTTGGAGAAATCGGAGTAGAGTTCTTTCTCTGGAGATTTGAGTGTTACCATTACTGTTTCGTGGCTTAACCATTTGACCAAGAGATGAACTCCTTTAGAAGTATTTGTCGTCTGAGTTCAGCAGTCATTATCAAAGACATTTGATTTGAGGTCAAGTTAGGGAAAAGGATAGGCATGGATACTTTTCAGAGATTAAGGTGGCTCTAGGAAATTAAGACAATTTCCTCTGTTCTTGCTCTTTAGGGAACTGGTTCAGTGTTAGTAACATAACAGGTTGCATACATTGATTGTGCACTTGCCATATGCCACTTACCACCTCACATGTATTTACATCTCATGTGAATTTCACAGTAGCCCTGGAAGTAGGTACTATTCTTATAGCACCCACTTCATAGGTGAAGAAACTTGAGACAGAAGTGTTAAGCAACTTGCCCAAGGTTATACAGGTAGGAAACAGCAGAGCTGGGATTCAAACCACAGTCTCACCCCAGAACCTGTGCCCTTAGACACCAGGCACATTATTTCAAGTAAATATGTTTTCAAATATCAATGCAAAGTGGAGCATGTGAAAGCAGTGTTTTTCAAACACTTTGTGACCCACTGAAAGAAATACAGTTTACATTGCCGACAAGCGTGTGTGCACAAATAAAATGGTACTATGCTCGCCCTGTGTAGGAGGCTCTCTGACTTTTCCTTTCTATTTCACTTAATTTCTAAAGAGTGCTGGTTGTAACCCTGAAAACTGATGTTAAGGCCTACTCTAAGATTACAACTTGCAGATCAAAAGCTACTGAACATCCTGGATGTAGGCTGACTGTTGAGGACATCCTGGCTCCCATTGCTGAATGAGTGCCTGACAGCTAGCTCCTTTCCCCCCAGTGCCCAGCACTGTTTGTGGGCAGAGTAAATATATAAACAGATTATAATTTTTCTTTCCTCATCTCTGTTTGTTTTGATGCCTTTCTCCCCTTCTTCCCTTTTCTTTTTAAAAACAAAGCTGAAATTTTGTCAAACACAGAGATTGTTTAGACTGGAACACAGACTGTTATGAAATAATTAATAATGACATTGTTATGGAAATATGTACTATAATGAATTTTTATCAAGCAAATCACATTTCTCCCTGAGATTTTAGTTGTGATTTTAACAGTGTGTTGTGTCTCCTGCTGTTTCTACCACATGCTGGTCCTGGGACCTCTTCTTATTCTTGCAGGGTCTCCTCAGGTCCATGCTGGTCTCTCCTCCATAGGTAAGCTGGTTTACCTGGGCTTTCTTCCAGCTCCATTGCTACAAGAGTCAAGGCATTCCTGAGCAACCCAGTTTAGCCATCAGGCCTTATGGCATTTTCTGGGAGTTGTTTGGTAGCCTAGCCTCTAAACTATCATTAGGGAAGACACTCTCATTAGAGAAGAGGATCCTCTGAATGCCTGAGCCTGACCTTGGCTCAGGAGAGACCTCCAGAACACGTGGAACGTTTCTAGAATGTGACTCCGGAGGAGCCCTCCTGCTCTTGTCAGTGCAGACCCACACGTTAAAGCAATGTCAGGAACCTGGTGGGCAGGGCATGGGCCAGCCCAAATGTATGTCGGCTGCAAGGTGACTGGAAACTGTGGCATGCCAGTTAGTTCTGTGTCATCTAACCACCAATGTCCAGGAGCATCATATTTTAAAATATTGACTTTGGACTTGGCTTATGTTCTAAACAGGTTTAACTTAATATGATTTCTTTAATGCTGCTTCTTTTTTCCTCTTCTTTTCATTGCTGATATCTTGTTATAGGTACAACACTAACTCAAATTGTTTCTGGATAGTTTTCTTACCCTGGTCAAGACAGGATTTCAATACATGTGTTCATTTAGAAAAATAAGTCCAGGTAGTTCTAAGAGCAAGGGACTTTTGAGATGGTCGAAAAACTGACAGTGGTACAGGAAAAGGTATGTGTTGGCAGCAGGGAGATGGTTAAGAGACCCACTTATCCACCGACCCCTAGGACAGGATGAGGATTCATTTTGGTTGGTCTCTCCATCTCTTTACTCTTTAAGCTCAATAACTATATTTTCAGCATTTTGAATAGCAAAAAAATTTTAGGACGTTTTTCTCTAATGGAACACAAGGTTCTTCTCTACTATAAATTTTTTTTGAAGCACAGAGATAGTTTACTAGTTGGATGGTCTACAAGAAACTTTATCTGCATTGCTGGTGATGGGGAAAAGAC
Organism: Sciurus carolinensis; assembly: GCF_902686445.1. Taxonomy (NCBI): domain Eukaryota; kingdom Metazoa; phylum Chordata; class Mammalia; order Rodentia; family Sciuridae; genus Sciurus; species Sciurus carolinensis. Next base: position 68,342,843 of record NC_062224.1, read on the forward strand.
AGTTTTCAGCCATGGGAAGCTGGAATTAGAATTTAAAATCAATGTAGGGAAGCCCTTCAGTGGTCAAGAGAGACTTCCCCAAACTAACACATCTTTCTCTTTATTCTTTGACTACCAAGGCATTATGCACTCCATTCTCTAGGACTGTTTCATGCAACAGGGTTTAGGATCTGGGGTTAGGTTTTGTTTCCCCCAAAGACATTTTCATCACCAGGAATATACTACAGAACCACATTGTAGTCACTAGATGTTTGAAAACCAACTGCTTAGATTCTTGAATGTGTTAGATGACAAGTCATGTTCCCTGGCCTCATCATACTGAGATATATGTTGAAAAGTGTTGACTTTGACCCTTGTGGATGTTTTTACATTTAATCATTAAACATTTCAGCATTGCTATTTGCTGAGCCCTGCTTTAATAGATTCAGGGACTCAAAAATATTTTTTAATGTTCTTTCCCTCAGAGAGTTGGTAGCATCATAAGAACCATGTCATCACAAACTGAAACATGAGCCAGATGCGGTGGTGCTGCCTGTAATTCCAGCAGCTCTGGAAGCTGAGGCAAGGGGATCTCGAGTTCAAGGTCAGCCTCAGCAACTTAGCAAGGCCATAAGCAACTCAGCAAGACCCTGTCTCTAAATTAAATATTAAAAATAGAGCTGGGGATGTGGCTTAGTGGTTGAACACCCCTGGGTTCAATCTCCAGGTACCAAAAACAAAAACAAAAAACAAAACAACAAAGAGAAACACAACTGAAATATGAGAGTAGAAGGCTAAGTGGGGACAGTGATGCTAATGGCAAGAACCAGGACTGAGAGTCAAAGATCCAGGTTTTGGTGTCAGCTCTGCAATTAGCTGTTAGGGAGACTGGACCAGCCCCTTAACCTCTCCAACCAGCTGATTTTAATGCCAACTGTGTGAGTCTGCATTAAGTGCTTTGGGGTTGAGAGCAAGACTTGGTGATTACTCTCGAGTCTGTTTAATATTTGCAAATATATCTGTTTAAGCTTCTGCAGGGAATGGTCCTTTCTCACTAGCTCTAGGACCCTTTCACTAAGAAAATGCATACAAAATCAATTTTTCTGTCTATATCCTCTTTCTCCCCCCAAAGACTCATATAATAGTTTACAGAGTAATAGAAACCCAGCCCTAGTTCTAAATTGATTTGGCTACATTTGATACACTCTTCCTTTCTAGAATATGACTTTTCAGTTATAATAGTCCAAAAGATTGCTTTTCACACCTCTTTCATTTTTATGATTCTTTTCAAAGACTTCTTACATCGCTCACAGTAAAACTGGTATCTTTCAGCAACTCAAAAGTAACCAAACCAGAAGTGTCAAGACCTCATAATCAGACTGAGGGTCTGATGCATGTCTTTGTATGGGAAGAGAAGGGCAGCCACAATCCTTGATCCTCATACAGATTTTTATTAGGAGATAATCAAAATCCTCCATTGAGGACCAGAGTCCAAATTACAGTTCTGCCCTTGCTTTGATCTAGGGTCACAATGCTGGGCAAGAAACCTAGTACCAGCAATGATGATGCCAGCACCTGAGAGGGAGATGCTGACTGAGCAAGCCACCTCTTGAGTCAGCACTGAAGGGGACTGTAGGTTGGGATGCTGCAGCTGGGCTATACAGGCCCCATGGCCCAGGTACTGCCCTCACCTGGTGGATTGCTTACCTGAAGTCAAGGAATCTGAGAGAAATAGTATCTTCCAGAGATGGGGAAAGACAGCCTTTGTACCAGTCACATGTTTTAAATGCCTAAATACCTTTAGGAAGACTGTGTATATCTGGGTTCTCCAAAATAAATAGAACCAATAGGAAGATTATTATCTATATCTATATTTATACTATATCAACCTGACTACCTGTGTCTCCTGGAGACCCAGGAGAGGTAGTGGTATAGTTCCAGTCCAAGCCCAAAGTTCTGAGATTCAGGGAACCCAGGGGAGCCAATAATGCAAGTTTTGATCTGAGACCCAGGGGACCCAGAGGAGCCAATAATGCAAGTTTTGATCTGAGTGGAAGTCTAAAGACAGGATAAGACCTCTGTCCCAGCTGAAGGCAGTCAGATGGAGAAAAGGGATTCTTTCCTACGTAGTGTTTTGTTTGATTCAGGTCTCCACCCATTGGGTGAAGACCCCATGTTTGGGACAGCAACCTGCTTTACTCAGGCTACAAATTCTAATTCTGAACTCAGCCAGAAGCACCCTTAAAGACATGCCCAGAATAATGTTGCACCAAATATCTGGGCACCCATGACCCAGTCAAGGTAATGCATAAAATTAGCCATCATGAAGATCACCTCTTGTATCTATAACATGTGCTGAGTTGGATGTAGGAGGAAAGTGCCGGGGAATGCCACTCTTGAGGATTGATCAAGGAGTGATTCCATCCATTCTGTGTGTGCTTTTCTCTTCTCCAAGTGTGACTACTTAGTTTTCAAATATAAGCAGAATTCAAAGGACTTGGGCAAGAAATAAATTGAAACTTCAAGAATACGGTTCTTAGGGTAAGATTATTTGAGTGGGCCTGCAACCCAAACTATTCTCCACTCCTCTTCTCTGACACCTACACCAGTCCACTCCTTAATGGATACACCATCAGATGGAGCTGATTATCATCATTATAGAAGGACACTAACAATATAGCTCTACAGAAAAATGACACAGGCTAGAAATTGATATACTGGGGAATAATTGGAAAAGTGTAATCTGATCTCTGGAAAGCCCTAGAAAATTACTATTTCTCTCAATGGGATTAGTTGTCCAAAATGAAGAATATCCTCTTCTACTATCCTGTCTTCTGGTTGCTTGCTTTCCACAACTTTTGGTTCCTCTCGTCTGTGACAACAACTGGATCTGGTGACCAGCAGCATTGATCATTAACACTGGACCAGAAACATACTCAGAAGTTGGCCACGGTTAAACAAAAACTGAAGTAGATGGGAATGTTCTTTAACAGGAAGGAATAATAATTGGATTCATAAGGAGATTCTGTTGCTCTCACATTATAATTTTCATGAAGCTCTCATCATTTATTTATTACCCCAGGAATCATTTCCCTGATGGATTCAGGAATTCATTTTTCTGATGGGTCTTCAGCCCTCCTTGAATTATTTGTCCTCTGAGACAGGACAGCTTTGTGACCAAGGACAGGGGGTGTGGCCATCTGAGAGGATGTGGCAGTCAGCAGTTCTGACTACTGGCAAGGAATGAATGGCTAAAAAATGTGTGTTATGGGTGGGGTGTGGGGCACAGATGTCTCAACCAAACCCTTAGCACAGACCTACCTCTGAACCCCATATTGGTAAGGGAACAAGAGGGCTGAGGTGTCTGGGGTTGTGGATTTGGAGAAAATTAAGGAAGCTGCTCACTCAGATTGCAAGAAGAAAGGAAAATGGAAGGGCTTTAAGAGGGAATGTGTTTTTGCTGCAGGAGAGCATTTCATATCTGTTCCATTGTTGGAATACATAAGCTTTTTGGACTTTGGGGCCATACATGGTACTGCTTGGTGGAGTGGGGCTGTGCGGGATCCAAAAGAGTAGTTGGCGTGCAGTTCCTGATTTTTCCATTCATATACCCATCTATCCATTTCACCCCTCTACCCATTCATCCGTCTGTTCATCATCTAGCCATTCACCCATCCAGCCACCTATTCATCTATCCTGTGTTAGCAGCACCTGCAGAATGAGGAACACCCTGAGAGAGGTGAGCCCGGGGTGCCTTGATGGGAAAGGAGCCCTCCTTTTTAGACTTTGAAAGGGAAGATATTGCTCTCTGGAAGAGGTGCTGTTAGCTGAGTCCCACACCATGCATGGTATGGAGAGCATCCTTCTCTCAGTAGAGGTTCTGGCATGACTTTCTCTTCCTGTTTTGGTGTAAGACAAGTCCCCTTCCAGGCTTGGGTCCTCTTCCCACTGATATCTGGGTGGGGGGCAGTTTATTCCCACTGCCTCCACTCACTCATCCTTGACTATAACCTCTCTTTGTTTCTACATTGTTTCTCTCCCTGCTGTGTGGAGAAATGTTCAGCTCTCTTTCATCTTAACATTTTAATACAACAACAATAAAAATCATCCCTTGACCCTACTTCATGGGTAGGTGACTTCCTTTTTTCTTCCATTCACACTGAGCACACTAACTGTGGACTTATCTCTTTGAATATTGACAGACAAGCTTCCTCTTCATGATCAATTCTTCCCTGTCCCTTAAGCTGCCTAAGCAGTGGTCCCAATGGATGCTCTTGACCTATGCTTAGCTGACCAGTGGGTGAAGTCTGATGCAGCATCCCATTCCTTCCTGAAACACTCTTCCTTCTGGATGACCCTTGATTCCCCATGTCTTTCATAGGTGCATTAATTCTGTGTCCTCAGCTGTTCCTGCTCTCATCCCCCAGGATCTAGTCTCATGCTGTGCCCACCCAGGCCTTCACCTACCACCTGTGCATGAATGCAGCTCAGGGTCCAGAGGACCTTCATACTCCAAATGATAGCCAGACACCTCTATCTGGGGTTCCCAATAGCTCCTCATCCTTCTCTGCAGATCTCCTCATCATTTTCCCGAGACACCTCCATCATCTGGTCCTGCCCACCTGAGTGTAGACTGAGTGTCCTAAATGCCTCTCTTCTAACTCACTTCCCTGACCAAGCCCTCATCCAGTTGGCCACCAGGGTTTGTGACTGTGTCCTTCATGTCTTTCATGGCCCTGTCCATTCCACTGCCTCTCTTACCTCTGATTCATGAGTTCTCCCCTGGATGGCAGCAGTAGGTACTGACCCTCAGACAGGAGCTGGCCTCGTTGTACAAGAGTCATATGGACAACTCTGTAGAACTGCAGGCCTTGGACACCACTCCACCTAGAAAGGGCCCCTTGATCATGAGTTAAGCTCTCGTGGCCTAGGAGCCATTTCAGATGGTTTCCCACCCCCTGCCTGGTCCCTACCCATCAGTTCTCCAGATGGGTACCAAAGAGGTTGTTCTATAATGCAAATCCGATGCTAATTATGTCCCTGTGCAAAACTCTCATACCTGTCCCCCAAGTCCCCATCCCATGCATCAAGTCCAAACTCTCACCTAATATGTAGCTTCCAGCTCTTGCCTTCTGTTATCTGCAGGGCCCCACCTACAACCTTGTAGAACCATCTCTTTCCTGAAATATGCTCATTAACTTCCCCACTGTGTGTCTTCTGACCTGTACCCATGCTGCCCTTCTTTCTGTCTGGCTGGTTAATATCTCTTCATCCTGAGGATTCAACTGGAGGCCTTCCAGAGGCCTACCCCATCCTCTGGTACAGCCCTGCTGTGGCCCCCCATTGACTGATACATATACCCCACCCCATAGTTTAGAGCAGAGACTGGTTCTATCTGACTTAATAGCAGGTATGAGAGAGAATGACTTCCCCTTCCAGACTGCCAGAAATGTTGAGACCACTCGGTTTTCAGGGCTCTGAACAAATGTACTTTTAGGCATTCTAGGCTGTGGTGCCATCTTTGCTACTGATTTGACCACATAAGTACCACCACAAATACACATTTAAAAGGATGCACCATGAGTCTGACCATCTTTGTAGAGGCTGAAAATATAAACATGAAACCATCATTTAATGGCTTTCCAATACCGATCTGTGGCTGGGACACAACTTACACTATTGGGGTGCTTAATTCAGGTGTGATGGTGGGAGTAGCTGAGAAGGCTGGATGATGTCTCCTTTGTAAACCTGCCCTCGGTTTGATAAACTGTCAGACCTGCTCCTACTTAATACTTGTGAGTGTCAGATGTGGATGCTGTCTTTTCTCCTGCCTTCCTTTTCGTCTTTTCTCATTCCACAATTCCTCATCCAATGACTTCCGGACATCCTGCCGTCTCCATGTCTCCTGTGCTGCATGGTGTCTGGGTCACGATGCCAGGTGGGGAGGAAAGCAAGTGAGCCTTACAAAGAATGTGCAGGTTGGAGTGGGGGAAACAGCCTCAGCTGAGGATTTTTTGAAAGAACAGGATATTAAGTAGAATCAGATACCTTATAAGTCTTATATCAGAGCAGCAACTGGAACCAGGTGTTGCAAAGCATGGCCTGCCATGGAGCCAAGGCAGCCACAGTCTCAATTAATGGTTCTTGCAATCATGCTCGAAAGATGTCAGACTCATTAAGTGTAATAGCTGATGTGAGTTTATTAGAGGGATAGGAAAAAGAAAAGAGGGACAGTCTCAAGGGATAGAGTGGGTCTCCTCAGAGGAGAGGAATGGCATGTCCCTCGTGCCCTCCAGTTTTATTGTGGGATCCTGTAAGTTTTCATACCGTCCCAACCAGGTCCACCTCTTAACTTTTGACTGATAGCAGGACTGCATCAGACTTTCAAGTCCCCACTGCACATGGTCTTAACCCCATGGAGGGGAGTTTTTACTATTAATGATGACATGCTAACTATTCAAGAAAACTTTGGATCACTTGGGCCCATCACTTGGCCCTAATGGGAACCCATTCTTACAGATTTTATGGTCAGGGGGCTTTGCTTCTAATTATCCTACCTCCCTGAGTTCTGGAATCTGGTCCCTGTAAGGGTCACAAAAGTCCTCCCCTTCAGGGTGACTTGTGTTCTTATGGGCAAGGAGGAGCCTTTGGGGTCTGCATTTCTTCTGCAGGTAGCAGGTTGTTTGCTGAGGACTGTAGCCTGTCCCACTGACTTAAGCCAGGCAGAGTTGCAGGTGATTTGGTTTTCAAAAGAAAACATATGGGCCCAGCAGCTCGGGAGGCTGAGGCAGGAAGATTGTGAATTCAAAGCCAGCCTCAGCAAAAGTGAGGCGCTAAGTAACTGAGTGAGACCCTGTCTCTAAATCAAATACAGAACAGGGCTGGGGATGTGGTTCAGTGGTTGAGTGCTCCTGAGTTCAATCGCCGGTAGCCACCCCCCTCAAAAAAATAAAAATAAAATAAGATAAAGTATATGAGGGTCAACATAGTAGGTGGCCCAGTTTATAGGATTATCCCTTCACCTCATGTTCCCATTGCTCATCCCGTGCTCTCTAAGAGCCCAATGGCACTCACTGCTTGCTGGGACTAGGGTGAGATCCCTCTGCCAAATTTTGGTGGTATCCAGTCTGGGCTGCAGGCTGGTTCTTGGTATCTACTTAATAAGGATTTTTTCATTTGGTTTTGTAAAAACATGAAGTAGAATGTCTTTGTGGATCTCAGGAGTTTTCATTCCTTCCCTTTGAGGTTTGTCTGGAGCCTTATGCACACAGAAGACCCCTCCTTATCCTTGGCCTCTCCTAGCCAATGAGACAGGCACTGAAATATTTATGCTCTTGCTCTGTTGTTGGTGTAGTTGAAGTGGTCCAAGGTGTATGAAATAATACAGTATCTGCCATTTATTTTTATGGTATACTAAATTAGTAGGAAGACCCTTGGCATCAGAAGAATGTATATAAGGACCTTGTCTTCTCTGTTAATGTAGGGTTCGATGACCTTCATGTGTGCGCTGACCCAGGCGTTCCAGAGAATGGCTTCAGGACCCCCAGCGGAGGGGTGTTCTTTGAAAGCTCTGTAACCCGATTTCACTGCCAAGACGGATTCAAGCTGAAGGGCTCCACAAAGAGACTGTGTATGAAACATCTTAACGGAACCCTGGGCTGGATCCCAAGCGATAAACCCATCTGTGTGCAAGAAGGTAAAGTACTCACCTCAGTCTCCTCTCTCTGCTTCTGGCTAAACCTACATGATAGTGGAAAAGAATGAGTGTACAGTGAGGGCAGGGGCAGGGGTAGATTAATGTCAGCATTCAAAGAAATAGTCAATTATCATCCAGTTTTATCACCATTATTGTCTCAATGTGAGAGAGCAACTTGGATAATATTAGGACTACTTATGATTAGGCTGCCAACTCGGCACTCATTTCCATGTTACTCAATAAAAAGTGCAGTAAATATATTGTGCCAAAACTATATTTAGTGATACAGAAGATATACATTACTCAGAGGGTTAAATCAATTACTACTTATCAGTTCTGTCAGAGGTGATTTGTTTAAGGAAAGAAAGAACTGTGACAAGCTGAGCGGATTGACGCGGGGACATTTATTTCTAGCAATTATCCTTCAATGGATTGGTGGTGACAATATATTCATTTATTTCTGGCAATTGCCTTAAATCCGTTGGTCAAATCAACTTAATATACATTTTGTTTTCACTTAATGTGGACACATTTAGAGTTCTAAAAAGTGCACTGAGTTTAACTAATTGGGATGCCAAGTGGTTGGTTATACATCTCAGAGGACTAGCAAGGCTGAAGTTGGAAGTGGCATGAATCAAGAATTAATTCTAGCCCCAAATTTCCATAAGGCATAGAACTTCTATTTCATTGAGTTCATTAGGAACTAGTTTTGGATTCTCTTGACATCATTATTGAGTTTATCTTGGGAGGGAGCTTCTTGCAATGATGTCTGCAATTATTGTGACTTAGGGTATATTTCTTTTATGAAACAATTTAAATAATTTAATCTGACAAGCATTTTAAAAGTATCTATTATGCTTTTCCTCATGGAAATTGTAAAGCATGGGGAAGGCGGTATCTTGCTCTTAAAGTACTTGCTGTCTTTACTTTTATTTTCAAGATATATATGTGTGCACATATACATTTTTAAATATGCCTATGTATAAGGAGTTAAGGTTTTTTAAAATAAATTCACCTTTTCCTCTTGTATACAGCCCATACATGTGTAAGTTTCTATTTAATTAAAAGTTTACTTTGTTGCTTCCAAATAAACCTCCCTGCCAAAAACCTATGGCCTTAGATACCCGGTGCTTAAAACCCAGATAACACAGGGACCTCAGGGAACAAAGAAAACCAGAATAGCTTTCCTGAATATTACCCAAAGATGAAGGCTTTCTGTTATTTGATCATCCTGGAGTGGCGAGGAGTTGATCACTTTTTAGATGAGCTTCTTTCCATCTCCATAAGCTGTATAGTAATTCCAAGAAAAGGACTGAGAAGTTCTTGGAGTAGAAGGCTTCTATTGTATGAGTCTGTGTACCTGGTTCAATCCCAAATGTGCTGGGAGGGACTGGGAGGAGTCAGCTCATTTATTATGCAACCTGAACCAAGGCCCCATGTCCCCTAAGGAGGGTCCGGGTCTCTGAATACAGTTATGGTGTTGGCTCCAGCCATTAGTTTGGAAAACTCTGGAAAAATAGGTACCACTTTTCTACAAATAATAAAATGGTATGTTTATTTTATTTTTTTGCCTTTTATTATGTAAAAAGTGATTTTTAAAAAATTTGTTCTGATTAGTTATACATGACAGTAGAATGCATTTTGACATATCACACATAAATAGAATATAATTTCTCATTCTTCTGTTTGTACACAATGTAGAATCAAACGGGTTATGTAATCATATATAATAATGTCTGATTCATTCTATTATCCTTCCTTTCCCCATACCTCCTCCCATCTCTTTACTCCCCCTGTCTAATCCAGAGGACCTCATTTTTTCCTAGCCCCCGCCACCTGCATGTGAATTAGCATCCTCATATCAGAGAAAACATTTGACCTTTGATTCTTTGGGATTGACTTATTTCACTTAGCATGATATTCTCCACCTCCATCCATTTACCGACAAATGCCATAATTTCATTCTTCTTTAAGGCTGAGTAATATTCCATTGTGAATAAGATTAAGATTATTTTTAATCTTAGTGTTCATTTTATTGGTCCTTGAAAAATCTTATGAAGAGATTATCTTTGTTGCCTTGATGGTGGAGAAAATCATTATTGCTAATATCCTAGGACTTCTTTATTGTATATGACTTAGGAGGAGGTTGATGGGCGATACCCAAGAGACTATACCATGCAGGACATTTTTTCTGCTTTGTAAGTAGCCCTTGTCCTTGCTTAGGATTCATGCTGGGTGAATAGTAAGGACTGCTGAACTAAGCTGTTTTCCTTGCCAGGTAATTCTTAGAAAGCTAATGAATTTTTGCTATAACATTAATAATAATAACAATTATTTATCACATTTTTATAGGTCATTAAAGTTTAAAGTGCTTTCAAAGTTTCATGTTTGATTTAAAATGCACAAACCACCCTACAAGACAAGTCTTACTGTTCTGCTATCCTGGTTAGGAAACTGAGTCTCAGAGAGGATCACTCACTTGGTCAAGGTCACACAGTTAAGAAGGAAGTGACAGAATTGAAACTAGTTCTAAGCCAGCCTTTTTAAGGTTGTGTTTGACCTTCTTCATGTCACAAAAACCCCACTCTAATCAGCTATACCATAGCACATTGTTACAACAAATGACATCATCCAGGTTTGGATTGAAGGAGCTCATAGAAGTCACACAACCAGGCTCTTGCTCTGATTTAGTTTTTGTTTGGCAGATAGAGAAGCTGAATCTCAAAGAAGTCTCTTCAGAGCCTTCCTGGAATTAAATGACGATTTAGCAACAGACCTGTTCTAAACCCAAGGCTTGTCACAGTTGTCTGGACTCCTTCCAATCTTTCATGCTACTGCTGGTCAGTTCTGTCTGAGAAGCAGATTTTTAAAGTATAAATTCATACACATTACCAGACTGTATAGCAGCCAAGTAAGGTGGATTAGGCAAAAGTCCTCTTGTGTGCTCACACGGGTGTCTGCTCTGCCTCATTCTGCCCCATGGGTCAGCCCTTGTCCCTTCTTACACGGCCCCTAATCCCAATCTAAATCACTGATTCCAGGTCAACTCCATTTTAATTTGGACTTACAGAACTGATACTATGGGGAATGAATTCCTTTTGTTGCACCTAAATCTCCAACCTGAGAATTGTCTCTGCTCCAGGCTGCTTCTGCAGGACTGTCACCTCGTGACCCTAAGCTTGAGTGAAAATGTCTGTGACGCAGGGAACAGGGGAGGCAGCACATAGGGTGGAGAAGAGACCCTGGGATTGATACAGGACTGAGACTATGCCCCATGGACACAGGGATGCTGATACATGAAGGCTATGGTGCCAGCCACCATCCATCTTTCCAAAACCACTCAAGTAGTGGTCGAGGTGAAATAAGATTGACTTTACATGACTCACTGCAAACACTTATTCAACATGCATGTCACATCAGGACAATGAAAGATGCTACTTCCTCCCTGAAACCTTTGCAGAGGGCTGGAGTCAGCACTGTGCTAATTCCCTTTGGTTCGCACACCTTAAAGAAGTACTGTATGTTAAAAGAATTATTCCAAGGACACTAGAATAGAATCAGCTCTAGGTCCATTTATATTATGAATAAATATTATTAGGGCATAATACTTATGCCCTGCCCAAACCTGTTGATTGTCAATAGTAATGGTAATATTTCCCTGCTTAACCATCTTTTGGTACAGCTGGGCTACAGAATATATCTTAGCCCTTATGGTGTTGGTTATACTAGCTAGACAGAAGTTTTTGTTTTTGTTTAAATTTTAAATAGAGAACTCAATAGTGAATCACATGCCATTCCTGTGTAGGGCAAGAGTCTTATTTAGGTTCAGAGACAATGTTATACAACATCCAAATATGACCTCCCTTCAGAGTCTTATTCCTGCCTAACGTGGTTAATGATGTTTTTAAAAGCCAGGTCCCTCTAGCAGGAGCATCTTGGTGGATTGAGTGTCCCTTGAGCACCTTTGGGTGTAGGTGAAAAGCTGTGTGTGCAGAAATACAGCTCTCTTCTTCTTTGAGTTTGCTTTTCTGGAGTGGGTGTTTTTAGAAGTAGAAGAATACTAACCTAGAGCCACTGCAAACTTGAATTTTTATGAAATGGGGTTTTAATATTTGAGGTCTTTCTCACTGAGCTCTTCTCTGCAACGTGGAGGGGGACCTTTCTCTTCATTCCCAACCATCTTCCATGAGCAGTTCTGAGAACAGTTACTGGTTGCATTGGTCACTCGGTCTCAAGTTAATTTCAGATAAATCCTAATTATGTAAATAAAGTATTTTCGTGATGGCAGAGTGCCTCCACTTTAACAGCTTGTTAAAGCGAGAGTCTTCCAGAGTAGGTGCCTGAAACAGCTTATGACCAAGGAGCTCTTCTTAATCCCAGCAGAATGGCATTAAGAGACCTTGCGTGCACCTTTACACAGTGTTGCTTGTTTAAAAATGAACTACCTAAACAGAGGCTTCTCAGGAAAGTCTTTCTCTGTAGTAGGTAAGTCAATTCCTGAGTTGAAGAGGAACAGAGGGGTCAGGTGGACAGACACTTGTTTAAACCACACATGAAAGGCACCCTGCAGAGTGCTGCCTAGGCAGAACCCATCCTTGGACACCCAGAATCTACTGCTTGGGATACAGAACCCTGGGTACAACCGCAGCACTGTATGAAGGGCAGAGCTGAAAGTGATCTGTGGCTGCAGAACAGAGGGAAACACGTTTGAAGCCATGAGATTTGCCTCAGAACCTGAAGAACAGCCTCATTTGGCCTTTCAGTGCTTTGTAGGAAGAGATCCCTCAATCTCAATCTCGGAGGAAGATGTAGTTACAAACCCAGCTCCGGGCACCCACAATTGCTTTATACTACCTGCAAATCTGAGTAGGCAGTTCTTATCCACCAGGTATGAAAAGAAAACCCAAATGCAGATGCAGCTTTTTTCCTTCTTATCTTTAGTCACTTGGCCAGGGTTCTGCTGCAGCTCCTCTGCCTCTGCCTTTACCTGATGCTCCCACAATCTTTAGACTGGCTGTCTGGTTACGACTGGCATCCTGCAGGTGGGACTGTGCCCCATGGAAATTCACATTGAGCTCCTCTAGGAGTTACTGATATTTTTCCTGGTCTCTTCTTATGCTGATGTTTGGGTTCCGAGTGAGTTGGCCTCAGCTATTTTTAATCATTCACACATGAGGATGGCGCATGAGTATTTTTTTATCCCATACCTCTGATTGGCTTAGTACATACTTTATAAATGTTCTGGCCACCGTTAATAGTGTCAGTGCAGATGAATCTGAGTTATGTGTAGGACATTATTGTGAATTGAGTTGTCCTTCTTGGGTCATGTATTTGGGGATGATGACAAAGGTGGACAGAGATTCAGGGAGGCAGGGGTTGAATGAGGAGGAACAGCTAGACATAGTCTGGAACCTGCTTTTTGCCCCCTAGTGGGTAAAGGCAAAGCCTCTCTGGGCACTGCTCCACCCTACCACCCCCAAGATGTCTACCTGTCCCTGGTCTGCATATCCCCTTTGTTTTCCTTTCCCCCCAAAGACTACATTGTTTTAAGGAGGTGTCTAGCTTATGGACTAGTGCCTCTGCTTGATATACAGTATCTTCTTTAATTACTATAGCAACCCTACAAAGTAGGTTCTAGTACTTTATTTTATAGACAAGAAAGTGGAGGCTCAGAGAGGTCGATTCCCCATGGTCTCATAGGTACTGGCAGAGTTGGGATTCAGATCCAGATGTGTGCCTTCCAGGATGCTCTTCTCACCTAACCAAGGATGATTTTCCCAGGGGAGAGGAACCAAGCTCTGTAAGTGTGGAGAAGAGAGAAGAGGAAGCAAGTGATACCTACCAAAATCACCCCAGGCCTATACCCGCTTTGGGAGGCAGCCTGCTATGAACACACTTGGTAACAACCTGTTTGTGCAGGACACTGGCTTCTTGAAGCTTGTTCCAAAGATCACCTACATCAGAACTTGTTGAAAATTCGTATTTGGATCCTCCCTTGGCATGCTGGGGGTGGGGCCAAGGAATCTGCATTTCAAAACCTCTCCCAGATGATTCTTAGCCTTTCATAGTTTGAGGTCCACTTATTCAGGAATGTGGTCTGATATGGCTTTAAAAGGGAGAAGAGAACATGGTTTTCTCTAGTGTTCAGCAGAAATCCTTGGAGAGCATTCATTCTTAAAATCAGAAAATGTCAATGTTGTCACTTTACATACAAAGAAACTAAGGCCTGTAAGAGGTTAAGTGACATATGCAAGGTGCACAGCAAGTAAGCTGGGAATGAGTCCAATGTCGTGACTCCCACCAGTTCCGTGCCCTTTCTCTCACACCAGAGGTGTGCATTCCAAACTGTGGGTCGGAATGACCTGTAGCACTTTTAACAGTAAAAGTGCCAGGAACCCATTCCAAGAGACCCTGCTTTCATCATTCTGGTTAGTGGAAACCCAGCTGGGTGATTTCTAAAAGCTCTCAGGGCAATTCCAGCAGCACCCAGGGACCCCATCCAGTTACCCTTTTTGTCTCAAGGTCCCTGTTACCTCATTATCTGATTGTAGCTAAAGGCGGCAGAGAACCCAGGAGAAGAGCTGTCCCTGCCACACCCCCAGCTGGCTGTGTCTCCATGCTTAACCCTTCTTTTTACTAGTTCCTTGCAGAGTGTGAATGAGAAAAATATAATTCATTCATCAAGCGATATTTTTAAGTACTTAATAAAATATATTGGCTCCCATAGACCTGCCCGGAATTGCTATAAAAGATGAATAATTTGATGTTAAGAAGCTTCCTGGGGAAAAGGTGCAATGTGTGTTTAAGTATTATTACTACTTTATAAGTTTTCAATTAAAAGATCCAACTTGACCCATAAGCTAGAACTGGCAATTAAGTTGGCAGCTAACTCCTTTGTTCATCAAAACTGTGGGGTACAGGCATTTTTCAAAAGCAGGTTAGTCTTACGCCTTTTTACAGGTGTTCGTATATTAAGGCAAGTCATCTCCCAGCTCCAGAAGCTTCACCAAAACACACGGATGCTTTAAAAATGTTTTATTTAGCATCCTTCTCTTCTCATGTGTATTTCTGTCATCTAAAATTTCTTTCTTGTTGCCGTAGATATTAGTTATCAAAAATGACAGCCTCTGCCCACAGGGCAAATATTTGCCTATCTCCCCTCTAAGATATTCTCTTCTCATTTTCCATCTTCTAAGGTGGGGAAAGAGCAGAGGGTGCTTCTATCTGTCTGTCCCCAGCACCACTGACATTTCTCATGCTGTGGTTTGCCGAAGTTACTGTATGCCTTATACTCCCTCCCTTCAGTGTGATTTGGTTTTTGCTCTTAAAAAAGATTTCTTTAACTTAAATGTGGTCATGACTTGAAAGGAAAAAATATCCAGAGGAAATAAGGTCAGACCAGACTGGGGCAGATGCAGTAAAGATAAGTGACAGAAATAATCAGTTATCACCATTGCAGGATGACAGCTGGGCCGCCACAGGCAGGGTTCACAAGTCTGTGCAACCAGCCCTGTAAGTGTGGCGGGAAGGTCCAAATTAGAGCAGTGCCACTCTTTAACCCACTGTGGCAGAGCTCTTCCGAGTCACATGAGAGCTGGATCCCGCCCTGTCTATACAGGAGTCCTGGAGGTAGGGGTGGCTTTAAGTGGCAGAATTATTTGGCAAATGGAGAACAACAACAACATCAGCATTGTTCACATCCTCCTCAGATTGTGAGTAAAGGTCATGCATTGATGGGTAGTGCCCTTGAATACCAAGTGGACTGCAGAGATTCCCCAGAAAACAGTTTTTCACCAATTCACAGCTGGAACAACCCAGAATTAGGTTGACTGCTTATGAAAAATGCAGGGCTACCCCCACGGAAGTCCTTCCAAACCCATCTCAAGTGGAATTCATCTTCTCTCATGACAGTCTGCAGCAGTTCAGCGCTGATCTTGTCTCCCTGGTCAGCATCCTGTGAGTCCTTTTAGGTATTAATTCAGACCTCCTCGGAGCCCCACACTGGGTCTCAAGAGCCAGAGGCCTCAGTGTGCAGAGCGACCCCCCAGCCTGCTAGGATTTGAATCTAATTATACTTGGCTGACCTAGCTCCTAAGAGATGGGCTGCGAGTTGTCAAATTTCGAGCCAGGCTTTGCAGTTTGACTGCTGTCTTCAGTCTACATAATCAGGGGGACTGGCCTTGCATATTTCATCAGACAGTGCATCTCCATGTTTGACTTCACGGGAACTGCCCCAGGGGTGTGTGAATGAAGCACACTTGCAGGTGCCAAGCTCAAAGCTTCTTATGCACTAGGAATCTAAATTTAGCAAGCACCTGCCAGCGGCCTCTACGGCATCTTGAGGTATTTGCCATGGGCACCCCAGGAGCAGAGCATCAGGAAGTTGGGTAGGAGCTCTGCAAGTCCTCAGCCCAAAAGAGTTGACTCTCTCCTGGCCCCCAGTGCTTTCCATCATCTGGACATAAGGGCTACTTTGCAGAAAATGGAAAGTGACCTCAAAGTTTCTTTAAAGATAAAATAATTAAAATTTTGTTTATCAAGAGAAAAGGAGGAAATCAGAAATATTTGTCCTCTAGGGTGAAGCTGAACCAAACCCAGTTTTCTCCACCAATCTACATAATCTACATTTAGAAGTCAAATGATCTTCTTGAATATTTTTGACAAATAATTAAGATTTTTAATCCCTTTGGAAATTTCAGTGCCACCTCAATATGGTTAGTCATTCATTCCCCGATATTCTGTTAAGCACTCTAATTGCCAGACCCAGAGGCTCCAGTGGAATTGGGAGAGATGGTTTCATTTCCAGTGAATTTCCTTGTTCTCCATTTTGGATTAATTTTGCTGTTGTTGTTTTAGCCTTTTAAAAATTAATGAAATGAGATAGAGGGTGTAGCTCAGTGGTAGAGAACTTGCCTAGCATGTGTGAGGCCCTGGATTTAATTCCTAGTAACACACACACACAAAGTAATAATAATGAAATATAAACCAAACAATTCAACCAACTATTGCAAAGCAACAAAAAAGTCACTTTTATTCAAGAAATGGGATACTGCTGGGTCCCCAGAAGCCTACTCCCCATCACTGCCTCCTCCCCTTCCTGAGAGGTAGCAGTCACTTCCTGTCATAATCACCTGGCCCATGGTGTAGGGGGGTGGGGGTGAGAGAGAAATGGAGGAACTTTAGGTTATGTAGAGGGAAATGAGGTGGGGTATGAAGAATGGTGGAATGAGACAGACATCATTACCCTTTGTACATTTATGATTACATGAATGGTAGGAATCTACATGGTGCACAACCATAGAAAAGATGTACCCCATTTGTGTAAAATGAATCAAAATGCAGTCTAAAAATAAAATAATTTTTTAAAAGAACACGTGTTCCTAAACATGATGCTGTTTCAAGTTTACTTTTGCCTTATTTGAGTTCATATACATGGGATTATAGCATAGGGATTATTTTATGTCTGATTTACTTTATACTTATTAAATCCATACATATTATTGCCTGCAGTTGTAGTCTGAATTTTTTTTTTTGTACCAGGGATTGAACCCAGGGGCACTTAACCACTGAGCCACAACCCCAGTGCTTTTTTATTTTATTTATTTATTTATTTAAATTTATTTTTATTATAAACAAATGGGATACATGTTATTTCTGTTTGTACATGGAGTAACAGCACACCATTTGCATATTCATATATTTACATAGAGTAATAATGATGTTTGATTCATTCTGTTATTTTTTTCTTCCCCCCCAACCCTCCCACCTCTCTTTTCCCTCTATACAGTCCCTCCTTCCTCCATTCTTGCCCCCTTCCCACCCCCCATTATGTGTCATCATCCATTTATCAGTGAGATCATTCGCCTTTTGGATTTTTGAGATTGGCTTATCTCACTTAACATGATATTCTCCAATTTCATCCATTTGCCTGCAAATGCCATAATTTTATTATTCTTTATAGCTGAGTAATATTCCATAGTATATATATACCGCAGTTTCTTTATCCATTCATCAATTGAAGGGCATCTAGGTTGATTCCACAGTCTGGCTATGGTGAATTGAGCAGCTATGAACATTGATGTGGCTGTATCTCTGTAGTATGCTGATTTTAAGTCCTTTGGGTATAGGCCGAGGAGTGTGATAGCTGGGTCAAATGGTAGGCCCATTCCAAGTTTTCTAAGGAATCTCCACACTGCTTTCCAGAGTGGCTGCACTAATTTGCAGCCCCACCAGCAATGTATGAGCGTACCTTTTTCCCCACATCCTCTCCAACACCTATTGTTGCTTGTATTCTTGATAATCGCCATTCTAATTGGGGTGAGATGGAATCTTAGTGTAGTTTTGATTTGCATTTCTCTTATTACTAAAGATGGTGAACATTTTTTCATATGTTTGTTGATTGCTTGTAGATCTTCTTCTGTGAAGTGTCTGTTCATATCCTTAGCCCATTTGTTGATTGGGTTATTTGTATTCTTGGTGTAGAGTTTTTTGAGTTCTTTATATATTCTGGAAATTAGTGCTCTATCTGAAGTATGAGTGGCAAAGATTTTCTCCCACTCTGTAGGCTCTCTCCTCGCATTGCTGATAGTTTCCTTTGCTGAGAGAAAGCTATTTAGTTTGAATCTGTCCCAGTTATTGATTCTTGCTTTTATTTCTTGTGCTATGTGAGTCCTGTTAAGGAAGTCTGATCCTAAGCCAACAAGGTGAAGATTTGGACCTCCTTTTTCTTCTATAAGATGCAGGGTCTCTGGTCTGATTTCAAGGTCCTTGATCCATTTTGAGTTGATTTTTGTGCAGGGTGAGAGGTAGGGGTTTAGTTTCATTCTGTTGCATATGGATTTCCAGTTTTGCCAGCACCATTTGTTGAAGAGGCTATCTTTTCTCCATTGCATATTTTTGGCACCTTTCTATAGTATTAGAAAATTGTATTCATTTGGGTTTGTGTCCATGTCCTCTGTTCTGTACCATTGATCTTCCTGTCTATTTTGGTGCCAATACCATGCTGTTTTTGTTACTATTGCTTTGTAGTATAGTTGAAGTTCTGGTATTGAGATACCCCCTGTTTCATTCTTCCTGCTAAGGATTGCTTTAGCTATTCTGGGTTTCTTATTCTTCCAGATGAATTTCACGATTGCTTGCTCTATTTCTGTAAGGTACATCATTGGGATTTTAATTGGAATTGCATTGAATCTGTATAGCACTTTTGGTAGTATGGCCATTTTGACAATATTAATTCTGCCTATCCAAGAACATGGGAGATCTTTCCATCTTCTAAGGTCTTCCTTAATTTATTTCTTCAATGTTTTGTAGTTTTCATTGTAGAGATCTTTTACCTCTTTGGTTAGATTGATTCCCAAGTATTTTATTTTTTTTGAGGCTATTGAAAATGGGGTTGTTTTCCTCATTTCCCTTTCAGCTGTTTCGTTGCTTGCGTATAAAATTGCTTTAGATTTATGCATGTTGATTTTATAGCCTGCTATTTTGCTGAATTCATTGATGAGGTCTAGAAGTTTTCTGGAGGAGGTTTTTGGATCTTCTAAATATAGAATCATGTCATCCGCAAATAGTGACAGCTTAAGTTCCTCTTTTCCTATTTGTATTCCTTTAATTTCTTTAGTCTGCCTAATTGCTCTGGCTAGAGTTTCGAGGACAATGTTGAGTAGAAGTGGTGAAAGAGGACATCCCTGTCTTGTTCCCGTTTTTAAAGGGAATGGTTTCAGTTTTTCTCCATTAAGAATGATGTTGGCCATGGGCTTAGCATAAATAGCCTTTACAATGTTCAGGCATGTTCCTACTATCCCTATTTTTTCTAGTGTTTTGAGCATGAAGGGGTGTTGTATTTTGTCGAACACTTTTTCTGCGTCAATTGAAATAACCATTTGATTCTTATCCTTAAGTCTATTGACATGATGGATTACATTTATTGATTTACGAATGTTGAACCATCCTTGCATTCCAGGGATGAACCCCACTTGATCGTGGTGCACAATTTTCTTAATATGTTTTTCGATACGGTTTGCCAATATTTTGTTAAGGATCTTTGCATCTATATTCATCAAGGATATTGGTCTAAAATTTTCTTTCCTTGATGTGCCTTTTCCTGGTTTGGGTATGAGGGTTATATTAGCTTCATAAAATGAGTTCGGTAGGGTACCCTCCTTTTCTATTTCCTGGAATCCTTTGAGAAGTATCGGAATGAGTTCTTCTTTGAAGGTCTTATAGAGCTCAACTGAGAATCCTTCTGGTCCTGGGCTTTTCTTGGATGGTAGATTTTTAATGGCTTCTTCTATTTCATTGCTTGATATTGATCTGTTTAAATTGTGTATGTTCTCCTGGTTCAGTATGGGAGGAGCATATGTCTCTAGAAATTTGTCAATGTCTTTAGTAGTTTCTATTTTGTTGGAATACAGATTTTCAAAGTAGCTTCTCATTATGTTCTGTATCTCAGTGGTGTCTGTCATGATATTTCCTTTTGCATCATGTATTTTAGTAATTTGAGTCTTCTCTCTCCTTCTCTTTGTTAGTGTGGCTAAGGGTTTGTCTATTTTGTTTACTTTCTCAAAGAACCAACTTTTTGTTTTGTCAATTTTTTGAATAGTTTCTTTTGTTTCAATTTCATTGATTTCAGCTCTGGTTTTAATTATTTCCTTTCTTCTACTACTTTTGCGGTTATTCTGTTCTTCTATTTCTAGGACTTTGAGCTGTAATGTTAGGTCATTTAGTTGTTGACTTTTCATTCTTTTATGGAATGCGCTCCATGCAATGAATTTTCCTCTTAGTACTGTTTTCATAATGTCCCAGAGATTTTGATATGTT
Source organism: Sciurus carolinensis (assembly GCF_902686445.1). NCBI lineage: Eukaryota > Metazoa > Chordata > Mammalia > Rodentia > Sciuridae > Sciurus > Sciurus carolinensis. The sequence continues at coordinate 68,363,334 of NC_062224.1, forward strand.
GTATCATCATTCTCATTGACCTCTAAGAATTTTTTTATCTCCTCCCTGATGTTTTCTGTTATCCATGTTTCATTCAATAGCATATTATTTAGTCTCCAGTTCTCTTTTTTATTTTGTCATTGATTTCTACTCTCAGTCCATTATGTTCTGATAGAACACAAGGCAGTTTGCATTTCCTAAGGGCTGCTTTGTGGCATAACATATGGTCTATTTTCGAGAAGGTTCCATGTGCTACTGAGAAGAAAGTGAATCCGCTCATTGATGGATGGAATATTCTATATATGTCTATGAAGTCTAGGTTATTGATTGTGTTCTTGTGTTCTATGGTTTCTTTGGTTGGATTTTGTTTGGAAGATCTCTCTAGTGGTGACAGCAGTGCATTAAAGTCACCCAGAATTATTGTGTTGTGGTCTGTGTGATTCCTGAAATTGAGAAGGATTTGTTTGATGTACAGGGATGTACCATTGTTTGGGGCATATATATTTACTATTGTTATGTCTTTCTGATTTATGGTTCCCTTGAGCAGTATGAAATGTCCTTCTTTATCCCTTCTGACTAACTTTGGCTTGAAGTCCACTTTATCTGATATAAGGATTGAAACCCCCGCTTTTTTACTGAGTCCATGTGCGTGGTAGGTTTTTTCCCATCCTTTCACCTTTAGTCTGTGGATATCTTTTTCTACGAGATTAGTCTCTTGCAGGCAGCATATTGTTGGGTCTTTCTTTTTAATCCATTCTGCCAGTCTATGTCTTTTGATTGATGAGTTTAGGCCACTAACATTCAGGGTTATTATTGAGATATGATTTGTATTCCCAGTCATTTGGCTTATTTTTGGTTTTTAACATGGCTTGGTTTCTCCTTTGAGTGGTTTTTCTCTAAGGTAGTTCCTCCCTTTGCTGACCTACATTGTTGTTTTTCATTTCCTCCTCATGGAATATTTTGTTGAGAACATTCTGTAGTGCAGGCTTTCTATTTGTAAATTCTTTTAACTTTTGTTTATCATGGAAGGATTTTATTTCATCTTCAAATCTGAAGGTTAGTTTTGCTGTGTATAGGATTCTTGGTTGGCAACCATGTTCTTTCAGAGCTTGAAATATGTTGTTCCAGGCCCTTCTAGCTTTTAGAGTCTGGGTTGAGAAGTCGGCTGCTATCCGTAGTGGTCTCCCCCTATATGTAATCTGATGCTTTTCTCTCGTGGCCTTCAAAATCCTATCTTTATTTTGAATGTTAGACATTTTCATTATAATGTGCCTTGGTGTGGATCTGTTGTGATTCTGTGCATTTGGTGTTCTGTAAGCCTCTTGTATTTGATTTTCCATTTCATTCTTCAGGTTTGGGAAATTTTCTGATATTATTTCATTGAATAGGTTGTTCATTCCTTTGGTTTGTATCTCTGTGCCTTCCTCAAACCCAATAATTCTTAAATTTGGTCTTTTCATGATGTCCCATAGTTCTTGGAGATTCTGTTCATGATTTCTTACCATCTTCTCTGTTTGGACAACTTTATTTTCAAGATTAAATATTTTGTCTTCATTGTCTGAGGTTCTGTCTTCCAAGTGGTCTAGTCTTTGGTGATGCTTTCCATTGAGTTTTTTATTTGGTTTATTGTTTCCTTCATTTCAAGGATTTCTGTTTGGTTTTTTTTTTTGAGAATCTCTATCTCTTTGTTGAAATGATCTTTTGCTTCCCGCAGGTGCTCTTTCAGCTTATTGGTATTATCATTCATTGCCTGCATTTGCTCTCTTATCTCATCCTTTGCTTCACGAATCATCTTAATCATGTATAATCTGAAGTCCTTTTCTGACATTTCTTCTAACATACTGTCATTGGATTCTATTAATATAGAACCTAGATTTGTTTGGATCATTTTCTTCCCTCGTTTTTTCATGTTGTTCATGTATCTTCCCCTGTAGCAGTGCAGATCTGGGCTATTGCAGATTTCCCCCTATAGGCTTATAGTGGCCCTATAGGTTTCCAAAACCCTTTTTTTAAGGGGAGATCAATATTAGCAGTGCCCAAATCAGACACTATGCAATCCTAGACCAAATAGCCCCTATGGGGACAATAACAAAATTGTCATAGTAAACAAAATGAGTTCAAATATTATCTTTGGTAAAACAAACAGGTTTGCAATAAAGTCTGCAGTTTCTAATGGAGGACAAAGAGGATGCAGAGGGATGTAGAATGTGGCTGTTAATGGGATAAGAAAAGAATATACAGAAGTTCTAGAAAATAGAAAGGGTGAGAGTGTAATCAAAAGAAATTGGATCTTAGCATGCAAAAAAGGGAGAAAGAGACTCTGAGGGAACAGGTAAACAAAAGGAAAAGAGAGCAAGAAAAGTAAAGAAATAAAAACTTAAATTTTTTAAAAAGGAGAAAAAAGAAAATCTACTGTATAACAGTCATATACTAATGAAACCTCCCAGGGTTCAGTAGCCTGATGCATGAGAGGTACCTGACAATGAGCTTCAAGCCTCCAGCAGGCGTTGCAGGATGGGATTTGCCCCACCCAAAGATTGGAGCTACGGCTTCCAGGATTATCCAAGATGGCCGCTCTGGCTTCCAAATGTGTTGGCAAATGGGGAGCTGCAGCTCAGGGGTGGACGTGGTCAGCTGGAGGTCCTGGAGACGGGATGCGGTTCGTCCGGCAGGGGTCCTGGAGGTCCGGTGTGTTTGGTGTGGTTGTGGGATCCTGGAGGCCGGGTGCAATCAGTCGGTCTGGGGTCCTGGTGATAGGGTGCAGTCAGTTGGTCTGGGGGTCCTGGCGGCAGGGAGCAGTCAGTTGATGTGAGGGCACCAGAGGCAGGGAGTGATTGGTTGGGCTGAGCGATCCTGGAGACGGGGCTCAGTCAGTCTGGCCAGGGGTCCTATGGGGCCTGGCTGTTGTCTCAAAATGGCAGCAGCCACATGTAATCAAACCTGCAGGTACTGTAACAGTGAACTTCCAGGCGACAGCAGATGGCTGGTGCTCCACTGGTGGTCGGCGATCAGTTTGCTGACTGTTGTCGGACGATCGGTAGGTGTACGCTTTTTTATTTTTTATTTAGAGACAGGGCCTCACTAAATTGCTGAGGCTGGCTTTGAAGTTGTGATCCTCCTGCCTCAGCTTTCCAAGCCGCTAGGATTACAGGAATGCACCACCCCTCCTGGCTAGTCTGATCATTTCTATTTTTTACTTTTTTGGTGCTGGGAATCTAATGCAGGGCCTTGCACAGGCTAGACAAGTACTCTACAACAGAGCTGCCTCCCCAGCCTGCATAGTGTTCTAATATATGAATATAGTATATTCTAATGTTAATGGAAATTAGAGTTTTCCCAGTTGGCTTCTGTTACAAATAGTGACATTTTGAATATGCTTGAACATAAATGCTGGTGGATGTCTATAGTCTCATTTCTCCTGACTACACCAGAGTGGAGCTGCTGAGGCATAGGATATGTGTATGTCCAGTATTAATAGGTAATGGTGGTCTCCCAAAGGGGTTGTTCTGATGGACACTCCCAAGAGTAGGGTTTGTTCCCTGCCAACACTTGGTGGTGTCAATATTTTAGGCATCAGGTACTTCTGGATTTAATGTGCATTTCCCTGGTGGATAATGAGGTTAAGCACCTTTTTGTGTATTTAATGGCCAGCTTGTTATTCTCTCTTAGAAGTGCCTCTTTAATCCACTTCCCTATTTATCAGTTGTCTTTTCCTTATTGATTTTTAGGAGTTTTTAGATATACTGGATGCAAGTCCTTTGTTGAAAGTGTCACAAATCTGTTCTGTGGCTTACATTTTTGCTCTGATCATTAGTGCCATTCGATGAACAGAAAATGTTAGTTTTCATGAAGTGAACTTTATCCATCTTTTTCTTTATGCTGACACTTTTAAAAATTTATTTTGTCTTGTTAAAAATGGTGTTTTTATACTCTGACAGAGATATTGTCTTATGTAGTCTTCTCAGAACCTTACTGTGCTGCCTTTCACATTTAGATCTTGAACCCATCTGGACGTGATACATGTGTACCATACAATCCAGCACTTGTCATTAGAAAGATGATTTGTTCCCCTCTTAAGACATAGGTCCTGGGGCTGGGGAGATAGCTCAGTTGGTAGAGTGCTTGCCTTGTAAGCACAAGGCCCTGGGTTCGATCCCCAGCACCCAAAAAAAAAAAAAAAAAAAAGACATAGGTCCTGGTTCAGGACTTTTTGTGATGTTTCATCATCTATCTTTGTGTCGGTGTGATGCTGTTTGAATCATTATAGGTCTATAACACGTCCTAAATTCCGGTAGAGCCAGTTTCCCTCGCTCTTCAACATTGTCTTGACTCTTGTTCTTTTGCATTTCCACATGAATTTTAGAATCAGCTTGTCAATTTTCAAGACAAGTTTGAATTTTTAATATGATTGTATGGGATTTGTAGTTAAATTGCAATATGAGTTTTCCCAATTGAGGAACATGGAATATTCCATTTATTTAGGTCCTCTACAATTTTTCTCATGTTTTATAGTTTTCTGTTTATAGGTTTTATATACCTTTCATTAGATTTATGCCTAGAAACACAATTCTTTTTTTGTTCCTGAGGAAAATTATTTTATATTTTGTTTTTTTTAAATTGGTCACCTATGAGCTGGGCATGGTGGTGCATGCCTGTAATCCCAGTGAGTTGGGAGGCTGAGGCAGGAGGATTGCAAGTTCAAAGCCAGCCTCAGCAACTTAGCAAGGCCCTTAAGCAACTCAGACAGATCCTGTCTCTAAATAAAATACCAAAAAGGACTGGGGATATGCCTTGGTGGTTGAGCACCCCTGTGTCCAAACCCCAGTTTAAAAAACAAAATTGGTCGTATGTGGAAATTCATATATGATAAACTCATTGCTGATTTGACTGTAAATTCTTTGGGTTTTGCCATACATGTAATTGAGTGATGTGTGAAGGGTACAACTTTTATTTCTTTCTGACCTGTGTTTCCTTTTCTTGCATCCCTGCTTTGGTTAGGAACTCTATTATAATGCTGAATACAAGTGGAAAGAGTGAACCTCACTGTTTTATTCCCAGTCCTAAGTGGGAAGCCTTCCATATTATTGTGATAGATTTTTTAAAGATATCTTTTTATTACATTAAGGATATTTCCTTCCATTCCTATTTTGAGAGTGCTTTAAAATTTTTATGATCATGAACGGATGTTGAATCTCATCAAATGCTTTTTCACATCTATTAAGATGGTAATTTTCTCCTTGGTTCTGTTTGGAATTCTTTATTCTGTTGTGACTCACATTGGTTCGTGGTCAAATGTTCAATCAACCTAGGATTCTAGAAGTAAACCCATCTTACTTGTGGCATATTTTAAAATTTATTGCTGGATTGTGTTTGCTAACGTCTTGTTTTTAAGTTTTGCTTTTATGTTGCTGAATGGATTGGCCCCAAGTTTTCCCTTTCTGTGACATTCTTGCCAGATGGCATTATCAACCTCATAAGCAGGTTGATGTGGGCCTTCAGAAGAGAACGCTAAAAAAGAATTTCTGTGAGACTGCTGCAGTTCCTTCTGCAAATAGTGGGATTTATGGGGACGTCACCTAGGCCTGGAGTTTTCTTTGTGCAAAGATTTTCCATTTTGAATTCAATTTATTTTATATTTTGCAGAAGTATTTTCTGTTTCTTGTTGTGTCTGTCTTGGTCAATTGAACATTTTTTATTTGTTTATTTTAGGAATCTGACTCCATCAAATTTTTCTAAATTCTTGATTTAGAGTTTTTTGTAATATCCTCTTATTTTTTAAAACAGAATATGTAATGGTGTTACTTTTTATTCTTTCATTGTTATGTGCACTGTTCCTCTTGGTCTCTTGCTCATCTTTATTTTACTTCCTTGAACTTTTTTTGGGTTTAATTGCCTATATTTTTTTTAAACTTTCATATAAGAACTTTTATTTTGGATATTTGTTAATAATTCTAAATTTGCATGCACCTAATAATACCCCTCAGAATTTATAAAGCAAAAATCAGAACTTTTAAGAAGAAATTCACAATCACAGCAAGTGCTTTAAATACCCCTCTTTTACTAATTTATAGAACAAGCAGGAGGGGAAAGGTAATAAGGATATAAAAAACTTGAATAAAGTGATTAACAAGGCACTGGGGTTGTGGCTCAGTGGTAATGCACCCGCCTAGCTCGTGTGGGGCGCTGGGTTCAATCCTCAGCACCACATAAAAATAAATAAAATAAAGGCATTGCGTCCATCTATAACTAAAACATAATTTTAAAAAAGTGATTAACAAGCTTGATCTTAACAACTGAAATATACATTCTTAATTTTTAGATATTTCTTTTTCTAATGTGTATATTTATATTTAGAGGGAAATTTGTAGCTATAGTTTTATCTACATAGCATACATTTCAACATGAAGTATTTTCATTGTTATTCTATTCAAAATATTTATTTTTAAAATTAGTTTGATTATTTATTCATTTATTTATTTGGATCTTGTTAAATTGTGAAGACCGGCCTCAAACTTGTGATCCTCCTGCCTCAGTCTCTGGAATAGCTGGGATTACAGGCATGCACCACTGCACCCAGCCAAAATATTTTCTATTTTTATTGTTATTTCTTTTTGGATCCATGGATTATTTAGAAAAGTATTTCTCAGTTTCCAAACATCCTGGAAATTTTCTACTAATTTCTTTCTTAATTTTATTGTGGCCAGAAAACATGCTCCAAAATTTCAGTCATTTGCAATTTTTTGAGATTTTCTTTATGGTCCAGGTATGATCAGCCTTTGTAAATGTTCTATGTATGTTTAGAGGAATATGTAGCAGTCTCAGTCCTGTAGAGTGAGCAGCTGAGAACCCACAAAGAATTACCACCCAAGTGTAAAATATTTAAAAAATGCTTTAAATAATAATTTGCTGATTGCCTTTGACAGTCACAAATAAATAAAATATACCTATCTATAGGTCAAAGGCAAACACTATGCACAAGATGCATGCTTACCATAATGACTTTGACCAATTCTCATCTCAGTGGTTTTAAGCTGGGACCTACTAATAATTCCACATTAACATTTATTTAGCTGAGAGCCACAATGTATTGAGTGTCTTGCTCTGATGCTTCTTCAGGTCCCATGAAAATCAATATCCTTTTAAGAAGAAAGAAACAGCTTGACCAGCCCTGCTTATGAAGCAAAGTCACCTTGCGTGGTGGTGCCTCTTTTTCTATGAAGTGCCCTCTCTCTCCAGTCAGAGCCTTCCCAAACAGCCCTAACACTCAGCCTCTCCTTTTCTCTGCCTCACATTATGCTCATCATGCTCATAATTTGCCTCAGTTGATTCCATCCAGCTTCTGCAACCTAATACTATGTACATTGTGATGGTCTGATTGTATTCTCTGAGTTGTGTTGGAATGGTAATTCTTTACACCAGGAGGGGAGTGAAATAGCACTGCTATGGAAAAGTAATTCTGGAGAGGTTAGTAGATATTGAGTCAAAAAAGGATTTTGTGATACGAAGTTCAGGAGTCCATAAGACCACCCTCACTTCTGACATTGACTATAAGATTGGAGGTTTCCAAGTCCCCCTCAGGTTCAATGATTCAGTAGGACTCAGAACTCTGAAAAGCCAGTATACTGATGATTAAAGTTTATTACAATGAAAACTCATGGATTAAAATCAGCCAAGGGAATAGGTGCGTAGGCAGGGTCCAAGTGAGCTTCCAGTTGTCCTTTCCTGGTGGAGCTGTGCAGACAGTGCCTATTTGCCCAGGCAACAACATATGACAATATACATGAAATATTGACCCCCCCACCTCAGGGAAACTTTCCCAAGCTTTGGGGTCCAGAGTTTTACTGGGACTTAGTCATGTAGTCATGGTAGACAACTGTGTGGCTGACCTTAATCTCCTGTCCCTCCAAGAACTGAGGTGATTCATTGGGGCCCAAGGTCCCCAGTATAAACCACATTGTTGGCATAGATTTTGTGGCATGACCCAAAGCCTCAGGGTAAGCAAAGACACTCATCCAGGCAGGACATTGCAGGGTTTTGGCATTTACCTTCTAAGACCTGAAGGCAAAAGCCCCACCTCTTTTTGGGCAGGTTAATCCTTCACTGCACATATGCAAACCCTTTGAGGACATATAGATCAGATTGTGTCATGACCCAGGATTATGAAGCTCCAGGAGCTCCCCATCACACTAAAATAGGACCCCTATTCCCTGCCCTAATCTACAAATCCTTCCATAGTCTGGCCTTTCCCTCTCCATCTTGATCACTATATTCCAGACACACAGATCTTCTTTTGTTTTTCAGGACACCAAGCTCTTTCTTGGCCTTTGTACTAGCTGTTCCTCTGCCTGAAATGTTCTTCTCCCAGTTCCCCACATAATTGGATCCTTGTTGTCATTCAGGTCTCAGCTTAATAAATGTCATTTCCTCAGAGACCCCTTTTCTGTCTGCCCAAATTAAATGAGTCTCTGAGTCAGTCCCTATCCTATCACCTTGTTATGTGTTCATCATAGCGGTGAGCATTGCTTTTTATTTCCTAGCTCATTTGTCTCTTAATTTTTTGGTTAGCAGTCTCCCTCCATGCAAGTAATAAGAATAAGATTCTGGAGTTCTCCATCTGCAGCAAGTAGAGCACACTGGGCCTAGAGTATGTGCTCAGTAATTCATTGGATGAATGAATGAGCAGCTGGATGAATAAATAAGCTTTCCAATAATTGGTTTAAGCAAAATTAAGTAGAATTCTTTATGGCGAGAACTTTAGAGCCTTTAATGTACTAATGTATATTGTGAATCTCTAAGTGTTCCCAAGATTAGTTTGGGGGAGTATTAAGGTGGGAACTTGGCATTTTTAAGGAGTCAAATTCATTTTCACATGTAACTCACATTTTAAAAAAAAGCATTCCAAGTTATGGCAAATATTCTTGAATTTTCTTTTACTGTGCCTGATCCATCCATCTGTTAGGATTCTGTTCTCCGCTAACAAAGCTAATAAATTAATTTTTTCTTAGGTATAAATGTGTAATACTGCCTTAGGATCACTCACTCCTTCTTTTATGTATACATTACATTGAATCCCCATTGATACTAAGAGGCAGGGTATAAAAATAATGACAGTGATGGACTGGTGAAAGATGATTTCCAGAATGGGAGCCATTGGTATTCCTTAGGTTATATATGGAAAGTGTTCATTTATTCCTCATGTACTTAAATTCTAACTGTTGATATTTTGATAGTCCTTAGAAAAATGTTTGAAGTGGTTTTAAAAAATTCTGTTGATGTACTTTCACTATAGAAAGTCATGTAACAGTCTCCAACTTAATGATGGTTCAACTTACGATTTTTCAACTTTATGATGATGTGAATGTGATACACAATCAATGGAAACTATAATCCAAATTTTGAAATTAAATCTTTGCATTATGCAGTATGATACTCTTCTTTGAAGCTGGGCTGCAGTAAGCTGTAGTTTCCAGTCAGTCAGGTAACTGAGGAGAAATGATTGAGACTCCCCAGTGTACTGTGACTCACTTAAGGTGCTCAGTAGGTTAGTTATATTAAATACATTTTGACTTACAATGTTTTTGACTTTCAGTGGGTTTAGCTGGACATAGCCCCATCATAAGTAGAGAAGCATCTGCATTTCTATTTGAATCTAGAGCTTGGCTGAAAATCACACATTTCTTTTCAGATACTACAGGTTTCAGATTCTTTCTTTCCATTGAAATAAGGAACATGGTTATTTGCTGTCATGGACAACTCACTGGGACACATACTATGCCAGATGCCTCTTCTTCCAGCCTTACCCTCCTTCAGTGAGGGGATAGATCCTGGACATCACATGTAAAAAAAGAAAAAAATGGAGGGAATGTAGATGATCTTTTCTTTCTTCTGTCAAACTTTAGGTTTTTGTTAGAACCAGCCTATGTCAGTTTTCTCCTTATTCCTAGGGTGCAGCCCTTCTGGCTTCTCCACCTCATGGAACTTGAACTCTAAGTTCTTATTCCCCAGCTGGTACATGGCTCCCCCACCTCGTAAAGTGTCCCTGCCCTACTTCCTATGAACACTCCTCTTTGAGCAGTGTACATAATTATTGGAATTGGGGAGTCTGGGAATTCCCTCTAAACCCTGTGTCATATGCTCTGCAACAGACCCAATTCCTGTGTTTGGAAAATTGGAGTTCTAATTAGAAGTTCAAAACCTTCTTGGTTAAATACCACAAACTGAGAAATCAACCTTGGGATGGAGGCTTGGGTGCTTCTGCCCCTGGTCAGTCAATATCCACAGGTCAGTAATGTCCAAATGGACATTTTGTCCATTGATTCTATTCTCTATAATTGGTTACCTCCTGAGTATACCAGTTAATTCTTGAGCAAATTTTAAGTCCATCATGAAAATAGTTTTTAAACATATAAATTACTGCCATAGATTCTATTTATTGCCAAGATTTTACAGACAGATGTCTCGATAAATGTGTTTTTATTTGCTGTGAATAATTTCTGCATGGTGCCATTGAAAAAATATAATTCAGATTCTTCCATTAAAAGAAGGCAGCTGTGGTGTGCAAAGAGTCATCAATTATCTTGTGGCTCCAGTCTGGATTATTCTGTGGTTGATTTGGAGGGAATTCAGCTACTCTAGTAGAAAAACTATTGGTTAAACATGAATAGTTAGAAAACCCCTTTCCATGGCCTGTAACACAAAAATGAGACATAAAATTGAAACCAGAACACAGTTCTCCAGCCGAGACTCTGTGTTGAAATCCACGGGCTGTGGGATAATCTGAGGTTTCCTCAGGGGAAGGCTGAGTAGCTGGACTGGGCTAAAAACCTGTTAACCAGACCCCTGAGGGATGTGCTCATGCAGGGTCCTTGGGCAGAGGTTCAGATGACTCTGCTTCCCTTTCATCTTTGCCAGGTGTGTACACAGGTCTAGAAGCAGAGAAGGAACATCAGAGGAAGTGGAACACAGGTCCTGCTCTCAAGCTAATGATGGTGACAGACTGAGATACAGGCACAGCTTAGGTGCACTTGACTTCAGATGGTACACACAGGGCAGCGAGTGGCCACTGCCCTTCATGCTCCATTGCCAGGTCCTTCCATCACAGGCTCCTTCTGCCTGCCTCTTTTGCATCACTGACATCCTGTTTTCTGGAGTCTGTTATGTCCGATTCCCAGCCCCTCCAAGTATGCCCAACCCCAACCCCTGCATAATTCCTGGGAAGTGCTCTTTCCAAAACCACCAAAGTTCTAAGCCACCAGAGCCATCCACCAGCCAGCCACTGTTCCTTTCCTTCCTTTTCACCTTCATCAGGGCTCCCAGGGTTCAGAGTTTCAGGACAGACAATGCAAAGCTCAGAGCAACTTGAAGATCAAGGCTCCCATTAATATTATTCCAAACATATTGTGCATTCAGTAGGCTTTGGAGAGTGACTGAGAAATCATACTCTTTTTGCAGCATGTAAGAATTTCTGGAAGAAGTTTCTGTGATGGACAGAATGTTGTCCTTGGACTTTGCCTTGTTTGAAAAAATTAAGTACCAACAAATTTGGAACATAACTCACTCAGAGATCATAATAACAAGCACATATGCATCTAAAATGAGAAGCAGTGTCAAGACTGGGGGTGTAGCTCATGGGCAGAGTGCATGCCTTACAGGCTTAAAGCTCTGGGTTCCATCTCCAGCACCACAAAAGAGAGAGAGGGGAGAGAGAGAGATGAAAAAGAAATAAAAGAGAATATGCATAAAATGAGAACCATTAAGCAGAGATGTGCCTATAAGAGATGGAGAGAGACACATCATGATCAGTGTGACTTACACCAGATGGGATTAGTTGGGCAGTATTTAGGGTCAGTAGGGGCAGGGAGAACAGGATCTCACCTTGGCAGCAAGGAACAGAATGGTCTCTTTGGCAAGTTGGAAGTAGATACAGTTAGAAGTGGATAGTTACCATTCACTGATTTTATCTTATCCTTTTCTCATTTTGCTATGTGGACTCTTTGCTCCTCCTCAGCCTCCTCCTGACCCCCAGCTTTACTTGCGCCTTCTCTTCCTGGACACATGCACTTTGCTCTACTCCATTTTTAGGAGGTAGCACAGCTGCTGGTTCTGAGCCTTTGTGAGATTGACAAGAGTATGTGCTGCTCTGTTTTTTGTTTTAATCTTTTTAGCAACAGATAAGGCAGACAGGAAGTTCTAATGACAAACAGCCCCAGCTTGATGTGTGCCGTTCTGCACACCATGTTTTCTCATCGGGTTGGGCCCCAGGGAGAAGGTGGCCTGATGGGTGGCTGCAGGGACCAGTCTGACAGTCCTCATTGTGTTGTGCTGTTCACAAACCAGCAAATACATAACCAGATGGATTGTTCAGGTTAATTCCCAAATCTTGTCTTACTTCATTTATCTCCAGAATTGTTCATAAGATCAAAGTAAAGTGTGATTGTTCATAAGATCAATGTAAAGTGTCTTAGCAGGAAATGAAGTTCCCTTTATGCCTGGGTCTCTCCTCATGAACCATCTTTTCCTGTTATTCCAGTGAAGCAGGTTATGGTGCTTGTCATTGGGCACCTGAGCCCAAATAAGGTACCATGTACCAGAAGTTGTGTAAGTCGAGGCCAGGCCTGAAAATAAGAGCTGTCTTGTGCAACTGTTAGCCATTTTAAATTCCAAAAGTAATTCCTACCTTTTTCAAAATTGCAGATTGCCGTATCCCTCAAATTGAAGATGCTGAGATTCATAACAAGACATATAGACATGGAGATAAGTTAATCATCACCTGTCATGAGGGATTCAAGATCCGTTACCCTGACCTATACAACATGGTTTCATTATGTCGTGATGATGGAACATGGGATAACCTGCCCATCTGTCAAGGTATGGGGAGGAAGCCACCATCGCTAGCTGTTCTTCTCTCAGACTTGATTGTACATGTTCTTTGATAGAGTAATAGAGATGGCGAAGTGGATGGCTTTGCCCACTTGCGTCCAACTGTTCTTGGGACATCTTCACTGCTTGGGATAGCTGCACCATATGCTAACTTTTATGGTATAAATGGGAAACCGCTTATTCTTTAGCATGTCGGATGTCCCCCTAAAATAGAAAAACCAAATAGTTTAAGAATGAGGAAATTTGTAACTGAACTGTGAACACAATGATGAACTATTGTATATTTAATGGAATCAGTGGGGCACTTAAACTTATTTCAGTGGTGGTGAGAATACAGTTAAAGCCCATCTTACAGAAGACTATTTTCTCTTAATAATGTTATCCCTTTTTATAATGCAATGAAGAGCAGAAATATCATCAAATTCAAATTTTATCCAAACCACGTGGTGAATATTCATTTTCTCATATTTTTCAAATTTGCCTGGGCCAATGTAGAGGACCCTGTTTGTGAAAATAATCCTTTGCATTTCACATTAATTCTGATTTTATTTTTTGACATGTGATTTGGACCAAAGGACCAGGAAGCCAATGTATAATTCATAATTCAAGGGAAAAAAAAGCGATCTCATTTGCCCCCAAAACCCCAGCATGTTAAAGTTGAGACAAATGTTAACTTTGAGCTTGGAAATCACAACTGGCAGACTCCAATATTGCTTTCTGCAACTCACTGTGGGAAATAAATTGTTTCCTTACACCAGAGCTTAAGAGTCATGAGCCCATGAGGAAGGGAGCTTCTGGAAGTAGGAGGACGGAGACAGCCACACTCCCAGCCCTTCCCCCAGGAACTGCCTGTTGTGCTGGCCTGTTCTGCATCACGTTTCTAAAGGGGACATGTGACTTATTACATACTCAGAGGTTGTCTACAAAATTAGCAGCTGGCTCCTTCACTGGGCTACTTATTCAAATACACTTTATTATTTGCTGATTGGTTATCAGTCTCCAGCCCTGTCAGAGGCGTGGTGAAGAAAACCACTTCAGACTCCAGCCTCTGTGGGTTTTTTCTCTCCTACTCTATTTCATTTTGGGTCACGGAAGTACTATATGCTTCTTTAGGAATTCCTTTTTCAGCTAATGACTTTTTAAACATACCCTATGGTGGTTTACCTCTTGGGGTGTCATTTTGAGTTTGGATACTTTCTTCCCCATGGCTCTGTCTGGCCACATTGGCTTCCCATTCCATCACCTCTTATTTAGACCCCAATCAAGACAGGATTATTCTAGGTCTACAACAATAGCAGGACTGACTGACTGGCCACTCTTTATTTATGTATGTGTGTGTGTGTGCATGTATTTTGCAGTGCTGTGTAAGGAACCAGGGCCTCATGCACACTGGGCAGGAGTTCTGTCTCTAAGTTACATCCCCAGCCCTTGACTATCCAAGAGAGTTATGTCTCTTGGAACAACAATACACACCGCAACCCTGTTTTAATTCTTCCTCAGAGCCTTCATCCCAACAAGGAGGTGTCCTGGCCTGTGCCGTGGCCCCATGTCACCCTGCAACTCCCTGCCTCTGAAGAGGTCCTGCCAGCTGAATCTGCACCAGCCTCCTCCCAATCATTCACCTAGCACAGCATAGGGACTGAGGAATCAGTTACCTAAGATAGCCTGACACCTCTCCAAGCCCCCTGGGGGAATATAATTGGTCCTTAGAGTGACATTTCTTTCTGCAACTGTTATTTGCACCTATAGATCCAGGGGCTAAAGCCTGAGGAGGTTTCTCTCTATTATCTGGAAGTGCAAATGGAAATCACACTGAACTATTGAGTGGAAGCCAGTTTTTTACTGTTATATTTAGGACAGCCTGCTTCCAACCAATAATGAGCATATCTTCCTCTCTTAACTCTGATTAAATGTATGAATTTTAATCCCTATCATCTCCTTTTGGGGTGAGCTGAGAGGCTGCTCAAAGGCCATTTTTTTTGTGGGAACTTTATGTTTTGGAGAATAGTGTCTGGATGCCTTCAGCTCTCTATGGTTCAGAGCTAGTTTTTATTTGGGAGAAACCAGTTTATCCATGTGTGTAGGTTAGAGCAGCAGCCCTTCCTAGGAAGAGGAGCAAACATATTCACTCTTGCCAACTCAGTTGAACTATGCATAAATGTTCTAATGCATTCAGTTGTTCATATCACTGTGCTTATCTTAATTATTTAATTTTTAATTTGTTTTTGGTACTGGAGATTAAACTCAAGGGAGATCTACCACTGAGCCACATCCCTAGCCCTTTTATTTTGAGACAGGGTCTTACTAAGTTGCTAAGGGTCATGCTAAGTTGCCCAGGCTGACCTTGAATTTGCAATTCTCCTGCCTCAGCCTCCTGAGTTGCTGGGAATACAGGTATATGCCACTGTGCTTGGCTGTGCTTATCTTTTTTCCCCTAAATTATTGATTCTATTTATTATACAAACACCACACACACACACACACACACACACACACACACACACACACTTTGCTATGAACTTTGTCAGTTGTCAGCTGAGCTCCACCACCTTTTCAGATATGGTCCGTCATGAATGTTGGCTGGTTCACAGTGGAGACTGTGGGTGATGCAGAACTTGGTGCTCCCAGGACATAGGAGTGCATGGTGGGAACTGCACCAACCCGAGAGTGAATGCTTCCCTAAATCCTGCACCCCCATACCCTACTTGTCTCACCTCACTCACTCTGATGCACAGGAACCATGTACTGAGGTGTCCACCAAAGCAATTTGCTGAGACATACCTTCCAGACACTTAACACTGTCTAACACAGTCAGTTTGTGGAAAGGTTCTGCCATCTGCCATTGTGAATGTGATGCGTACAATCTGTACTTGGTGACTTGAAGGGAGAGTAGGTATTTTCATTATACATTGTCAACTTCACACACAATTAGTTCTCCCCTGGAAGAACACCAGCTCTGCAGTGTCATTATTCCCTCCAGTGAAACTACTGAAATCAGAAGGAAATTCCATGATCACAGCGGATGCCATACACAACAGAATTCTGTGCCATTGGCAATGTTCTACTGGGCTGCACAGGTTTCTACACCAAAAGGCAGCTAATGCTTTCAGAAGTGCAGATGTGGAATCCAGGTCCAGTCCTCCTCTGACAGCACATGAATTCGGTGCTTGTTGCACTGACTAATTATCTGGCAGTGTCTCTCCATGTGTGCTCCCCAGACCAGCAGTTGCAGTGGCACCTGGACCTTTAGAGGTGCAAATCCTTAGGCTCCAACCTAGACCTGCAGAAACAGAAGCCCTGGAAGCAGGCCCTACGGTCTGTGTTGCACCAAGCCTTTCGGTCTTTCTCAAGTTTGAAAACCATTACCCTGCAGGATTCTTCACCTATTTCATGTAAAACACAACTGGATTTTCAAAAGTCTAGTGGTACTGGCTCAGGCAGGTTTCCATTCCATAATCTGCTACCCATGAAATCAATTTTGAAGCATAACCTTCCTAAGCCCCTTCCACACCACTGAAACTTTTGGAGTGTATCTCTCCTAAGGTCTCTTCAGTGGATCTCAGCCCTGACAGCACCTTAGGATGACTTGGGGAATTTTAATAAAAGACAGTGATCCCCAAACCCAGGGCATGGGGCTGGGCATTAGTGTTTTTGAAAATCCCCTCAGGTGATGTCAGTGTACAGTGAGGGCCAGAACCACCTGACTAGGTATGCCCATCCATATCACACACTCAACTACCTTCCCTTACCCTCATTCCTGATTAGTTAGCTGACACTTTTAGTCCCATTTGCAAATATACAAGCAAATATCTGTATTATATGTAGAATAAGGAGTCTGTATGGTGAAAACCAAAGTACTTCCTTTTTCAGAGGCTATTATATTATGTGGTATAGAGGTGGTATCCCCCAAAAGCTCTTGTGTGAGACAATGCAAGAAAGTTTAGAGGTGAACTAATTGACTAATTGGGTTACAAAAGTCTTAACCTAATCAGTGCATTAATCCCCTAATAGGAATTATGTGGGTGGTAACTGTATGCAGGTAAGATGTGGTTGGAGGAGGTGGGTCCCTGAGGGTGTGCCCTTGGCATTTATATTTTATCTATGGTGAGAGGAGGATCTCTCTCTCTCTCTCTCTCTCTCTCTCTCTCTCTCTCTCTCTCTCTCTCTCTCCTTCCTGGTGCCATGTTCTGAGCCACTTTCCTTCACCACACTTTTCTGCCATGATGTTCTGAATGAATGAAATTGACCATCTATGGACTAAGGCCTCTGAAACTGTGCACCCCAAATTTTCCTCCTCTAATAGTTCTTATCAGGTTTTTTGGTTACAGAGGCAAAAAAAGCCAACTAAACCAGGCAATGCTGTTTTGTTTGTTTCTTCTATGCAGTGGGCAATCCTGAAGAGTCCCAGTGTGCTGTTTGACTTTCAGATGTACAAAGACGACCAAGTGAAACTTTCCCTTTTCTTTCACATTTCACAGGCTGCCTGAGACCTCTAGCGTCTTCTAATGGCTATGTGAACATCTCTGAGTTCCAGACCTCCTTCCCAGTGGGAACTGTGATCTCCTATCGCTGCTTCCCTGGATTTAAACTCGAGGGGTCCGAGTATCTTGAGTGCTTGCACAACCTGATCTGGTCATCCAGCCCACCCCGGTGCCTTGCTCTGGAAGGTAACACATCTTAGCCTTTTAGAAGTTGTATTTCGGATTGTCTCCCACATTTAGGTGGGAGATGGAGAGCTGCAAATGATGGCCAGCAATAACCTTTGTTCCCCCAGTCCACTTTCCTTGCCTCTGTCCATGGCAGAGATCACCTGCCATGAAACTACTTACGCTTAGACGTAAAATTTGTTTCCCCCATCCTCAGGCTCAAAGGGGAAGAGAGTGGGTAAAAGAAAAAGTTGCAAGCATCAAAGGTTAAACTGCAGGATATTGCGAAGTTAAATGAAATGTCTTCAAAAATTAATTTTCTCTGCACCAAATGAAAACATATTGCATTATGGCATCATTAATCTCACCCCTCATTTTATTGTTGTGTCAATGTTTCCTCCATATTTCCATGCGTTTTATAGCTTAGCTATAAATGTTTTGCTGCAAGCACATCCTTGAAAGCCTGAAAGCAAGAGCTCTTTCTTCCTTGTTTATTAAGTCTCTATGATTACAGAGTGCAGATCACTAAAGACCACTAATCAGAGGTATGAGATAGTGAGGGGGAAGGGCATCGGCTGCCAGGATCAAGGCAGTGTCATGGGATGGAGTCCATAAAATCTTGTGCTGGACAAGTTGGACATACTAGTTCAGCCCTCGCTTTCACACCCATCCTGAAATTATGCCTGATGTGATTCTTGGCATCTGAAAAAGTGGGTTGGAGGGGACCTCTATGGGGAAAGAAAAAAAAAGAAAGGGAAACCTCCCATCAAGAGCCCTTCTAAACCTGTTTGAAACCTTGGTTGGAAAAGAAACAAAATAAGAAACAACAGAATGTGGAAGCGTGCCAGTTCTTACAGGTTTCCAGCAGCTCTACAGTGTGCAGCTCTGTGGGAGGAGGTGAGGGTGGGATGTATGTCTGGAAGGTGATGCTCAGAGGAATCAGAGAAGGCATTTATTCCTACAGGGAAGGATGGACTGGGAGCTCGGAGCCTCCTTGGAGAAACATGGAGAGAGTGGTGGGAGGCAGGGAGAATGCCAGGCTTGGGCCATTTTTTTTGCCATATTTCTAGTCTAGTCATTAGAGCCCCTGCTTCCCTCACCTCCCACCTGTCCCAGCTCCTCTAGTGGACTGGCACCAAGGGTAGAGGTGTTAGATAAAATACAAGACACCCAGTTAAATTTGAATTTCAGATAAATAATAAATAATTTTTAATAGGAGCATGTCCTAAAATGTTGCATGAAACTTAAGGTTAAAAAAAAAAATCCTGCTTTGGCTTATCTGCAATTCAAATATAACTGAATGTCTTGTCCTTCCATTTGCTGAATCCGGCATCCTCACCTCAAGAGACAAGGTCATCCCCTTTGTTACCCGTGGACTAACCTTTCTCTGGCCACTGTTGGTGGGTCAGCGTAGGCACATGAAGAAAGGGGCCTGTCTCCTAGTTCCTGGAGGCTTTTCCCTGCCCAGATGACCAGGGATAGAGGGGAAGTTTCAAGATATTATTATTATTATTTTTTTTTTCTGTTTGAAATGCCCATTTAAAATTTTTTTTTCAAGTTTGGTTTAAATGTGTTTCAAGTAGTCAGATTTTGATAAGCTTCATTTGGGGACTTGGAAAGCAGTTTTTATGGAGCCTAGAGAATATGATATGGATAGACATAAAACAAAACCTAACTTCAAGAGGCAACGATCTTAGGCTATAAACAGGGAGCTGTGAGCAGCTTCTGGTTGAAAATGAGTCTGCTTGCTTAACACGTGCCCTTTTCCACTGTAGCCTCAGCTCTGGCTGCAAAAAGGCGCTAAAAACCCAACCTGACATCACCTGTGCCAGGAAGGCCACTGGAATGTCTTTTTCCCTCAGATTGTTTTTTAATGTTCACATCTTTATTTTCAATACATGTCCCTTTAAATTATCTGATGGAATTAATTTGTGAGTCCTTAGATGCCACACTGGCTAAAAGTACAAAAGCCATGATTCTAAACTGAGAGAGGGTGGGCCAAAGGATTGCTCTTGTCAAAACTAGATAGAAACTGGGTGAAGCAAGCAATGGGCCTGGCATGATGGCGCATGCATATGGTCCTAGCATCTTGAGAAGCTGAGGGAGGAGGATCACTTAAGCCCAGAGTTCAAGGCTAGCCTGAGAAACAAAGACCCAGCAGAGACCCAGTCTATGCATAAGTGATGGATTAAAAAAAAAGAAGCAAAGATTCATGAGAACATTATCCAGTTGTGCCTAGATATTGGCACTTCTTTAATTCTTTCTTTAATTGTATATCATCTTTTTCAACCTCAGTGCCTCATTTATGTAACATTGTGGCAGGGTTTCAAAACAGTGGATCTGTTTCAAGGAAATATACCCCTTTAATACATCACTCACTTTCTCCCCCCTTCCTCTTTTCCTAAGCACATAATTTGCATGGTTTGATTTTTTTCTTGATGGCAGAGTAAAAATGATTGTACTGTGCTGTAGAATCATGATGCTATTTGGGGCTTTTCAATATGTTAGGGTCTGCCCCCTATGGTGAGTGAGTGGGTGCTGTGCAGGTCTTTATGAGGTTTTTATCCCTTCCCCTTCCTCTCCCACTACTAAGGCATCAGCTGCCAGTATACCTGTCACTCTCAGTGAGAATGTGGTGTCATCTTTTCCCCAATTGGCTACATACCTTGCTGTGAGCCCAGAGATGAGATCCCAAAGCTGATCATGGGTATATTGATCAAGACTGTTGGTCATCAGGCTGGCTGGCTTCACATTCTGGGTCTCTTGCTTAGTCACTTTGTCCTGGGACAAGTTGTTTTGCCTCTATTGGCCTCCATTTCCATTTCCTCATCTGTAAAATGGGAGTGGTGATCTACTTACCCCATGGGACAGTGAGTGAGTATTCAGTGCAACAAATCTGATGTATTTAGAGAAGTTTCTGGCACATAGCAAGTGGCCAATCAATTGATGCTTTTAGAGTTGTGTATAAGTCACCATAAAAACAAGTGGGGATCTGGGCTTAACTCCCTATGAATAAGGTGTCCAGGCTTTGTGGGCATGTACATTGTGACACTGATTTTGTTTTTTCAGGTGCAATGTTAGTTACTATTAGCATGTTCTTAGCTGTATTTGCATAAGGTGGAACAGATATTGGAAAGAAATACTGAACAATAAAGATAATTGCAATTAATTTGGAGAGGTAGTGTCTTAGTCAGGATTTTTCGCCACAGTGACCAAAGGATCTGAAAAGAACAATATAGAGAAGGGAAAGTTTATCTGGGGCTCATGGTTTCGTAGGTCTTTGTCCAGATGGCTGACTCCATTGCTCTGGGCCTGAGGCAAGGCAGAACATCTTGGCAGAAGGGCATGGAAGGGGAAAGCTGCTCAGGACTTGGCAATCAGCAAGCAGAGAGAGCTCTACTCACTAGGGACAAAGTATAAACCCCAAGGCATGACCCCAGTGACCTACCTCCTCCAGCCACATCCTACCTGCCTACAGTTACAGTCCAGTTAATCTGTATCAGTGGATTAAGCCATTGATTAGGTGCTACCTCTTGTAACCCAGTCATTTCACCTGAGTGTTCTTTCATTGTCTCACATATGAGCTTTTGGGGGACACCTCATATCTAAACCATAATAGGTGACTATATATGTGCCACACTCTTGACCAGAGTTTCTGTTTTCTACTACTGACCCCACCTTCCTGATGACCAAACCAAGGTTTTAAAAGTTTAGTAACTTACCCAAAGTCACATAGCTAGTAGTGGGGAAGCTGGAACTCGAGCATGAGTCTTTATCACTTCAAAACTCTTGATCTGAACCTGATTAATCTAATCTGAGCCTGATTAATTTGTTCTGGTTACTTTATAATCCAACAGGGAAGGTGATTTGATTTTTTTAAAGAGTCAAAAAAAATTTTTTAAGCTTTATTGCATAGGAAGGAATTTATCTTTCTAATCTAGCTTTCCTCCTCAAGAAATCTCAGGTGCAGGGGACTATGAATCCAGAGGGAGGTCCTGCTGCCCACCAGGTGGCTGCCAGGTCTTACTGCTGCCCCCTGACAATGCCCGTTAGTTCCCAGTTACAGTGTTGTGCCTCACTTCAAGCAGTGAGCTGGGCAGAGATGGTTGGTCTCCTTTTACAAATGGGGACAGTGACACCTTGGAGGATGGCATAGCTTGTCCAGACCCCCCAGCTCTCTTGAATGGCTCTTTCTGCCACATGGCATCTCCTCTCCCTAGTGGAACGAAGAGCCAGTATTTGACCTGTCACACTCACATGTGAACAGTCCTATTTTTGAAGCCCAACTTTGGGAGGAGTTGATCATTTGGAAGGAAAGACCTTGGCAGCAGCATCAAAATTGGTAAGACTTCCAAGGATCAGTATGAAGGTCATGTATTTTGATACTGCACTATTAGACTCATCTTAGGAGAGGGAACCCCTCACATGTATGCCTCCATGGCCAGGTAATGGATAAAGCTCCTGAAATCACCAAATCTTGAACCAGAATATTGGCTGCAATATTTTTAAATAGATTAATATACATATTTGGATCTGAAAAGAACTCCATGGGTCCTTGTATGGTGGCCTTTCTTGGGTCTGTGTGCTTTTAGTCATCTGGGTATATCTTCATTCTTTCCTTTCTCAGACCTTCTTCATCTCTGAGGATATCACCTCTGCCTTTCTCATTTCCATGCATTGAATCCAATAACTTTTTTAAAGAACCTTACATAATGAACATGGGCAATCTCTTCTAAGTGCTCAGAACTCAGTTTACCTTGCCAGCAGTGTTTACGGAACACCTGCTAAGCCCAGAGCAAAACTGAAATTGAAATTTCAGGGGAATTAAAAAGAAAGAAAAGAGTATAATTCCTTACTTTGCAGAGTTTACAGTCTACAGGGGAAAATGAGAAGACAAATTTCATTATCTAGAGAACAGATCATTATAGATGGCATACACACACACACACACCCAGATACATTTACCAAGGAGCACATGAGAGCATTTGCATTTTGGAAAGGGAAGAAGGACAATTCTAGTAGGTGATATCACAATTGTAGAGTGAAAATTTCTGCCCAGCGATTTTTGACATTTTTTTGTTTATTTTCCCTGGAGTCCAAAGAGTAGCATACTTTGTAGCTCCACTTGATTCACTCATGTGGAAGGATTGTGCATTTTGAAATTGGAGAGTGCATCAGCCCAGGCACAGAAATTAGTGTGTGTGAAGGACACTGATCCAAAGGTTTGAAGGATGGAACATAGGATATTGAGGGGCATAGAGCAAGGAAATACAGCCACACAGTAGACAGTTATGGGTGAAGACACATGCCCATTTGGGGCAGACTAGGAAGAAGAGGTGCTAACTGTTCAGCATCCCCAAGACACTGTGGTTGGGGCTGCAAAGGATGCTGTCCATGCAGAACCACAGAAAAGTGCTCTTTTTCCATAAGAGGAAGGTTTTCCAATGACCTGGTGGTGACACAAAGGTGCTTGGTATCTAGTTCAAGAAATTCCTGGTGGCAGCTTGCTCAAATGACATGTCAGCAACAACAGAGATCATGTGACTATGCATCTGGGAGGCACGTGACAGGGGTCAAAAGAATAGATGATTAAAGTCAAAACTTGGAATTTGGAGTCCTTGTAGTAGCTTTCATCCATTAAAGCCTTCTTTGTTTCCTTAACATAGGACTTAGATTCCCTCACCAGAAGTCCTCTCAACAGATCTCCAGAAACAACAGGAATGTGGGGGATCAGATCCAGAAAGGACCAATCAAATGTTCAGTGAGATTAGACTTTGGAAAGAAAGAAACCAAAATCAATGCCATGTGTTCTTTTAAGCAAGTGCCTATGAGGTCCGTGTTCTCATGTTGAGGATTTTGCAAGATCCAGCACTCACAAGTTATCTGCCCTGCAAGGGCTCCTATAGCTCATGTTGCTAGTCATGAAATCTCACTATCCCCACAGGTGGAGCTAGGTTCAGAACATTCTATCTGTAAAGTATCCAGGGTCCCTAGCAGTAAGGGTTACCTACTCTGAGACTTCTGAGGAGGTGTTCTCAAGTGAGATCTTCCTGGTTTAGAAAGAACTGGGAGGGGTGTGCTGGTGAGTCATTTTTTGCAGTGTGGGGCTGGCTCCTGGGGAGTTTGATGTGTTCTTTCATCTGCTTTTCCCAAATAGGGGAGTAGATCATTTCAGAAACTGCAGGTGCCTAACGCTTCCTCTGTAATGACTTGGACAGTGGCTTCCCCAAAGCTGACATTTTCCAGAGGCTTTTGCAGCCCCATGACTGGCATTTCTTCCAGAAACAAGCAAAACTGACCCCATTAGATGCTGAACATCTGAAACGTTTTGTTTTTAAATCCAACCAGTCCTCAAACTCAGAGTGTCCAAAGTGATCCCCCCACTCCCACTCATGTCAGGGCTCACATGGACAGAGATGAAGGTTTGATGAGACAGGGTCAGACTCAATCACACAGAAGGCAGCAATGTGGTTTGCTGAGAACCTGCTAGTGCCCAGGGGTCCTTTTAGGTCTGTGTCCTTTTATAAGAAAAGGAAGAGAGACGTAAGAAACTGAAGAACCCTATTTGGCCAAATGAGAAATAACTTGAAAGTTTCCAATTTGAGATCAAAACTCAAAGCCAGCTTGGATGTAGAGCGCTCCCAGCTCCCAGCATTTTGCAGTGTACTTTGTTCCCGAGTCAAAACACGTTCAGGTACAAGAGGCGCCTGGCGTAAGAGGTGCCTGCCATGATTTCTCCCTTTCAGGAATCCAGACTGGGGACTTCAAAGCAAATCCTCTGTAGGGAACAGGAAAGACACAGCAGAGAATCTGGGCTCTTCAGAGAGGCCCTGCCTGCCTTTGGAGAACTGAGCGTGCCCGTGGAGGCAAGCTGCAGGGGATAATACTCACAGCTTCTGTCTGGACTGACCCCCTGGGCAGGTGGGAGGTTCCCATTTCCCAGATGGAAAATTCAAAGCACTAGTAGGAGTCTGGGCCTGTTCCCAAGAAGGTGGCTATAAATTATTGTTCAAGAGGTGGTTCGCCATCACCAGGTCACTTCCCCAAACCAGGGTTGAGAATCTCCTGATGGCACTTATGCCCTCCTCTTGCCACCTTTCACCAGGCAAGTGAAGGAGTCTCAGAGTCTCTCTCCTTCCTGCCCAGTGATCCAAATAAGAAAGCCTGGACACATGTACACCTTGATCCACTGGAAACTACCCTGCAATAGATTTTAAGTAAACAGAAGGAAATGACAGAGGAAAAGTCACAGCAGGTGTCTCGAGCCACTGACTTTGAATTACTGATCATAGAATACAGAGTTTAGAAGGCCTTCGAGAGCCCAGAATTACCTCCCATGACTACCCTGCCACAGCCAGCAGCTCCTTTGTAGAGATGAGTCAGCAGCTCCAGAGCTGAGCCAGGGCCTTGTGGCCTGGGAGGTTGGCACACACAGCCCAAGGCTCTGGCACCACTGGGCTGCCTTGAGTGGGGAGGCACACCACTCTGTCCCCTTTCCCTTCCTCATCTATGTTCTTGAACAGGGAAAAGCAATATTTTGAACTTCCTTGTCCCTTGAGCTACTCCAAGACAGAAAGTGCCTCTTTCCTCCCTGCATTCCCAGCTCTGGGGTGTGGTATCACTAAAGCTTCCTTCAATCCACTTGACATCAGCGGATGCCTCCTCCCTGTCAGGCACTGTGCAGGCGCCTTTATTGTGTGGTCTCTCACCCTAACAACAGTCATGAGAACACGCCTGATGCCAGCTGCAGATGGGACTGAGTTGCAGAGAGCTCCCCTTCCTTTCTAAGGCCACCCCCTCATCAGCCAGTCAGGGCACCTCCTGAGCCCACGCCTTCTACTGACATCACTCCTAGGACCTAGGGTGCCTACTGAACATTATGGCCGGGTTCTGATCCTAGTGCTGTTGATTTTTTGGATGGAAAGTGAAGGTGTTGGAAGAGTTGATCTCTGAAGTGCCCTCCTGGCAGCCACATTCTTTTCACTGCTGTTCCCAGAACTCTTCCCAGAGAGGCTGCCCTGGACTTGGCTGACTCTGCAAGGCAGATAGCAAAGAGAAGGGCTGGGGGGCTAGGTTGGGGCTGCTCCTCTTTATGGCAGCTGACATAATCTCCCTGCAGCTCATATTCATGGTCAACCCATGAGCCTTCCATCACCAGGAGGAAGCAACGGGATAAGAATAGATGTTTGTGGAGGGTCATCTTACTTAGTAGCAGGCACTTCACTTGTCGTCTTTATTCAGCTTCAAGACAATTTTGGGTATAATGATTCTCCCTTTACAGAAAGGAAACAGGCATAGTATCACCCCTTGGCCTTAGAGAGAAGCCACAGAGCAAGACTCAAAAGCCTCCCTGACCCGACCTCAGGCTGGGTCCTTTCTCAGGCACTGTGCTGCCCTCCCTGGGGAGGCCACCTGAATATTCTGCTCAGCCACCCAGGGGAAACTTCTTTGTTCATTAATGTTCCCTGTGGATTTTATGCATGCAAAAGGTTTTGGAAGAGAGAGGAGAATATACTTTCTGATTTTTTCCAAGCTGTATCCAGTGGTGAACAAGGAAATCATTTTTTATTTCTATCTATCCCTTTTGCCCAGGTAAGGCTCTGGTGTCAACCAGCATTGTACTGAGTGCCCTGGGGCTTCTGCTTATTAGGAATTCTAGTCATGCTCACCTCAACTGTAGTGATAATAGCAGTGACCAACTGGTCACTCAACACCCCCTCCCCCAGCTTCTCACCCTTCTGAGTAGACCACCTGGCCAGGGGCATAGTGTCCATTAGCCTCTGCCAGCCCTTCAGGCTCCCTGCAGACTCACCCATGATCCTGCCAGCAGCTGGATCCAGTATGAAATTGCATCAGCAGAAAATGAAGAACAGAGCAGTGAATGCCTTTTCTCTCTAAACTACAGAGCAGGGGGGCCTCTGTTCATGGGAAGGTGGAAGGAGGCCTTCTAATTTATCCGCTTGCTCTGAGCTGTCCCTTTCTCTCTGCTTTACCTGAGAGGCTTATAGGAAGTTAGGAAATGCTTGGTCAGGTGGTTTTGGACTAGTGTCCTCAAGACTCTGAAGCCCAGCAAAGAGGGCCCTAGGTTAGCTTACCTCCAGGCAAACCCAAGCCCCAATGGCTCTGTTTTACATATTTACACTAGAGATTTATTGAAAGGAAGAGTTTGCCAGTATAACGTCTGAGGATCATTCCCTTAATTCTGACTTCTCAGGAACCCAAGACCAGAGAATTGAAATTATTTGTTAAGGTCACATAAAAATTCCAGCATCTCTTCAGAATCCCAACCTTCAGGTGTGAAGTAGATGACTGATTTACAACCCTGATTAGGAACCCAGCTTATAGCATCCAAAATCTTATGGGATTTTTAAGTTCTTATTCTTGCAAACAAAAGAATTTCCTGTTTGCTTTGAAGACAAATGAGTGTTTCTGGACCTGGGAAAGAGGAAATCTTGGGCTTTCCTCGTCTCCCATGTTAGGGACATTAGCTAGCCAAGCCCAGTCTGAAACACGGAGAGGTCAATTTGTGAATGGAAATGCATTCTCTGATCTGGACACTTGTCAGTGGGTAATATCCCCTTTGTCTGTTTTCTCCCTGGGCAATGAAAATTTGTGTAGCTAACACTGTTTGTGTAACAGCCACCTTGCCTGTGAACCTGGAGGAGTATTTTATTAGCAGGAAATGCAAAATAGCAAGCAATCCTGTTAATTTATTGTTCACAAGCAATAGTAAATTATCCTAATACCATTTCCATGCACTGTTCTTACATGACAGCAGAGTGATTACAAGAAAATAGTTGCTTGCATGCCACACAAATGTGCTTAATTTCTCCTTTCTTTCTGTTTTTTATAATGAGTAATCACCACAGTGGCATCCCTCAGAAGAGGGTCACACATCACTCTTGCACTAATGTTTAGACTGTACTGTAACTTCAAGAAGCTCCCTCCTCTTGCTTTTTTCCTGCTCCTCCTCCTCCTTTCTTCTATTGAATTGGAAAACACTGATCCTTTTGCCTTAAGAAAACCAAGAGGCCTCCTTCCTGTTTTTCCAGTAGATCCAAGTTCCCAGGCTTTGCTGCTATTGCTTTCTAGGCTCTTTTTCTCTTGGATGTTTTAACTTTTGACCTGCCACCCTGAACTCTCCCTCATCTTCTCTCTCTGGATCTGCTGTCCACCAGCCTGCTCAGCCATATCACAGGTCCCTGCCTACATTGCCTACAGAGCCTGGCTTTCCTTTTGCCTCGTTGGAAACATGTGACTATCAATCCTCCACCTCTCCCGACTTTCAGAATTATCATTTTTTATTTTTAAACTGCACCTAAGTGCAGAAATTTCTACTGAGGTCAAAGGAACAAAACTGGTGATTCTCCTCCTCACAAAGGGGCAAACAGATTTGATGTTTCATTGGTTTGAACAGTGACTCCCACCAAATCAAGAAAGGAAGAGGACACCAGAGGAGGACCCCAGAAGTCCCTCCCATCCCTGCACACTGCTCAAAGCTGGGATCCTGCCAGGTTCATGTCCACCTCCAGGCAGGCCCCTCCCTCCACTCCACTCTCACCTGAGCAGGGCACCTGTGTCAGGGTCTGTACCCAAGTGGGAGGCTGCCCTGTTTGGCATAGGGGGTGTGGAACACGTCCCTTCACCAGATTCATGGTTCTCAACAAAATATATTCTGGTGTTATCTTTCCGTCCCTTCTCATTTTTTGAAAATTCAGACGTGCAAGCTGAAGTCTTTTTCTTATGATGCTTAAATGTCAAGCCACTGAAAGAAGTGCAGAGTTAAGCAACCGCAAAGCCAAGACCAGTGGTTTGAGCCCCTCTCTTGTGCCCCAAGGGTGACTTCATTCTGCTCAGAAAATAGATGAGCACGACAAATGTGAAATTCTCTGCGTTTGTCCTTAAATTCTAGGATATCATCTCCATCCCCCTGCAGGCAGGATTTATTTCCTCCTTCCCTCTCAGGGAAGTTAGGTGACTTGTATTTCCGAGTAATAAAACCTCTTATGATCAGGTGCCACACAGAAGATGATAAATCCTCTCAGTCACTTCGAGTCACTCAGCAGTATCTGCAAAGTGGTCTGGGGTCATTCTTATGGGTTCTTTTCTTGTTTCCTTCACCTCCCCACCTCCCACTTCCCTTCTCCCAAATTTCCTGCCTCTTTTCTCAAAGAAACTAGGCATATGGGGTGGGAGGCAGTGCCTGGCCATGCCCATCTTTGTCTTATGTCATTCATCTTTTTTTTTTTTTTTTAAACTTCTACTCACAATACCTGTGGGTATAATCATTTTCTCTTTTTGTACAGGAGGAGGTTTCTGTTTTATTTGTTTTGGGTTTTGCAAAAAGATCGTACCTGCTTCTAAGCTGTGTCTAGATTCCTCTGAAGTGTTTAGAGAAGACAGTGCTTCACCAGAGCTCATCTGTCTCCGTGGAAATGGTTTCTGAAGGGAAGTCTAAGACTGTGCTCGCATTCGGGTCTGCTTGCTCTTCCATGGATGGGAACCAAATGCATCTTCTAACTCTGCCTCTTCCACCCAGGGGAAGGGATTTAATAGATCCAAGCATTAAGAAGTTGGAAAAATGGTTGGATCTTTTTAAATGCAGCCAATTATGTTGAAATCCAGATTTTAAAACTAGTCCTTATCTTGAGCTATCACAAGGGCACAACAGTGCCTACATCAGTCTGTATTTTCATACCATAAATGTCTTACTCTGACAGAGATTTTTTTTTTTAAATGAGGAGAAAAGTAAATTCGTAGGAAGCTGGG
This sequence comes from Sciurus carolinensis, assembly GCF_902686445.1. Taxonomy (NCBI): domain Eukaryota; kingdom Metazoa; phylum Chordata; class Mammalia; order Rodentia; family Sciuridae; genus Sciurus; species Sciurus carolinensis. The sequence goes on from NC_062224.1 coordinate 68,392,607, forward strand.
AAGCCAAGAATTCTATAGACAGCCATGCCTAAAATAGCATGTGAGAGGAACCTTACCTAGCCATACTGCTTCATGTTTTAAAAGACACTGTGGGCCTTTGCATTATCTGTCTGTGGTTCTACTCACCCCAGAGCATAAAAAACCCAGCCTGATTTTGACTAGCACTTCCCAGAGAGAATAACTAGTATCTCCCTGAGGAGTGCGTGGGCTCAAGACTGGGATTCGGTCTTCCTGTGTTGTTTTTACCCCACCCATTGCTACATATCTCATAAGTTAACCACTTTAAGGGACACAATTTTTTCTTATTTCATGGAAATCTTGGTGCTTGTTATTCCAGACATTCTGACATTAGCTAGGAAACCCTCCTGCTTCCCAGAGTACTTGGCCCAAAGCCTGGGCCTCCACCTTCTGGACCAAGGATGGATTCATGCTATATTTGCTTACAAGGGTGGCTGTAACAAAGTCTCACAAACTAGGTGGCTTAAAACAGCCCAGTGAGAAATAGGGATCTAGTTGCAATCTTTTACATATAATATCCAGTTTTCCCATCAGCACTTGTTAAAGAGGCTATATTTTCTCCAGCAAAAGTTTTTGGAGGGAAAAAAAGGGGGGGGAATCCCATGGAAATAGAAGGGAGACAGGGTAGAAGAAGGTGATCAGGCAGAGGGATGGGCAAGGGGAGGTCCCGGGGAACGAAATTAATCAAGTGATGTTCTATGCACGTGTGAACATGGTACAATGAAACACACTATTCAGCCCAATAAAATAAAATAAACAAATTTATTCTCTGCCGGATCTGGAGGGTAAAAGTCCAAAGTCAGCGGGGCTGTACTTCTGCTAAGGCTCAATGCTTCCTGGCCTCTTCCCAGCTCCTGGTGGTGGCCACAGCCCTTGGCGTACCTTGGCTTGTAGCTGTATCACTCTGGTCTTTTTACTATCATCACATGAATTCTCCCTAGGTCTGTATCTTCACATAAACATTTCCTCTCTGTGTCTCTCTGCCTCTTCTTTTAAGGACCCCAGTCATATAGGATGAAGGGCCACCCTGCTATAGTGTGACCTCATCTTCTCCATCTGCAATACACCCTGTTTCCAAATAAGGTCGCATTCATGGGACCTGGCATTAGGACTTCAATGTAAGAATTTGTGAGGGTGGAGGCCCCAATTCCATGCTGTCCCCACCTTGAGAAGAAGCAGCCTTTCCCCTTGAGTTCCCTGTGCTTCTTGCTTCCAGGTTAAAAGAACTATCTTCAAATCTTTCCAAACCAGCATCCTTTGAACAGCCTACACCCTGTTCCTGAGCCAACCTGTGCTCTAGTCCAGTCTATGTCTGCTGAGCCAAAAAGGGGTTCTCCTTCTCCATCTATCAAGATTCCTTCATCTCTTCACCTCTCTATAAGCCTCATGGCTTTTCCAAACTCTAACCCCACTGTTCATAATACATATCTTAGCAAATAAAGAAATCATTGCTCTAAAATCTGGCCGTTGAGAGGCCCCACGCTCCATTTCCTTTATGTACACTTAAAACCCCATGGCAAGTCTCAGTGAAAGACTTCAGTGAATGATTCACAGTCAGCCTCACATATGGTCCAGTCCAGCTCTGCTATTTACTCGCCAGGTGACCTTGGGGAAAGAACTTCACCTTTCTGAGCTTCAATTTCCTTATCTGCACAAATGAGGCAATAACAACACCTGCTCTGCAAGATTGTTGCTAGGATGGAGTGAAATAGGTATGTATGCTGTCCCCACAGTAGATGCTTGTTAAATGTTATAGTTGTGATTACAGCTTGCCTTTTGTCTCATGGGTGATAATGTAGCTAAAAATAGTTACTATCTCTTTTTTATTAAGTATCTACTTTTGTGCCAAGCATTTGGTACTTGTTGATTTACAGATATTATTTCTAATTGTTATAAAAGCCCTGCAAGTAAGCATCCTGTTCCTGTTTTATAGATGCTGAAAACCAAAGCTCAGAAGGAAAACAAAAATACAATTTTTAAAAATTTTAAAAGTAAAATGCCAAGGTCACATAGCTACTCAGTGCTCGAGCCAGGGTTGGAGCCCAGGGCAGTGCACTTGACCCTACATGTAAAGCTGCCTCTCATGTCCCACACTAAGCCACCCAGGTGTGTCTTCTAAGTGTCTCTTCTCTCACACTCTTGCTTTCATACTTTGTCCTTTCTGTCCCCCTAGCTGGCTTTGACCTTTCGCCCTCCTTTCACTGTCCATGTCTTCTAAGGCAGCATTTCTCAAATTTGTTCAGAAGCCAGAAAAGCATGCTTTCCACAGAATTCCATGCTTTTTTTTTTTTGCAGAAGAAATACTGATAAAATTAATTATATCATGCAAATCTTTGAAGCACTTTTACCAACATAAAATGTAGCTACTTTCGATGTGTAACCTAGACTCATACCTAAAATCATGTATGCACATGTACACACACACACACACACACACACACACACCATGGCTAGGAACATAGCATGATTAATTACTTCCCACTTTTATTAACTGACTACTCGATTATATATCTCCTCATCTGCTAGAATTTGCTATTAGACAAGAACAAAAAGGCACCAAAAATATTTTAGAAAAATAAAATTAGGAGAGAAAAAATTGAGGTTCAGAAAATCCCATAACATTAATTTATCTGTGTGCCAAGTTGGTCAGGTTTATGGAGGGAGAGGTTGAGGATCCCCAAGATACGCTGGCAACATTGAACTCCAGCACCATCTCTGAGGGTGGAAGGATTTGCTGGTTCCAGAGAGAGGCAGAAAAGACCAACTCTAAATGCTCCTTTACCTGTGGGCTTTTTGTCTTACCTTATGAGACATCCCCCACTTTTAATCTTCTGTCCCTGTTCTCTCACTTAACGAAACGAAGATGCTCTGATTGCCATGAGAATTCCAACTGTAGGCGGATTTTTTATGGGAAAAGGTTCACAGTCTTCAGGACATTTTGACCCCATGGATGTCTTGTGATTTATTCTCACCTGGTGTGGTTCAGGCTGTCCTTGATGTAGCCGGTGCTCCAGTCACTGTAGGGAAAAAGAGAAGCCCCGTCAGAACACAGAAGCACGAGCCAACTTTTCATTTCAGTGTCAGTCTTTGCTGCAAAGACAGTCAGAGTACACCATGGGTTTACACTTGTTCCCTCACCTGCGTGCTCCTCCATGGTTTCTGGTGGCTACACCACAGACATGATTCCTATGTAAAGCCTCATGTGTTTATGGTGTGTGTGTGTCTGTGATTCACACTGAAATTTCACAGGTGTCATCAGATGCATTCTGTATTTCTTCAGGGTTACCTGAATGTGGGACTCTGTGATGGGAAGCAGATCAGAGCCCCTCCCTCAGGGCCACTGGGTAACATTGATCTTAAATTTGATCTGTCAGCACATCTTTAGCACGTAAACACTATGTTCCATCCAGCCTGGAAACAAGCAAATCTCCAGCCTCGTGATCATTTGCTTCCTTTGGTGGACACATTTATTGGCCTTCTATGTTGTTGTAACAAAACAAAAATGGAAAATGTAATGTGCTGTATAATGTTTATTGATTTTTTTCCTGAGCTAAAAGCAAAGTTTTAGATGTAGCCTTGGAAACAACTATGACTTTGGCGTGGAAGTTCCCACGCGGCTTCCTGGAATCATTACCGAAACTTAGATCAGACTAAGGAGAGCTGGCACAATGCCAGTTTTGATTATTAGAAGTCAGCAGAACTCCTGAAGACAGAGGTTGGGTGATTCTGTTCATATCAGAATGAAACAGTTCCTATACTCCTGATCCCTCTCAGAGCCATGCCAATGATATGCTAGGCTGTCTTGAGATGATGCCCTTGCCTTCGATACACAGAATCACTGTCTCTCCATCACTTCCCCATGCTCCTCAAAGCCAGCTGAACTCAAGATTCTGGTATTAAGAGTCAGCCATCGTCAGCAGATGGAGAATAAAGGGAGCTGATTTTTCCCAGCTCTCTATTGTAACTGCATAAGATAGTGATTCTCAACTCTGACTACCCATTAAAATCACCCAGGAACCTCCTAAGACCTAGCCAAGACCAGAACCCAGCCCTGAGCAAGGAAACAAAGTTCCCCATGTGATTCTAATGTGCATCCAGGGCTGAGGAACCACTGACACATCATTAAGACACTTCAAATGCAGCATTGATGTGGCAGCCAGGGTGAGTGCTGACTGTAATAATGTACACCAATGTCTAAAGAATGCCTGCCTCACTCTTGCATGGAGCAGATTCACATTGTTACTCACTCCTTATGCCAACTGCATATGGTGGACTACTACTGTGAGAAGGTTCCCAGAAATGGATCGTGGCTCAAACAAAATGGAAGTTTACTTTCATGTAGTGGTAATGGAGTAGTGGTAATGGTTTGCTGGTGCCTCTATTGCACCTGTTCATTCCCACAGGACAGTAGAGGCTCTGTTCTCTTCCTGGTGTGGCTTCTGAGATCCTTTTGAGAAATCATTCTAGCCAGCCAAAAGCATGGAAAGGTCATGAGTCAAGCCTAGAAGTAGTAATTATCATTTCTTCTCACACCCCATTGACTAGAACCTAGAGGAGCACAGGGCACTGGGTAATGTGGACCAGTGGGGTGTCCAGAAAGATGAGGGGAACATGGATTGTGGTGAGTAACTAACAGCCCTTGCCACCAACCCTAGATGTGCAGGCACACTAAAGGGACAGCTCCTTCCTACATGAAAAGCATCCAGGAATTCTGAGAAGCTTTGGAGTAAGTAAAAGTGAAAGTATCCAAAGTATTTTATTTAGGCTCAGTAGCTCAAAAAAAATTTTTTTTTTAAATTAGAGGCTATAAGTTATAATGTTCTGTATTTTCTGTCCTCTGCCCCAGAATAAGTTGTGTGAATATTCATAAGGTACACAGACTATTCTAAAATCTCTTTCAAAGCTTTTTGTTTGTTTGTTTTTGCCGTACTGGGGATTGAGCCTGGGGGCAATCTACTACTGAGCTACATCCCAAACTGTAAAAAAAAGGCATATTTTATTTTTATTCTGAGACAGTGTCTCCCTAAGTTGCCCAGGCTGTCCTTGAACTTATGATCTTTATGCCTCAGCCTTACAAATAGCTGAGTTTAGAGGCGTGTGCCTCCAGGCCCAGCTTAGTCTATTTTAAAAGCCTTTTGCACATGGGAATATATATGAGTTGGGGACTATAACATGTAATAGTGAGCTCTAAGTTTCCCTTCCCCACCACTAAACAATGGCCTCCTCATACTTCTCCATTCAGAAAATGGGAGCCTTCAGAGAACAGCTCACTCATCTATCCATCACCTTGGCCATGGATCTCCACATGCCTGTGTTCAGCTCTAGTTCCTCCCTCCTAACCTGTCAAAGACCAGTCCTTCACCCCTGCACGCGAGCATGTCTTCTTTATCTTCTCAATGACTACCCTCCCTCAGTCCCCTGCACCTGTATTCTCAGTCTTTTCCTCCATGTTGAACCATTCCCGCCAATGTATGAGCAAGAGCAGAGCTCTTCCAGGGGACAGAGGGAGCCTCCCTTGACCCTCTCGCTGCCCATTTGCTGCTTCACTGCAACAAACTCTCCAGAGTCATCCACAGCTCCTACGCCCACTCACTCCTCAACTCACTCCAAGTGGATTCCCTGCTGTGACTTACAGAAATTGTTTTCTCAAGGTCACCAGTGACTTCCATGTGACCAAATCCAATTGTCATTCTTCTCTTCCCATATTTTTCAGCTTGCTAGGACCCACTCCCTCTTGGCATCTGTGAAACGCCCCAGTCTGCTCTGTCCATTTCTTTTGCCCTCTCTGATGGCTCAGCATTGGGACTGGCACCCTTTCTTATCTTGCTGCCATTTCTCCTAGAGGAGCTCATGCAGCTCTGTGGCTGTAGATGTTATCTCTGTGCTCATGACTCCTGAGTTCTAAATTTATCCCAGACCTTTTCTCCAACTGCTTGATTGACCCTTGAATGACTCTTACTGACAGCTCAAACCTAACCAGTGTAAAGCCAAATTCAGTACCACTTCCCTCCCACAAAACAAACACCTAACTTGGCAAATGGCGCCTCAGTCAACCAGGTCAGAGATCTGGGAGTCATCTTTACTCTTCTACCAGTGGCCCCCAAATCAATCTAACAAGAAGTCCCAGAGTAGAAGTGAAACTGGAATATTAAAGCCATGTCCCACTGCTCTGCTTCCCATCGTGTTGGCCGTCATGTCTCCAGGTCACGGCAGCTGCCTCCTAACAGCCCTGCCAGCTCTGTGCCTGCTCTCCAGTAGTCTGTTCACAGAGTGCTAGGGCTGGGTTTAAAAAATATGTCAATCCTTGCTCTTTGCAGCATTCCTTCACATTTCTGATAAAATCCCAATTTCTTGCCATGCACCATGGAGCTCACACATGCTGTCCTATCTGCCTCCTGACCCTGGTGCTGTGCTGTCTTACCTTCTCCTGTCACACAAAACCACCATCCATGTTCCCCCTCAGTGCCTCCAACTTACCTTCACACGTGCCATCCCCTCTGCCTGGCATGTTCTCCTCCAGCACTGCCCTCAACTGGGTCCTGGTCATTCACATAGGTGCCTGTGATGGAATCAGTACTCCTCATCTCAGTAGAGAAAGGACCAGGGTTGTGTGGTGTTTTCCAATATGCTGCAGCCCAATACTTGTATAATAGACAATATAAGTGGAGTCTAGAAAAATAAAATGATGAAGACATAATGTAAGTCCCATTTTTAATTATTAGGTTTGACTCTTATCCAATTACATTTAAATAAATAGGAATTGAAAACACACATGGATGTTGTGACAAGGCCAAATTGATTTCTTATTTCACCATGGACTCTGCAGCAAATAGTTGATGCACAGGTACTGGTCTAGGTCCCCACCAGCAATAGGGCTGCTCTGGATTTCTTTCTAAAAGTCACCATCATTGGGGACTTCCCAGAACAGCTCACTTAAAGTACATCCTTGTACCCCCACCCCCAATACTGTTAATTTCTCTTCTGTCTGCCATTGATCTCCACTGTGGTAGAGGATTTGTGATCTTATATGACATGAGCAGGTCCTTGGACTTGAAATCAGTCTGTCACTTAGCTGATGGGCAGTTCCTTCCAGCTCTCACCACCACATTTGCTGTTGCAGGCACTTTGTCACCTGCCTATGACTGTGGCAGGGGCAAAAGAAAGCATCCTTTGACCATTCTCCATGAGGAAACAATCCCTCCACCATGATTCAAGGGGATTTTAACCACCAGGCAGTAGTAGAATCTTAGTAGAATCCACTCTTGGTAGAGTTGAAGACTTGGGGGTCGGGGGAGACTTTGCATTATCCACATGGAGGGACTGAGACCTCAAGGATTTCTACATGACCTGTCCTCTCCTGATGGAGACTCCCACCTGCAACCCTCTCTCCTCCTGGTCCTTTTATCTTTTCTCTTGCTCCCCACTGACACTGGCCCCATGATCCCACCACACTTATTCCTGGAAGTTCTGTCTCTTTCCTTCCCCAGGCCAGGACCCTTTCCCAGCCTCCTCTTGGGTCAAGAGAATCTTCACTAACCCCAGAATGGTGTACACATGACCCACATCAGAGGAAGCAGGGAGGCCTGGCCTTTAGCTCCTTGAAAGGTTTACCTCTGATTTTCTAGTCCAAAATGTAGACCTGGAGTGCCAGTACTGATGTACATTTTGGGTCTTACTGTGGATAAAAGAACACCTGGCTCCTTTTGGTCCAGGTGTCTTCCACACCCTCTTGGGAGATGTGCAGCTTAGGAGCTCCATTCCAACTCCTGAGTATGTGAGAGTGTGGTACTAATTTTTCTTTTCAGAAGATAGAGCAGAGGGCTTACCCAGACATATAAATATTCATTTGCTTACCTATCATCTGAAGACAGGACCAAGTAGAACCTAGTTTTGTTGGTTCTCCAAAAAATACTTGTTAAATAAATGAATTTTTAAATGAGCGAAAGAGTATAATCCATGTACTTAGATAAGAAGAGTAAAGAAGCCAGAAAGTCTAAAATGCACATTGTCCAAATATAATTGACTTTTTTTGCATTCAAAAGGGAGTACTCTAGTGCTAATAATGCAAAATAGGAAGAACTCATGGAGGAATCTTTTTAAAGTGCATTACCCTTTCTTTCTACCTTCATTTTGCTTCAGACAATAGAATTAGTTGACCTTCCCTGAGCTCAGACAGTGGAGATAGGAGCTTGGTGTGCATAGAACAGAAGTAGTTGAAGAATTATTTGCCTGTAAGGAAATGAAAATACTCCAAACAACTCACTGGTATTGGGGACTGAGTGGGCATCTGCTTCCAATACTTCCCCAAACACAAAGTGCCATTTGGTACTTGACCCTAGACTGTCCCACCCTTCCTGATGTTGTGAACAGCATTCCCGCAGACTGGGAGTCACCTGCAGGGGGAAAAAAAAAAAAGATCCAGAGGCTGTTGATATGAAAGGGGTGACTTTGGTGGGAGAAGGCTGCTCTGAGTTCCTTGTGAGGGAGAGGGAGTATGGCAGACTATGTCACAGGGAAGCCACGTCTCTCCATAAGATGGTGCAGTCCATCTCCCAGAAGAAGCTAGGCAGGATTGCCAAGAGTGAGGCAGGAAACCCAGTACTACATCCTTAAACCCTTCAGGTTATCAGCTTCCCAGGTCTCCTGAGAGTGAGCCTGCATCCACCTCCCCAAGAGGGTCCTTTGGTGTCCCCTTGCAGTAATGACCATAAAGCCAGTGTGCTCCCTGTGATGTCTGTGCTCCACATGGGGAGCATCTGGCTAGGGAGACACTTACCCACTCAAATTTAATTAGACCATATTTTTCCAGGGAATGGGAAGAGGATTAGCAGGTTTAGACACTTATGTCTAGGCCTTCATGGAGTGTAAGGAATTTGGGGAATCCCAGGCAATCAGAAAAATGCTTTCTTCTCCCCAAACCTCACCTTATGGCCAGGCTTTGGACACAGGTCCACATCCCTGAAAACAAGCCAGACAAGATTAGTACCTGATATAAACCCCTTCTTTGCTCTAGTGAGTGAGTATTGTTTTCTCCCTTTGATGAATGAGGAAACAGTGAGGGGCAGAAGCAGAGGGAATACTTCCTGACTCATTCTGTGAAGCCAGCATTACCCTAATACCAAAACCTGACAAAGACATTAGAAGAATGCTACAGATCAATATCTTTCATGAATATAGATGCAGAAATCTCCAACAAAATATTAGCAAATCGAATCCAACAATGTATAAAAAATTACACTCCATGACCAAATAGGATTTATTCAGATATGCAAGGCTGGTTCAGCACTTGAAAATCAATTAAGTAATCTATCAGATAATAGGCTGAAAAAAGAAAGTACATGATCTTATCAACAGGTACAGAAAAAGAATCCAACCATAATCTGACACTAATTTGTGATTCAGAACTCATTAAAATGGGAATAGAGGGGAACTTCCTCAACTTGATAAAGAATAGCTACAGAAATTCTAGAACTAACATCATACTTGATGAAACTCAGGGCTTTCCCACTAAGATCAGGAACAAGGCAAGGAGGATCCCTTCCACCACTTCTTTTCAACCTCATTCTGGAAGTCCTCACTACTGCAGTAAGTCAAGAAAAGGAAATAAAACTTGTACAGATTTGGAAAAGAAATAAAACTGTCTTTGTCCATGGATGATGTGATCATCAATGTGGAAAATCCAGAAGAATTGATTAAGCAAAATTCTTTAGAAAAACTTCTAATATTAATAAGTGATTATAGCATGATTATAAGACACAAAGTTAATAAACAAAGGTCTATCTTTTTCCTTTAGACCAGGAGTGAACAAGTGGAATTTGAAATTTAAAACAGTGCCATTTACATTTGCTTCCCCCCAAATAACATGCTTAGGTATCAATTTTGTACAAGATTTACATGAGGAAAACCACAAAACCTTCATGAAAAAAACCAAAGAAATACGTAAATGGAGCATATTCCATGTTAATGAACAGGAAGACTCAAATTTATCTGGTTGCTGATTCTTCCCAACTTGTTTCACAGACTCAGTGTAATCCTGATTATTATTTGGGGGGATTATAAACTGATTTTAAAGTTTTTACGGAAAAGCAAAAGAACTAAAATAGCCAACACAATTTGAAGGAGAAGAACAACTTCAAAAGTCTTAACCATAAAACTGGGTGTGGTGACGCATGCTTGTAATCCCAGCATCTTGGGAGGATGAGGCAGGAGGATTGCGAGTTCAAAGCCAGCCTCAGCAACTTATGGAGGTCCTAAGCAACTCAGTGAGACCCTGTCACAAAATAAAAGACACAAAGGGCTAGGGATGTGGTTCAGTGGTTATACCCCTGGGTTCAATCCCTGGTATCAAGAAAAAAAACAGACTTACCATAAGGCTACAGTAGTCAAAAGAGTGTGCTATTGGTGAAATAAGAGGCAATTGAACAAGATACAGGGCCCAGAAATAGACCCACATAAATGTGGTCAACAAAAACAAAGAAGCAAAGACAACACAGGGAGCACACATAATCATTCCAACATGTGGTGCTGAAACATCTAGACATCCAGGTGCCAAAGTGGGGGTGGTGGGAATCAATATAGACACATGCCTTGTCCTATTCACAAATGCAAACTAAAAGTGGATCATAGGCCTAAATATAAATGCAAAATTATAAAATTCCTAGAATATAACAAAGAAAAGAATCTAGATGACGCTGGGTATCATGATGTCTTTCTGAAACAACTTGGAGGGCATGATCCATGAAAGAAATAATTGATAAACTGGACTTTGTTAAAATTTAAAAATTCTGTTCTGTGAGAGTTAGCATCAAGAGAAAAAGAAAATAAACCAGAAATTGATAGGAAAGGCACATCAGATAAAGGAGACTGTTATCCAAAATACAGAAAGAACTCTTAAAAGTCTACAAGATCACTAATAATCTGATTATAAAATGATCCAAAGACCTTAATAGATGTCTCACCAAAGAAGAGATACAGATGGCAAATAAGCATGTGTAAATATGCTCCATGTCAGGTGTCATTGGGGAAATACAAATTAAAACCTCAAAGAGATGCAACTACACTACCTATTAAAATAGCCAAAATCCTGGATACGGACACACAAATGCTGATGAGTATGTAGAGCAACAGGAGCTCGTATTTCTGGTGGCAGTGAAAAATGACAATAGCCACTTTGGAAGATAGTTGGGTGGTTTCTTACAAAACTAAACATGGTTAAAAAAAATATAGTAGCCAATCCAGCAATTGTGCTCTTTGGTGTTTACTCAAAGGAGTTGGAAAATTTGTGTTCACACAAAAACCTGCCCACACATGTTTATAGCAACTCTATTCATAATTGCCAAAACTTCAAAGCAACTTTCAGTAGGTGAATGGATAAATAAACTGGTTCATCCAGAGAGTGAAACAGTGTTCAACACTGAAAAGAAATGATCTAACAAACCATGAAAAGACACAGAGGATTTTTTTCCCTCTTTTAATTAGAGCCTTATTTATGCATAGCAGTTGGGCTTATCGTGGCAAATTCATACATTCTTGGAATTTGGTATCAGCTCATGATTCCCCCCTCTTCCCTCCCCCCTTTTACTCCCCTCTTCCATTCCCCTCCTTCTGTTCTACTTCACTTCCTTTCACTTACATATTAATTTATATTTTGACTGGTTCTTTGTATTATCATATCCTTCCATCCCCTTTCCTTTATTTTCCCTAGCTTCCACATGACAGAAGACATTTGACCTTTGAGTATGTACATTTGGCTTATTTCTCTTAGCACAATATTCTCTATTTCCATTCATTTACCAGCAAATACCATGATTTCATTGTTTTATGACTGAGTACAATTCCATTTATATATGTATATCACAATTTACATATGTGTATGTATATATGCATATATCAATTTCTTAATCCATTCATCTATTGATGGGCATTTGTGTTAACTCCAAAATTTAGCTATTCTGAATTGTGCTGTTCTAAACATTGAGGTGGCTTATCGCTGTAGTATGCTGATTTTAGACCCTTGAGGAAAATATCAGGGAGAGGGATAGCTGGGTCATATGGTGGTTATATCCCTAGTTTTTTGAGGAATCTCCATACTGCTTTCCAGAGTGATTGTACTAGTCTGCAATCCCACCAACAATGTACAAGTGTACCTTTCCCCCATAACCTCCCCAGTATTTATTATTGTTTGTATTCTTGATTGTTGCCATAATCACTGGAATGAGATGAAATCTTACTGTAGTTTTGATTTGCATTTCCATGGATCCTAGAGATATTGCACATTTTTTCATATATTTGTTGGTGATTTTCATTTCTTCTTTTGAGAAGTTCCTGTGTAGTTTTTTTGATGGGATTATTTGTTTTTTGGTGTTAAACTTTTTGAGTTCTTTGTATGTTCTGAATATTAATCCCCTATTGGAGAATTAGCTAGCTAAAATTTTCTCCCATTTGATACAGAAGATCTTTAAATGCACAGTCTAAGTGAAGGAAGCCAATCTGATAAGGCTACATACTGTATGATTCCATCCATATGACATTTTGGAAAAGGCAAAACTATGGAGATAGTAAAAAGATCAGTGGTCACCAGCAGATGGAAAGATGATGAGACAGAGCACAAAGAATGTGTGGGGCAGTGAAACTATTCTGTATGTACAAAACGTACAACAGCAAGAGTGAGCCCTAATGTAAACTATGGACTCTGGATGATAATAATGTGTCAACATAAACTTGTTAGAGGTAGCAAATTCTGAGGGGAGGGATGTTGATTGAGAAGGCTGTGCATGTGTTGAGGAAGAAGGTATATGGGAAATCTCTGCACCTTCTGCTCAGTATTGCTGTGAGCTTGAAACTGCTCCAAATGGTCTTTTACATATATGATGTAGATAGATAGATAGATAGATAGATAGATAGATAGATAGATAGATAGATGAAAGAATAAAAAGGCTCTAGGGGTTTTTCTAACCAGGACAAAAAGGGCACTATATATCTTCATCTTTATATTTTTTTAAGAGGAAAGCCTAAACATTTTTTCCCTGTCCCTTATCTTCCAAGCCTCAGATCTGCAGTAACCATGCTTTATTTTTGCAAGGATATAAGTCCCCCTGCCACTCGCCTCCTCCTGTGCTAGCACCACTCCATCTGTGTTGAGTGTTGTTCCATGGAATACAGGATGTTTGCCTTAGACATTCCTTTTTTATCATGTACATTTTGCTGTGCTCTACACACATTTTAGATCTCATGGGAAGCACTGACCAGCCTTGTTTTGAAGATGTTAGAACACTGACCTCTTTATTGTATGAGCCTTTCAGAGGTGGGGCTGACAAAGCTCTATCTCCCATCACTAGGACATCCTTAAAATGCCACAGATCTTTGCCTGATGTAGCCACGTGGTGCAGAAACTGTGGTAAGCTGTCATCATTTCTCAACTTTTTTTTTTCCATTAAAAAAGTGGGACCAGGAACAGCATAGAAATCACAGCTCATTGACAATGTAGAAGTGGTGGGCAGAGGAGGGACTATGGTTTGTTATGAAGACTATGCAGTTTTCATTCACTCACTCAAAAATATTTACCAAGAATAGTGCTGGACACTATAGAAGTTACAAAAATTTAAAGGATAGCCCTCTCAGATTTGTACAAGTATGGATGGTTCTTGACTTAGTTAGGGTGGTTTAAGATTTTTCAGCTTTATGTTGGGCAGTGGGGTGCATGCCACATTCCCAGAAACTGGAAAGGCTGAGGCAGGAGGATTGTGAGTTAGAGGCCAGCCTCAGCAACTTAGCAAGGCTCTAAGCAACTTAGTGAGACCCAGTCTAAAAATAAAAGACAAAAATGGTTGGGGATGTGGCTCAGTGGAAAAGCACCTCTGGGTTCAATCCCCAGTACCAAAAAAGAAAACAAAAAGATTTTCAACTTTACTGAAAACAATTTTATTGGGAAAACAATATGCATTCAGTAGAAACTGTACTTCAAATTTTGAATTTTGATCTTTTTCTAGGCTAACAATAGACAGTAAGATCCTCTTCTGATGCTGGGCAGCAACTTCAAGTGGCAACTCTGCCAGCTGTGTACTCACAAAGGGAAATGACAGATATTATACAGAGTGCTGTATTGCTCAGCTTGGGTGTGTGGCAGGTTAGGTGTATTAAATGCATTTTCTACTTAGGATACTTTCTATTTACCCCAAGGGTTTATCAAGACATGGCCTTACCGCAAGTTGTGGAGTGTCATTTGTAAAAACATGTAAAATGCAGTGTCCAAGGAATTCTGAGACCATTGCCTGGATGTGCAGGGAAGGCTCACTGAGGAGTCTGGTGTTCATGCTGGCTTCAATCTGAACAGGAGGAACCAGTGAGGCAACGGGGGCATTCAGGGTGAAAGGAGCTGCCTGGGAAATTTCCGGGAGGCTCAAAAGGAAGAGAGAGCTTACTAGGGAAACTACAGTCTGTAGTTTCTTTGGCTCATCTGTCCAGCCCCAGCTCAGACCCTTCTTAGCCAACACGAGGCGCATTGAGGATCCCAGGCCTCTGCAGCTCAGGCCCCCACTAGCCTGCCTCTATCAAGCTCCATGAGAGACTAATATGGTAAAAATCGTATTCTGTCATCATGTGTATAGAGAGGAATTTTCCTGCTTTTCTGAAAGAAGCTATAATCCTCTGTCATCAACAAGGAGCAGAGCGTTGACACCTGGTGGACAGTAATTATCATCCATTTCCGGCCTCACATGGATTCTGCCTGGAACCACAGAATGTCTCGACTGCACACCTCATAAAGCAATAACTGTTGTTAATAATCTCCAAAGCTTTGGGAAACATTTTAAAATAGAGCTACAGCAGAATCTTTGTTGTGCCACCCACAGGTTCTGGTGGGTATATTTTCCTTAGATCTAGCAGCCAATGGGATCTGAGTCACAGGTGAGCCTAAGGGAAATCTCGGGGCAGCGTGGTGCTTTTACTCACTGGTATTCTAGGAACACGCAGGTTATTTCAAATGCTGCCCATGAGGCCACCATGCCCTGTGCTAGAGGCTTCTGTGTGTGCCATTTGTCAGGTGGCATTGTCTTAGTGAAGAGGCAGAGAGGCTGGGGTACCAGAACTCAGTTTAGCCCCAAGGCAAGGCTGTGTCGGGTAGAAGCAAGGAAGTCCCTTGGGTCTTTAAATAAGTTTCAACAAGTTTGTTATTATTAGTGCTGTTGTTGTTGTTTCCTTTCAAGTCAAAGAAACACTTCCCCAGCCTCTGCCCTGATGGCACCATGCAGGGGTTTCCTCTACAGAGAAGCTGATGGTCTGCTAGGTGCAAGGTGTGAAGATAAATGTTTCCACTTGGGGCAGATGCGTCTCCATTACAAGTGATTATGACAGTCTCAGAATGAAAGATGCAATGAATGGATTTTACCTGGTCTCCAAGAAAACATGGCCATGAGATGCGTCCAGGTTCTCTGAATGTTCAGGGCTGCCCTGTTACAGTCCAGGGATTCTAACTTCACAGGAAACCTGGCTGTGCCAGTCATGGGAAGGGGAGCACGGGGACTCCAGCAAGTTTGGACACCAGTGACACTACTACCTGTTATTTACCAAGACCCCAGGGTGTTCCTGATGTTTGATCACCATGGTTTATGTACAGCTTCTAATCCTCACAACAACCTAATGAGTTAGGAATTGATTTTCATTATACAGATGGGAAAGCTAAGACCTAGCAAGTTAAACAAGTGCCGAATACCCCACAGCTCATCAAGAGTAGAGGGGTGACTGGAACACAAACTTGGGTAACTCCACAGCCCACCCCCCTGTACGCCACCCCTCACAGCCTCCCTTTGTCTCATTAAATGATGGATTGTACGGTACAGCAATTCCTTAGCACATCATGGGACTGTTTGCCTTGGGGCTGATGCAGTGACTTGAACAGTCCTGTATCCTTGAGGCCAAGTGAGAAAAATTGCTGCTGATAACAAATGTGCATATATTCACAGGGCCTCTTCCATGAGATTTTCTGGGCCTTAAAAACAGTTCTGGTAATTTTCTAATCCTATCTTGGCCCTTAGGGACTTTTTTTGGAGAGCCTACTAGGAGGAGAGCCTCAATGCTCTGAATGCTGTAATTTTGTACACAATCAAGGTATTTTGATGTGTGTATACATAGCAAAATGATTACTACTGCAGTGGAGCAAGTCACTTATCTTCCTCACATAGTTACCTTTTTGTGTCTGTGGTGAGAATGCCTGAGATCTACCCTCAACCAATTTCCAGGATGCAACACAGCATTACTAACCATGGTCCCTTGATCCAGATTTGTTCACCCTCCCTATGAAACAGATGTGCCCTTTGAGGAACATCTGCCCACTTCCCCCACCTGCCCACCCCTGGTAATCACCACTCTATTCTGTTTCTCTGAACTTAACGTTTTTGCATTCTACATATCAGTAAGACCCATGCATCATTCATTATTTTTCTTTCTGGGTCTGGCTTTTTCATTTAGCTCAATGTCCTCCAGGTCCAGCCCTGTTGTTACCAATGGCTGGTCTTCCTTTTTTTAAAAAGCTAAATAATACTCCATGGTGTGTGTGTGTAGTGTTGTGTGTGTGTGTGTGTGTGTGTGTGTGTGTGTCATGCCTTTTCCTTATCCATTCATCTGTTGGTGGACACTTAGTATACCTGTGCCCATAGAAAGGACTTCCACGAGCATGTGACTGGACTCCACTAGCATGTGGCTGTGCTGGGGACCCCAGGCAACCAGATGAGCCCATCATCCTGGAGGTCACTGGGGTACCCTTCCCTGTGTTCTTAAAAGAACTGAGTGGAGGGGAAATGACATAGAGGAGGGCCACTGGTGAGAGAGGGCCCCCCCCAATGCATCCCTGGACCTCCCAGACAGCTACCATTGAACTGCCTTTTCTCTGTCCCTCTTCCTTGGCTGCTGCCTTTGTTACCTCCTTGGATATTCCCAGAACATGATGGAGATATTGAATCTGAAAAGAACCCCCAGTTGTGTAAATGGAATGCGTGAGGTTATGTGACTCCATGCCATAGACAGCATGGTAAAGGGCATCTGCCAGCCCAGGGAACAGCACCCTGGGGCAGCACAAATCTCCTCAGCCTTTAGAGACAGAGCTTCAAGTCATGGCTACCAGTGTCCACCTGTGGGGCCCTCCCAGCAGCCACCTGTCAGCCAATATTTATTGAGCACACCCTAGGCCGTGGGCCTCAGGTCTATCTCTGGGCCTTCCCTGCACTACAACATGTTACAGGCAGAGTTCCCATTGAAGACCTCATTTCCTAGGCTCCCTGGTCACCTGGATCCCCACTAGCTCTGCCCAGAGGGAGGCAGGAGGGTGGGCAGGCAGAGAAACTGGTCTTCTCCCTCACTCTTTCTGCCTGGGGACAGCTCCAGCAGTGTCTGAGTGTCCTTGGGCTCCAGCTCTTGCAGAATAGACCTGGGGGTCCCATCTTCCACTGAGGACCTCAGCAACAAAGACCCCTTCATCCAACCCACCCGGGGGTGGCAGTGGCCTCCTGCAGCTGCTGATCCTGGGGTGCCCCTGCTGACTCCTCCACTTTCCCATCACCCATGTGAGCCACTATCTCATGATGTTCCCTCTCTTTAGAGACTTGGGTCTTTGCTGGCCCCATGGATGCATATATGTTGGCTCTGAATGAAGGCCTTACTGGCATTCCTCAGAACAGCCCCAGGGACTCCTGTTTTACACATCAGGACCCTGAAGCTCAGAGATGAGAAGGGACTTAGTGTCACTCAACTGGAGAGTAGTTCAGCCAGAATTCAGACCTGCTCCTGTCTAGAGGAAGTCTGGGCTCCCACTCACTCCTCTAGTTGCTACTTTGAGCTTCTGTCTCTTCATATCTAAAAGAGCCAAAAAATGATCTACTTTGCAGCACTGTTTGCAGGGGAGGAGGGAAGGAGGGAAGGAGGCAGAGAGAGAGAGAGCACGAGAGAGCAAGAGCGCTTGTATCCACATGCCTTGGAACTCCTCCACTGGTGGTCCCATTTTGTCACCAGCCTCATTGGGCATGTGCTGCCAGTGAGTGGTACTACTTGCTTTTTTCTGTGCCCTTCACAGGGCAGTCAGTGTCGGGTGGTGACTCTCCCTGCAGAACCAGCCTGTGTGCAATGGGCATTGCCCAAAGATTTACATTGTCCAGGGCATTTGGTTGCCCCTAGAAAGGGCTCAAAAGTTAACTCTCTTTTGGGTTTATTTGTTTTGGTTTTTGCTCTGAGTTCTTACAGGTTTCCACAGGTGTGGGTTTTAGGCTGCCATTGGTAGAATTTGTGGTTTTATTATTTCCTGAAGAATGCTGTTTACTTTTTAGTCCTTTTCCGGGAAAGAGAGCTCTCTGTGGCATGAGATAAACAAGCACCAAACTGCTAAAACCATCTTTCTGGTTCCAGAGAGGGGGCCATTCCTACCCTGCAGCCCAGGATGTAGTCTTGAGATAGGAAACTAAAATGAGCTTTTCCCTAATCTCATGGAATATTAGAATCAGAAAACCCCCAAACTTCACCTAGGGCAGAATAAGCTTTCACTTTACAGAGGAGAACAATAAGGCTTCCAGAGGTTAAGTGACCCATTTAAAGTCACACAATGTGGTGGTGGCAGAAGCAAACCTAGAACCCAAGGCTTCTCGTTCCCCCTTATGGGGAGGGGATGTGTGAGCTGGGTCCTCAAGCAGAGGTAGAAGAATTGCTCCATGTTTGTCGCTGGCCAGACCCCAAGATGACACTGGAGGATCAGTTTAGGACCACAGCCCTGGGATTCAAACAGTTCTAAATTACTACTGTGGTTGCAGAAGCAAACTTGGCATAGCTGTGCCTTTCAGTAAAGATTTTGTCCACAAATATCTTAATTTTATTTACTATTCTGTCTGGCACATAATAGCATGCATTATTAATAGAGTAGCTAATACAATCTATTAAATAGGCACACTCTTTGCATTGTAAAATGAGCCTCTCTTTCACAGTGTACTTTACAACACCATGTGAGAGCAGCATGTGCTCAGAATATTCTAGAAGGCTTCCATTTGACCTTACGTGAAAATGCAAAAGAGGGGGCCAACTCTGGCTCAACTCAGTGGTCTTGTGATGAATGCAGAAGCACATCTTTAAGCAGCATGCTCTCCTGGATCAGCGTGCATCTGAGGGCTTCAGACAGGGTGAGCCTGTGGTGCTGAAACTCTTATTCTCCCCCACTGCCCAAGTTTGTCCACTACCTCCAATGGTGAGTCACAGAGATTTCATCTGCCACCCTCGGCCTTGTGAGCGCTACAACCATGGAACCGTGGTGGAGTTTTACTGCGATCCTGGCTACAGCCTCACCAGTGACTACAAGTACATCACCTGCCAGTACGGAGAGTGGCTCCCTTCCTATCAAGTCTACTGCATCAAATCAGGTGAGTCCCTCAGAGGAGGAGCAGCCTGTGTCTGCTCCCCTCCCACACCCAGCACCACGAACAGGCTGTGGAAATGTGTTGCCGGTACGTGGGGCTGGGGCTGGGCAGTGCCAGATGATTCCAGGCCCTGTTCCGAGGGTCAGGAGTATTAACCTGCCCATTCCCAGTTAAAATGCTGATCCTGTGGACAGGGTCCCTAGTCCCTCGGTATCCATGGAAGGACCTCGGCCTCTGGGCAGTTTTCTCCCATCCTTGGCCCTTCCACTGGCAAGGATACAGGCCTGCGGGTGTGACCAGAATCCTGCACACTGCCCTGGGACTCAGTGATGTATTGCTCTCTTCCACTAAAAATGCAAACGAGAACACAAACGATACTACTGAAGCTCAGACTTTTTCTCACCTACACAAATGGAGGCCATTTTCAAGTTCCAGTGCTTTCCTAGCTTAATGACAAATTACTTGGAAACTAGCTTCACCACTTAGTGCACCAGGGTAGTGACCACACAACAGAGGCCTGGGTGCTGGCCTGCACCACAGTCTTCTGCCCTTTCCAGACCATGGCCGTGGCCGCCGCTCCAAGCCACAGTGCTGGCTGCAAGCTACTCCTCTGGACACAGCACGTGAGAGACATGCTTATTAATACTGGGAATCTGAAGGCACACAGGTGTTCATGTGAGCCAACGAGGGGAGAGGGGCAGAGAGAATAGGAGGACGGCCACTGAGTGTGATGAGAGGAGGGAGAAGGGCTAGCGGGCAGGGTGCTTGTGGTGAAAGGATGAAACTCTGTTCTGGAAGGAACTGCTCTTACTGCATCTTACTCTCAGACACTCAGTGGACAGAATGAGGAATGAGCGCCAGGGGACAGGCATGTCCCCTTAGTCCTCCTCTTTTTTGCTTTATGCCACCACCTTTCATCCCAGCCAATAGTATGTCCCATAACATCGCCAAGGCCTATAGCCCCTTCTCACCCCTTCAGCCCTTGGTCCATTTCAGAACACCATCCTTCAGAAAGAGGACTCCCCACTTCATTCTCTGCACAAAGGGGCAAATTATTTGGGTCTATGCCAGGCTCTCAGGCCAGGTGTAGATTTGAACAGGAAGGTCTGTCTTCAACCCAGCAGAGCCCATGCTGGAGATGGATTTTAGTCTTGTGTGAATCCTAATGTGATTAATAGGCACTGTGCCAGGTGCGAGGTGTCTGTTGAGCCCCAGGGAGCTAGTAGGTACTCTCTGGGTGTCTCATGTGGCAGGTGAATCCATCAAAGGAACATTTGGGGGACTTTGGCACCTGTCACAGTGCAAACCTCATGCATGGTTTTGTTCTCTCATGGCAGAGCAAACATGGCCCAGCACCCACGAGACCCTCCTGACCACATGGAAGATTGTGGCATTCACGGCGACCAGCGTGCTGCTGGTGCTACTGCTCGTCATCCTGGCCAGGATGTTCCAGACCAAGTTCAAGGCCCACTTCCCCCCCAGGTCAGTGCAGCAGAGAGAGCAGGTGACAAGTGCAAAGCTGAGGTCCTCGGGTGGAACAGGGCAGAGCTAGAAATATCTTCCTGGAATGTTTTGGGGTATCTGGGACCAGAGCACCATAGGCCTCATTTGTCCTTCACCCAGTAGAACATTCTGAGGCAAGCATTGTGGGGGCTGGAGAAGGGAAGCAAATGAGGGCTGCATGGTGCTCACTGCCCCACCAGGGAGCCTCTCCCACCTGCATGTGGCCCTGGAGGATAAGACATGTACACAGGACAAGGAGACAAGGTCCGAGCTGTGTGTCATAGTGGAGGTCAGTTGTGTGTGCCGTGGGCGGTCTCAGGAGGGAGAACCTAATGGGCAATCAGGAAGGGGCTAGCGAGTCTCTGCCTGGAGTCTGATCCGAGCCTGCTGAACTGGATGTTTGGAGGGTGGATCTCCATCCCCCCAACCCCTTCCCCACCCACTGCCCCTGTTGGTGACACAAATAATCAGCCTGGTGTCTTCACCCTCATAGTTATCATAATGGTTTAGGACCTAATGCTTCAGGACAGGGCACTTCCCCCATTAGGAACAGTCTAGCTCCCAGGTTCATGCAAACCACCCCTGAAAAGGGGAATATTGCTTAGGGAAGGAGGAAGCTCCTGGAATTAGCCACCTCTTTCTCTCCCCTCCAGGAAAATCCAGTGTATCTCTCACAAGTCCCTGTGAGGAAAGTGGGCAGCTTGTTGGAAACACCCTTCACTCCCTTTCCCTTAGCCTCACACCCCCAGGGCAGCCTCACTTTACTTAGCAATGCTAAGTGGGTGTATGAGTCAGCTTTGTGGTCACTGTGACAAAATAACTGAGATAAACAACTTCAAGGGAAGAAAGGTTTATTTTGGACACAGGATTTCAGGGATATCAGTTCATGGTTGTCTGGCCCTCTCACTTTGGGCCTGAGGCAAGGTAGAACATCATGTCAGGGAGCAAATGGTGGAGTCGGAAAGCAGAGAGAAGGGCAGGGGAGAGGCTGGGTCCCAAGATGGCTTTCAAGGATCTTGCTCTTCAACACGTGAACCTTTGGGGACAGATCCAAGCCATAACAGTGGGCTTAACAGCAGGAACACCCCATGGTCACTTCTGGCAGGCACCCAACTCTTCCTAGCCTCAGAAAGTTTACTAGGTATAAGGGTCACCTGCATCCCTCTCCAGACCCAAAGGTGTGTCTGTGCACCCTGGTGACATCACCAAACCCTTCCTGAAGTAACAGAAACTTCTTCGTCTCAAACCTGCCATCTACTCTCTGAGTCTGCAGCATTATTATTTATTAATCAAGGGACCATGTTCTATCACTGAGCAATTACAGTATCTCAAAAAGGCCAAAGGATTACAAAGAGAAAGCTAAACTGCACAGCTGTGATTTATAGTACATTAGAGTACTTTAAAACGGCCCACAGAAGCTATTTTTCTACTTAGGCTTGGAAGAAGTTTCCAGGATATTGACTAAATATTAAGATGTTTTAAAAATGTTCTCAAAACTCTTTCACTTGATGTTCTTAATCCCTTGAGTGTTTCCATCTTGCATCATTCTCTAGTTTTGGAAAAGTCAATTCCATCTGTCCAATGGATGGTAAGATTCTCAAGGGCAAGTCAAGAACAGAGATTGTTCCCTGTGTCCCAGGAATGCAGATGCTGTGGAGATGTTTGATGACAGGGTATATGGGAACTGAGTAGCCTAGTTGGGGAAAGCTGACAGATCACAGGGGACATGGCCTGGCATAGACTATTAGGATGGGAAATAGAGAATAGAGAGAGGTAACTGCCTGTCCTGGCCAGGACACCTTGTAGGCGAAAGGGACAATGAGGAGTCCTGAGTGAGAAGTGGAGGTACTTTGTCCAGGATACACTAACTAGTGACTCTAAGAGAGGGAACATCAGATCCAAAACATCCTTCCCTCCCACCTCCCTCCTTCTAGCATGGACCTTGGCAATCTTCCACCCGCTAGAGCTCAGTAGCCTTGAAGAACTATAGGGCATGGAGCCTACCACCATGAGCCATAGGATTTTGCAAGATGGTTCTAATAGTGGACTCCAGACCATCCTTTGAGCACTAGAGAAAAGTGCCGTCCAATACTGCCCTCCACCTCAGGTGCCATGTCCACACATTTCACATCCTTGGGTTTTGGAGCCATCAGCTCTCAGGGATTAAGGGTCTGCCTCCCCAAACAGGTCATCTTTCCTTCCTGGCATGTCACTATCTGGCCTTAACACAGCTCACAGCTGCAGCTTCCAGCAGAGGCACTAAGAAGCTAAGCTGTATCAGCCACTTACATGCCACTCTGGGTTCCTTCTGGGGCCAGGAACAGAGTGCAGTGGTCCGAAGGAGCACAGGGGCTGGTGTCAGACACCACCTGGGCTCAAGCCCAGCCATGCTGACCATGCAGGATGATAAGATGCACAGGGGCCAGGCCAGGAGCAAGGGCATGTGCCCCTATATGAGAGTGCCTGTGAGGTGGCAGATTGGCTTCCCAGACACCACCTCATGCCCGCATCACAGGCTGTGCTTAAGCTACCATGCTGCAGGGTCAGGAGGTGGCCCTTGAACTCACGAACTTGAATGAGGAAATCAGGTCAGAGCATGCCCATAGTCAGACTTTTTTTTTTTCCTTTTGTTATTGTTCTATCTTCTAAAAGTAAGTGGTTTCTATACTACGGCAGAAAATAAAAAAGAATCATATCAAGCACAGACTTGCCATCTTCCATGAGCACTTAGGGTCCACCATTCCCTGGATGTTTAACAGTGCTACTCTGCATTCAACAACCATCCTGGGACATACAGCAGAGGCACCTTGGGATGTTCTGTTGGAATGGGTCACGTGGTTCCCTCCCACACACAAGTTCATGAGTAGGGAGGACAGATGTACAGGAGGTAGTAGATCTCAGAGGCAACAGGAAGAATGAGGCAGGAACACCAGAGTGACAAGAGAAAAACCTCTTCTCTGTCAAGAATGGCCATGGGGGACTGCACTGTTTGCCAGAACAGACCCAGAAAGTAGGCTGGCTCTTCTGCACCCTCATTCATGCTGGTCTTTATCACACTCTGTGAGCCCCGAGTACCCCAACTCTGGTGGGGCGCACTGGAGTAGCCTTCTGACTCATTGACACCATTGCCTCCACACAGGGGACTCCCAGGAGTTTCAGCAGCGACCCTGACTTCGTGGTAGTGGACGGTGTGCCCGTCATGCTCCCGTCCTATGACGAGGCTGTGAGTGGTGGCTTGAGTGCCTTAGGCCCCGGGTATCTGGCCTCTGTGGGCCAGGGATGCCCCATACCCATGGATGACCAGAGCCCCCCAGCATACCCTGGCTCTGGGGACACAGATACAGGACCAGGAGAGTCAGAAACCTGTGACAGCACATCAGGCTCTTCCAAACTGCTCCAGAGTCTATATTCACCTCCCATGTGCCAAGGGGACACTCACCCCAGCTCCGACAACCCTGACACAATTACTAGGACGGCGGGGGAGATGGCATCCGCCAGCCCAGGCATCAACATTGCAGATGGTAAGTGTTTCCCCAGGGCTAAGCTGCACCTGTGAAATCTCACACCCAGCATCCGTATGCCAGCCCCTTCTGCACACAGTCCTGCTCCCTGGCACAGGGCTGAGTCATTTGCCTTTCATTCAGCTCCCATTGCTTCCCCCTCTTCTATGGGTAGAGGCTTTGGCCAAGGCCAGTTATTGTAAGGAATGATCATCATTTTGCAAATAATAGGTCCATTAATGGAAATTTCAGGAAGCCCAAAGGGCGCCAAGCCATCCAGAGCTGAAAGGCTACAGTGGCCTACTTAATTTTTGTAGCTTCCACATGACACAGGATGTTTTCCTTCTTTATCCCTTAATTAGGCAGGACTTCTAAAAGCAGAGCTTAGGAACAGGATAACACACACAGGCAAAGAGAAAGAGAAATGTCGGGCCCCTGCAGTGTCCCAGCCCCAGACAAGTGCTGTGTACATACAAGTTGCTTTTACCCCATGTGAGATAAAAGACACTCCTGCACCTGTTGCAAGGAAGGGCAGAATGCAGTCCATGGGGAGGTAGGACAAATGTATCAATTAATGAGGGCTCTGTTTCCCAGAGAAGGGAAGCACCAGCCCAACTTTGCAACCATGAACTCTAGTAATTCTAGCTCAACAGTGAATGGCCATAGTGACACAGAAACAGAGGCCTCCTGGTCCCCGCACAGTTCCTTTCCTGCAGACCACACTGCCTCTCTGTACTGGAATCTGTAACTTGCTGGCTTACATGACTAGTTAGGGTCTGTGTTAAAGTCTAACACTTTATTTTTCATGAACTAGAAATAGGGTCACAATTGCTTTCCAGCAAATAGATGTTATACCAGAGAGTTGCTTATTTGATTTTTTCTTCTCCTCACTAATTTCAGGAATTGTCATCATTCCAAATTGCTATTGTGGTTTTGGTGGTACTAAGATCATAATCATGTCTTGTTTAACAGAGATTCCTCTAATGGAAGAAGATCCCTAACCGGGTGAACTCCCCATAATTCTACTGCCCCTTGGGGAAAGGAGCCTTCCGCCTTGGAGGGAGGGCCACAGACAGACAGAGCGTGAGGGCATGAGGGACGTTTTCTAATTTATCTACATGGGGACAGTGATTCACATCATACATCTCGAACTCAACAGGGAGGCTGACAAATTGCAGGGCAGTGCTTTCAAAGGACACTCAAGGATTTGACAAGACCACTGGGGAACAAAGAGCAGAGGGGAATCCCCTGTGCTGTCCTGAAGGGAGGTGTTAAGTGTGCCAAGTGCTGCGGAACATGGGGCAGTTCCCTGCACGTCCCACTGCGTCACACATCCCATTGACTTCTGTTATGAGTGCTCCCTGCGCCCTCGGAAAACATGTCACATTTTGTAAATTTACTTCTCAAATCTGCTTCAAACTATTTCTGAACTCCAAAGCTGGAATGGGTCAGCCTCTGCAGAAAGTCCACGTTGAGTTACAAAGAAGAGGAGCAGAGCCCCCCTGTGACCTCAGTAAGGGACGAACTCACAACAGAAAGGCTCTCCTGTGACATTCGGACCATCTTCCTTTAGCCAGAAAACTCTGCTCAGAGCAGGATGTGGCAGTCCCAATAAGAAAGGAAAGACAAGCAGACTCTGCTTTCTGGAAATTTCTTTTATAAAAAGGGAGTTCTCATGCTCCATGCCACAGAGCATCAAAGCATCAGCATTTGGTGATGGAGCATTGGTATTTGTGTTCATGGTGTGGCACATGGATCAGTGGTGTTGGCTAAGATCTGTGACTTCACACATGATCAGAATGTGTTCAAACACATCTCACGGTGGAGAAAGTAACTAAGGTAATGTTTAGTTTGGGAATTTTAAATGACTCCACCTGACAGTTGATCTAAGTCATGAGTTTCTCTCTGGGTGACTATTATGTTCCCTTACTCCAAAATGTAAGCATATTGTTATTATTTTCCAAAACAAAAATTATTTCTGTAAACATATTCTGCCTCCAAAGAAAGTGAATTCTTTATTCCCCCCTTTAGTTTGTCCTGCAGAGTCAGGAGGCTCCTTCCAGCCCCAAGACTGCCCTCCTCTCCTGCTTTTGGGGCCTTGGGCTGCCTCGCCTGCTGGCCAGCCCTACATTCCTACTGCAAGAGTCTCATGGTGCCCACTGGGTGTCGTTCCTATGAAATTGATTGATTGACATATAGTAAAAAAGAAAATGCCCTGACTCCGAAAGCGTCTCTTCAAATATGTGTTGGTTTGTGGAGTTGATTCCTTTCCTCCTCTGGGTTTTAGACAAATATAAACAAAACTCTAATCCATAAAATTGCTGTGCTGACAGAGCAGTGAGGGCTGGAAACTTGATCAAGTCCTGTTTTTTCTTGACACAGACTGATTAAAAATTAAGAAGAAAATGACAGTTTGAGGTGTGACTTTAATAGTGGAGTGGAGTAGGGTGGGCAGGAAGCAGATGACAGTGATCATGGGTGATGGGAAGAAACTGGGCTTACGAACATGAACGAGACGACACCTGGAAAGGGCCTGCCTAGCCAGCGCCTAATGCAGAGCCCACTCTTGCTGGAGGTACCACCAGCTGTGACAATGGCACTGAGCACATTGTTGCAGTGCTGGTAATTAGAGTTGGAGGGACAGCCCCACCCTGCCCTGGCACAGCTTCTTACCGTAGTACCATTTATTTGAAGGAGCTGGTGTTCACAAGGTGGGTGTTAGGTGTCACCTGGCGTGACAGTGTGAGCCAGGTGGGACATGGGAAATGAGACCCACTGTGGGCAGCCTCCACCAGGGAGCCAGAGCTGGGCTCTTCTCCATTCTCACACCTGTCCTCCCTCCCAGGCCCCCTACATGTAGGTGTGTCTCTGAGACCTCTAGGTAAGTGCTCCATTTTCCTGGGACCCACAGAAGGAGGCATGCAGGGCTATCTCTGTGGCATCCCCTGCCTCCTTCCAGGAAATGTTGCAGCAGTGAACAGCCACCTCACCCACAGACCAAGCACAGGACTGCCTCACCAGCCCCAGTCCCAGGGGAGAAACGTACCAGTGCCAGAGACGTCAAGGTATTAGTGGCAACATAGCTCTAAGCACAAAGGCTGGTGGGGAGGCAAGGCACCTTAATTGCAGCATCAGATGGTGCCCAGCCAAGTCCCTGGGACCCTCCCTGCCATTTGTGTACTCTGTGGCCACATCAGACTCCCCCACAAATATTACTTACAGTGGTTTTTTTTCTCGCTACTGTGAGCATATGTGGCAGGAAAGAACCCACATGGTATTCCAAGCATGTCACAATCCTGACCTTCATTTCTTTTAAAAGTCCTGGAGGCCCTGGGTGTAATGGAGCAGATTCACCTTTCTCCTGCCATCTCCCGTGTGCAAACAGATCTGGCTGCATGGTGACTCTGTGCCCCAGCCATGCACTGTGTCAGAGAACCTTGCCAAACACAGGTGCTCTCTGCCTGGGAGAGGGCTGTCTGGAACACGCAGCTGAGAATGAGAAGCCCAGGGTGCTGCGACGAGCCAGCCCAGGGTGTTCACCTGAGTGTTCATTCCAAGGAAGAGCAGAGCAGGTGTTCGCTGGCTGATTCGCTCCCTCTCATGAGCACATCAGAAGTCACGGGTATCTTCACACTTCATTTCCATGTAGCTTTTTTTAATTGCAAGGTTGTAATTTGCTGGTCTGGAATCTTGAGGCCCTTTCCCACCTAATTTCACCTGGTCCAGCAGCCGATGCACAGACAGCATTCCTGCAGAAATGCTGGTGCATGGCCATGTCACAGGCCAGGGGGGTCATATGCAGAGGCTCCTGGACTGCAGCCCACCAGGTCCAGCCTTCTCCCACTCCTTCCTCCCCAACTGTGGGTCTAGCAGTAGGGAGCCACCCTCCTCCATAAGGAAGTCTGGGTCTAGCAGTAGGCAGCACCCTCCCTCATAAGGCCCCATTTTTAGCTGTTTCCCACAGAGGCTGCACAGCATCATGCAAGAGCATGGGCTTTGCAAGGAAGGGGACAGACCACCTGACTTCAAAAACTTCCTCCTTCTCCACCTGGTTGTGTTCTTGGACAAGGCATTGACCTCCCTGGGCCTCAAATCCTAAGTGCAGGATTTGGAGATGGTTTGCCTCTGTCTTCTCCGAGCTGTGGGGAGGACTAATGTTAAGTCAAATGCCCAGTACACAGTGGGCATCCGATGCATGCAAGTGATTGCCCCCCTTGGGAGTGGGAGGGAGGTGTCATGTGAATGATTAATGTCCACGTGCAAACCCAGGTGTCTCCAACCTGCCTCGAACCCTTAAGGATCAAAGGTTTTTGCAGGTAAAACTTGCTTGGGGTTGCCTAAGCAGACTGAAATGAGCTACACCTGTTCCTCTGGGAGCTTCTGCCCATTCCTGGCTTCTGTATGCTAAGATTTCAGGCAAATGGAAATTCTCCATCTTTACCCATTAGGCATGTGCCCTCCTTCCCAACACAGCCCTTCTCTGAACACTACACAAAGTTCTGCTCGGAGAGGCAGGGCAGGCTCAGAAATCCCCCAAGGACCCTGAAGGACTCATCTCATCTCCACAGGCAACCCCATAGATTATCACTAACCTGCTTCCTTAATTTTATTGTCTATTTTGGATTTAAAGCATAAAAGTTAATGCCCATGCATTTCCAAGGTGATAAAGGGGAAAGTCTGCCTTCAAGATGCCTGTTGTATCAGGTGACACAGGGCCCTGGAGAGCAGCAGACACTTGTCAGGGAGGGTGAGTACTGAGCACAAGCACGGTGGTATTGAAATCATAAAACTTAACACAGAGTATGTGCGTCAGCGTGGCGTTTAACTGCCAGAGCAGGAAGTGCACTGGCCCCATGCTGGACTAGAAACCAGTCCCTGGGTACCTGCAATGCAGTATTTGAAGTGGCCAAAGGAGTAGCCCAGCTACCTGAAGAGAAGTCACAAAGCCACCCCACCATGGTGAGACATCATCTGTGGGCTTCAAGCCACTTGGCAGCTCACAGAGCCCTGACCTGCTGGTCATCCAGGTCACTAGAAAAAGAAACCTAAGCACTAACAGATGAGTAGAGTTTGGGCAAGGGAGATGGGAAGGTGTCTGAGGAATGGAGACTTATATTTTCTGCCTGGAACTGATAAGAAGTATTTCTAGACCCTGTTTCCATCAATACATATTTCATAATTACATATTCCATGCCAGGCCATCTGTGCTCTCCAGTCCAGGAGGCAGTAAGGACTGGAAATGGGCAGCTATGATCTGGGAGCTGCAGGACACCTGACCTCAGTGTGGACTCTCAGAGGACACTTCCATGGGAGGTGGCAGCCACACTCATCGAAGGCGAGTGCCAGATGAGTCGGGGGCGGGGGCACATTGCATGTCCAGGCCCAGGGGTGAAGAAAGGGCTGGGTGTGGGAGAGGAAGACTGGTTCTGCTACTTCCAGAGCCTCGGATTGGGGTCAGGGTGGAGAAGAGGGAAAAGGGGGCAGTGGTTGGGCAGAGGGGCAGAGAGATGGGACTGCAGAGGTCAGTGAGAGCCAGTTTATAAAGGCCAAGGTTCAAGCTAGGGAGGGAAGTGGTTTCCCTTAGGGAAAAGAGGAAACCATTGGAAGGGGGAATGGAGAAGTTGCTAGAGTGAGATGGGGAGGAGTGAGCGGGTTTGAGAGCTATTTTGCAGGTCAGTTCAATTTTACAGAGAGCGAACCTAGGAGTTAGGGACATCCAAACTCAGAGTAGGATTGTCACTGGGTCTCAGGGTGTTAATGTTTTGGATCTGGAATGTCCCGCAAAACTCCTGTAGAAAACAAGGTCCTCAATGCAGCAAGGCTGGACTGGTGGCCTAGCTGAGTGGTAGAGCACGTGCCTAACGGGCCCTGGGTTCAATCCCCAGCACCACCCCAACTCCCCTGCAAAAAATAAAAATAAAAATAAAAAACCAATGCAGAAAAAAAAAGTCAATGTGCCAATGCAGCAAGGGGATTTGGGGCAATGATTGTATCATGAGGACTCAGACTTCATCAGTGGATTAATCAGTTGTTAGATGAATACACTACTTGGGGGAGGGGGGCTCATTGGAAGAAGTAAGTCACTGGCAGTGCCCTGGGAGGGGTGGTCTTCTCTCTGGCCCCCTCCTCCCCCTCCCTCCCTGCTTTCTAGCTGCCGTGAGATGAGAAATTTTCCTCTACCTTACCCTCCTGCCCCAAAGTTTCTGCCTTGGAACTGGTTGACCATGGACTGAGTCCTTTGAAACTGTGAGCCTAAATAAACCTTTCCTTCTCTAAGTTGTTTTTGTCCAGTACTTTTGTCATAGTGACAAAAAGCTGATTCATACACGGGGTTGGGAGCTCCCTAGTCCTGGTTTCCTCAACTGTATAGTGAGAGAAAGGAACAGAAGGTCTCAAGATCTCTTCCAACTCTGACAGGGGAAATTCTCTTCTACTGTGCATGCACACACACACACACACACACACACACACACACACACACATTAATATAGAATCAAGCTCCCTCAATCTCTCTTAGCAATTGACCACTCCTGCTTGTCTTCCACCCACCACCAACATCCATCTGATGCTCATCCTGATTCTTATCCTGTGGGGCACCTGCTGCTCAGGACCAGCCCCCATCCCAGCACCCCCTTAGAAAGGGGTCTATACTTTAGATACTCTGAAGGTGCCCTCATTTTACCTAGGAGTGGGAGACAAGAGACACCAGACCACAAGCAATTCTGGCCTCCTGTGGCACTTCTCTGAACCCTGGTTCACTTGGTCTAGGTCAGGAGGAACAGGTGCTAATGGTAACCCTCTTGGAGTCCATTTAGTGTAATGACTTAGGGCAGCTAAAAGCCCAAAGAAATCTATTAGATCAATTTAGCCCACAAATTCTTTATAATTGTGTTGCATTTCCTGTTCTAGGAAGCTTGCTTACCTACCGAGTATTCAGGGGGAGAGGAAATGGAAAGGAAGCAAGTTACAGGCTAATATCAGCAAACCTTCTTTTTACATCTGTCCCAGGGAGTAAGGAGGTGGCTTCACACATTCCTGTTGGTGCACATGCAACAACTTCATTTTTAGAGCAGTTTTAGGTTTAGAGAACTATTGATCAGAAAGTAGAGTTCCCACATCCACCTGGAGAGAAGAAGGGAGGATCTCCTATATTAATATCTTACATCAGTGTTGTGCAATCGTTACAATTTATTAAATGACATTTTATACAATATTAGTTAAATTCCAGAGTTCACATTAGGGTTGCTTCTTGGCATTCTACATTCTGTAGGTACTGACAAGTGTATAATGATATGTATCTACCATTATGGTATCATACAGAATAATTTCACTGCCCTAAAATTTCTCTCTGCTCAACCTATGCATCTGTCTTCCCACACACTCCAACCCTGGAAACTACTGACCTTTTTACTGTCTCTTTGGTTTTGCCTTTTCTAGAATGTTACATAGTTGAAATCATAGAGCATAGAACTTTTTAAGACTGACTTCTCTCACTTACCAATCTATATTCTAGTTTCCCCCATGTCTTTTTTTTTTTTCCTATAAATTTAAAAGGAAAAGGAAAGCAGTCCACTTTACAGAACTTGAAAGTCCACCTTCACAGACTTCTTGGCTGTGACTGGAGAAGAATGTGAGACAGGTGAGTCTGTGACCATGGTCCCCACCTCTGCAGACCATCCAGGGTTTAGGGAAGACTTTCCACAGGTTCCCCCAATACCACATTCTTGGGTATGATAAACCTCCTGTGTCTTTCCTCCCTTTGGTCGTAGGTTGTGATTTTGTCACTCAGGCCCTATATACCTTTGTTAACGCTCAGGCTCCATGGCTCCAAGGTGCTTTCATTTTCCCTTCATACTTTAAACCTCCTTAAATCCTTTCCAGTTCCCTCATCGACATATAAGGAAAACCCATGAATTATCACTGTGCTCAATACTGAGGGGCCCTGGACTGATGAGATGAGCCTACAGTGGGTAGCAGACACCCACAACAGGAAACCATCAACCACATGGAGAAGCAGGGACAGCACCTTCTACCAGGTGCATTGCGAGTACCTGGAAGAGGCCAGTAGGCCCACCTGGGAAGCAGGCAAAGTTTCCCAGAGAAGGGGACTGCTGGGCCACTTAGCACACAGTGATCATCTTCCTTCTGTGCACATATTATCCGCTCTTTCCCCACCCTTTGGTAGAATCTCAGCACTAACGGGGACTGCATCCTAGTCACCTGCTAACCTTGGCCCTTCTCTGCTTCAGTTTCCTTGACCATGAAATATGGGAAATCATGGAATCTACTTCATAATGTTATCAGGAGGAATTCAAGGAGCTCCTTCGTGCCCAGGGATTACGACCATTAGATCCATTTTTAAGGTGTTAGCTATCGTCATTATTATTAAGTCCAGACAATTCTGTAATACTGGCTTCCTTCCTCAATATCCCAGACGTAGCTAGAATCCACTTAGTTGGTGGTGTTTGGTCTCCTCCCCAGGCATCTCACGGTGATGTTTCCCACTCTGACCATTCAGTCATCTCCATTTGTCACCAAGATGCCCTCCAAGCCCACTTTAAGTCAACAGATCTTTAAGGAACAGGTCTTGACCCACCAAAAAGCAGCCCAACCTGCTGTCATACAACTCACATTTCCAAACCTTTCCTCAGGAATATTGTGAGAAATGTGAGGAGACACCCTGTGGAGAGCCATCTGCAGAGTCCCCTGCACCAGCACCCTCGTGCCATCAGAAGCACAGAACCATAAAGAATGAGGCTAGTCTGTCATGACTCGTTCTTTGATCACTTCCATTCTTAGTGATTTTTATCAACCACCCTTTCAGCATCTAAGGGCTGACAGCCATATGTTTAATAATTGATCCAGATGCTTGTCTGACATCAACACTGAATTCACAAGTCCATAGGTCACCGAATCCACACTCTACTTCCTTTTTGTTGACACCATCTCAGACGAGCACTCTGCTTTCTCAGGAGTGCTCTGGCCTCCACAGTTCCTCATGCTGCTCCGCACTTCCTAATGTTTGGGGGTTTCTGGGCACCCCTTCTGTACTTCAAAGAAATCAAGAAAGACCCCTTCCATGTATGTAGAATATGTCAAAATACATTCCACTGTCATGTATAACTACAAAGAACAAATAAAAATAACATAAGGAAGGCCCGCTTCCTCTTAGGAACCCAAGCAGCCCTGCCTCATCGGTCAGGGCATCAGGATGTACAGCTGTCCTTACTCTTCTGGGCTCTAAAGAAGCAGGAATCTTCTGAGGTTGAATAGGCATTTCCACAGCTCCTGTTCACCTGGACTCTGGACCCATTTTTCAGGTCAGACAGCACACTCAGGCATCCATGGGACCTCTTTTTTCTCACCCCAGTATGAGTTCACCAAGGCTGGGCACCCCAGACTCCCTGTCAGAATTACCATTGTGAGGCCTAACACTCCAAAGGGGACATTCCTGGTGGCCTCTCAAGCTGTAAGGTCAGCCCCTTCTGACACTGAATTTACTAAAATCTAGTGTCCTAACCAACAGGCTAAAGTCCTCCTTGATGGATTGATCAGACATTGAGGCATTATCACAGTTAACACCAAAGGAATCTTCTAAAGTCACACCATGCATCTAGCTCAGCAGTTCTCTACTATCTTGCCCCCCACCTCAGGGACATGTGACAATGTCTGGAGGACATGTTTTGGGATGTCACAACAAAGGGTTGATTCTATCTAGCAGGTAGAAGTCAAGGATGCTGCTAAAATCCTACAGTGCCCACCTACACCCTGACATCCCAACAAAGAATTAAGCAGTCCATGTGTCAACAGTGGGTCACAATTAAGAAACCCTGGTTTAGGAGAGGCACTTCATGTGACTTTGGGACTTACCTGATGTTCTACATCTAATAAATGATACCAACTGGATTGGGCCCTCATTCATGCTGAGTCAGGCCATCTAGACCCCTTTCAGTCTGAACCTCTTTGACAGCTGAGATAGAGGGAACCTTGCTCAGAAGAATATAGTTAAATACATAAAATAAAATAAAACCAATGAATTCTACTGAAGCACAGTTATCACAACACTTTAAAAAACTGATACATAATGTAATAGTGCTACTTTTTATGAGCAACATTAAATAACAAGGTCTGCTGTAGGTCTAACAACTACCATAAATGCAAGATGGTGATCAGTTGCAGAAGTAATGTTTGGGGATGTCTGTAAACACTGTCACGTGAAATAAAAATATTGGTAGTTTCTTGGGATGACAGAGTCACAGGGACAGCTATATTGTGGTTTACTGCCTACATAGTAAGTGAAAGAGATGCTAAATGCCTTTAGAGGTTAGTGAAAATGAGATGCAAGTGTTTCTCATTCAAATCCATGGACCCATGAGTTCGATCCTCTATATTTAAAACATTAGCTCTAAATCCTGAATTCCTAAGGTGAGAACTGGCATCCCAGAAGGCTTGGTTTCTCTTCCTCACTGGATGTAAGTTCTGGATTCAGGGTAGATGCCATAGAATCGAATAGGTGTCCTTACCCCTCAAGTAGACTTTGTCATTCAGTTTGCAGTGAAATGAAGAAGCCCAGGCTCTGGAATGAGAAAACCTGAATTCACCTCCCAGCTCCACCATCCTCTAGCTGTCTGAGTTGGAATTCATTACTTCACCTCTCTGAACTTCAGTTTCTTCATCCAGAAGATGGGGAGAATGCCAGCTGCTTTACAGGTTTGTGTGAGGATGAAGTAGAATGCCCGATGCAAATGTTCATCCCAGAAGCAAGTGTTTGAAAGTGGTATTTGTCATTATTCTTAAGGGAAGTCAAGAGTTGAATAATAATTTCCACCTGGTTCTGAGGAGTTGACATCATAACAACATATGGTGTCTGATCTGTGTCTGTCACATCATCTATGTCTTCCATCTGCCTAAGTGACTTTCCACAAATTATACACCAATCCTATCCTGCCCCTCTCCAGTTATCCACATAGAAATACTTTTGAGGTCATTTTTGCCTCCAAAGCACAAGTTAGTATGTAACTATTTATCTTCTATACCTGCACACTTTCCCAGGGGACAGATCCAACTGGGCCACCAAGAGCATGGATATAACATCCACAGCTCAGTTGTGCTGGGGCAGTGGGGGAAGTTTACCTAGAAACCAAGGGAGACACTCAATGATGGGAGGTGAGGCATAAGATTTATTGGAGAACTCTTCCAGGGAAGGTCCAGCAGTGATGGGCTGGACAGGTGCTTTGCAGGAGACACCAATGACAGCTACTGGACAGGTGCGACTCTGTTGCTCATGGTACCTGCAGTGCTTCCCAGAAGATAAGCTTCCCCTCCCTCACAGTGTTTTGTCCGCTTTGTCCTGGGGCCACCACCTGAAGGAGCACTTGGCTCCCCACAGGCTTCAGTGTGCACTAGCTACTGCAGGAAGAGGGGTTTTGGAAGTTAGGCTACAGACTCAGCAACATCATGAATTTGCTTAGTTTGTTTCATTTCTTGTATGACCAGCATCTCGAGGAGCAGCTGTCCTGGCATGTGTGCAACAAAGCAGCTTTCTACACACAGCGTTAGCTTGCCCTAGTTCCTGCACACAAGAGAAAGTCAGTGTCCTCAATAATGCTTATCTAGGCATTCTGGCCTGGGCTGCCTCTCACAGTTCGGGTTTGGCTAGACCTTGTGAACTGAAAGGGCCATTTCAGGGACATGCTGTTACTGTCCTCCTTTTCTTTAAGAATGATGTGATGGTTCATTCACAATCTCAGGAATGACCCTGAGGCTGTATGTGCTGTCTTATGCTTGGAACCATTTGGCTTTTATTAGTGATTTCTAACATTGTCTTCAATTTTCTAAACTCTGAAAAGTGCTCCTGTCCTCGACACTTGGTCCTCCCTCTCACCCAAATTACCCAACAATCTGGTGTGGATAAGCAAGGTGTCTTAAACCAAGTTGAAACAGTTACCTGGAATTAAATGCAACTGAAACCCCTGACAAGTGTGTATACAGTTCATTCTAGCCCTTTGCTGCATGTCCTCGTATGGATCTATTTCCTGGTGAGGAAACCAGTCATGGGGTCTCCCGTGGAGTTCCTTCAGAGGGTCTTGGACTATCATCACCCTCACTTTTATCTGAGAAAATGTCTGTATGACAGTGTTTCCCTAAATGCAGATTGGTAATAGATGTTAGGCAAAAGAAGGGAACTAAGTCATATTTGGGGAAAGTCGATGGTTGGTTTCCATATGAAAGGACGTCTCAGAGTTTTTAATGTAAGTGGTAATATAGAGTTTCCCACATGTCATGGACTGAATGCTGTGTCTCCCTGAAATTCACATATTGACACTTAATCCTCAATACAATTTGTTAAGAGGTAGGATTTTGCAAGGTG
Source organism: Sciurus carolinensis (assembly GCF_902686445.1). Lineage (NCBI taxonomy): Eukaryota > Metazoa > Chordata > Mammalia > Rodentia > Sciuridae > Sciurus > Sciurus carolinensis. The sequence continues at coordinate 68,429,383 of NC_062224.1, forward strand.
ATTATATCTTGAGGGTGGGGCCCATGTGAATGAGATTAATGCCCTTGTAAGAAGAGACCAGAGAGCTCTCTCACCATCTTCCACCATGTGAGGAAACCACAGGAAGTCAGCTATCTGTATGTGGAAGAGCACCCTCACCCTCACCCCACTATGCTAGTATCCTGATCTGAGACTCCCAGAGTGACAAATAAATGTTTGTTGTTTATAAACCACTCAGTCTATGGTATTTTATTATAATAACCAAAACCAACTAGGACACTACAGGATCCTCCTATTACAGAGCATGCCAGCATCCCTCTGGGAAATGCTAGTCAGGGATCAGAATGAGGCTGACTGTGAGAACACCAGAGTCCATGTTTCATGGCCCCACACTCATAGGCTCTCTTCAGGGTGTGGCCAGGAGACTTCAGTAACCCCAGTTGACATGGGTGCTCTGTTCCAGCTGGTGCCACACACCATTCCCAAGTAGGGTCCTAGGACTGCAGTCATGGTCCACCTCCAATGAATGGGCACCCACCTGCTTCTGGAGTACCTCACTCACCAGAGCTGCACACACTGCACTCCCAGAGGAAAGATCAAACAGGACCTGCTGGCTCAGTCTCCCACTTAGAGACCATCATTACCCAGGCCTCATGGTTACCCTGTCCTTCACCCTGGGACTGGACTAAGAGAAGTGGGCAATGGCAGGGACCCAGGTGGGCCAGAACACAGTCAAGTTGTAGCAGCCACTGGGAGCCAGCAGATGAGCCACAGTGCCATAACCCACAGAGCATCAACAAAGGATCTTGAGTAGGGGTGACAGGAGATAGAGAAAAACTCAGAGACAAAGAAAACAGACATTTTCAGGTAAAGCTGGGACCAGGTGGGATACTGCACTCTGATGGAGGAACAGTGACCCAGAACTAGCTCCACAAGTTTATTATATCGGGTCTCATAACCAGGAAGTTAAACTACAGAGGCATTGTAAATTGTTCAAGGCTTGTGGATTATTAATAGGTTTCTTGTGCACTAAAAAGTTACAGAGTTAGAAACATGTTTTCAGCTCTACTGTTACAGTGCGAGGAACAGCCTGCTATTATCCTGCTGCACCCAGGAAGCTCATTGTCCTGGAATGTCTGATAACTTAGTGTCAGAGCTGAAAGTCAAGTCTCTCTTCACCTTTTGGCAAGGAATGTTTCCCAGGCTTGGCTTTTGCCAACACCACAGGAAGGAGAGCTGGTCCCAACCAAAAGCTTGACCACCCAAACAGAGGACAGCTCAGACAACACCAGCACCAAAGAAGCTGAAAGAAATGTTTTCAAACTACCAATTATAAAAAATAAATAAATAAGTAAATAAATAATAAAAGAATAAAAAGATTGAGGTCACCATGCTTACAAGAAAGACAGACTTATCTTTTTATTCTCTCTATAGTAAATAATAAGACAAAATTATCATGCTAAGAAGAGATCAAAGAATATACAACCCAAACATGTAGGAAAAAAGTACTACAGATGAGTAGCAGAAGATGATCCATATTCATTTATGAAATATGTTGTTAGTTTTTCTGGTGTGTGTGTCTGTGTGTGTGTGGGGGGGGGTCTATGTTGTCAGATTTTTTTTAAATGTGTTATTTTTTGTGATTTCTTCTTCTATATAAATATTTGTGTTTTTAGTTTTGCATACTTTTTCTTAAAAAGAACACACCAAGACTCTGGGTTCACCCTTTATGAGCCTCACTGAGAGGCAGTGGGGGGTCTCCATGGATCCCTTCCAGTTCTGTCATTTATCAGTTTCCATAAAGACCGTGTGAGAAATGCAGGCTTCTGATAATAAGGACTAACCTTTGAAGAGCCTATCAAGTTACAGCACTTCCATGTCCATTATCTCTTTCAACTCTCTCAACACCCAACGGTACATAAGGTTAATATTGCATGGGCCTAAGTAATAAATACTAAAATAATAATAATAATAATAATCAATCAACTACAGCATCTGCTCCATGGCCTGAACTTTCCCTTGACCATTGCCAATGCGGTCCCCACCTTCCACCTTCAGCCTGGAGCCCTTCTGTACCTCTCTAATGGCCCCCAAGGCACCGCTGTCACTGCCATTTCTCCAAGTTTTTTATTTACCAGACAAAGGGTGTCATTCAGGGAGGCCAGGAGACCTGGTTTCTAGGCTTGAGTTTCTCACAAAACATGTAACAGACCTGAGCAGGTCTCTCTCTCGCTGAGTTGCAGTCGCCTCCCCTGCCCCTGTCCACGTTAGATGAGGCTGGATACCTTTAGCTGAAACCACCCCTGGATTTAGGATTCCTAACTTCTAACTTTGTTTGAGCAGTATTTCAGACCTGAGCTCACTCCTTTGCCCTCAGAAGGCTCTGAGTACCTGCTCACCAGGTACAGCATCCCTTTCTCCTGCCAGGCCTGCTGTGGGCACAGAGTGTTAACACACACCCAGACAACTGGCATCAAAGCCAGGTTGAATGTTGGTGTTCGTGGCTCCTAAAGGGGCAGAAACTGGGGCACAGCTAGCCTGGAGTGTGCAGCGGGAGGCTCCCTGCTGCCGCTCACCAGAGAAGGCAGGAGCCCCAAACTAACTCCAGGTAACAGAGTTCCCATGGGCAGCAAAAACAGACTTACCATGTTCTCTCTCTCCTGGGGGGCAAAGGGCCATGGAATGGTTTCAAAGGCAGAGGGGCAGGGTGATCTGCAGTCTCAGAATCAGTCCTGGGGAACCCAGAGCTGCTAGACTGGTTTGAGCCCCTGAGCCAGAAGCTTGGACTTCTGACTACCAGTGGGTTCTGCCTTCTGACTTCTACTGAGAGTGGATTCTGACTTCTGCCAAGCGGTCACTCAAAATGCACAGAGTACCCACACCATGCTGGGAACTGTACCACCAAGTGACTCCATCCTCTGTACACACACCTGCTGGCCAGCGTCTGACCCAGCCCCTCCTGACCCCTTCCCTCCCAGATCCCCTGCATTGCTCTGCTTGTCTCCTTCCATTAGCTTCAACTCCTGAAGGTTCCCTACTGCACTGTCCTCCCTATCCCTGCCTCAGCACATGGATGCAGAGAAATCCCTATCTCCCTTAGGAAAGTGTGGGTCAGTCTGCAGCACCTGAAGCTTCTCATATAGGCAAAGGAAGAAGAAGAGGCCATGTACACCCAAGAAAAAGGAGGAAACCTGTTCTGAAGAGCAGCATTAGAAAAATCCACAAAAAACAGTGGCTCTGAAATCCTTATCCAATGTTACCTGAATGGTCCAGTTTAGGGAAGGGAGGGAGGATGGGGATGGGAGAAGGGAGGAGAGCTGGAGGGGGTGCCTGAAGAAGGAGAAAGGGAGGGAGGTGGGCATGTGGGGAAGAGGGAGGATCTGGCAGGAGACGAGCGCCCTCACCCCTCAGGCTGACCTAGTCCAATGGACAGAAGCACCTGGGCTCCTGCCTCTGCCTCTCCACTGGCACACCTGCTCTGCATTCCTGTCAGTCCCCATTCCCATCTGATCCCTGAGGCAGCTCATTCTGCATGACTCCTGCGCCAGCTGGGCAGGCAGGTTGGGTCTCTGCCAAGTCCCTGGCTCTCTCCTTGCCTCATCCACAAGTCAGGGCTGCTTCTGAATGCTGATGGGATGCCAGAGGGAGAGGCAAAGCCCCCTCCTGCCATGCTTCTCAGAGGTCAGATACAGTCCAGCCTGTCTGTCTACTGATTTCCCTCTCGCTGAGCCTACAGGCCAGGGCAGTTCAGGGCTTCTGGAAGGAGCTGGGGGGCAGCAAGAAAAATATAAGGTGTGGGGATCAGGCAGATGACTCCCACCCTGGCTCAGCTCTCTGGGTGTCAGTTTTCCCATCCACAGGCCAAGGGTGAGCTGATGGCTCATAGCACCCCCTCTGGCTCTGACATTCTGTTTCTTCTTCATTTAGTATCTACAGAGGTCCTGTCCTGCCCCCAGGGGAACAAGGAGCATAACACAGCACAAGGGAGGCAGAGCATGATTTCTGAGCCTCTGGTACACTCTGTACCTGGGAGTAGGTTGTCAGGTCTGGGATGAGGATGATGATGAAGAAATGGGAGAAATGAACCTGGCTAAAGTGTCACATATCAGCTGATCAACACCTCTACCCATCCTGGTTGAACCTGGGAGGCCAGGCGCAAGGTCAGGCCAGCCCCAGTGCTCGCACGCACACTGTGTCCTTCTGTGGTCCAAGGTAGAGCCCAGGGGTGGGCAGAGGGAGGGGCTGCATCCCACATGGATGTCAGTCAGCAAGAAGGGCTGGAGGTGGTCTCAACCAGCTCCCTCTTTTTAAAGCAGACATTTGCAGGGTTTTAAAGGTCTGAACAGAGTACCACATCTGCAGAGGGCCAAGGGAGAGAAAGTGAGAGGAAGAAGTTACCCCAGGCTGACTCTCCATGCACTGCAGCCTCTTCAATAGTCCCAAGTGCAAGGATCCGCTGATGTCACTGGAGGCCCAGAGACTAGATCAGGGCTGTGCTGTTGCTCTTGAATTCACATTTGTCTGACTTCAGACCCTTATTTGTCAGCATTAAATGGCCTAACAGTGATTTTTTAAAGCCCCTGTAAATTAGTAGGACTTGGGCTATACTTCTTTCCTCAAAAGACTAGGGCTCAGGCTGGGTCCCCCAGAACTCCAGAAAAAAAGGAACAGGAGACACACCTGACTCAGGAGCATGGGCAATGATGTCAAGGACTGAATTATCTCTGACTAGCCCTCCCAGGTCATCTATGTACTTGACAATATTTATAGAGTGCTCACCTTTGCACCAGGCATTATGCAAAACCTAGAGAATTCAGGTTGAACAAGAGTGACCCAGACAGGCCTTGGAACACTGAGGGTCAGGAGGAAAAGACAAGACTTGGACAAATGCAGTCATAAGACAAGTACCAGGATAGGGGAGGCACTTGTCTCAGACGGGAACCTCAAGTCCACCACAGGCTGCAAAAGGCCTTGCTTCTCCAGGGCAGTAGGGAGCCATAGAGAGTTTTAGCAAGCAGCTATGTGTATTTGGTGATCTGTCTAGCTGCAGTGGATGTGAAGCAAAACTGAAGAAGGGGAACTAGAGAAAAGGTGTGATCAGAGGCCTGTGGCCTGAAGCAGGTGGGTGAGGGAGGGCTGAAGCAGAAGGATGATCCACTGATGCACTTGGGGAGCAGGAGGGAGGGATCAAGAGTTTTCCCTAGTGCACAGCTTCAGCAGGAGGGTGATGGGCATCCATCACCACACTTGGGAGAAGCAGGTCTTAGGTGGCAGATGAGGAGACAGTGCTGCACACGAAGTGTGAAGAACCTGTAGGACTTGGAAGTGGACCCACGGCGGTGGGTCTGAAACACAGCAGCGAGACTGGGGTGGACATGAAGATTGGCATCATCTCCATCTGCATGGTTTATTTGCTGCTCACAGACATGGAGCCATTTTAGCCCTTAGATTTTGTCCCAAGCATGCAAAGCTCAGCCAGGTGAAGACAAGATGACCCAGAGAGTGTGAGGAGAGGGAGAAGAGCAGACAGCCCATGCTGAGCCCTGAGCATCAAACCAATGGGCTGGGAAAGTGGGGAGGGACAGGCACCTGGCAGGAATGGGAGCAGCCCATAGTGTCGATGGCCGCAGAGGAAGAACCAAAGACTGCCATTGTGTGGGGAGGATGAGGTCAACCTTGTGAACTTTGTGACACTACAATTGCTCCACAGGCACTGCCTGGATCAGGGCTTCCCTGCCGCCTTTCCTTCCCCATCCTGCTACCCTGACTGGCCTCTTATAACCCTAGAGCCAGGGTATGAGTCAGAAAACTCAGTTGAGTCCCTCTGCAGCCACTTACTCACTGTGCAGGCCTTGGGCCTGTCCACTCCCCTCTTGCCCGTCATTTGGATCTGTACCAGGGTGACCTCCTCCCTCTATTCCCAATCTCTCCTCAAAATAATCCTTCCAAAAGCTGAACCCTTCTGAACCTTCTCATTCCCTGAGATAAAGGGAAGACCCCAGGACTCACAGCTCCATCCCAAGCTGCTGTACTGACCTCTCCAGATGCCCTCCAGCCCCTTGCTAGCACTGGGCCCACCGGCTCCTGCCTCAACTCCTGCATCACCTCCACTGTCCTCGGTATCCAGGAGGCCTTTTCTGAGCAGCCCTACCTGCAACCCAACCACTTCCTCTTTAGGGCCCCCACCCTGCCCCACAGCTCTGGACACCTGTATCTTTAGGTCAGCTGCATGATGGGAACCTGGGGTCCTGCCTTCTGGCCATGCCAGAGGCTTCAGCCAAATGCTCTTGGATCCAAATCTGGGTACATCTACCCTCTGGTGGAACATGGGATGATGTTAGGTGGTATTCAAATGACCTTATTTTAAAAATTAGTCATTTATTTTTACTTTCCATTGTAGAAGGTGAAATTTTTTTCATTATAGAATAATAAAATGATTTCCTTTAAAGTCAGAGTATTTAATTCTAAGTGAATATATGTAGAGAAAAATACCAGCAAGAAACATCATGTTTCGGCATATGAGCATAGTGACTGAGTGGTATTTGAGAGTTACTGGAGTAGTGAGCTGAACCCTGGGATCCCCTGGCCCCAGCACTCCGCTCTTTATGACTCCATCTGCATATCCAATGAAAGGATCATTTGCTACTTATGGAAGCGGAGTCACTTGCCCTCCAAGCACTTTAGCCAAGCTCACCTTCTGGGATGAACAGGGGTGTGGGTGTGGGGTAGAGGAGAGGGAGGGCTAGGGAGTGGCCCTAGCACAGTCAACGTGATCTAGTGTCCCCATCAGCCTTCAGTCAATCAAAAGCCTAAAGGAACATTGTGTTCCAGGGAGGGAACACTGTGTCATGCTGGGTCATGGGGACACTGCTTCTGCAATCCCCTCAAAGCCATCAGATGTCAGTGAAGTCAGAATCCCTTGGAGTTCTACTTGTTTCTGCATTGCGGGCTCTGAGGTCAGGTCTGGCTCTGGGCTCAGAGGCCCTTGGATGAGGAAACAATTCAAACAGCCTCTGCTCCTCAGACAGGCTGGCCAGGGGAGCAAGCCAGCACCAGGAGCCAGCCAGGCTGGACAGGTGCCTGCCAGTCCTGCTGGGAGTCCAAGCTGCTAGATCAACTGAATGCCAGCCAGCTGTGGCTGTTTCCCCTCACTTAATGGAACCTCCCAGCCAGTTACAGAAACAGTCCTTCAGTTCCTTCCCCAGGACCTTCTGTCACCCTCAGAAGGAATATCGCCATCTACTTCCATCGGCAGGGCTTTCTAGACAGATCTGCCCTCATCTTCCTCCCTCACATTCCACACTCTGCCCAAACTCCATGTCTCTTGGGTCTTCAAATAATCTCCGCCCTTGGGACCCTGGGTATTACACATGTTGTCCCTCTGACTAGGATGCTCTTGCTCCATTTTCTCCATTGCCAGGATAATTCTGTTTAATCTTTAAATTTCAATGTAAGCATCACTAAGTAAGCATCCTTCCTGTGTTCTTCCCTGGAAGCTCTACTCCCCTGTCCAAGGTCTTGACCTGTCACATGTCCTCTCCCCCTGGACTAGAAGTTGCCAGATGGCAAGGCCCAGTCTGCTTCCAACACACCTATATTCATGGTGCCCACTTGTGCTCTATCAGTGAATGAGCTTCTAAGAATGCATTGCCTTTTGTGCTTCTAAGAATGCATTGCAAATATGAAGACATTTGTGAGCGAGTGTTTGGGGATCAGCTCAGATTTCACATCATTGGCCCTCTGCAAAAGGGGTATCTTTCTACATCTCCTTGGTGATCTTTCTACATCTCCTTATGGTGCCCACACCCAGAAATCTAAGATCTCCAGAGCCTATGTGACTTAGACCCCCTTCCTCTGAAAAACACAAAAAGGATGGGGCATCCAGGAGCACAAAGTGAAGGGTGCAAGAGAGGGACATGGAAACGTGGCTGAATACCTGCCCTCCTACAAAGGCAGGTGTAGGGTGAGGACATGTACATGTCTGCCCAGGAAGATCCTCTTCTCACCTCTTTTCTCACCAACTAGAGAGGAAGGCTTGGGAAGACATGAATATTTCCTTTCCAGGGTCATCCAGACCCACAGGCTGAGATGTGGACTATAAAATGTTCTCTCTTGTGTTAGTTTTCTGTCACTGTGACAAAATACTTGAGATAAAGCAACCATAAAGAAGAAAGGTTCATTTTGGCTCATGGTTTCAGAGGTTTCAGTCCATGATTGCATGGCCCTGTCCCTCTGGGCCTGTGGCAGCACAGTGTATCTTGGCAGAACACATGGCAGAGGAAGCTGTTTGCCTCATGGTGGACAGGGAGCATTCAGGCAGATATGGCTGAATTTGAATTTTGGTTCTGCCCTTCACTAGCTATGTGACCTTCAACAAATCACTTATGAGCGTGACTTTCCTCATCAGTAAAATAGAGAGACAAATACATTATTAGTCTTAATAGCCAAATGCTGGAAACAACCCAAGAGCTCTTCAAGAGAAGTGTGGTATGTTCATAAAGTGAGACACAGTTGGCCCTCCATAAATATGCAGTTTTTGCACTCATGAATTCAATCATGGACCCAAAATATTTGGAAAAAATATTGGTATTTGTAATGAATGAGTACAGTTTTTTTTTCCTTTTCATTATTCCTGAAACTATACAATATAAAAACTACTTATGTAGCATTTACATTGCCTTAGGTATTACCAGTAATCTAGAGATGGTCTAAAGTACATAGGTTACATGCAACTGCTGCAGGATTTTATATGACAGTCTTGAGTCCTGACAGACTTTGGTATCTGCAGGGGTCCTGGTACTAGTCCCCTTGAATCTGAGGTACACTATGCTATTCACCTTGAAGTCCTGATACATGCAATAGCATTCCTTCAACATGGATGAATCTTGTAGACAGTATGTTCAGTGGAAAAAGTCTTAAATGCATGTATTCTGTATGACTCAATTTTTATGAATTTCTTAAACACTCAAAATTAACCTGTGGTAGAAAAATAAGAACAGTGGTTGCCTCTGCCAAGTGGGGGCAGGAACTGACTGAGAAAGTGCACGAGGGAACTTTCCAGACAGGGGTTTGGGTTGCATAGCTATTTGCATTCTTCAAACCTCAATAAATATGCACTTAAGACTTGGGCATTTCACTGTGTGTACATTTCACCTTTGAAGAAAGATCTGTTAAAATGTTGAAATCTAGTTAATTATTACATGTTCAATTTAGGGGGAAGCATACTGATTTTTATAATTTACTCTGAAACTCATAAAATACTATGAAATACATGATAATAAGATAATTCATGAATGGGTTGAGGGATGAATAACTAGATGGATAGATTAGGAGATGAAGTAAATGTTACAAAATGTCAGTGGTAGAATCTAAGTGGTGAGAATTTGTGGTGTTCATTGTAAAATTCTTTCAGTTCTCCTGTTCAAAAATTTATAATAAGGATTTAGAAAAAATTGAGTACTTGTCTCACAAGGTTATTAAGCAGATTACTTGATTAAAAAAACTAAAGAACAGAGTGAGGTGCCTATTTTGTATTATTCTCCCTGTTTTGGGGATAAATTATGTCCCTCCCAAGTTCATTTGTTTAATCCTAACCCTAGCACCTCAGAAAGTGAACTTATTTGGAGACAGAGTCTTTACAGAGAGAATAGAATTAAGATGAGGTCATTATGGTGGGCCCTGTCCACTATGTCTTCTGTCCTCAGAAAGAGGGGAACTTGGGAGTCCAGACAGACCCAGAGGGAGAACCCCCTCTGAACATGAAGGCAGAGATCAAGATGATGCTTTCACAAGCCAAGGAATGCAAAAGATACCAACAATCACCATCAGAAGCTAGGGGAGACGGGCATGAACAGATTCTCCCTCCCAAGGAACCAACCTTGCTGACTCCTTAATCTTGGACTTCTAGCCTCCAGAGCTCTGAAACAATAAATTTCTGTTGTTAAGCAACTCAGTTTGTGATACTTTGAGTGGCAGCCCTAACTGACCCATTCCTCCAGACCTCCATGAGACCCTAGGTTACAAGCTCCACCAGGGAACCTAGGGCCCTGTCAGCCTCCTACCACCCTAAGTCTCTGAAGTCACCTCTTGCTTCCTCAGCTTCCTCAGAGCAGCCTACCACCTGTTCTGTGAGTGCCCAGAAGTCTTTGCACCAGAGGAGGAAGTTTCCCTTTATATCTTAGACTTCTGGTTTGATTTTTTTTTGCAAAGTTGTCTCCTCAAAAATTCATGTAAGATGGTGGAATGAGACAGACATCATTCCCCTATGTACATGTATGATTACACCCATGGTGTGAATCTACATCATGCACAACCATAGAAAGGAAAAGTTGTACCCCATTTGTGTACAATGAATCAAAATGCAGTCTGTAAAAATTAAAAACAAACAAAATTAAAAAAAATTATGTAGAAACTTAATCCCCTCCATAACATTGTTGGGAAAGTGTGGCTTTCGGGGGAAGATTAAGTCATGAGGGCTCTGCTGTCATGAATGGAATTAGGTGCCCTTAGAGCAGGACTCCATGAAAGGAGTTCAGCTCTTTTGCCTTTCTGCTTTCTTCCATGTGAGGACAATTCTCCTCCCCTCAGGAAGGAGCAGTGTTCAAGGGGCTATCTTAGAGGTAGAGACAGAGCGTCACCAGACACCAAATCTGCCAATGACTTGATCTTAGACTTCCCAGATGTCAGAACTGTGAGAAACAAATTTCTATTCATTATGAATTATCCAGCTCAGATATCTGTTATAGCAGCACAAAGTGAATTAAGACACGGATCTTTGAGCCAACCTCAGAGAGTGTGGCTCTCAGTTACTGCAACATATAGCTTTGAACTTGCAATTCTCCAGTCTCCACCTCCAGAGTAGCTGGGATATAGACATGCACCACTGCCCACAACTACTACTATATTTTTAACAGCCCTGAAATATGACTCAGACTCGTCTCCTAACAGGAGCTTCTCTGGAGGGAGGACAAAAGGCCACATGAACTGCACCATGCTGAGTGTCCCCCACTAATGTCAACTGCCAGCACAGGCCCACCCAACTGCCCCCCACCCAACTGCCTGAGGTCTGTTTCCAGAGGCCTTTTAGTTTGGCATAGATTTGTACCCCTTTTGTTTAAGCCCATTTATCTGATCTTATCCCTCAAGGGCCCCTTCTTCAGTTCTCCCAGGAAGCCAATAACAGCATCCAGAACTCAGTCACTCAAGTGACTGAGGAAATAGGACACTGCTGGGAGCAAACTGGATGAGGGAAAATGAAGGAAGATACCAGTAGAACCAGGTACCTCTTGCCCCACCCAGGAAGGAGGATGAGTGAAACAGATCAAGTTTGTTAAAAGCAGACACCAAATCTCTTTGCTCATGCCCCAGGTCCCCAGTACTGAGCACAGAGCCTGGCATGAGGTAGGTGCTCAACCAACACAAGGTGAACAAATGGTTGATTTCTAGGAAAGCAATGGGGTAGATTTAGTATCACAGAAGCTTATAACAGGAGCTTAACCTCAGTGCCCAGATGCCAGAATTGTGTCACTGCTTATCTACTGCTCTTTAACCAGTCACTCCAAACGTCGGTGACTTAAAACGCTAACAATATTTTTATTATCATCTATCACTGTTCTGAGGATTGACTGAGCTCAGCTAAGTGGTCCTCACAGGGCATAACAAGGCAGGAGCCATCTCTAAGTCTTCATAATCATTGGTGTTCAGCATAGACTTTCCCTGGGGCCTCAGACAGAAGATCTACCTGTGGCCTCTCCACATGTCCTGGACTTCCTCACAGCATGGCGTCCATGTTCCAAGAGCAGGTAGCTGCCCCCACCCCAACTACACAAAAGTATATTGCCTTTTAGGATCAGTCTCAGGTAATGTCACTTTTTCCAAAGATGAAAACCCTCCCAAATTCAAGGACAGACAGGGAACCTAGCCCTCCGCTCTCAGTGGGAACACCAACAACACAATGTAAGAAGAGCTTGTGGGATGGGATTTGGGGGTGGCCACCTTAGGAAGCACATTCTGAGACCTGATGCTCTGTCCCAGAGCTCTTGGGTAGAGAGTTAAAGGCCACCCTTGTGAGTCAGGGCAGACTCAGAGCTTCTGCAAGAGGGATTCCAGAGGCCTGGTGTTGGGGAAGAAGAGCTACTGGAAGAGGAAGTGAAAGGGCTTCTGTGGAGCTGGCTACATGGAGAACAGGAGCCAGCAGGGCTGAGAGGGCAGAAGCAAGTGGCACAGCCAGTTGGGTAATCAAGAGGGGCTTGGCCTCCCTCAATAAAGGCCCCTGGAAGAGCAAAAATCTGAAAGACAGCCCCACAGATGCCTTCAAGCTCCACCAACCACCAGCCCCACCTGGCAGGCTCTGCTCAGGAACGTTACCTTGGACCACACAGGGGCACGTCCTCTGACTGCCATGCTATTGGGTACCTGGGCTTGACCCTCCAGTGCTTCCTACAGATCACAGGACAGTCAGTGCCAAGCCCATACAGCACCTTGGTGCAAAAGAAAAGTGCCCCCTTTGTCCAGACAGGCTCAGCCCCACAACAGGGCACACCACTTGGCAAGCCATGCAGAGCTGGGTGTCAGCCCTACATGAGCCTTTGACCTCCTTTGTGAACAAATTTTTCAGTCATTTCACATAATTTTCTTTACTGCCTGTAATTGTTACTGCCTTGCTTGGGAGTCCTTAATGTCTTAATGGTGAGAAATGCAAAACTGTTAATTAAAGGGAACTCAAGCTCTATTTAAAAGTATTTGGGGGTCAACACAATCTATGGGGTAAATTCTTAATCCATTCGAAGTTCAAATTCCCTATCCAGTTTTCCCCTCCTTCCCTCAACAGTGACCATCTCAGTTTGTCCAGGACTGACAGGTTTAAAAACTTGGAGTCCTAGGCAACTGGAACAAGTTAGTCACCCCTAAAACCTTAATTGGAACTATGACATTTGTTTATTCTGTCTTCTCTGGCAGCTGGTGAGATTGGCCTCTTTTCATGCATTTATTAGAAGGTTGGATTGCCTGTTCTGCAATTGGCAATTCATATTCTTTTACTCTTTTTTACACTTTTTGTTTTCACACATGAATTTTTCTTTCTTTCTTTCTTTCTTTTTTTGTTTACTCATGGATTTTTCTTCTCTATTAAATGGTTAGTTTTCATGTAGTCAACACATAGCTACCCTTTCTTGATGACTTGTGAGATTGCTACTTGTTTTAGGACATTCCCCTCACCCAACAAATTATATAAATATGCCCTTACATTCTTTTCTAATATTTTATTTTGACATGAAAATCTTTAATGAATCCAGAATTTGTTTTTGTGTATGATGAAGGTAGAGTCTCCTTTATTTTTGGAAGATATTTTTATCTTCTTTTCAATGTTTATTCCAATATTTCATTTCCCTGTCTTACTGTATTAAGTCCCTCAAAGCAGTGTTGGTCATTCGTGAAGACAACATAATAACTTCGGCATTTTTTCATTTAGTAAAATGTTTGCTCTTGCTTTTTAGTGCGTAGTCTTTTTTACAAGTAGCTTCTATCTGTTCATATATTAATAATTCATATGCTAATAATCTCTTAGAATACAAAATATGTGAAATTGGCTACCCAATCTTCCTTTTGTTTTTCGTAGAGCTGGATAACCAGCCGTCCCACTGTGAGTGATAAGTCATTCCTTCTCTGACTGAAATGCCACCACCATGTTAGTTTTCACTATTCATCTGTTTCTCTGCTCTCTAATCTTTCCCCTGAACACACTAATCAGATCCTGTGCTGTTGTCATGCTGTTTGGTGCAGGAAGCTGAAGTCTGAGTTTTATTGTCTGATACAGCTGGTCCTTTTTCATTTGTGTTTTTTCCACTGTTATTCTCTAAACACTTGACATTTAAAATTAATTTATCCATAGAAAGTTTAAAATCACTTTATCTGGTCCTTATAATTAAGTTTCTAACTATAATACTATAATAGCATTAAATTTATATCTTAGTGTCTCTTATTTATTTATTTATTTATTTATTTATTTATTTATTTTTTAGGGACTGGCATTTTTATGACTGAATATTTTCACAAAAATATAGTTCAAACAGCTCCATATGTTGAGGGACGTTTTTATGTCTTTCAATACAATTTTGTCATTTATTTGTATAAACAGTATATCTTCTGTTGTCTACATTCCTAGAAATTATATAGTATTTGTTGATATTATGAAGGGGCTATTTTTTCTATCTATAGAAAATAGTAATATTTTCTATTATTTCTATCTCAAATGTTTATTGTTATTATAAATCAAAGCTCTATATTTATATGTTTATCCACCTATATTCCTCTAAATTCTCTTAATAATTTTAATATTATTCTATTAAAAATTATGAAGTTGTCTGGACGTACTCTCAATCATCTTTAAAGATGTTTCTGTCTTCTTTTTCTGGTATATATTCCAATCGATTCATTTTTCTGTCTTATTGTATTAAAGTCCCCAAAGCCGTGTTGACCAATAGTGGTGACAACAGACAGGCTCTTGTTCTCTAACTAATAGAAATGACTTTGGCATTTTCCCATTTAGTAAAATGTTTGCTCTTGGTTTTTAGTAAATAGTCTTTATTATGTCTATGTAGTTTCCATTTGTTTACACCAAATAAGTTCTTAGAGGAAAAAAATATATGTACCTGTCAGACACATGATAGCACTAGCAAATACCTATGAAATTGACTGCATAAATTGTGAAGCATGAATCATACTTCCATTTGTTCCCTAACAGTGAAAAACTCATAAATTGTTTTGTGGCTAGAAAAAGTAAAACAATAGAAAGCTCCAGGTCCTCTAGGCAGGGAGTTTCCTGACACCCCTTCCTTGCTTGGCTCTTGCTAAGCCTTAGCCCCTACAAATCAGTCCCACCTTAACCAGCATCCTTCTTGCTCTTTCTTTTCCCATTGCCTGGTTCAGTAGTTATCTTCATTCCTCAGGAAGGAGATAACAAAGAAGGCATGCAGGAGCACCCTATTTTACAGAGATCTTGGTAAACAATTGCCCATCCTCCTTTCCCCATTCTCTGCAGCTTTTTTAGGATATGGGTGCTCTCACTAGCTTAAAACAAGAGGATAATTCCGCTAACCCATTCTGAGTGTCTGCAGGCATAGTCTTTTTCTGGGGCTGCTCAGTAGGTGGATGAGCAGAGAAGCCCCAGAGAGTCAAAGACCTTGTGAGTAGGGAAGCCACAAGGAGCAAAGGAAGTCCCCAGGCATGGAGGAAGGGAGTCCTCCTATCCACTAAAGGAGATGGTCAGGATGTCTTCAGGCACTGGACACCCTGGAAGGACCTTCCTGCACACAAGTGCTGCTCAGGAAAATCCACAGGCTTGCTTTCCACATGCTCAAGTGTGACTGGTGTTCCATGGTACAGATGAGCCACGGTTTGCTTAACCATTTACCTACTTGTTTAAGGATATCTGGGTTGTTTCCAATTCTTGGGCTATTATGAATAAACTTGCTCTAGGCGCTTCTGTACAGGCTTTTATATGAACATAAAGAAGTCATCATTTCTTTGGGATAAATACTCAGGAATGCAATTTCTGGGTCCTATGGCAGTTGATTAATTTTTAAAGAAACTGCCCCTTGGTTTTCCAGAATGACTATGGCTCTATTTTTGGTTTGCCACTATCTCTATTTTTGGTTTGTTCACTATCTCTCCACCAACATTTATTCTGTTTCCATTGTCATTGATTTTGGTTCTTTATCATTTTTTCTTCTGTTTGTTTTGTTTTACCTTTCCTAGGTTCTTAAAACAGGCCTTTGACTGTATATTGGAGACTTTTTCTCTTTTCTAATGTTTACACTTAATGCTACAATTTTGCCTCTTGGCACTGCCTAGATGTGTCCCACAATTGATTTGTGGTATTATCATTTTCATTCAGTTCAATATGAGAGTTTTTTCTTTGCCTAAGGATTGTGTTGAAGTGTGTTGTCTAGTTTTCAAGTATTTGAACATTTTCCTCTTATCTCTCTGCTCTTGATTTCTCATTTGATTCCCTTGTGGTTAGAGATCACACTCTGTATGAAAATTTGCTGAAAAATTTTTTATGGACTATCTTGAAAAAAATTATGTCATGCTGCTATTGTAATGTGAAGTGTTCTATAATGTGCATCAAATCTTGCTGGTGGCTAGCACTGTTGCATTCTATAACCTTGCTAATTTTAATCTAGTTGTTCTATCAATTATTGAAGGAGAGATGTTGATGTGCCAACTATCATTTTCATTTACCTATTTTTCCTTCCAGTTCTTCTGTTGTTCCTTGACATATTTGCAGCTCTGGTGTTTGGTGCATACACATTTAGGATTGATGTGTCTCCTTGGTGGATTGACATATGGCCATTATATAGTTCCTCTGTTTCTGGTAGTTTTCTTTGCTCTGAAGTCCACTTTATCTGAAATTAATATAACTATGCCTGCTTCCTTCTGATTAATGTTTACTTTTTATATTTCCCCACCCTCTTACTTTCAATTCGTCTATGTCATTATATTTGACATGAGTTACTTATAGAAGAATAGAGTTGGGTAATGTGTAATATTTTTTTTCTCACTCATTATGCCAATCTGTTTTTTTTTTATTGGTATATTTGGACCATTTGTGTATAATGTGTTTATTGATGTGTTAGGACTTAAATATGCCATTTAATTTTATACCTTGTTTCTCATTTTTTTCCTGCCTTTTATTAAGTACATGAACATTTTTTAATAATTACTTCTTGATTTTGATATTTTTAAAGTAACTTTTTTGTATTGTTTTTAGTGGTTGTCCTAGGTATTGTATCATATTATATATCCATAACTTATCAGTCTAATGGTGTCTTTCATTTCTAATAATGTATAGAACTCTTACTACCTTTTCTGTTCCCTCCCTCTTGTTCACTTATAGTATAATCATTGTAAAGATTTCCTCTGCACACACTTAGAACCACATCAAAGGATATTGCAATTTTATTTCAACAGTCAAGTATAATTTTTAAAACTCAACCAGAAAAGAAAAATGTATTTGCCCACAC
Organism: Sciurus carolinensis; assembly: GCF_902686445.1. Lineage (NCBI taxonomy): Eukaryota > Metazoa > Chordata > Mammalia > Rodentia > Sciuridae > Sciurus > Sciurus carolinensis. Next base: position 68,446,383 of record NC_062224.1, read on the forward strand.
TTTTGCTTCCTTCCTGATGCTCCAAAATTTTATTATTCCCTTTATGTTTAGAGAAATTTCTTTATCCATACTCTTAAGGCAATGAGGAAGTAGGTTTTCTCATCTGAGAATGTCTTTATTTCCATTTTATTCTTGGATGATATGTTTTCTGAGTATCAAACTATGGGTTGACAATTCTTTTGTTTCAGCACTTGAAAAATATGATCCTACTTCTTTCTGACTTCCATCATTTCTTATGAGAAATCTGCTGTCATTTTAATTGTGTTCCCCCTATAGGAAAAGTGGCTGCTTTCCAAGATTTTTTTTATTTGTCTTAGTTTTCTGAAGTTAAATTATTATGTTTCTGGGTGTGGAATTCTTTAGCTTTATCCTGTTTGGGATTTTCTAAGATTCCTGAATCCCTGGTACTTACTTTAATGGTACAAATTTAGTCTCCTGGGACTTGTTCTTTTTGAAAGTTTATTTTCTTTCTATTGTACTGATTGCATAATTTCCAATGTTTTATCTTTTAGTTCACTGATTCTTTCCTCTGTCTTCTCCATTCTGCTAGACTTTCCACTGGTTATTGTATTTTTAAGTTGTAATTTTCCATTTGATTCTTTACATTATCTATTTCTTTGCTAAGGATTTTTATTATTTTATGTTTCAAATGTATTCCTACTTGTTAATGGAAGCAATTTTGTCATAACTGCTTTAAAATTGTTATCAGATAGTTCTAACCTTTGTGTTGACCTCTGTTGATTATCTTTTTTCACACAGTTTGAGATATTCCTTGATATGAGATATTCCTTGGTATAATAGGTGAGTTCTTTTTTTATTGAAAATTGGATGTGTTCATATTATAAGAGTGAATCTTACTTAAACCTTCTGGTTTAATTGACTTTCTGAGTCACTACCCTGGCAGACTGGTCCTGCCTTGTTATTGCTAGGTGGTATAAAAGTCAAAAATATCATTCAACCTCAACTGACTCCCAAGGAGGCTTCCTCAAACCTGATGAGTGAAGAGTTCCTCATTGTGCTGTGATCTCTATTCACACCATAAAGCTTGGTCTTTGTTACCAGCTGTCAGAGATGAAAGTCCTGCTCTTTATTTGTTTTTTTTTTTTTTTCTAACACTGCCCTCATTATAGCCTCATGAGAGTGAATGTTCATGATCCCTATCCGGCCTTTGCTAGCATGGGTGGGGATGGTGGTCATAGTATTTTCTGCAGTATTTAGAGTAGGGTGGTTATTATCTAAAAGTATCCTGTTTTAGTAGGCTGCCTCTTTCCTCCTGACTTTCACTGGATTGGGTTTTTGTTTGTATTCTATTATCAGTTGTTGTTGATTGTTGTATCTATTACTGGCTTCTTCAGCTTCAGATCTGAGCCAAAGAAAATATTCCATTCAGAAAAGTTGTTACTCTGTCATTTCTCAGGCCTCACAGTACCTGGATGGCCCTCCTTTTTCTCTCCTCCAAAATCTTCCTATGCTCTGTATAAACCACCCAGAGTTTCTAGTTGTTCTTAGCATAAGCAAAGGGGAAAAACATATCTATTCCACATGGTCCCACATAAAGTGAGTATGGTGCACACAAACACACACAAGTGCACACATACACAGTATTTATTCTATTATTTATTGACTTTGAGGTCCTAAAATTTTTCATTCATCCTTTATTTTCTCCTGCTTCATATTCCTCTTATTTTGCCCCATTTTTCTTTGCCTTTGCTGGTCCATACTCCTTTCTCCTATGCTCTTTCACACTTTTCTACCTCTCTTTTTTTTCCTTTTAAGACTGAGGAAGAGTCTAACAAATTCAGTAGAATCATTAGACAACTGTTTAAAACCCATCAACCCCTTGATTCTACCTCATTCACTCATGGGGTAAAGGAGCTCATGGGCCCAGACTGGGTTTCCTGAGAGCTTCGGGAATCTACCTGCCCTTAGAGTTCACAGGCATTTGGTGGCATCTTCAGCTCATATTACCCTATTATTGCACCTTCCTACTGATCAATTTCTGTGACTAATTTTCCTCTTGTCCCCAAGTGTGTGGTGCTATATGCCTTCACATTTAGATCTTTGAAGTTCTGACTGGTTTCTTACAATTCCTCTCTACCTGCGTACATTCTTTCCTTGGTATGAGATCTTGATTGTGAAAACCTGATTATAAAATCTCTGGAATAAGCGTGGCACCTTCCAACCCATCTGACTGCCCACACCCGTTCTTGGGACTTGTTTTAGCCTTTTTCAGTCCTGCCCAAAGTGATGTTCTAAAGTGTGGTCAATCCAAGACTTGGTTAAAAACTTAACATCTAACCCTGTTGCCCCTACAGGGTTTCCAAAGAGAAAACCAAGTAACTAATAGTCTACTCATTTTTCTAACAGTCTCAGGAAAAAACTTCATGCAGGGCATATATCTATGTAAAAGAAGTAGTAGCTACATTGTCCTAGCTAAAGGTAAAGTCCCATTGGTATGCAGTGCACAGAAGAAGAAACTGACTTTAAGTCATAATTTGCATTTTCTCCTTGCAGAGCTATTTATCTGAGGATGTTAAACTTCTACGTATGTGTGGAACTCTTATTTAGCGATATATTAATGGACTCTGGCTGAATTCATGTAGTTTAGGCAGATTTCTAAAAGTGGGCAGCATGTTCTGTGGCACAGATTTTCATAATTCTATAACAACTGGCTCCCAGCATGAAGGAAAAGTCAAACCTGACCCCATGCCTCTCCCTGCAAGAGAATTCCAGAAGAAATGACTGAAACCTCAATCTCAGGGATTTGAAAGATATTTGCATCTCTAGAAGGAACTGCTGAGGACAGTCTTCAAGTTAGTAAAACTCTTCCCCCAGGGAAAATGTACTGAAACAAGAAAAGGAAAGCAGTGAGCAACAAGACAAAACCAACTCCACTGCTGTGGTTTGGATCTGAGTGTCCCTGTAGGTGCATGTATTACTAATGGCCTGGTCCCCTGCCTGTGGTGCTACTGGAAAGCAGTGGAACCTTCAAGAAGAGGATCCTAGCAAGAAGTCTTCAAATCACTGGGGGTGTGCTCTCACAGGAGATTATGGGACCCCAGTCCCTTTCTCTTCTTTCATTTCACTTCTCAGTCATGAGGTGAGTGACTTTGCTCTGCCCTGCCATAATGTGCTGCCTTGTCACAGGACCTGTTCTGGTTGGAATGTGAGGTAGCCCCCAAAAGCTCACCTTGAGACAATGCAAGAAGGTTCAGATAAGAAATGATCGGGTTATGAGAGCCTTAATCCAATCAGTGAATTAACCACCTGATGGGATTAAATGAGTGGTAACCGAAGGCAGGTGGGGTATGTGGCTGGAGGAGGTGGGCACTGGGGGCATAGCTTTGGGGTATATATTTGTATTGGGCAAGTGGAGAGCTCTCTCACTCTACTTTCATATCACTATGTGAGCTGCTTCCCTCTGCCACACTCTTCCTCCACCTTGAGCCACAAAGAATGGAGTCTGCTATCGACTGAGACCTCTGAAACTGTGAGCCCTCACATAAACTTTTCCTCCTCTTCAGTTGTTCTAATTGGGTCCTTTAGTCACAGCAGTGAAAAAGCTGACTGAAAGAGGCCCCAAGTCAATAGGGCTGTGGACTGAAAATCCCTAGAACCATGAAACAAATTAAAACTTTTATCTTTATAAATCAATTACCCCAAATATTTGTTATAGTGACAGAAAGCTGACTGACACACCTGCCCTCAAAATCACTCAAAGAGAGGCTGGACTCGATTTGAGTCAAATTGATGTGGCCGCAGAGGCTGCTGGGCAAGAGACACTGGTTTATCTTATGAGCTGAACTCACATGATACCGGCAATCATGAGGTGGCATTGAGAACTCATGTTGAAACCCAACCAGGCTATTGGTCTTAACTCCATCCTGTTGTGGCTATGCAGCCTAACCACTGAGGGATTCGAAGGAGAAAGTATGTGTGTATGGACGATGGTGTGTATCTTTGGCAATGATGTCCTTGGGTCGGCTGTGCTCAGAATTCACTTATCTGCACATAGACGTGTCCCACTGAGAGACATTATGTACATGTCTCTCTTTGTCTCATGGTCATTTTTATATCACCAAGAAGACTGTAAGTCTCTTGAAGACAGGATAAAATCTCAGACTTCAACCTTCCCTGGTGCCTAGCTCAGTGCTGAGATCCATTAATGCTGCGTGGATTTGAAAGGCCTGACAATTCCTCTTAAAATAAGGACTTAGAGAATCTCCTTTTGCCAAAAGCGATGGCTCTTCATATAGGCTTGTAAATGTCCAATATGTAACTAGAGCAGGGTAAAGGCTTGGCATCTTGACTTGGGGTGTAGCTCAGTGATGGAGCACTTGCCTAGCAAACCTTGGGTGGCTTAATCTCCAGTAACACACCATACCACACACACACACACACACACACACACACACATTGGCAACTCTACTTTCATTCCTATGTCTCTTTCATTACCTTCAACTCTGTGATTTGCTCCACTCTGCACGTAGAAATATTACCTGTTCACAGAGGTTTCATCTAATCACTAGTTTTTAGCCATTTTCCTGACGCATCTCAACCCCCTTCAAGACTGAGGCAAGATTTTCAAGGACATTCCACAGTCAGCTTTCATACCATCAGGTCTCTGGAGTGGTGCCTAGAAGTCTCCAGGCATCATCCCCCTCCAGGGTCAAAGATCTGACAGAAAAACATCATCCTGGGCAACAAGTGGAAATTGCCCCTCAAGCACAAGGCCTTCTCTGGGACCACCTAGTAGAACCAGCACAGAGATGATCAACCAGACCACAGTTGAACCAGGATTGCTCAGTTACGTGTACCTCCCACCCTCATCCCCTTTCTTCCATTCAAACACACAGCCCATGTCAGTAACTCAAAGACCAGGCGGAGATGCTGGGTTTCACTTCCCAACATTACCGTATCGGTTAAAGTTCTTCTCCTGCTTTTCACCATTATCTTTTCTGTTTTGGTTTTGGTGCAAGTGATCATACCAACATTTTGGGACCTCTGAAGTAAGGCCTTGGGCCTAGGATAATGGTAACACTCTTAGCAGTTCCTATGGCTACCCTGGGCCAGGTAGGCTCCTGTGGAATGGACTGGCCAGAGACAGAGAGACCATGAAGTCTAACTAAGATTGTTTGACAGAGACGAGGAACTTCAGAGGAGGTGGGAATCAAAGAAACAGTCATGAGACTGGGATTGTGTCTCAGAGGAACAGCACTTGCCTAGCATGTGTGGGGCACTGGGTTTGATTCTCAGCACCATATATAAATAAATGTAAAATAAAGGTACAGCAACATCTAAATCTGGGTGAGCAGATTTGTGCCATGTCTTGACTTCCTGAGGTAGGTCAGTAAGGGGCTCCTGGGCTCTGCAGAGGGGAGGATTCCTCTCCTTAGAAGGTCCCATATAGTCATTGCGGGGGCCCCTTCTTTAGGATCTGGTTGTAAGATCTTCCTTCCACTCTGACCAGTGAGGTGCAGGTGTTAAAGTTAAATAAATCATTCTTAAAAACTAGCCTGTAGTAATCTTTGAAGATGAGGGGAGAGATGGATTGGTAGGGGAGAGTGTGGGGACCATACAAGGCTCTATATAGAAGGGAACCAGTTGATTAGGTTAAGAAATACAAAGGATGAAAATACAAAGGAGATCCTGAGTTGCCCTCTCTCTCACACACTTACATATAGGTGCACACACACGTGCACTCACACACACACGTGCCCACCTGGGACTTCTAAACTCCTCCCAGAGGACCGTCTGTTTACCTGCATCATCATTAATCAGAGTCTCCAGTTTATCACCTGCCCACCCCCCATCCCTCCTGATGCTTAGTTTCTCCAGGACCCTGCCTGCTCTTCATGTAATCTCACAGACTGTCACGGTCCTATGATTCCAAGGCAGAGGGAGGACAGAGTTATTTATAAAGCCTCTGCTGTCTCTCCAGCTGCCCGCCCTTTCCTCCATTTCCCTCCCCTGGCTTGCGGCTTCCAGTAACCTCACCACTCATGCCAAGACAGGGTGGATGGAGATTCTTTCCTGGTCCACTGAGCTGTCAGAGCCCCCAAGACTGACTGCACAGTCTTACACCCTTCACTAGAGAAAAACAAAATCTTTATAAAAAAAATAATAATTCACCTTCCCTGAGTGAGAACCCACAGCAAAGGCTGGTTTTTGGTAGATCTGCTGGGTTGGGGCTCTGGGGAGCTGCCATTATTTGAGGGGTGGGGCAGTAAGGGAGTCTTTTTATCTTCTTGTTTGTAGGATCCATTTTTACACATGGCCATTTTGAACACAGTAACACACTGTCATGGAGCTGGGCTCTTGGTTGTGTGGCATGCACATTGTGCTTGGCTGGCATTCTGCTCTGTTTTTCTTGTGTGTTTCTCTTCTGTTCTTGGGCTTCTTTGAAAGCATTTGGCATGTCCTCAGACTTGAGCAACTACCTTCTCCCTCCCATTTCCCCATTTCTTGTTCCTCAATTCCCCAAAACACAAGGGTTGACAAGGGTCAACCCCTAGGGTCAAGCCCCAGCTCTGCTCTTTGTTGGCTATGCGGCCTTGGGCAAGTTATCCCTCCTCGCTGGTGGGGTAGGCATAAGGACAGCGCCTGCCTCAAGGGCTTGAGGTGGTGCATGCACAAAGCCTCACTGGGTGCTCCTACATTTGCACTTGTCATTATGATAATTTTGGAAAGCAAGCTTCCAAGGGAAGAACAAGAACTGCATCTATGAATGATCTCTAGAACATTGTGATACCCCCTAGGACTTATTTAGGGTATGTACCACTGTGACATTTGTGACCCAAACTGCCCCTTTAAATGTTCTGTGCCTGACCTTTGGAGTCCCAGGACTGCATAATGGAGACAGGAATTGGTAGGGAAACAGGATGGCTGAGCATGGGGGCCCACGCCTGTAATCCCAAAGAGTCTGAGGCAGAAAGATCACAAGTTCAAGGCCAGTCTCAGCAATTCATTGAACCTCTCAGAAACTTAGCAAGACTCTGTCTCAAAATTTAAAAAGGACTGGAGATGTAGCTCAGTGGTAAAGCACACTTGGATTCAATCCCCAGTACAAAAAAAAAAAAAGAAAAAGAAAAAGAAAAGAAAAGAAACCAAGAAGAAGAAGAAATAAAAGGAGCAGGCAGGGGAACAGGGAGTAGGCAAAGCTCTAGAGAGAGCTCTGGAATCTCTCCACTCTTATGACCATAGGCAGGTCTCTCTCCTCTCTAAACCTCTGTTTACTCACCCATCAGATGAGGATAGCAGTTTCCCATAGGAATATTTTGGTAAAATTTAGATGCCATGAGTATAAAGTGTGTACATTGCCTTGCTCAGAGTGTGTGTTCAGAACATTTTAAGTTATCTATGCCATGCTACCTACTTGCCACTTTGTGAAAACCATCACCTGAAGTGGGTGCCAAACCTCTGAGTGAGAGGAGCAGTAACAGGGATATTATCTTTTTTCCTGGAATAGCATACATCTGTTCTCAGGATACCCTCAAATACTCGATCTTACTACTCTGAGCCTGGGCAGGATTGTCAGCCCTTCTGAACAGGCAAGCAGATTTTCTTAGTCCATTCAGGCTGGTCTAGCAAAATGCCATCTATAGAGAGACTTATAGGCATCAAACCTTTATTTCTCACAGTTCTGGAGCCTGGAAGTCCAAGATCAAGACTCCAGAAGACCCAGTATCTGGTTTGGGGACCAGCATTATTTTAAAAAGAAATGAACAGAATAGAACAGAACTGAACTGAATATTTCAGAGTGCATTGCACATAATAAGAGGAAATATTGTTTCATGAAACTTTCATGTGTGTGTGTATGTGTACTTGATAGTAAATGTAATTTTTAATTTGGATCATTGTCAAAACTTTTTTTGAAAACACTTCATTGGATATTGAAATTTATACTGGTTGCTGACTGTTGTATTCAGAGCAAATAAACTTTTGGCAACAACCCTAATGATTCTGCATCAGAGAGTCATAGATTTTGTCTCCCATCTCTCCAATCTGGTGCAATGATAGGCAACAAATTCTTCCCAACGTGCCTTCATCATACAGCAAATCCCTCCAGTTCTGAAAACTCTGGGACCTCAGCATGTCCTGCAGTGTGAATCTACCTTTCTACTGACTCCCAACAGGTGGCCACCTGTTATGGTTTGGATGTGAGGTGTTCCCCAAAAACTCATACAAGAAGGTTCAGAGGAGAAATGATTGGGTTGTAAGGATCTTAACCCAATCAGTGACTTAAGCCCCTGATAGGGAGTAACTGAGTGGCAGGGAGTGGTTGCAGGAGGTGGGAATTGGGGTATAGCTTCAGGTACATATTTGTATCTGGCCAGTGGACTCTCTCTCTGCTTCTAGATCAACGTGTGAGCTGTTTCCCTCTGCCATACTCTTCCGCCATGATGCCCTGCCTGGAGTCCCAAGGAATGCAGCCAGCTTTCTGTGAACTAAGACCTCTGAGACCATGAGTACTCAAATAAACTTTTCCTCCTTTAAAATTGTTCTGGTCAGATCCTTTAGTCACAGCAGTGAAAAAGCTGACTAAAACACCGCCTTTCCAGCTATGTCATCCCCAGTTCCTCAGTGCCTGTGCTCCTGCCATGCTTGTCTTCCTAAGGAACTTTCTGTCTGCCTAAAAAGAAAGCAGACTTTCCCCTCCCCATATCTCTGTTCTCCAGGCCTGGCCCAAGTTTCACTTCCTTCTGAAGGAACCTCATTTGCAAGCCATGGTGATTCCACTTTTCTATAAAAACACATCATTTCTTATGCAATCAACCTATGGGGTTCCTGGTGATGTGTTGCTGAATTGCTCCATTAAAAACCACTCTCCCTCAGCATACTGCTTCTGAGATTCATCTATGTGTCACATGCATCAGTAGCTTGCTTCTTCATAAATCTCTGAGTAATATTCCACTGTTCATGCCAATGTGTCTTCATCCATTTGCAATGAGTTTGACAGAAGTGCAAAATCTGGGGGAACAGTCCCCACAAGATGGCCCTTACTTCAGATGCCAGACACAACAAATTTGAGGCTCCCTAGGGCCACCTTCACTTCATGTCAGCTGGTGTCTCCACAACCACCCTCAGGCTTGAAAATCATTAGAACAATTCATAGAATTCAGGAAGGCACTACACTTACAATTATAGTCTTATTACAATGAAAAGATATAAATTAGAATGAACCAAAGGTTTAATGCATAGAGCAGAATCTGGAAGAGTTTCAAATATGAAGCCTCCGTGTCCTTGCAGACATTTTACCTTCCCAGCATCTGTGTGTGGCAATATGAACAGTATTGTCAATTCAGGAAGCTCATCTGAGCTTTGGTGCCCTGAGTTTTTATTGGGGCTCAAACACATACTGCCCATGTGGTTGACCTTGAGTCCAAAACTTTTTCCAGAAGCCAGAATGACATGGTATGTCCCAAAGGCTCATCATAAATCACAGCCAGACTGTTTGGTGTCCAAGAGCACCAGGCAAACAACAACACTCCTATATCAGGACATTTCAGGCACCTTGGGATGACCTCCTAGTAGTCAGAGGCAAAGACCAGATCTGTCTTTGGTTAATTCTTCACTACCTACCTTCTCCCTGCTGATGGGCAGTTGCAGTGTGCCCAGTTTGGGGCCCTTAGGAGTAAACCTGATGACACATGCAACAACATAGGTGAATCTCAAAAATATTTGGCCAAGTGAAAGAAGCATATGTTTACTATTCCATTTATAGAAGTAATAGAAAAGGTAAGTCTAATCTATTGTGATGATAAGATCAGCTATAGCTGCATAATTTGCAGAACTCAGTGCAAATTACATCCCAATAAAGATAATTTTTTTAAAAAAAATTTCCATTTACTGAACTCTTGCTACATGCCAGTTGCTTCGTTAAGCACTTACAATTTAATAAATTTATGCTCAGATTGCACTGAAAGATGGATCTCATGAAGCCTATGTCACAGATGAAGAAATTGAGGCTGCAACTTGCCCAAGGTTTCATCAAACACATGACAGTATCTGGATTTGAACCCAGGCCTATTAGGCACCAGAAGCCATGCACGTAATCACTCCATACCAGAACTCCTGCCTCCCATTTTGAGGCCATGATGTGGCTTTTCATATGTGTTTTCTTTTTTTCCACTTACTCTAAGTCCCCAAGAACAGAGATGACATCAACTTTAAGAGGAGGGTGTACACTTACACAGTTGTAAAATCTTTATTATTATGTATTTTAGTTGATCCATAGTAATTGTGCATTTTATGGGATACTGCGGCATTTCTTTTTCTTTCTTTCTTCCTTTCTTTTTTTTTTTTTTTTTATACCAGGGATTGAAGCCAGGGGTCTTAACCATTGGGACACATTCCCAGCTCTATTTATTTTTTGAGACAGGGTATCACTAAGTTGCTTAGGGCCTAAGTTGCTTAGGGCCTCACTATGTGGCTTAGGCTGATTTCAAACTTGTGATCCTCCTGTTGCAGTCTCTGGAATCACTGGGATTACAGGTATGTGCCACCACATCTGGCTAGTGGCATTTCAATACATATGTACTATCTGTAATGGGATAACTAGCATATCTATTACCTCCAATATACATCATTTCTTTGTGTTGGGAATACACAAAAAGATATGCCATTTGATTTCAAATGCCCCTCTATTTGCTATTTTAAAATAGTTAATTAACTGTTGTCAACCAGTCATTCCACTGTACTGCAGAACATCAGAAGTTATTCTTTTTGTCCATCTGCACCCCTGTGCCTATTAAACATCCTCTCTCCATCCCTCCCTTCCCTATACACTTCCCAAACTTTGGTAATTGCTAATTTGGTAATTTTTTCAGACTTTTCATAATATACATGGAACTTCATGCACAGGTATATTGTTATTCAAAAGAAAATTGGGTTCTTTGCACAAACTCTTTATGACATGATTTTTTTCTTACAATAATACTTCATGAGTTAATATTTCCTCATTGAGTTCATTGAGTTAAGGTTGGTTGAACTTTCAGGGCAAGGGAGGAGATGGCTTTAGAGTGTTCTGAAATGTCAATGCCACACCACTTTCCTGCAGATGGTAATACTGCACAAGGTTCCCTCGCTGCAGTTGAGGATGGTCTTTTCCTTGACATACTGACACTGAAGATCCAAAACTTGCAGGAAAAACATTCTTTGCAAGTATCTTTGGCTATGTCTTTAGAATGGTTACATTTCTTTAAAGAAAGTCCTAAAGGGTAAAAGATGAAGTGTGTGTGCACGTGTGTATCTTTTTTTTTTTATTATTGTATACAAATGGGATACATGTTGTTTCTCTATTTGTACATGGAGTCAAGGCATACCATTTGTGTAATCATAAATTTACATAGGGCAATGATGTTTGATTCATTATTTTTTTCCCTTCCCCCCCACCCCTCCCACCCCTCTTTTTCCTCTATACAGTCCTTCTTTCCTTCATTCTTACCACACTCCTTATCCCTAACCATAAACCTAACCCTAACCCTAATGCTAACCCCTCCCACCCCCCATTATGTGTCCTCATCCGCTTATCAGCGAGATTATTCGTCCTTTAGTTTTTTGAGATGGGCTTATGTCACTTAGCCTGCAAAAGCCATAATTTTATCATTCTTCATTGCGGAGTAATATTCCATTGTATATATATGCCACAGTTTCTTTATCCATTCATCAACTGAAGGGCATCTAGGTAGGTTCCACAATCTGGCTATGGTGAATTGAGCAGCTATGAACATTGATGTGGCTGTATCTCTGTAGTATGCTGATTTTAAGTCCTTTGGGTATAGGCCAAAGAGTGGGATAGCTGGGTCAAATGGTGGTTCCATTCCAAGCTTTCTGAGGAATCTCCATACTGCTTTCAAGAGTGGCTGCACTAATTTGCAATCCCACCAGCAATGTATGAGTGTTCCTTTTTCCCCACATCCTCGCCAACACCTATTGTTGCTTGTGTTCTTGATAATTGCCATTCTAATTGGGGTGAGATGAAATCTTAGGGTAGTTTTGATTTGCATTTTTCTTATTACTAGAGATGTTGAACATTTTTTCATATATCTGTTGATTGCTTGTAGATCTTCTTCTGTGAAGTGTCTATTCATTTTCTTAGCCCATTTGTCGATTGGATTATTTGTATTCTTGGTGTAGAGTTTTTTGAGTTCTTTATAGATTCTGGAAATTAGCGCTCTATCTGAAGTATGAGTAGCAAAGATATTCTCCCACTCTGTAGGCTCTCTCTTCACATTACTGAGAGTTTCCTTTGCTGAGAAAAAGCTTTTTAGTTTGAATCTATCCCAGTTGTTGATTCTTGCTTTTATTTCTTGTGCTATGGGAGTCCTGTTAAGGAAGTCTGATTCTAAGACAACAAGTTGAAGGTTTGGACCTACTTTTTCTTCTATAAGATGCAGGGTCTCTGGTCTGATTCCGAGGTCCTTGATCCATTTTGAGTTGAGTTTTGTGTAGGGTGAGAGATAGGGGTTTAATTTCATTCTATTGCATATGGTTTTCTAGTTTTCCCAGCACCATTTGTTGAAGAGGCTATCTTTCTCCATTGCATATTTTTGGACCCTTTGTCTAGTATGAGAAAATTGTATTTATTTGGATTTGTGTCCATGTCCTCTATTCTGTACCATTGATCTACCTGTCTATTTTGGTACCAATAACATGCCATTTTTGCTACTATTGCTTTGTAGTAGAGTTGAAGTTCTGGTATTGCGATACCCCTGCTTCGCTCTTTCTACTGAGGATTGCTTTAGCTATTCTGGGATTTTTATTCTTCCAGATGAATTTCATAATTGCTTGCTCCATTTCTGCAAGGTACATCATTGGGATTTTAATTGGAATTGCATTGAATCTGTATAGCACTTTTGGTAGTATGGCCATTTTGACAATATTAATTTTGCCTATCCAAGAACATGGGAGATCTTTCCATCTTCTAAGGTTTTCTTTAATTTCTTTCTTTAGTGTTCTGTAGTTCTCATTGTAGAGGTCTTTCACCTCCTTTGTGAGATTGATTCCCAAGTATTTTATTTTTTTCGATGCTATTGTGAATGGGGTAGTTTTCCTAATTTCTCTTTCTGAAGATTCATCACTTATGTATAAAAATGCATTGGATTTATGAGCATTGATCTTGTAACCTGCTACTTTAATGAATTCACTTATGAGTTCTAAAAGTTTTCTGGTGGAATTTCCAGGTTCCTCTAAATATGTAATCATGTCATCAGCGAACAGGGATAGTTTGAGTTCTTCTTTTCCAATTCGTATCCCTTTAATTTCTTTGGTTTGTCTAATTGCTCTGGCTAGAGTCTCAAGGACGATGTTGAATAAAAGTGGTGAAAGAGGGCATCCCTGTCTTGTTCCAGTTTTTAGGGGGAACGCTTTCAGTTTTTCACCATTTAGAATGATATTGGCCATGGGCTTATCATAGATGGCCTTTACAATGTTAAGGAATGTTCCCACTACCCCAATTTTTCTAGTGTTTTGAGCATGAAGGGATGCTGTAATTTATCGAATGCTTTTTCTGCATCTATTGAAATAATCATGTGATTCTTAACTTTAAGTCTGTTGATATGGTGAATGACATTTATTGATTTCCATGATGTTGAACCAACCTTGCATCCCTGGGATAAAACCCTCTTGATCGTGGTGCACTATCTTTTTAATATATTTTTGTATGCAATTTGCTAAAATTTTGTTGAGAATTTTTGCGTCGATGTTCATTAAGGATATTGGTCTGAAATTTTCTTTCCTCGATGTGTCTCTGTCTGGTTTAGATATCAGGGTGATATTGGCTTCATAGAACGAGTTTGGGAGGGTTCCCTCCTCTTCTATTTCATGGAATACTTTGAGAAGTATTGGAATGAGCTCTTCTTTAAAAGTTTTGTAGAACTCGACTGAGAACCCATCTGGTCCTGGACTTTTCTTTGTTGGTAGGCTTTTGATGACCTCTTCTATTTCATTGTTTGAAATTGATTTATTTAATTTGTGTATGTCCTCCTGGTTCAGTTTAGGTAATTCATATGTCTCTAGAAACTTGTTATGTCTTTGAGCTTTTCTGTTTTGTTGGAGTATAGATTTTCAAAATAGCTTCTAATTATGTTTTGTATTTCACTCGTGTCTGTTGTGATATTTCCTTGTTCATTCCGAATTTTAGTAATTTGAGTTTTCTCCCTCTTTCTCTTTGTTAGTGTGGCTAAGGATTTATCAATTTTGTTTATTTTTCAAAGAACCAACTATTTATTTTGTTAATTTTTCCGATTGTTTCTTTTGTTTCAATTTCGTTGATTTCGGCTCTGATTTTAACTATTTCCTGTCTTCTACTACTTTTGGTGTTGGTCTGCTCTTCTTTTTCTAGGGCTTTGAGCTCTAGTGTTAAGACGTTTATTTGTTGATTTCTACTTCTTTTGTTGAATGCACCCCATGAAATAAATCTTCCTCTAAGTACTGCTTTCATAGTGTCCCAGAGATTTTGATATGATGTTTCTTTGTTCTCGTTTACTTCTAAGAATTTTTTTATTTCCCTCCTGATGTCTTCTGTTATCCATTCATCATATGATAGCATATTATTTAATCTCCAGGTATTGGAGAAGTTTCTGTTTTTTATTCTGTCATTTATTTCTAATTTCAATCCATTATGATCTGGTAGAGTACAAGGTAGTATCTCTATCTTCTTGTATTTGCTCACAGTAGCTTTGTGGCATAAAATATGGTCTATTTTAGAGAAGGATTCATGTGCTGCTGAGATGAAAGTGTATTCGTTCTTTGTTGGATGGTATATTCTATATATGTCCGTTATGTCTAAATTGTTGATTTTGTTATTGAGATCTATGGTTTCTTTATTCAGTTTTTGTTTGGAAGATCTATCCAGTGGTGAGAGAGGTGTGTTAAAATCATCTAGTATTATTGTGTTGTGGTCTATTTGATTTCTGGAATTGAGAAGAATTTGTTTGACGTACGTGGATGAGCCAATGTTCGGGGCATAGATATTTATGATTGTTATGTCTTGCTGATTTATGCTTCCCTTAAGCAGCATGTAATGTCCTTCTTTATCCCTTCTGACTAGTTTTGGCTTGAAGTCCACATTATCTGAAATGAGGATGGATACTCCAGCTTTTTTGCTGTGTCCGTGTGCATGGTATGTTTTTTCCCATCCTTTCACCTTTAGTCTATGGGTATCTCTTTCTATGAGATGAGTCTCCTGCAGGCAACATATTGTTGGATTTTTCTTTTTAATCCAATCTGCCAGTCTATGTCTTTTGATTGATGAGTTCAGGCCATTAACATTCAGGGTTATTATTGTGATATGATTTGTATTCCCAGTCATTTGACTCATTTTTGTTTTTTGACATGATTTGGTTTCTCCTTTATTTGGCTATTCCTTTAGGGTAATTCCTCCCGTTGCTGATTTGCATCGTTGTTTTTCATCTCTTCCTCATGGAATATTTTGCTGAGAATGTTCTGTAATGCTGGCTTTCTTTTTTAAATTCCTGTAGCTTTTGTTTATCATGGAAGGATCTTATTTCATCATCAAATCTGAAAGTAAGTTTTGCTGGGTATAAGATTCTTGGTTGGCATCCGTTTTCTTTCAGGGCTTGGTAAATGTTGTTCCAGGCCCTTCTAGCTTTTAGGGTCTGGATTGAAAAATCTGCTGATATTCTTATTGGTTTCCCTCTGAATGTAATTTGATTCTTTTCTCTCGCGGCCTTTAAAATTATGTCTTTATTTTGTATGTTAGGTATTTTCATAATAATGTGCCTTGGTGTGGGTCTGTTGTAATTTTGTGTATTTGGAGTCCTATAAGCCTCTTGTGCTTGGTTTTCCATTTCATTCTTCAGATTTGGGAAATTTTCTGATATTATTTCATTGAATAGATTGTTCATTCCTTTGGTTTGTTTCTCTAAGCCTTTCTCAATCCCAATAATTCTTAAATTTGGCCTTTTCATGATATCCCATAAATCTTGTAGATTCTCTTCATGATTTCTTACCATCTTCTCTGTTTGGCCAACTTTGTTTTCAAGATTAAATATTTTGTCTTCAATGTCTGAGGTTCTGTCTTCCAGGTGTTCTATCCTATTGGTTATGCTTTCTATGGAGTTTTTAACTTGGTTTATTGTTTCCTTCATTTCAAGGATTTCAGTTTGTTTTTTTTTTTTTTCAGTATCTCTAACTCTTTATTGAAATGATCTCTTGCTTCCCGTATTTGGTCTTTTAACTGTTGATTGGTGCGATCATTTAATGCCTGCATTTGCTCTCTCATCTCCTCCTTCAATGCCTGCATTTGCTCTTTCATCTCCTCATTTGCTTCCCTGATTGTTTTAATTATGTACATTCTGAACTCCCTTTCTGACATTTCTTCTGCTGTGCTGTCATTGGGTTTTATTGATATAGTATCTAGGTTTGTTTGGGACATTTTCTTCCCTTGTTTCCTCATATTGGTCAGATGTCAGGGGGACCCTGAGATATTGCAGATTTCCTCTAGTGGCTTATAGTGTCCCTGTAGATTTCCAGTGTATCACCTCCTAGCCTTCAGTAGCCTGAAGTCTTGGAGGAACTTGATAATGCAGTGTTTCCGAAGAAAGCTGCCCCTAGCCCCCTACTGGTTCCAGGGCTTGAAGCTGGCTCTGTGTGGAAAGGCTCTCACTGGGGGGCCTGCACCGTGCAGCTGGTCATGTGGGAGGAACCCACCGCCAGAGTGTGCAAGGCTACCTGGGGAAGACTGTATCTGCCCTGCCTGCTCTGATAAGCCTCCCCTATCTGTGCCTACCGCCCAGGCCGAGCTTACCCAGTGGGGAGAGACTCACCCCGTGACTCTATTTTAGTCCAAGTCTCTCAATGCCTCCCCTTCTTGAGTTCTGGGTTCTGGAGCGACTGGAGTTGCAGTCACCCTCTAGTCCACCATCTTGGATCACCCCGTAGAAAGAGCCTGCGGCTGGAGGGGGCAGGGCCGCCTGGAGAAGTCTCTGGCTGCCCTGCCCTGATCCCAGAGGCTGCTTGTGGATTGAAGCTCTCCGTTGGCTCAGGGACTTGTGGCTGGCTCTGTGTAGAAAGGCTCTCACTGGGCGGTCTGCTCTGAGAAGCTAGCCTTGAAAGGCGCCTCCCGCCGGAGAGGGCCGAGCTGCTTGGGGAAGTCCCTGGCTGCCCTGTCCTGGTCCCTGAAGCCGCTTGCGGGCCAGAGCACACCGCACTGACTCCAGGACTTGGAACTGGTTCTGATCAGAAAGGCTTTCACTGGGGGGCCTGCTCTGAGAAGCTGGAGAAGCTGGCCGTGTGAGAGGGGCCCACCGCTGGAGTGCGCAGGGCTGCTCGTGGAAGACTCTAGCTGCCCTGCCCTGCTCCGATAAGCCACCTCTATCCGGGCCTGCCACCCAGGCCGAGCTTTACCTGGTGGGCGAGACTCACCCTGTGGCTCTATTTTAGTCTGAGTCTCTCAATGCCTCCCCTTCTTGACTCCTGGGTTCTGGAGCGACTGGAGATGCAGTCACCCTCTCGTCCGCCATCTTGGATCGCCCCCGTGTGTATCTTAATTATTCTTCAAGAACATGATCTTTAGTGGGCGCATGTATTCCATGATACAGATGTATCGTAATTGATGTAGCCAATTCCCCACTGTTAGATAACTCACCTCCCCCATTCTTTCAGAATTATGAATAATGCTGCCATAAATCTATACATGCATAAACACTGTGATTTAATTTTAAGCACTAGCTAAAATTAGTCAGAAATTTGTCAGGAAAAGACTAGCATTTAAAAGTTCATGGAAGGGCATTTAGGGGACATGGTCTTGGTTTAGGTGGTGGCTTCATTAAGAACAGTGCTATGGGTGGGATGTTGAATGTCCCCAAAGGCCCATGTTCTAGAGGTTTGGTCCCCAGCACAGCAGTATTCAAAGACAGTAGAACCTTTAAGAGATAGCATGGAGCATGGAGCATGGAGAACAGTCTTAGCCTTGGAGGAATACCCTTGAAGGGGATTGTGGGGCCCTGCTCCCTTCCTCTTCTCTTACACTTCCCAGCCATGCAGTGAGCAGTCTTATTCCATCACAATCTCCCACCATGATGGGCTGCCACAGGCCCCAAACAGGACCAACTGATCATAGACTGGAACCGCTAAAACTGTGAGAAAAATAAAACTTTTCTCTTTATAATTTAATTATCTTAGGTATTTGTTATCATGATAGAAATCTATCACAAACAGAAAGGCCACATGCTGGTGCACACGGCTGTAGAGGAAGGAACACTGCAGCAGCAGCAGGTCCACACTGAGTGGAGGACCAAGCTGATATTTTGCCTCTTCTTGTCCTGCAGTGATTCATTTGTGGTCTCCCAGGCAGATCAGCAACTCACCAAGATGCTGATCAGAAAAAGGCTGGATTTGTCTCTGCAAAGAGAAATCAGAGTTGCATCAGATTTCAGAGTTCTACTTTCTTTTTCCTTCAGGCAACATTTTGCAACATTCTCTACTTAACAATACATGGAATAAAGAGGTACATTTCAAGTTTTCTCTGGGGTCAGACATTGGTGAGGAGAGATCTGAGTTTAAACCAGACTGTAGGGTGAACTGTACCAAAGGATCCTGGTCACAATTAGTAGCAGAGACAGCCTCTCCTCATGGCCTGTGAGTGACAAAGCTGACAAGGACAAAGGGGGTGTGTCGCAGATGCTGTGAGGGTCAGCTGGGATTCCTATGGATCCCTTGGGATCTCTTTCCAATCTGCAGGCTTCTTCCTGGTTCCAGAGTGCCTTTGTTTCTAGCAGGTTCCACCTAGCCCTCTTTTGGTCAGGACAATTGCAGAGGTATGATTTACACCCCAAAACTTTCCTATAAGATCAGCCTGTGGCTTTGCCTAAAGTTACTCTTGCTTATCATTTTCTCCTTCCCAGCAGTTTTCCAACCTCTTCCACTTTTCTCAGGACATATTTCATAAATAAACCACTTACATATAAATATATATGTCCCCATCTCTGCATCTGCTCCTGGAGAACCCGACCTAAGGCACTGTGTTCCCAAAATGTAAAGTTTAAAAAAAAAAAAGTTCTTGGCTCTTTCATTGGCTTAAACCACCATCCAGAGAATGGAGGATGATCAGGAGAGAAAAAAATTGTCTCAATGTGCATGAGCTGGGGTGGGGCCTGCCAGGATTGTGCAAGGTGTTCTGAAGATACATCAACATCCCTTCCCAAGTAAGGAGTAAATTGAAATCCCTACCTCATCTCCTGCTTCATACCCACCCTATCACTCTAGGCTGAGCTTCTCAAATGTGCTATACCCCACACCCAGGATTCGTTGGGAGGGAAAGAAATAGGAGGGTCAATATGAGATGTCTTCATAGAGCATGAATTTCACTTGAGAGTTTTGGGGGTAAAGTGTTAGGCCCTTTAAATAGTAAATAATGTGAAGCATTGGTTTTATTTTACAAGCCGATACAGAATTGAATGTAAAATTCAAATGAATATTAAAAATTTAAAGTTGATGTTTTATGGCCTACTTGGGAATTTACTCAAGAAATTCAAGTGAAAAAGTTCTTTCTCCTTCCCTTCTGGAGGATCTCAGTACTTTGGAGATATCCAATATTGACATTCTCTTTCTTCTTTATTAACAGAAGTCAAATTTTACTGGAAAGCCCAATTGAAATCCACAAGTACCACCAATATATTTCCCAGGGCCCCTTTAAAGATAGGGTAGACAAGTGCCCACTTTGGCCAATGAGACCTAAGTAGAAATCACTGAATGGACTTCAAAGATAGGAAAATACTTACAAGCTGATGGATTTAGCTGTGAGCTTCATTTTGACCTTGACATTTCTCCTTAGTCCTACCTAGAAGTGGCTACAGTCCCCATCTCAACTTCTGCTTCTGGAGAAATAAATGCTAAGAGCCAGTTGAGAGTTGGCTCTGACATCCTTGAGTCTTTGAACCATATCCTCACATAGCTATTTCTGAGATTCTCGCATCAAGAGAGAAAAACATAATAAAACACCTAATTCATTGAAACCACTGCTTTTCAAGTTTCTGTTATACCTGATCGCAGTTCTTCATTAATGTGTATCCAATGCTGGGGGAAATCTTTCAGTATCTCTCAGTCCTTTATGAGTTTTACTTCCTGTCAATATTTTGCCTCTTAGGAAAGGGTGACTGTGTCTTCTAATGCTATCTTACCATGCTCCAAAGGCAGTCTTCAGTTCAGAGTCTGAAGGATGGAGAACATGCTGAGGGTCAGGAGGGAGAAAGAGCTCATCCCACTGGAGCTAAGAACAAAACCTGGGGTCTCCAGCCTTTTGGAAAACTCAAGACTCAAATAACTTCTCTTGAGCCGTCTTCTCACCTCCTCCAGCTGCCCATCTGAAGTCTGATAGAAGGCTCATCATTCTTGGGCTGCATAGACTCAAGTTCTCTTCTGCCCATTACTAGCCATGCATCCCCTAGTTTCTTCCCACATTAAGACCTATTCACATCTTTAGTGGTCTGAAGATAGTAATGTATGTAGAGCACCTGGCACAAGAGCTTTCCATATAATGTGTATGCAATGTCTTTCTTCCATCTTAGAGCTCCTGAATGCTAATTTTATCCTTTTATCAACTGGACCAAAATGTTTGGGCATGGGGAAGGTGGTTGTCTGATAGCATGAATTTTTCTCCCAACTTTGTCCTCCAACAAACAACTGATGGGTAGAAGAAAAAGCTTCAGGGAACACGCAAAGATCGGAAAGGGCAGCCCACACCAGGAGATAGGAGTGAAGAGTGAGCATAACTGAAGCTCAGAGAAGTCAAGTGAGATGATTTTATAGAGAAACAAATGCAGATGCAGACTGAGATTTCTCTGCCACTGGGAATTTGGGGGCAGTTCACCCTTCCCTTACTCTATATAGTCTGAATCTTACTCTGCTATAGTCTGAATCTGTGCTGGCTTCTTATTGTGTTATTTATACTGCATATTTTTTCTGAGAAAATAACTGATCTTCAATTTATTGATTCATTGAGTCATTCATTTCTAAGACATTATTATCTTATCCATTTTGTGAAAAGAGTCAAGTGAAAAAATAGAACTCAGATTCCAGCTCTACTACCAACAAGTTGAGTGACTGGAAAATTCATTTCTTCTCTGACATGGAAGATATGAAGGTTCAATATGAAGGTTCTTATCATGGCCCATTTTAAAACAAACAGCCTTTTGTAGAGAATAATATATACTCATGTATGCACCAATAAGCTTTATCAAAACTCAGCATCTCACCATATTTGCTTCTTAAAAATAAAATAAATTACAAATATAATTTGTACTATACTCTTATTTTCCTCCCTAAAGTAGGCCATCATAATCTGAATTTGCTGATTTGCTGGATTTTATTCCTATACGTGTGTGTGTGTGTGTGTGTGTGTGTGTGTGTGTGACCATGTGCACTTGTGCATGCAAGGCAAGCACTCTACCAGAGAGCTACACCCTCCACCCGGTGCATGTTCTCACACTCAGGGGCTTATCTACATTCCAAAATACAAAAAGTTCTGAGAAACAGAACTTTTATTGGCAAACTTGTGACAAACTCATTTGGCACCAAAACCTAAACTGACCTCAAGTTCTTTATGGACTACCTGTATCTCATTTTAAGTTACTATTCAGATATTTCACTTAGAAATATTAATATATTTGAACATGGTATTTTTTCCCCTACAACTTCATGTGATGTTTCTGAATTCAGAACAACTCAGAATATCAAAACATGCCTGGCCCCCAAAGATTTAGAATGGGAATTGTGGCTGCATAATACCATATACATACCACTCTATTATATCAATATTGCACAAATTATTTATTCATTTTGCCTATTGATAGGCATTGTGAATGTTTCCATTATTTTTTGTAAACAGTGCTGAATGAACACACATGTTCATGTGGACAACAGAATCTTCCTAAAAGATACCTATGGAATACATATCTTCAAGTTTAATGGTACTGCCTTACTGTCCACAATAGTGAATCAACTGATTCTTTCATCAGTAACATAGTAGAGGTCCTGTTGCTTCCTTTCTTGACAACATTTGGCATCATTAGATTCTTTTTTTCCATTTTTGCCAGTAGATAGATAGGCTCAGGGGGAGCCCAACCAATAGAGCTACTTCTTTTCAAGTTCTGACCAACTTGGGAATAAGACAAAGGACTTGACAGAAAGAGGAAGAGGAAGAGAGAAAAAGATGAAGCTTGCAAGTTTGTTTTTAGTTGTGTTTCATCCCATAGAAACATGTGAGCCAAAAGCCCCTCAGCCAGATAAGTCATTCTATCTCTATTGGAGAAAACAGGGCAGGAGACAAGAAGTCATAAATATTTAGGAAAAAAATCTCCCTTCCTAAAGAAAACAGGAATAAGAAAGGAACATTTGTCATTTCATTTTTTTATGCATGTGCATTTCTCTGATTACTACTGAGTTGAGCAAATTTTCATGAGTTTATTGGCCATTGAAGCTTTCTCTCCTGGGAATTGCATATTCATATTCTTTGCCCATTTTTCTATTGTGTTGTTTGACTCTATCTTTACAGACATAATTTATGTACTCTGAATACCAAAATTTGTCAGCAATACACATTACTAATACAGTCTCCGAGTTTTTGAGCTGTGTTTTTTCTTATTTATGATGAAATAGAAGAATATGAAAATGGAAGTTTTCTGTTTTAATGTAGTCAGATCCTTTATTAATTCTCTTCTTTGAGGGTTATGGATTTTGTATCTTAAAAATTCCTTTGCTGGTAGTAGCAAGAATTTCAGGATGTGTGTGTGCTAAGCTGCCTGGGCCATACTCCAAGGAAGGGAAGTGAAAGTCTATAGTTTTGAGGACCAGACTGGAGAAGACGGAGGATGTGGGAGGAGAAGAAGACAGAGCTGGTGGACTGCCAGCTGCCCCACTCCCCAGCTGTTCCTGAACAGCTCAGTTTTCTAGAGTTCCACTTGGTTTAGCCCCATAGCCCAAGAGGCTCCCAGGTGGCATCCCCTGGCCTCCAGGGTAGCAGAGCTCCTCCTGCCACAGAAACCAATAGACCAAGGAAGACTTTTGTCCTCAGGGTCAGCAAGGGCTCCCAAGAGAGAAAGTCCAAGACTCAAGTGGCCCATGGTAAGGACCACCCACAGGAAAATGTCTGGACACGCTACAGGTAACTCTGAATTTTTATTTACATGGTCCTCTTTCCCCACTAAGGGAAAAGAGACTCTGTCCTAATCTATTTACACTAAATAGACAAAATAGCTAAGACTGGATAATTTATGAATAACAGAAATTTATTGCTCACAGTTCTGGAGGCTGGGAAATCCAAGATCAAGGTGCCAACAGATTGTTTAGTGAGGACCCATTCTTCAAAAATGGTGACTTCTTTCTACATCATTATGTGGCAGAAGGGCAAAAGGACTCCCCCAAGCCGCTGTTAAAAGGCCCTAATTCCATTCTCTGCCCCCATGACCTATTTACCTTCTGAAGGTTCCAGCTGTTAATACAACTAACTGCCTTTATTATTAGGTTTCAATATGGGAACTTTCAGTTCATTTGGAGTTATCTTCTCATGGCCTGACTCTGAGCATTAGAAATGAGGACTAGCTGCCACTTGACAGGTCCTGTGTCCATCCAGATAAGAAGCAACCCAAGGAGACCTAGGTGATCTTGTGAATCCAGAGCTGATGATCTGAAATGGTTGTGAGGACAAGCCATCTCCTAGAACAGGATGCGATAAGGAAGAACATGTTGAGTTTACATGCAGAGGGAAATTTTCTCTGTTCACATATTCCCTGAGGGATGCATAATGAAATTGTCTCTTTTATTTGCAACTGTGTCCTGAAGCCCTGACACCTAGGCTGAGTCACCACCTTCCTCTTTCTACCTTTTATCAGCAGCTGAGCTCAATCAATGTGTCCAATCAGCAGCTGAACTGATCTGAATCTGTGGGCTGTGAATGAAAAATCTTTGGGTGCCTTCTTCATCCAGCATGGGCTCGCCATCCCTCCAAGGACAGTTCCATGGTGTTTTATAGTGTCTCCTGTCAGTCTCATCCTCTGTATCTAAACCATCACAGCTAGGAATTTCTTCTCTTTCTAGCCCCTTTTCTCCACCAAACTCTTTCTCATTTGCATCACAACCCAAATGGTTATTCTCCACATTTAGTAGATCTCTGGTGTTGCTACTTGAGAAGTCAATGATTTCTCATCTGCTTCCACCTGACTGTGACCCAACAACTCCAGCACCTGTGTTCTCTCTCAGTGAACCCAATGTAACCAAGGGATATGAGTGGTCTAGGAACTATGGTGGGTTTCCCAAAGATTGGAGGAATTGAATGGAAATTCCCTTAATATAATGAGTAGGAACCATGAATACAGTTTCATATAATAAAAGTATACTTCTATAATGGTAATCTTGTCTTTTACTGCCACATAGGAGTGCCAACTAAAACTCTGCTCACCCTCCCTTATCTTCTTTCTACCATCTTCACGCTGGACTTTGACCAGTAGGTGTATTTAATTCACATGAATGCACACATAGGCAAGCTCATAAGGTACACTAACCCACTCTAAGCTATTTGTTTTCAATTACAAAGTTACCAAAAATAAATCGATGAGTGTTTGGATGGATGGATGGATGGATGAGTCAGTGAAAGACCAAATGAATGAATGAATGAGGATAAAGGGGAGGGCTGTTGACAGGAAGACACTCAGTAACAGAAAATACCAAAAGACTAGAATTCTTAATATACCCCAACTGTTCAGAACATCAAGGAAACATGGGAGCCAGAAAAATATGCCATTTCAATTCAGCAGTATGGAGTATCTGAAATAATCCAAAAAAAGTAAGAAAATAAAAGAATAGGGAGAGCACAAAGATGGAAAAAGGAAAAGAGGATTTAAAAAGTGGGAAGGACTGGGGCTATAGCTCAGTGGCAGAGCACTTGCCTAGCATGTGTGAAGCACTTGGTTTGATCCTTAGCACCACATAAAAATAAACAAATAAAATAAGATATTCTGTCCATCTACCACTACAAAATTTTTTTAAAAATTATTCAGCCATAAAGAAGAATAAAATTATGGCATTTGCAGGTAAATGGATGGAGTTGGAGAATATCATGCTAAGTGAAATAAGCCAATCCCTAAAAACCAAAGGTTGAATGATCTCTCTGATAAGTGGTTTATGATACATAAGGCAGGGGGAGGTAAGGGAAGAATGGAAGAAGGATGGATTGTGTAGATGGAAATGAGGGGTGGGGAGGGGGCAGGGGAAGGAAAAATAATAGAATGAGATAAGCATCATTACCTATGTACATGTATGATTATGCAAATGGTATGACTCTACTTCCTGTACAACAGAGAAATGATAGTTGTACTCCATTTGTGTACAATGAATCAAAAATTAAATAATTAAAAATTAAAAACATAAAAATAAAAAATGGGGAACTCAATGAGCAGTTAATGTAGGTAATTGCAGGATAAACTAACAGGCAATACTGCAGATTTAGATTCAAGTATTTCCAAGTGCTTCATATGTGTCAAAATGGGTTCACACATAGCAACACATTTAATACTCACATTATTCTTAGGAGAAGGGCATTAGTCTTTTTACAGATAACCAAATCAAAAGCTTTAAGAAGTCAAGACTTGCTTGACCTAAGAGCCATGAGCCTAAGAAGGTGTTTCAGGGCAAATGAACCTAATGCAAGTGGTGGCTGCAGGGGACACAGCTGGCTGGCCATAGAATGAGCATCACTGGAGTTCAGGAACCCCATCCTGTCTCAAATTCAGTGAGTCACTTGCTGCTTTCCCTCCTAGATGACACCTCCAGAAGTCACATGCACATACACTCAATCCCTCGGAGTTAAACCCTCCTGCATGCTCTGGAAGTGCTAGGAGACCTTGAAGAGAAGATCCTCATCCCTAGAGAGCTTTAGGATGGCTCAGCAGACAAAACTGACATCATGAAGTAGAGACAAAGTGGACCTAGAACAGGGGACCGAAAGATATGGTTCAACCAGGCGCTGTGGTGCATGCCTACAATCCCAGCACCTTGGGAGACTGAGGCAGGAGGATATCGAGTTCAAAGTCAGCCTCAGCAAAAGCGAGGCACTAAGCAACTCATCAAGACAAAAGAGGGCTAGGGATGTATTTCAGTGGTCGAGTGCCCCTGAGTTCAATCCCCGGTGGTGCCCCCCCCCCTGCAATAAAAGAAAGGTATGGTTCAGACACTATTTATTGTTCTGAAGAAAGAGGGGCCTGTAATGAACCCAACACTCACGGAGGAGGTGAAGGACACTTGGAGGATTTAGACTGGTAAAAGAAAGGAGCTCCAGGGGAAAGGGACCAACTGAATGAAAGTAATGATAAACCTGGTGTTTGGAACACAGCAAAGATGTTATCCTGGAAAGGGCCCAGGAGTGGTGGAAATAAATGGACATGAAATGGAACTGGGCTACCAAGGGCCTTTGCAGTCATACAGAAGTAATCCAGGTTAGCCTGGATGTCAGTTGCTGACATACGTTCCCACTCCCCACTGCAATATTGATGAAGATGAGGAGGGTGGGCACTCACTAGAACAGAGTTTGTAGAACTGGATGGAGAAGGCCAGTCAGAGGCAGACGGGAGAATATCTGCCTCGACAGACAGAAGGACTCTCATTTGGGAATATCAGAGAAGCAGGAGGAGGGGCTGAAGAAGAGACTGCATCAGACCACGGGATGAGGAGAGTGCTGCTGCTAGATGTGGGGACTGGGTTGGGGGCTCTGCTCCTTGACTTGTTGCCCAAAGACAGATCTGGAAAGAAAATTTGGCAAGTAGTTAAAGGAACAAATAGAGGGTTGTCACAGTGAACTGTACACCCACCTGTGGACATACACCAGGTGTGGGCGGATCCCTGGGACTCTGAGGAGTAAACCAGAGCTCAAGACAGGACCAGTGAACACAGGCTGTTATGTTATTCAAGGAGCCATCATGTGAAAGACTTAGCATTCAGATCTCTGGAAGTGATTTTCTACAAAAACCAAAGGGAAAATTGGGAACAGGGTTTCGCATTCTCTAAAGGAGGCAAAAATAGAGGCCTGCATAATGCAGAGTGAAAGGGGAAATGATCTGTGATGAAAAGATAGCAGACATACTGGACATTAAGGAAGGTAAGACAAAGTACAGGGAAATCAAGCTTGTAGTAGCAGATTTAAAAATCATATTAGTAGCAAATATCTCCCCAAAGCTCATCTGCAAATCTCAAGGAGAAAATAGAGCTTCACAATAGAAAGCCCAATTGTTACTACCTCCACCACATGATCAAACTTAGTATCATTGATATTGGAACAGGAATATACAAATATACAAAGAATATAGCATCACTATGAAGTATTGCCACAGTTTGAATGTGAGTTGTACACCAAAATCTCATGTGAGACAATGCAAGAATGTTCAGAGGTGAAAAGATTAGATTGAGACTGTAACCTAATCAGTGAATTAATCCACTAAATGGATTAACTGGGTAGTAACTACAGGCAGGTAGGATGTGGCTGGGAGAAGTAGATCACTGGGGTCATGCCTTTGGGGTTTATATTGTGTCCCTGGCATCTCTCTCTCTCTCTCTCTCTCTCTCTCTCTCTCTCTCTCTCTCTCTCTCTCCTCCCTCCCTCCCTCCCCACCCCCTCCTCCTGGCTGCCATGAACTGAGCAGCTTTCCTCCTACCCTCTTCCATGCCCTTCCACCATGATGCTCTGCCTCACTCACTAAGGCCCAGAGCTCAGAGTTACCCAGCCATGGACTGAACCTCTGAAACTGAGCCAAAATAAACTTTTCCTCCTCAAAGTTGTTCGTGTTGGATCTCTTGATCTTTTGGTCACAGTGACGATAAGCTGACGAAACATAAATATTCTTGTCAAAAATATTTGAGCAGAATCTAATCACACCTTCGAATCTGCTTCTACTTTCTACTTTTTTTTAAAGATACATAATCTTCTTAATTTAAACAAGTTCACCAAGTTGGCAGGATAAATAATATAAGGTAAATACACAAAAATCAATTTTATTTCCATATATTATCAGTGAACAATCAGAAATTTTTTAAAAAAATTAAACTACCATTTACGATAGCATCAAGAAAAGAATGAAAGGAAGGGAGGGAAGAAGGAAGAAAGGAAGAGAGAGCTGGGTGTGGTGGCACACACCTGTAATCCTAGCAACTCTGGAGGCTGAGGCAGGAAAATGGCAAGTTTGAGGTCAGCTCTGGCCACTTATTGAGACTCTGGCTTAAAATAAATTGTAATAATGGATGGAGATGTAGCTCAATGGTAGAGTTGCTCTGGATTCTATCCCCAATGGGGTATACATCTAGCAAAATATATGTAAAAATGCATGCTGAAAAATCTCATGTTATTGCAAAGACTTTTTAAAAGACCTAAATAAATGAAGATACATACTACATTTATGAACTGTAAAATCCAATATTATTAAGATATCAATTCTTCTCAAACTGATTTAAAGATTCAATACAATTCCATCTAAATCCTAACAGTATATTTTGTAGATATTGGCAAATTGATTCTAAAATGTTTATGGAAAGGTAAAGGAACAAAATAGCCAAACAATTCTGAAAAACAAAAATGATGTTGGTGGACTAACACTACCTGATTTCAAGGCTTACTTTAAGGCTGTAGGGATCAAAAAAGTGTAGCATTTGTGAACAGTTGCATAGACCAGTGGAACAGAGTCCCAAAATAGGCCCATGCAATATCAAAATTGATTATTTTTTTCAAAGGTGTAAAGACAAAAAGCATGATCTTTTCAACAAATTGTGCTGTAATGACTACATGCAAACAATAATGACTACACGCAAACGTTGCCTATTCCTCATATCTTATACTAATATAACCTCAAAATGTGGGCCTAAATGTAAAACTATAAAAATTTTGAAGGAAAATAATGAAGAAAATCTTTGTGAACTTGTTAGGGCAACATGCTTAGCTACAACACAAAAAGTAATAATCTGTAAAAGAAAAATATTTACAAATGGACTTTATCATTATTAAACATTTTCACTGTGCAAATGATACTGTTAATAAAATGAAATTAAAAGTCATACATAGACTTGCAGACAATATTTTGAAATATCTTTTCTGACAAAGACCTTCAATTCACAATATATAAGAAACTCTCAAAATTCAAAAATAAGAAAAAATATACTTAAAAACCAGGCAAAAGATTTGGACAGTTTAGTAAAGAAGATACACAGATAGCAAATAAGCACATGAAAATACATTCAGCATCACTGATCATTAGGAATAGGCAAATTAAAACTGCCACTTACTCATAGATTAGAGAGGCTAAAATCAGACAGCCCAGTCATGTGCACAGGGAGGTGTGGGCAACCAGAGCTCTTGTACATAGTTGGGGAGAATACTACTAGTAAACTTTGGAAAAACAATTTGGTAGTTATTTATAAAGTTAAACATTCACTATATTACAATCCAACAGCCCACTCATAGGCATTTATTAGCTAAGTGAAATAAAAACCTATGTTTACATAAAAACCTGTAGGTGAATGTTTTAGCAGCTTTATCCCCAAGCACCAACAACCACAAATAATCCAAATGTCCCTCAGCTGGAGAATGGATAAACAAATGGTGCATCCACACACTGAAATATGATTCATCGATTAAAATAATGAACCACTGATCCATGTAGTGACATGAATTAAAGTCATTATGGTAAGTGAAAGAAGCCAGGCAGATTCAGAAGGTCCTATTCCACGTGATTCCATTTATATCTGGCTTCCACTTTGTAGCAAATGCAGGGAAGGAGGAACAAGGTAAGTGCACCAAGAGGAAATAATCAGACTATTCCAGGAGGTGGGACAGTCTAGAGTTAACACAGACAGGGTGCGGTGGTGGCAGGGGCAGGCACTCTGTATGAAGACACTGGAGGCAAAACAACAAAAGGTAACTTGGAAACATTCATTGTATCTGATTTGGAGGAAAAAAGACACTTTGGCAACCACTGAGGAAGTCTGAATGTGGACTGAATTCAGATATTAAGGAATTATTAAATCTTTGATGTGATCATGATATTGAGGTTATAAAGAAGAGGGTCTGTACTTTTAAGAGAGATTTTTTTTTTCTTGGCACCAGTGATTGAACCTGGGAGTGCTTAACCACTGAGTCACATCCCCAGCCCTTTTTATTTTTTATTTTGAGACAGGGTGTTGCTAAGCTGCTTAGGGCCTTGCTAGTTTCTGAGACTGGTTTTGAATTTGTGATCCTCCTGCCTCTGCCTCCCAAGCTGCTGGGATTCCAGGTGTGTACACCATGCCCAACATAAGTATTATTATTTCATATTTTTTACTTATTAATATTTTGTAGTGATATGTTGGGAATGTACAAAGCGGAATTAACCAACCTCTACTAAACCATTAATGGAGAGAACAAATTCGAGACACACTCTAGAAAGTAAAAGAACAAATACTATGAGAAAGACAATAGCAGATATGCAGGCAGATGTCAAGAGAGCTTGAGACAGTGTGAGTGAGAAAGTAAGGCAAAAATGAATTTTATTTTGTTAAGGCACTATTCCAATATCCCAAATAAGAACTCCAGGTTCTTCTGAAGCAAAAGACAAAGGATTTATTCTGGCCAGGGCTGGGGAAGCAGAAAGCAAACAGTTCTGCAGTCTCCAACACCCCCTGGGGGTCGACTGCTGCTTAAAAGTTGGAAAACTACAAGGAAAGGGGGAGAGAGGGTGGCAGTTACAACCACAGGTTACATAAACAAGATGCTCAGAATTATCAGTGCATGTTCAGAGGGACGAACTTACATTCTACAAGTTCAGGCTGTGAGTGGAGAAAGGCAGAGGTGTTAGCTGCTATGCAAGTGTACTCACAAAGAAAGAAAAGGGGGCTGATTTTTACACAGGGTGAAGTATCTGAACAAAATGGAGTTAGCTGAGTTCAATCTTTAAATCAGTCCATAGCGATTTTCCAAGCAGCAGAGATTAAAGAGAATGGTACAACATTCCATGTGATCCGACATAGGAATTACTGGTGTTCCTAAGGAAGGCCTTACAACAAATAGAAGAAATAATCAAAGATATAATTAAAGAACATGTTATATAACTGATAATAAACCTGAGTAAGAAGAATAAAACCATGGTCCAGATTTCAGGGGAAAAAAAAATCAATGAGTTGATTCATTTCCAGAAACCTTTTCTAAATTAGATTTTAATTATAAAGAACTACAAGAAAGTCCCAGGAGGATCTACATAAAGAAAATTTTATTTTCATTATAAATGAAGGAACTGATTTTATGTTGCATACTTTTCAGTGGGACTAAATATTATGGTCAAAAAAGGTCATACGGAGACAGTATTGAGTGAAGAAAGTAAGGATTCAATAACTTTATTCCAAGCCAATTGTTTGTGATATGTAGATGTAGCATAAAAATATTCTTATATATGGGCATGGAAAAAATAACTTTTATAGAAAAAATTACATGAACATATGTTTCATTCAACCAAGAGATAAATTTAAAACACAAGACTGGTGAAATCACATGTAAAAGTATTTGCAGATCCTTTCTTGCTGGGTTTACATCCCAATCTTAGTAATCCAATCTAATTATGTGTCTACCCGGGGCAAAGCTTGGCCATGTTATCACCTCACTATGTTCTCTTCTGCTAAAGCATCTTTCCCAGCACCAGGAGGTGTGGCTTTGAGCCATATGCATCACTCCATAATTGTAGTGGTATCTCTTGCCATGCTTGACAGACAAGGAAAACAATAACTGCTGTTGTTCTGTTCCAGCATTAAAAACAATAGCACACAATCAACATGGTAGAAGGGAGAAGGCTACGCCAGAATTACTAAACTAACAATCTTTTCTTCCTGCTTTCCATTTTTAAAAAGATGTTAAATATGGCCACATAATAATAAAAATAATGAAATTGAATCATGATTCTTCTACGTCTTCAGTGGCATAAAGTTTTTGGTTTTTAAATTTTTTTTAAGTACTGAAGATTAAACCTAGGTCCTTGTGCATACTCTCCTGAGTTACACCTCTAGCTCCATTTTTTTAAAAATAATAAAATACCAAAAAGGAAATATATTATCAAGCTCTATTCATATTATCAACCAAGACGAGTGAATATTCTTATGTTAACTATTCTTTAAAAGTAATGTATATAGTAAGTAGTGTATATAGTGTGATATTGAGAGTGTAATTTATACATACACACACAAAGTGCATCTATGCCATGTAAAGAGAACCTGAGAGAGTATGAGAAAGCAAGACAAAAATGAATTTTATTTTCCAGGCAACAGAATCCTGTTGTCATGAGGAAACATTTCTGTATAATAGACATTTACCTTGATGAGCCTTAGAGTGGATGGTGAGAATACAATTGGTAATTTTTTCAAATGTCTGGCTTTAGTTAACTGAGTGGGGGATACAAAATGAGGTGGCAGTGGAATTGCTCCAAGGCATGAAATGAAACCGAAGAGTAATAATAGCTAACACTTCTTAAGTGCTGGACCCTGCACATGAGGGCTGCTGACGACTCTGTGAGGTAAGTACTATAACCCCCCACTTAACAGATGAGGAAACTGAAGCCCCGAGAGGCTAAGTAACTCATCCAAAGTCCTACAGCTAGTAAGTAGCATAACTTGGCAATCAAATCAAGCAATTCTGGCATCAGAATCTGTTTTAAGAGCCAACACTGTAGTGCCCACCATAGTCTGCTGTCCAGAAAGAGAGGTAGGGCAGACAGAGTGAAATAGACTTGGGTACATTTCTGATGGATAGGATGCCGTGGATGGACTGTATCAGAACCAATGTCAGAAAAACAGAAAGCAAGAATGTAGAAGAATCTGGGTAAATTTTTTTTCTTTACATTTTCATTTCCTGTAATATTCTACAGTTGAATGTACGCTTTTATAATCAGAAAAGAATCATTTCTTAATGTGATGATTACATTTAAAATATTCATAGCAAGTAGCTTGGAAAGAATCTCAGAGAGAAGTTAGCAATGCTTATAACTAGATGGAAGAACTATGGGTGATTTCTTTCCCTTTCTTCCTTTTCTAAATTTTGCAATCTCTCTACAATAAACAGATGTCATCTTTGAAATGGAGAATAAGTTATTTAAATAAAATAAAAAAGAGTAATTTTAGACACAACAGACAATGGGACATTATCCAAGAGAAGTGACGTGAAGACAGGGGGTCTTAAGAAAGTTTGATTGCTTCAGAGTTGGACCAGAGCAAGGTAAGAGGCCAATGATTGAGGTGTGAAAGGTCCATGACTCCAACCTTGTTGAATATCAATGAACTCAACAAGTGTTTATTGAACATCAACCAAGGACCAGACACAATGGACAAGGAGTTTAAAGACTGAGTGGGAAAAATATGCACCAAACAAATAAACCCAGGAATACACAGTTAATTTCAGATAGTAATAAGTGACAGGAAAGGGGAATAAATAAGGTACTGATTAGAAAATAAGGCAAGGGAGAAAGGTGAAGGACTCTGCTTTAGGGAAGTGGGCAGGACAGGACTCCAAGAGGAGTTAAGGTTTGAGCTGGGGCCCAAGGGTGGGAAGCAGCTGCCCTGGGGAAGGCATCTGGGTAGAGGATACTGCAGAGCAAAGGCTGTGAAGAGGAACAGAGAGGACTCCAGTGTGGCTGGAGCACACTGTGGTTGTGGGTGGGGAGAAGCAGGAGGTGAGCTTGGAGAAAGCAGAGGCCATTTGCATAGGGCCCTGTGTGCTATGCAAAGGTGTTTTTATTGTATCCCACATGCTAGTAGAAGCCATTGGAAGGCTTTAAATAGTAGGATAACATGATGTGAATTGAATTATGCTTTAAAAGGTCACCCTGACTGCTCATGAAGAATGAGTTCAAGAGGAGCAGGAGAAACAATGTGGAGACCAATTAGGAGGCCTACGCACTCTCCAGTGGGGAAAGATGGACTTGGCTGTGGTGGAGTCAGGAAAATGGGCTCAGCCTGCTATCTTTCAAGAAGCAACACAACTGCTGCTCCTATGTGAGGCTTTTCCTGACTCTTCCCAGGTGGGTATTGGGGGTTCCAGGTATCCCCTGCACATGACTCCTGCTGCAGCTATAGCACTTAATCATACTTGCTTCTGTGTATGTCCGTCTCATTCTTGTAATGGTCAGGCTCCTTGCACTCCTAACCAGCAGCTGGCCCTTGGCAACAGCAACAGTTAGGCCTTGAGTGCAGACCTCTGCTAGGCGAGGTACAGAGATGATTAATCTCAGGAGTCAGTTTGACTGGACTAAGGGACACCCATATAACTGGCAAAGCATTGTTTCCGGGTATATCTGGAGGAGAATGACATTTAAATTAGTGGACTGAATGAGGAAAATCCATCTTCGCCTAATATAGATGGGCTCCATCCAACTGGCTGAAGACTCAGAACAAAAATTTAAAAAGAAAGGCAAATTCTCTTTCTATTCTCTCTTTCTCCTTTCTCTCTTTCTCAATGCCCCCCCCCCCACTTCTCCCTCTCTCCTGCAGCCTGGGACACCCATCTTCTCCTCTCCTTGGATATCAGACCTCCAGGTTCTCGGCACCTTGAACTCCAGTACTTGCACCAGTGGCCCCTTAGGTTCTCAAGTCTTTGGCCTCAGACTGAGAGTTACACCATCTGCTCCCTGGTCTCTAGGCCTTGAGCTAAATCATGCTATCAGTTTCCCTGGTTTTGCAGGCTACATATGTTGCATTGTGGAATTTACCAGCATCCGTAATCACATGAGCCTATTTCCCTAATAAACCCCCTCTTATCTATCTATCTATCTATCTATCATCTATCATCTATCTATCATCTATCCTGTTTCTCTGGAGAACTCTAATACACATATGTTGTTTTTGTTTAATCTCATGACAGCCTGAGAAGGTAAACATTATTCATTCCATTTTATAGATCTGAAAATAAGGTTTAGAGTGACTGAAAATCACTCTAAATAAATTATTCTTTTCATTATCTTGATCTTCAGTAAACTTGCTGCTTTTGTGTCGGACAACATGTCTCTGAAAATCCTGAGGAAGGCCTGGTGAGACCCTTCAAACACACACCACCAACCCGCACGTTCCTCTCATGGAGTGGTAATAAGGTTAAAATGTGGCTCCCTGTGGACAAAGGCAGAGTTTGGAAAACATAATTGGACTGCAGATGGGCTCCTAAGGTCACAAGGCTAAGAAATAAGAGAATCTGGGCTTGGAATGCAGATCTAATAGGCTCTCCAACTCACACTGCCAGTGAGTGGAGATTCAACAAATAGATGACAAAAGAGTGAACAAAGAGAGGAGGACCTGAGAGGAGGACCTGGACAGGGCAGCATTGATGAGACAAGAGATAAAGAACTGGCCTGAGAGAAATCTCAGAGGAAGTCTAGATCAACCCCTGCACCTGCTCACTGCAGGAGGTGCAGCACTCACTCCAGGTGGCCTCAACAAGGCCCAACTGCAAGACTGCAGCATACAGGGACCACCTGGTCATGGCAGTGGGGAGGGAGGCTTAAGAACCAGAGAGCCAGTCACAGTGTCACACATCTAGAATCCCAGAGACTCAGGAGGCTGAGTCAGGAGGATTGCAAGTTCAAGGCCAGCAACTTAGCAAGGCCCTGTCTCAAAATAAAAAATAAAAACAGCAGGGGGGTGTAGTTCAGTGGTAAAGTGTCCTGGGTTCAATTCCCAACCCACCCCCCACACAAACCTGAAGAGAGAGAATAAGATTTCTGGGACTCATGAGGAGCTGTGATGAAAAGGTCAGGAGTGACCATTGTGTCACAGAAACCAGGAGAGGAGACGGCTTGGTGGAGATGGCCAGTAATGGAGTCAGGCTGTTTCTAGGCCAAATGGATTAAAAACAAACAAACGAACAAAAACAATTCCCACACTGTGGTCTTTGAGGAACCCAAGTTGCAATACCTCCTAAGGTTATTTTGCAATTTGATTATTGAGAAGAGAGTCAAGTGCGAGTGAAGAGAGGATCATTAAGTCTATCCACCCCCTTCTCCCACCACATCCCCATCAGCCACGGTAAAGGAGATGGTGCACAGCCATGAGGCCACTGGTCATGGTGGGCAGATTACCCCCAAGACCCAGACCACCCAAGGCTCCTGATCTGATAATAGCCCATCTAAGGGAGAGGCTCCTTCCAACACCCTTCCAGAGTCCACCTGCAGTCCAATCATGTTTTTCAAACTCTGCCTTTGCCCTGCAGGGAGCCATACTTTAACCTTATTACCACTCCTTGACGGGAACATGACGGTTGGTGGTGTGTGTTTCAAGGATCTCACCAGGACTTCCTCAGGATTTTCAGAGGCATGTTGTCTGACACAAAAGCAGCAAGTTTACTGAAGATCAAGATAAAGAAAAGAACGATTCATGTTCGTGGCATGAACAGAAGAGGAAGGAAAAGGAGAACATGTCTCGGTTTCTCATTGGAGTTACCAGGAAGCACAATTAAACCTTGCTGGAAGAAAAGTGCCTGCACTCCCTGCTAACGTGTGCCTCCCTCTGGCCCACAACCTTGACCAGCTGAGAAGTCTAAAGAATGCACAACCCTACATTGCCATCTTAGCAGTCTTGCAGCTGTGCCCAAAACTGACTTCAGATAGGAGGACCCTGGGGGTGAACTTCCATTACTCCAATTGCTAGGCATTCTTTAACAAGGAGAAGGTGGTCCACCTTGACTGGGACTTTGGAGCGGGTGGGGTAGGGAGAATGGAAACAGAAGTGTCCAGGAAGAAACAGCCAGAGTGTATCTAGAACCAAAGGGGAGGACACAGATCAAAGAATGCCTGTGGTAACTCAGGTGTGCCTGCACCAATCTCCTGGAAATAAAAAACTTTGTTTCAGTAGAAAGAGAAAGGAAGTGGAGAAACAGAAAAAGAAAAGGACAAGAAGGAGGAGCAGGAGAGGAGGGAGAGGAGGAAGAGGAGGAGGAGAGAAGGAAAAGACAACAATTAAGATCCAATGAAAGGCATTTCCAAAAGGACAGAAAGTTGAAATCTAGCACTGAATGAAATGGATCAATTTGATTCACCTTTGCAGAGAGTGAGCAAGCAGTGATTGTCCTTCTTAACCTAAAGTGTTGGCCAAAGGTGAACTTCCTCTGCAGTTCAGTAATAAAACTGGAATTACACACGTTTTATCATATCCCTGAGTCCTCCAACTGTTTCATGCCCTCAAATAATTGACAATCCTGAAGAGCTATAAAATACCCAGACCAAGAGACTTCTGAAAACGTTTGAGATCTCTGAGACTGTCCCTAGGCAGAGCCATCTCAGCTGCCCTCCCCATAGGCTCCTTTTCAATGGTATGTAGACAATTGGCCCTGGAGAAGGGAAAACCCATGGGGACTTCTAGGACTTTCTAATTACCTGAAAGGACAGTGGCAGCACAGAACTCCATAAGCCCAAAGATGCCACAGAGGAAGTCCACTCCCTATATCCACAAAGCTTGGCTCTAGTGGGCATAAAGAAGGGACAGGAGGCTTCATCATTGTTTGTTTCACACCTTCAGCCAACATTCTTGAGTGTTCACCATGTGTCATCACCAGAGTCAAGGGCTAAGGGCATAAAGGTGGAGATAAGGAAACTGTGGAAAGAGTCCTGCCTTCTCGGAGCTCACGGCCTGGCAGGGGCAATGCACAAGATCAAATTGGACTCCAGGTGGAAAGTGCGACCAAGGCAGAAATAACATGTTATGGGCAGCACAGGGTGGACATAATGACTGAGTTGACCAAATCTGTCAAGCAGCAACATGAGGGAGGGAGTCCAGGCAGAGGGACCATAGGGACCTGGAGAGTATGTTCTAAGCCTGCACAAGCTTCTCTCAAGGACCAGCTCTCTCTACCATTAGGTCATTGGCCACCTACTATATTTATTTTACGCTGTTGCACAGCAAACACCAAAAATTTAATGACTTAAAACAATAGCCATCTCTTATATCACAATTTCTGTGGGTCTGAAGTCCAGGCTTGGGTATCTGGGTTCTCTGCTCAGGGTCTTATAAGGCAGAAATCAGGTTTAGCTGGGCTTCATTCTTTTCAGAGTCTGGAGATGAAAGAATTCAGTTCCTTGCTTTTTAAAAATTTTTTACAGACTGCATTTTGATTCATTGTACACAAATGGGGTACATCATTTCGTTTCTATGGTTGTTCATGATGTAGATTCATATCATTCATGTAATCATACACATACACAGGGC
Source organism: Sciurus carolinensis (assembly GCF_902686445.1). NCBI lineage: Eukaryota > Metazoa > Chordata > Mammalia > Rodentia > Sciuridae > Sciurus > Sciurus carolinensis. Next base: position 68,484,579 of record NC_062224.1, read on the forward strand.
AATGATGTCTGTCTCATTCCACCATTTTTCATATCCCCCTCTCTCTTATTTCCCTCTATGTAATCTAAAATTCCTCCATTCTTCTCTCACCCCCCCACCCCACCAACCCCATTATATATCATCATCCCCTTATCAGGGAAAACATTCGGTCTTTGTTTTTTTGGGATCGGCTTATTGCACTTAGTATGATATTCTCCAATTCCATCCATTTATGGCATTTGCAGAAATGAAATTATGGCATTTGCAGGTAAATGGATAGAACTAGAGAATATAATGCTAAGTGAAATAAGCCAATCCCACAAAAACAAAGACCAAATGTTTTTCCTTGTTCATTGCAGAACTGATGTCCCTGTTTTCTTGCTAAGTGGTGACCTAGGACTGTCCTCAGCTCCTACCCACCTGGGCCCCTCTGTGTGCCATCCAAAGCATAACTGCCTTTCTCTAAAGTCTGCAGGTGAATTTCTAGACAGTCTGCTGAGCTGGGATCTTTTAGAACATTGCCTGACTGAGGGAGTAACTAGCCCATGAGTTGAGGGAAGGGTAGAGTACAGGGTTTCCAGAACCAGAACATGTGAATCTTGGGGACCAACTCAAAATTCTGACTACACATCTGCAATTTATCATATCCAATGAAAAAATTTCACTTCTTTTCATACTTGACTTCTAGAACTGTTGACACTGATTTTCACTACTACCTTGAAATTCACACAGTGATCTTCTTGTCTCCCCAAACAGAACTCATCCATCCAAGTCCACTCCAACCCTTTATTTCCTAACACCATGACTGGCACAACCGTCCCCCAGTCACAAAGCCCAGGATCTTGTGAAATCACCCTACCATCTCTTGCTCTTTGCAGGGATTGAGTTTTTCTGATTCTACAATGGAAATCTGTCTTCTCTACATCTCCAATGCCAAAATGCAAGTGCCATGAGACCAGGGACTTTGTCAGTTTGTCCTTACCACAGTATCAAAATAAGATAGTGGTTTAGATCATGGATTCTCAAGTCTAAGTACTTGAGTTCAAATCCTGCCTTGTCATTTACTAGCCACATAAGTCTGTGTCAGTTCCATAATCTCTTTTCCTTTAGTTTCCACATTTGTAAAACAAGAGTGATAAACATACTGATTCATAGGGTTACGGGGAGGATTAAATCAGTTAATGCATGTGCCTGCCTACTTCTTGAACCATTCCAGTCCTTTACACAACCTGCATTTTCCAAACCACTAGCAGTTCCCAGAACAAGTCACATTTCTTACTCTTTCCCTGCCCAGAATGCTCTCCTCTGCCCTGTCCAGCTGAGGAGATTGTCATCATCTTTTTTTTTTTTCTGATGCTAGAGATTAAACCCAGGAGCATCTAACTTTTCTTACTTTTTACTTATCTTATTTTGCAACAGGGTCTCCCTAAAACAACTGAAGGCTTGGTTTAGTTGCTGAGGCTGATCTTGAACTTGTAATCTTCCTGCCTCAGCCTCCTGAGTCATATCATCATCTTTTGCCTACCACATCTGCAGCATCTGCTCCCAAACGTGGGAGTTTCCAGGCAGAGGTAGATCTCTATGTATTGTAGCATTTGTTGAATAACCATTTGTTTATATGTCAACTCCTCCACTGGGCTGCAGTCTCCTTGATAGCAAAAGTCAGATCTTAATCAGATTTGTATTCCTGGCAAGAAGCACAAGGTATATAGTGGAAGCTTAATATATGATTATTGAACAAATGATTGACTCTGGGAAGTATCTAATAAACCTTGATATTTGTATTTTCCTAAATCTTGTTTCGCTTATCACTTTTTAATATAAATACTCTTTGATGCTTATGTCACCAAACTCATTGAGTTTACTTGTATCCTTTAAAATGAAGATTGCTAGTATCATTCATTCCCCAACAAATATGTATTGGGAAACACTTATCAGATTCTAGATTTAAGGTGAGCCAATCAGGTATGGCTCCTCCCCTTATAAGGCTTACAGTCTATTAAATCTATAACTTTGAAGAAAAGACTGACCTTGAGTCATAAATGTATCAATACAAAGTTATAAATAGAAATGAGAGTTGTAAAGAGAACAGGCTACAAGGAGAGATATAATTTATATATGAATGCTCCCTGACTTACAATGGAGCTGTGTCCCAATAAACCATCACTCACTGAAATATCATGAGTGGGAAATGCACTTGATACATCCAATGTATTGAACATCAGAACTCAGGAACACAGAACACTGTAGGTTATTGGTTGTCTGCCCTTGTGATCACATGGCTGACTGGGAGCTGTGGCTTGCTGCCATGGACGAGCATTGCAAAAGTACATTGTACCAAATATGGATAATCCAGGAAAATATACAAACTCAATTCTCAAAGTATGGCTTCTACTGAATGCAAATCACTTTCAGACCATTCTGAATGCAAAAAAGAAAAAAGAAAAAAACGCACAAGGATACCTACCACAAATCAGGGACCATCTGTAGAAAGTTTTAGGGAACTTCTCTTGAAGACATGATGTTTGAGGTGCAGTGAAAGGCTGCATAGGTGTGAACCATGCAATATCATGGGGAAAGAGCATTCCAGCCCATGGGAGCAGCATGTGGGAAGACCCTAAGCAAGCGAAAGGCAGCTGGTGAGGTTAGCCTGGGAGGTGGGAATGGAGGGGACACAAAAATTGAGAAACTGTCAGGGGACAGACTGCAGGACTTTCATCTGGAATCTGGATTTTATCAGTGTATAAGGAAGTCGCTGAAGGTTTAAAACAGGAGACTGACATGAACCTCTGGGAGGGATCTTCCTGTGAGCACCATGTTGTGCACTGCAGATGTGGGAGCAACTCTGGATTTTAGTGGTGAAAAAAAGCAAGAACCCCTCTGTCCCTGATCAGCAAAGCTTTAGTCATCAGCTCCCACCGCTGAACCCACAGGAGAAAGATAATGGAAGGTCACTTCCAGGGTCACACATGAGAAGACCTTAGCTGTCCTGGCTATTCAGGTGGAAGTAGTCATCTCCCTAGGATGATATCTCATCCATCAGGACATGAGACATGCCAGGTAGACAGGTTCAAAGGGTCCTTCCAATTCTAACATGAATCTAGGAAGCCCAGTAACTGGAATCAGTATCCAAAGCCAGGTGCCACACTTGGCAAAGGCTTTGGGTGGTCCTGGGAGGCCACAGCACTCCTATGATAAGCCTGGCCATGCTGATCGGGCAGTGTCCTCCTACGAAGGGAGTAAACGATGGCCTGCATGAAACTCTCTCCCATCTTACTTTGATTCTACTGACAAAAACAGGAACATCGGGTTTGCCCAGCAAGGTGTCATTTAGGTCATGTCCTGGCAGCCTGTGACTCCCAGCTTTCACCATCCCCTGGTGCCCTTATAGACCTCACCCCTCTACCCTGCATAACACCAGAATGTAAGCACCCTCTTCAACCCACAACTCCCCACACGAGGTTGGGGGAGGCAGGAAGTAGTTTCATCCTCTCTGCATACAGACCTTTGAGAGCTACTTGCGGCAATTTGTCACTCAGCTTCAAGCTGCCAGCCAAGAGGGGAGCTGAGAAGACTCTATAATGAGATCCGTGTGCTGTAATTAAGTGCCAGGCTTTGTTTTACACCTGTCTTTCCCACCGTGCTGATCATATCACCAAGATCCCCCAGGCAGTGAATGGGGAGTGGGAGTCACTCTGTGATTGCATCCCAGCTCCCAAAGGCAGGTAGAGGGAAGGGTCCTATCTGTGTACCACCCGGCTTCCCCCCTTTCCCAGTCTTACTCAAGTCAGTGCCATTTCTGCCCTTGAACTGAACTTCACCCCAGAAAGTCACTCCACCCCTTTCTGATTAATCTCCTCTTTCTAACCTTTGGGTTGTACCAGCCTCCAGGGAGTCCTTTCTTTCCTTTGACATGCCCCTTTTCCTGAAAGTGTGGCAAATCCCAGCATCAGAGGGAGGGTAGGAAAAGAAAAGAGAAGTTAGGACAGAAGGAACCCCAGGCTCATAGGACACAAAGGGTCTGTCCTCTCTTGCATTCTGCAAACAAAATAAGAACTTCCTTCCTCAAACCACCCCAGCTCCCAAACACAGTAGCATCTGCTGACCGGAGTCTGTTCTGAAGATCTTCACATTTTACCCTGAAGTGGTGCAGTGGAAGGAGCACTGCCCTGGGAGTCAGCATGGACGGAGTTCCTCCTCCACCTAAAGTGCCTTTGGACACTTTAGGTCTTCTGACAACGCTTCGGGGTCTGCTGAAGTGTTGGGTTGCTCCTCTGTACGACAGGAAGAGGAAGGAAAGGGGCAGTGCTGGTCTGGAGGATCTCGGTGGGCATATCTGGGGTCTACAGGGGCCGCCGCAGGACCTCCGCGGGCTCCCCGCAGCCCTTCCCCTGGATGCAGGGCGCCAGCTCCCCGCGCCACAAACTTCCGAGCTTTCTGCGTTCTCCCTCGACACGTGGACCCTTGCCCCGTCCCCGCAGGGTCACTGCCGCAGGAGCCCGAGGTCTCCCATTTAAGGAGAAAGCTCAGAGGGTACAGGGCAGAGGGGACGAGGCCAGGTCAGAGGGCGGGCTGGGTCGCTGGGCGTGGCTTTGGTGGTGGGCGGGGCCTCCCGCCTGCGAGGCCTTCGGGAGCCCTGATAGGTGGCCCGGCTTTGCCGTGGGAGGAGCGAGCCGAGGTCGACTCGCGCGGGGATTGTCCAGGGAGGTGAGCGTCAGCAGCTGCAGGAGACCGGGAAGGCCGAGTCGCGCGGGGTTGGGACACGGATGCCTTTGGCGGTCGGGCGCCTCTGCCTCTCCTCCGGCCTCCTCCTGGAGCTGGCCTGCGCTGTTTCCAACTCTGTTCCCTCAGCCGAACATCCCATCCCTGAATGGCACTCTGCACCGCGATACTGAGGGAAGTGGGGGTCCCTTGACCCAAAGTGGAGAGGGGAAAGTGACACGTGGATACCCTGTGCCCAACAGGCAGGACACGAAGAAACCTCGGCGGTGCAAGCAGGTAATTCCCACGCTTGCCTTGGAACAGAGCCATTCTTTCTTGGCAAGCTCTCACATTTTCACCTTAGTCCCCACCCTGTGGAAGGGGCCCGGCGACTTGTCCAGAGGCAGCTTTCTCCCTGTCCTCTTGTAAAGGAAAGACACACAGCCTCTGCTAACAGGGCCATGGAAATCCCAGAAAGTCCCTAAGATGTTCCACAAAAGGCCTTAAACATCCAGCCCCAAAGTGCCAGGTGGAGCAGCCTGGCAAAGACTCCACAGTAAAAATTGTTGGCCTTTATGTTGCAAGAAAGAAAAATGTCAGCCTGTGAAGATAATGGCCCAGTGGCTCTGCGTCTGTAAAACCAAAATTGGGAAGACATTTTCTGAGGTGGGTTTGGGACCACATTGTGGTTTGGTTGATTGACTGTCCTGTGGGTGAGGTACTTCCAAAGAAGACTGCTTGAGGCCACGTTGAGTGGAAATCCATGATGGTGGCTTTCTCCCAGGTGTGGATTAGCTTTATTGTTACCTAGTATTTGGGACACATCAGCCCAATATAGTTAACTATGAACAGCTTAACCCCAGTAACCTTCAGATACTGTTGCTGAGCAATGACCCAATCAATGCAATGCCTTGTTTGGACATAGAGTGCATTTGTAGTCTGTAACACTGTCCTCCTGCTCAGTGCCTGGAAGAGGGTGTTGATTACCTGCTGGACAGGCACAGTCTTGAAAGATGCACAGGCTCTTGAAAGATGCATTTAGTTTGATCACTTTTCTCTGCATTTACTCAGGCTCTGAACAACCCATCCAAGATCTCCTGAACTCTTTGACTCACTTCACCTTATTCTCTGGGAAAGAAAACAATGGCCAGGAATTTCCCAGAGCACCATGCACAGTCAATCAGAAGGAAAACCCTGGAGGAGAGCCCTGGAAAAAGTTCTGTGGGGCTAGATGCTAATCTTTCACTTGCCATATTGTGGAGAGGATCCAGGGGGGTCCCAGAGGAAGGGCCCAGGCCAATGCTAATTACCAAGCAGTACAAAACCAGTTCATATTTTAAACAATGCAGTGATCATGCCCACAGGTTTAATTATCATCCTGATAGGCACTTACTTCCATCCTAAACAATGGCAAGGATCACCCCTTGAGACATTTATTCTTTGAGCAAAGCAAGCTTTCTGATTCCATTTTCTGAATGCAAAACCAATCCTGTCAGGTCTTGAGTTTTGTTTGAGGAGGGAAGACACCTCCCAGGGAAGGCATGTGCAGCACAGAGCCTTCTTCGTTGATTTCCACACATCTGGAAATGTGAATGTGCTCAGTGTTAAATCAGAATAGTTCTTTTTGGTCACATACTTGGATAGCAAGATACCCTGGAACGTCCAGTAACTGATTCCAGATGTGTTTATTTCATACTTAATTGTGGAAAAGAATGCAGAAGGTAGATTTCTGAATCCGCCTGAATCTCTGACTCTTCAGTCAGGTCTCTGAATTTTTGGTGATTTGAAGTTCTGGCTTCATAGTCCCCTAATGTGTAAACCACAATCTATAATGTGCTCAGCTCTGTGAGGCAAACACAAGTTTGCCTATTGTTCTGAATCCTCCAGGTGTAGGTGGGAAGGTAAAACCAGCACCCACGAGACAATTAGAGAGCAATTAAGTACAAAATTATGTGGTATCATCTTGTAGTTCAAAGATAAAGTCAGTGTAGGCTAGAAAATGCAGAGAAGACTTCTAGGAGCTAGTTGGTCTTGAGCTCAGTGTAGAAACCACAGCCAAAGACTGAACCAGAGACAAGCATGGAAACCCCAGAGTAACAGGAAACTCAGGACAAGCAAAGGCACTTGCTGTCCACAGATACATTCAGAACTCCATGGCTCCCTTCCCAACTCCATCTCTGGTCACTCTTTTCAGGTTCCCATCCTGCTGTACATGACCTTCCTGTACGATTCTGACCACACCATTTTCCTGCCCCCTCCCCGCTTTTTTTTTTTTTTTTTTTTTTTTTTTTTTTTTTTTTTTTTTTTTCCTTTCTGCTTGCTCTCCTGTGTTCAGGATGCTGTGCTGGGGGAGCCTCTAGAGTTTTAAAGCATGTCAAATACTAACTTCTGCAGTGAAGACTTCCCTGGCTGGCCCCTACTCTAGATTTCATGCAGAACTGGAGAGTGTCTCCCTTGTCCTTCATTGCTCCTTGCATTCTTATCATCCTGTTGAATTTCTTATCACCTGTACTGCCCATCGGAGTTGAGGGGTCTTTGCCCCACTCAGGCTGTTACCAGAGTCCTAGGGTATAGGTCTGGCTTTGAGGGTCCCAACAAACCAGGTCCAGGCACTTGCCCCAAAAAATAAACAGAAAAGGTAATAATGAAAAACTGGGGGAGATCTTTAACCAATATGACCATATTCAGAAGGCAAAGTGAGATTCAGCATCTCAGTCCTGACTTTGGTGTATTGACAGAAACTTTAAGTTTAAACAGATGAACTGGGGCAGTGGGTGAGAGGTATGCAGAAATAAGCAGTCTTGGCCAAATTGTGGTCTGGTTGGTTATTCTGTCAGTTCTTAGTCTGTTAAGTGGCTCCAGAGAAGTCATTATTGCGTGATAGGGCAATTGCCACTTGCTGCTCAAGATATCTATCGGTTCTGTGATCTTGGAAGGAGGAATTCAGTTTCCATGAGATGATTACCTCTGCTTGGGGAGAGGACAGTCTCATTCTGGGGTGAGCTGGAAGATGCAAGGCAACTACTGAAGACTTGTAGGCATTACACCAGGGGTCTGAAACAGGATGCTGCAAATCTTGCCCCAGTCTTGAAGGAGAATGAGGTAAGTTAGGTAAATTTAGGGTCAATAAACCTTATATTACTGTTTTTTTTTTTTAAGATGAACACTCCTTAAATGATTATCTTGCCAGTGCGCGGATCTGAGCAGATCATAAAGTTGAAGGTAATAAAGGAGACAGATACAAAATGAAGCCAGGGATGCCAAGCTTTATCCTGTTTTTAGTTACCCATAAAGTATCTGAAGGAAGTAAAAAGCCACTGCTTTTAGCAAAATCAGCCTCTGCAAGTCCCTTTTATAAGGCAGGGCTGTGTTACATCTGGGGAACCCCTGAGCCTAAGGTAGTGTCTGACACATAGGAGGCATTTGGTAAATGAGCCTTGATTGAACTCCAGCCGTATAAAGGGAAGATCAAAGCTCCCACTTCCTTGGAGCAGAAGGTGTGAGATGTGTTATTGAAGATCTAAGACTGGATAAATTAGGTGGGGCCCATTCCCAGAGCCCTTGAGGAGTGTGAGTTTAATGCAGTAGCAGTACTCAAAACCCCCTACCACCCTCAGAATGGAATTCTAGACTGTTTTTGATCTGGCCTCAGCATGTCCTGTCCAGCCTCAACTCCCACCTTGAACACACACATTGGCCTTCTGAGCTACCCCAGCACAAGCAACACCCCGGCCTGGATTTGCTCTTCCCCTTTGGCCAGACCATGCTGCTTAGAAGTCTCTGCCAGGACTGCACACTGCTGTTCCTACCTAACACTGGATCCTTGGAACTCCTGGTCTACATCCCCTGTGTGTAGAAGACTTGTGCATCCTGTGTGCTCCAGAGTACCCCAGGCACATCCTCCAACAGTAATTATCACACCCTTTTGTGCTGCAGTGACATGGCTGTCTCCCTGCTGGTGACTGTGGGCTCCTTGAAGGCAGCTAAGGGTTTATCCTGGGTGTTGCACCATCAGCTAGCTTCAGTCCCAAGAGATGGTTTCCAATAAATATGTATCACCCTGGGGTGACAAAAATACAAAAGGAAGGACAGATCTAGAGACATATGAAAGGGGCAGGGCAGGGGAGTAGGATTTGGTGATTAATTAATTAATTCTGTAAAAAGATTAAAGGACACAGCAGGTAGAGGCAGAATCCCACAGGGATCAGATTCCTGGTCTGGGAGAAGTCCACTTATCTGTCTCTGAGTTCCATGCAAAAAAGTTTTTATTTCCTGTAGGATTTTCAGAATGCAAAATGTTTTATCACTTTGAGACATAGTGAGTTTGACTATACAACAAAATATCCAAATGGATGTCCTTTGAGACCAGGAGAGGTCAAGGCTGAGAGAGATCTTGGGGAAGGAGTGGGCATGGTCCATCTTGGAGAGCATATGTGGTGACTGAGGGAAGAAGCCAACAGCTGAGAACCCCTTGGAGATGAAAAATGCCCAGGCTAGAGGGAGTAGGAGATGGGAAAATAACTTGTGAGAAATAGAATGATGGAACGATAAAAGGGAAATCATGGAAGCCAAGAGAAGATATTCTGAGAATAGTTGGCCAAAACTGTCTGATGCTAAAAAAAAAGAAATATAGGAAGAAAGAAGGAAAGAAAGGAAGAAAGAAAGAAAGGGAATGAACAAGGGAGTTCCCAAAAGAAAGACAGAAACAAATTTCAAGAGAGCACCCCTGTAGGAAGCCAGAGCTCAGGGGTTAAAAAGAGGCTATTTAGTAGGAAATGGAAACACTGGGAAGAGGTTTTGGGCTTCATATCTGAGGAATCTGGCCATGAAAGAAAGGATAGATTATTTCTCAGAACGGAGGGAAAGTAGCTGTGTCAAGAGAAGACTTTCTGTTCATTTTATAAGGGACTGATGTCTAAGTTTGCATGCAGAAGGAATGTCTAAGTTTGCGTGCATGTTTATTCTGAAGGAATGTGGGTAAATTCTCCTTTTCATATCGATTATATTTCATTTAATTTCTTTTGTTTCCCTTGCAAGTATCCCATAGAACTTTCTGGTATATTTCCAAAGTCATGGTATCACTAAATCTAACCATTGGATGTTGTGATGCCAAAATGAAAATATTCCTGACCTGTGTTAAACTTCTCTCAGATGTCCCATGCTTGGCTTTCTTTCATCATGGTGGTGGTCATTTTTCCCTTTACTGTACACAAATTCATAAGACCAGTAATAGCAGCAAATACACACATAGCATTTACTCTCAGCCGGACACTGTCCCAAGTACCTGTGGGGGTCAATGGTAAACCAGTGTTCTTCAGATTGAACATGTCTGTCTTTAAGCCCATGAACTTAAATCACTACTCTAAATTCAAAATAAGTAAGTTGGTATTTTACTGTAAATTCATGTTCATGTTCCTGAAACTTCGACAATTTTCATAATCCAAATGCTACTGACAACATGACTTGTCCAGAGTTGCCAAACCATTAACTCTCCAGACCCATTTTCGTTGTTGGACCAACTTTAGTAGTCAATAAGTAATTTAACAACTAACTAATAATCTATCATGTGCAAGGTATTGCAAGAGACCTGGAAATCTGAGCTGTATCCTCTATCTCATTTGCTCTTCCTCATCACTCCAATTTGGAGACAGGAAAACCCTGCCAGGATTTGAACTCAAACAGCCAAAAATCAAGGCAAAATCTAATGCCACTTTCATCCCTGAGTGTTTTATGATCTGAGATTCCTCCTCATCTTGCTCAGAGGTGAGTCCACGTAGTTTCAAGGCTACCTTTTATTTTCGTTGCCAACATGTTAAATTAATAGATGGTGAGTATTCATCTCTAACATGAACATGCTTAGATGTGCAAAAAAAAAAAAAAAAACTGATCCTAGATACTGACTTAATATTTCTTTGGCATCTTCATCTCACTGGACTGGGATCCATAGAACTACCTCAGTTTGTATCACAATTGCTGGTTCTCACATATTGCCAAGATCTCAGGGGCAGGACTGGGAGGTGTTTCCTGCCCTGTTCTCCAGTCCACACAAGAGGGTGCTCTTGCCCTAGCCCCTTCAGTTCCAGCAGGTCTGTTGCTCCAAGACCACAAGTCTAACTTTCTGAAATCAAGCCACAGTCCCTCCTGGGACCTACAGACATACTTTGTTCTCCTGTTTCTCCCTTGTCCAACTACTCCCCTTCTTCCTGTACCTCCTGGCAAAGGCTGTGTGTCCGCTCCCTACAGCTTTGTTTAGGAAATCAAAGCAGAAGAATCTGCAAGGTATTTCTGGGTACGGTCCTGCCACTTGCCTGAAGGTGAAAATACAAGAAGAGGAAAAACAAGTTTTCTAATCTCAAAATATTTTCTAGCCACAGATGTAGTTCCCTTTCAGAGTAAATTCTTAAGGAAGAAAGAAGTTGCTATTTAAGGCTGGGGTATATGTTATAGGTACGTTGATAATGCTATTTTCCACTATATTTTTCAAGATCCTTGGTAACAGGCTTGCAAATTTGCCAACATGGAGATGAATGTTGTGCTCCAGGGAGGATTGACTGGTCTGTGATTTCTGTCATGATACTCAGCAAGTCTCCTTAGGTAATCTTAGAGTTCACAAGGATGTGGAAATGCTGCCAGTTCAGATTTGCCATTATACACATGCAGAACCTGAGGACAAGAAAAGTTAAATTTGTCTGAGAGGCCCTGACGGTGTCCAGAGGAGGACCCAGATTTACTATTACCCAGCCCAGCGCTCCTGCCAGGATCACGTGTATCTTGGGAGTAAACACCACCAGCAAGTTGCAGCCAAGTCACTCGCTGACTCCCCGCCCTCAGTCAGAGTGCAGCACAGCCGCCTGGACAACCTGCCCAGGCAGATTTCACACATGATAAACCTGCTCTGGAGAGCAGTGCCTGGGCACATGATAGGGACCTGTGCTTCCTCGGGGGCCTTCGCCTGCTCCTGCTCACAGTCACTCAGGCACAACCACTGAAATCATCTTTCCTCTTCTGCACCTGGAGGCTCTCAGAGGTCCTCTTCCTTCTTAACCTCTTTGAGGCTCACCTTGCAACTGAGGCATCTGTGTCAGCTGCAAAGCCAACATGATTTCATGTGCCTAAGGAACTTAAGAGAAATACAGACTGCAGATCCTTCCCAGGACTCTTCTCCAGTGCTTTATAATTTCCCTTCCCACTTCCATTCTCTGCATATCACTGAGCACAGTTGAAAAGAGATTCTATTCTCCTCTGTTCACACTCCCCACCCTGCCCCAACCTCTTTCAATTTACATCACAGTCCAGATTATTTCTGCTGCTCCTAGCAGGTTGTCTGTGTCATTACTTTCAGGGGTGCTACACTGGACTTCCCAGCTCCTGTCTCTGCAGCTCCCTGACCTTGCAGTTGCCCAGCTCTCCTGGCAATTCACTTTGCCCATCAACACACCAGGTTTAGCTGAGGTGCATTTGGGAGGCTGTCAGAGCCTGCAATGTTAATTTTCTAATTGAGAAGATGAGCACAGATTGAACCTGAAGACAGGTAGAGATGTTCAATTCCTAGGTGAACTATCTTTCCCTGAGGATTTTGAATGTGTTATGCTAGTTGTTCACTTTTCATAATCACTCAGATGAATTTATTTATTTTAATCAGATGCCTTAACACTGTGCTAATAAGTTTATAATAAGCAGACAAAAGAGAAGCCACTCTGTGCCTAACCCATTTCAGTTCTCAACATACTGTTTTCAGATTATCGCTCCCTTGGTTGCTGCTGTTTTTGTTGTTTTATGATGCTGGGGACCACCACCAGACAATATTAAAGAAAACAGAGGAAGCTAGTACATAATTTCCCATGAGTACTTAAAGAGAAACACCAAATCACCCCAGTGTGTCAAGAAACCCACTTCCTTCTCTCACTGTTCCCCTTCAGTGGTTTTAAAAGGAATGCCTTTCTGGTGAGGAATAGTTGCATAAATGATGGCTTTCTACTTAAACAAGCAAGAAATATGAGAGGATTATGTAGCTAACTGGGTTCTCCAGTTTGGACACTGGAGGGTCCTCAGTAGCTGCTCTTTGTGTTGCTGGAGGAAGTAGAAACTATTATTGTTGCTGTTTTACAGATGATTTAGACTTATGCACTGAGGGCTGCAGTACTGCCCAATCTCACACATCTGTTACATTGTGGAGCTAGGATTTGAATCCAGCTATGAGCAGCTTAGTTGTCATTTTCATCTCTAAACTCACCCCATTATGCAAGCAATACAAGCCTCCCAGTGGAGCCCAGCACAGCCTCTCCCACCCCAATTCTACCCTCTGTGCGCCCCCTGCTGATCTCCAGGAGAAGCGCTTCTGAACCAGAGGAAATGACCCCAAGCCCTCCTGTTTTCTTAGCTCCTAGTAAAACAGTGGGACCCTTCTAGCTCCCCATCTTCTGAAATCCCAAATGAGTCCTCTCTGAGGTACTACCTGATGTTTCACTCTCCAGGGCTAAGAAGAACTGGGGAGTGAATTCAGTTCCTCTCAGAGCTGATTGTGCAGCATGAGGCAGCCCAGATGAGCAGAGGAGCAGTGAGCACCAGGCAGAGAGCACATCTCTAGGCCCTGTCCACTCGGTGTGTGGTCAGTGGAGCGGCAGCATGGTCACCATGTGGGAGCTTGTTAGAAATGCAGGTTCTATGGCCCCACCCAGAACTGACAGATGGACATTTCTCCTTTTTTTTTTTTTTTTCCAACAAGATCTCTATGTGATTGTAGTGCAAAGCGCCCACTGAAGCTCTGTATGTGTTTTGCAGTGTATTCAATATTGATTTTGTTTAAAAATCACAACGACAAGTTTTCAACTGGATTCAAATCCTAACTCCACGATTTAATAGATGGAAGACCTTAGGCAAGAGCTTACTGTGGTGAGCATCCATTAAATCATCTATAAAATGATGAAAAGCAAAAGTGTTCAAATCTTCAACTCTTGGGACACTCTCATCCTAAATCTGAGACCCAATAATTGTGTGGTGTCTCCTAATATCGCCGTGATTTACCTAGTCCTACTGCTTAGAAATGTCAAACTCTGGTGGTGACCTTAGCTCTATTTTCCCCCAGAAACTCACAAGATCCTTGAGTCAGCAGTTCTCTGCTCACTGGAGAGTAGAGACAGTGGAATTGTCTTGTCCTTGTGCTTGAGCCTCAGAAACCAAATGACCATGGAAATGTCATGAAAGAGACTTCTGGGTCCTGGGGGGCAACTTCCTCACCACCACAGAGAATTTTTTCCTCTCCCTGGAGTTATAAGAAAGAAATTTGCCCATCAGACTGAATGACTTAGACAGCCACCTTCTGAACCAGAGGTTGGGCCAGAGATTGTTCAAAATCTCTTCAATCCTGATGTTCTATGTGCCTCAACTTACAAAATGGTCTTGATCTTTTCTGATTAAAATTCCATTTAATAGAAACACACCTAAAAAGAAAATTGTCATATGGCACAGAAAACCACCTATCCACCTATGTAATGTTTTCTATTTCTTTCTCTTAGTTTCCTATTCTCTCTTAAGAAAGCAAAAACTCTTCCTCCTAATATATTCTCTCTCTCTCTCTCTCTCTCTCTCTCTCTCTCTCTCTCTCACACACACACACACACACATACACCCTCTGCCCCTAGAATGAAAATAACTTAGAAATCCCTCATGCTAGGATGAGGAGGTAAGTGCTTCTGATGAATATATATCTTCTTCAAAATATTAATGGGAAAAAAATTGCTGGGGATGTTTAAGTTGTGCCAAGTACTGCAGGGGCTCCCACATGAATAAAATTGAGTTCCTGCCCTCCAGATTGACAATCTAATGAGAGAGGCATAATGTAATAAAAATGCTGTCCTGGAGCCGTACCCAGAATATCAAGGGAGAGAGGCAAAGCATGCCTGGAGAAATGCGAGGACCATTTCATGGAAGAGCCGGCCTCAGAGCAGCCCTGGCAAGGGGCGTGGATTGGGATGAGCTGAGGAGATGTGCATATGCATCCCAAGCCCAGGGACTACCCAAGCAGAGAAATCAGGATGGAGGCCAAATTCTGAGAATGGCAGATTATATCTGAGAAACAAAGAAGCAAGGGGAAGGAAGTCTAGACACAGCAAGGAAGGTTGGCTGAGTTGAGGTTTCCCCTTTGTAAAGTGAGAGTGCAGGTTCTAAGGGGCCATTCCAGAATTAGGATATGGTCCCAGGTGGAGGGCCCCAGAGTAATTCTGAAGAGTTCTGATGTTGTGGGCATAAGGAGCCAGGGAGAATTTTCTGGTAGGAGTTTTGCTCTGGGAAACTCCCTCAGGTAGCAGAGTGAGGGATGCATTTGTCAGAGTTATACACACTGTTAGTTCTATTATGGTGACAAAATATCTGAGACAATAAACTTAATAAAGGAAAAGTTTCCTTTGGCATACAGTTTTAGAGATTCCAGTCCATGACTGATTGGCCTAGTTGCTTTGGGCTTGTGGTAAGGCAGCATATCATTGCAAGAGTGCATGGTAATGGAGAAGTTTTCAACTCATGGTGCCTGGGAAGCAAAGAGAGAAAGAGGAAGTGACTGGGATCTCAATATCCCCTTCAGTAACCTAACTTTTTCCTATTAGGCTCCATCTACTAAAGATTCCACCTCCTCCCAACAGTGCCACAGGCTGGTAACCAACCCTTCACCATATGGGCCTTTGGGGAACATTCGAGATCCAAACTCTATTGCCCACTCTGGGAGGTGGTTGCTTTAGGAATCCAGGCAGGAGACAATGGGGCCTTGAAGCAAGGAAGAGACAGCAGAATAGGAAGGCAGAGGAATCACTGCTGGAGATACTCAGAGGTGAAATTCGTAGAACTTGTTGCCAACTGCTTTGATACCGTCCTTGAAGCTTCTTCCTGTGGGGACTTAGGGAAGCCACCTTATTAGATTTTGAGGATATATATACTGAAGACAGAAGCAAGGGTCCTGTAACCAATGATGATTTTGAGGCAGTGTTTGACCAGTTCAAAGGGATTCAGAAACATCGGAGTCTACATGCTATGCATTAGGGGAAATGCTACAGATGCAGAAAAGGACATTTCAGGGTGTGTTCAGGGGAGGAAGGAAGGAAGGAGCTCACTCTCCAAAGCAGATAATATAGTACTACCAGGTAATACTCACTGGTATAATACTCACTGGTCAGAGGGGAGTGATGGCCCAGGAAGGAGAGAAGAGAGCAAGCGAGATGGGGCTGCTGTGCATGAGCCCAGATCAGTCCATCCAGGGGACCCAGAGAACCAGCAGACAGCTCTCAGCTCCTGGGCACCATTTCTTTTCTTTTTTTTTTTTCCTTTTTATTTTATTTTTATTTTTTTATTGTGAACAAATGGGATACATGTTGTTTCTCTGTTTGTACATGGCGTAAAGGCATACCATTTATATAATCATAAATTTACATAGGATAATGTTGTTTGATTCATTCTGTTATTTTTTCCCTTCCCCCCACCCCTCCCACCCCTCTTTTCCCTCTATACAGTCCTTCCTTCCTCCATTCTTGCCCCCCTCCCTAACCCTAACTCTAACCCTAACACTAACCCCTCCCCCCCCCCGTTATATGTCATCATCCACTTATTAGCGACATCATTCGTCCTTTGGTTTTTTGAGATTGGCTTATCTCACTTAGCATGATATTCTCCAGTTTCATCCATTTGCCTGCAAATGCCATAATTTTATCATTCTTTATGGCTGAGTAATATTCCATTGTATATATATACCACAGTTTCTTTATCCATTCATCAATTGAAGGACATCTAGGTTGGTTCCACAATCTGGCTATTGTGAACTGAGCAGCTATGAACATTGATGTGGCTGTATCTCTGTAATATGCTGATTTTAAGTCCTTTGGGTATAGGCCAAGGAGTGGGATAGCTGGGTCAAATGGTGGTTCCATTCCAAGTTTTCTAAGGAATCTCCACACTGCTTTCCAGAGTGGCTGCACTAATTTGCAGCCCCACCAGCAATGTATGAGTGTACCTTTCTCCCCACATCCTCGCCAACACCTGTTGTTGCTTGTATTCTTGATAATCGCCATTCTAATTGGGGTGAGATGGAATCTTAGGGTGGTTTTGATTTGCATTTCTCTTATTACTAGAGATGTTGAACATTTTTCCATATGTTTGTTGATTGCTTGTAGATCTTCTGTGAAGTGTCTATTCATTTCCTTAGCCCATTTGTCGACTGGATTATTTGCATTCTTGGTGTAGAGTTTTTTGAGTTCTTTATAGATTCTGGAGATTAGTGCTCTATCTGAAATATGATTGGCAAAGATTTTCTCCCACTCTGTAGGCTCTTTCTTTGCATTGCTGATAGTTTCCTTTGCTGAGAGAAAGCTTTTTAGTTAGTTTGAATCTATCCCAGTTATTAATTCTCGCTTTTATTTCTTGTGCTATGGGAGTCCTGTTGAGGAAGTCTGGTCCTAGGCCGACATGTTGAAGCTCTGGACCTACTTTTTCTTCTATAAGATGCAAGGTCTCTGGTCTGATTCCAAGATCCTTGATCCATTTTGAGTTTAGTTTCGTGCATGGTGAGAGATATGGGTTTACTTTCATTCTGTTGCATATGGATTTCCAATTCTCCCAGCACCATTTGTTGAAGAGGCTATCTTTTCTCCATTGCATATTTTTGGACCCTTTTTCTAGTATGAGAAAATTGTATTTATTTGGGTTTGTATCCGTGTCCTCTATTCTGTACCATTGATCCTACCTGTCTATTTTGGTACCAATACCATGCCGTTTTTGTTACTATTGCTTTGTAGTAGAGTTGAAGATCTGGTATTGCGATACCCCCTGCTTCGCTCTTTCTACTGAGGATTGCTTTAGCTATTCTGGATTTTTTATTCTTCCAGATGAATTTCATACTTGCTTGCTCTATTTCTGTAAGGTATATCATTGGGATTTTAATTGGAATTGCATTGAATCTGTATAGAACTTTTGGTAGTATGGCCATTTTGACAATATTAATTCTTCCTATCCAGGAACATGGGAGATCTTTCCATCTTCTAAGGTTTTCTCTAATTTCTTTCTTTAGTGTTCTGTAGTTCTCATTGTAGAGGTCTTTCACCTCTTTTGTGAGATTGATTCCCAAGTATTTTATTTTTTTTGAAGCTATTGTGAATGGGGTAGTTTTCCTAATTTCTCTTTCTGAAGATTCATCACTTATGTATAAAAATGCCTGGGCACCATTTCTGCAGGTCCAGGAAGAGGAAGGGGGGCCCCAGAGCAGGACACAAGCAAATTCATTCATTCAGCAGATATTTGCCAACGTGGTTCCTTCTGGGTGCTAGTGACAGGCAGTAAACCAAACAGAACAAGCAATAGAATTCTAATTTACAAACAGAGACGCAGGTGGGACATTAAATACCAGCTGAGGAGATTGATGGCAGTTGTAGATGAATTTCTAGAAGAAATTTAGTGAATGGTCTGCAGCTCAGGGAACCCCTGCACTGCATACGTTCCCTGCAGCAGGGTCACGTCCGTCCTGACAGGGTTTTCAGTTTCTGCAACTCCGGGAATTCGGCATGGACAGAGATTCTCATGATATCTCGCAATCCCACCCAGTGTGCATGGAACAAAGACTGAACATAAAAGGGGCATTTCTTACTGGGCTAGACATAATAGTCATGCTTGGTGTTATAGAATCATCGTAAACACTTAGAGATGCAAACAGAGCCTAATGAGACCAGAAAGCGTCAGTAAATAAATCAGCCCTTCTCCTGAGAGTGCACCAGTGCTCAGAAACCTAATGTGCTGATCTCAGAGTCCTGTTTATAGAACTGTAGGCAGTCGCCAGACTTTCACCCTGCTATGTTCGTCCTTGGTGTTCACAGAAGCTGCTAACGACTGCCTCTGCTCAGGGGTGTGATGTGTCTAAGTGACGGTGTGGAGCGTGCTTGCATTTTGCTTGTGTGAAGTCGCCTGTCCCCAGCCATGGAATGTTGTTTGCACAAGTGAACTGCCCTCTCTCACCACAGTAACCTTAACGTAAAATGCCGAGGCCCAGCCTCCCCTGCTTGACTCCAGTTTCCCTCCCAGTGGCGCTGCAGAATGCTGCCCCAGTACGGGTACAGAGCCCTCTAGCGGGCGTTGCTGTCCCAACACAGTCAGCCACACGGGTGGCCACTAGAGGGCAGCAGCACGCTCCCAATCAGGAGCAGGAGCTGGGCCTTCCTAGGCTGCTAGAAGCAGGAAGCAAGGTCAGCTGCTTCTGGGAGGGGCAACGGGTGGAAGCGCTCCTGAAGGAGTAAGAGAAAGAAGAGATTGGTGAAGTTGTGTTGAGGGCACACTTGAGTGCTGCATTTCTGTAAGGGCACCAACGCACATAACATGGACTGGCAGAGCTCAGCCTCCAGGTGTAGGTTCCAGGGCAGTTGTTTCTTTTTAATTGTTTTTGTTTTTGTACCCAGGATTGGACCCAGGCTTAACCTCTGAGCCACATTCCCAACCCTTTTTATTTTTTTGAGACAGGGTCTCACTGAGTTGCTTAGGGCCTCACTAAGTTGCTGAGGCTGGCTTTGAACTCATGATCCTCCTGCTTCAGCCTCCCAAGTTGCTGGGATTACAGGCATGCACTACCGAACCCAGATGCAGGGAAGTTCTGAGGCCATCAGGAAGGTGCCATGGTTCAGATAAGGGCATGAGAGAGCTGAGAGGAGAAGCCTGTGTTGAGAGAACTCGATATTTCAAAGTGGGAACCATGCCAGCAATAAATTACACAGAGATAAAATGGACCTTCATATGGACATTGAAGAGGACCAGAGAGGGTGACCTGCTGGGAGCCAGGGCCAGAGTGTTTTGTGATTAAAGGGAAGTGACCACAAGATTAGCAGATGATGACTGTGAGGTGGGCTGAAGCAGGACCACTGCACAAAACAGCTTGCACTGCCACAAAGGAAGATGTTTGACAAAGAAGATGATGCACAGCAGACAGAGCTGTGTGGTCTTAAGTAAGTTACTTAATTTCTCTGGGCCTCAATTTCCTTATTTGTAAAATGTTGTCTACAATAGTGGAGGAGTCTACAGTATCCCACTGTATGATATTACAGTGATTAGCATTCAGTCTTCACTCAGTATCCCCAGGAATTTGGTTCCAGGTCCACCCACAGATGCCAAACATATCAGATCCAAGTGTCTTATATAAAATGGTGTAGTATTTGTATAGCCTACTCACACCTCCCTTATACTTTAAATAATCTCAGATTAATTATCATGCCTAATGTATGGCAAGTGCTGTGTAAATAGTTGTTATACTGTATTACTTAGGAGATGACATTAAGAAAAACATCTGCATGTGTTCAGTGCAGGTGCCATTTTTTTCCCAAATATTTTTGGTCTACAGTTGGTGGAGTCCACTGATGTGAAGCTGGAGGATACAGAGGGATGACTGACAATTCCGTCTTCCCTCCAGACTCTAGCCCAGTGGACTGCAGACATGAGCATGCGTCAAAATCACAAGAAGGGTTCCATAAAACACAGTGCCAGGCCCCAATCCCAAGGCTTCTGATTCAGGTGGACCCCAAGTGTTCGTGCTGCTCTCTAGATGCTCTTGCTGCTGGAGGGGGGACCACACTGTGGGTATCAGTATCCTACAGTCTGTAGAGCCTACAAGCTCCCAGTGGGCAAGGATCCTCAGTATCCAGTGACTGACATAACTCAGCCTCGGAAGAGTCCCTGTAGAATAAACAGAGGTGGAGCTGAATGAAAATGAAATCACTTCCATAGCCTTAAAACCATGGTGACTGAGGCTAGCATTGTACCTGGGGAGCAAATTCTGAGACTGAGAGCACGCAGTCCCCATCTGTTTTAATGGAACTATGGTCAGAGGTGGAATGCTGAGCTGGAGGGACTGCGACCCTAATGAGGTTTTGGACTTGTTCCAACCTATCTGTTGGCTTGTTCAGTGGGATGCTTTATTAGGATGCATCTAGAGAATGTATTTGTCCTCTGAGACTTCCCCTGGTCCCCTCCCTTCAGGTTTCTCAAGGCTAAACCTACATTCCATACCCACCTTAGGAATTAGTCCAGTATTTTTATTACTCTGTGATGTTTGCAGAAACTCTCTCAGGTCCCCATTTGGAAATCTACCACGAAGTGTCTTTCTCAGATAGTGAGTCCACCAGGCTTGGTACTCCAATGGGGCCCCAGGTTGACCTGGCACCTGCCAGCAGAAACATTTCTCTGCAGCTTGCCACATGATCGTGGCCAGCCTGGAATCTGTTCAGAACACGGGTCCTGCCAGGGATCCTATTCCTGGTATTACCTGTTAGGGATCAAGGATTAAATGAGCATAGGAACAGCTCTGGCTCAGACCAAGGCATCCTCAGGCCAACTGTGGTGTCCAGGGAGCAGGGCACCCCCAAAATGTAGGCTTGCATCTTTGCTGCTTGTGCACCATGGTCCATAACTCAGGAAGCTTAGGCGAGCAACTCTGTTGTCCAGGCAATGAAGTCAAGAAAGGGAACCTGCTCCACCAATGGCTGGGATGAAAGAGAAATGGACTCGCTTCAATTGAAAGAGATACTGACCCTTCTCTGGTCTTATCATCTTAATTAACAGTGGCTGGCAGGAACCTTGAGGCCTGCATTGATTGTGCTGTTCCTGTTTTGTCCCCTCAAAGCCCTAGATACGCATTAACCCACCCTTAGTAATCTAAATCCAATGCACAACAACCCTCTGAATTTCCTATCAGCCCTTCTTTCTCTCAAGAATCATGGGGTTTCTGAGATGAAGGGGACCCTTCAGATAGTGCCCTCTCAAAGTGTGGCCTGAGAACTGCTTGCCTCCGAGTACCTGGGTTATGGCTGTGAAGTGCAACTTTCAGGCCCCACCAGGCCCAAGGAACCTAAATACCCAGTAGGCAGGCTTGGCATCAGGCTTGGCATCAGTAGTGGGTTTGGCTTAATTTTTTTTTAATTGTGGGAAATAAGGATAACCTCAACGTTATCATTTTAATCATTTTGAAGTGTTCAGTGGCACTAAGTACACCCACCACCATCTTTCAACTTGTTCATGGTCCCAAATTAAAACTCTGTGCCTATTAAACAATCACATCCCATTCTCCCCTCCTGCCAGCCCCTGGCAACCTACTCCACTTTCTGTATGTCTGAATTTATCCATTCTAGAAACCTCCTACAGGTTAAGTGGTGTAGCTCTGTGGTACAGCACATGTTTAACATGCTTAAACTCCAAATTTGATCCCCAGGTTCAAAAAAAATTTGTTTAATAATTTTTTATTTTTAAAGACTGCATTTTGATTCATTGTAATAAATAGGGTACATCTTTTCATTTCTATGGTTGTGCATAATATAGATTCATACCATTTGTGTAATCATATATGTACACAGGATAATGATGTCTGTCTCATTGCACTATTTTTAATACCCACTCCCTCTCATTTCCCTCTATGTAATCTAAAGTTCCTCTATTCTTCTCTCACCCCCAACCCCGTTATATATCATCATCCACTTATCAGGGAAAACATTCAGCCTTTGGTTTTTGAGATTGGCTTATTTCACTTAGCATGATATTCTCTAATTCCATCCATTTATCTGCAAATGCCATAATATTATTCTTCTTTATGGCTGAATAATATTCCACTTGTATATATACCACAGTTTCCTTATCCATTCATGTGTTGAAAGGCATCTAGGTTGGTTCTACAATCTAGCGATTGTGAATTGAGTGGCTTCAAAAATTTTTTTTTTAAATGAAAGGGAAAAAAAGAGAATTCCAAGTGTAATCGTACAAAAATTTTTTTTCTTGTTCTGATTCATTATACTTAGCATAACATCTTCAAAGTTCGTCCATGTTATAGCATTTGTCAGAATTTTAGTCCTTCTTAAGGTTGGATCATATTTGCTTGTATAAACCCCAAATTTCGTTGGCTTATCTGGGATGGACCTCTACATTGTTTCCACCTCAGGGCGATTGTGAGTCATACTGCTTGAACATGGTGTATAAATATCTGTTTGGGTTTCAGCTTTCAATTCCTTTGGGTCTTTACCCAGGAGTGGAATTGCTGAGTCATGTGGAAATTCTGTGTTTACTTTTTGAGCTGGTAGGGTTTTGAAGCACAGTTGGGGTCACAGCCAGAGGACAGGGTGATCAGACTTCCTAAAATGGGAGTTACCTGGGGAGATTGCACGGCTCCAGATGCCCACACCCCAACCCAGACCCAGGAAACCAACCTTCCTTGGATGGGATTCAGGCGCCTGTATTTTTTTAAAGTCCCCTGGTGATTCCATGGCATAGACACATTGAAGAATCATTGCTTTACACCAGTGCTTTACAGCTTCACAGGTCTCAAGACTCTGCAAGTAATTCTAATATGTAGCTGGGGCTGAGAACCACTAATCTTGCTCAGTCTCAGTGAAACGTGAGAATTTTCAGGCTGCAAGAAGGGACACGCTCTGTCTAAGCCCCTGAGCCCTGAAGGGCTAAGTCTGCACTGGTTCCTGAGCTGATCCCCAAACCAATCCCATGCATTCCCCCAACTCTACCACCCGGTGCAGGGGTGGGATCACTTACAGGATCTGCATCTCTTCTGCTCTTCATTGAATGGTTAGCCTTGAATGAGAGTAAAGTCAGATCTGCTGTAAAACTTGTATTGAAATATGAATTTGTTCCTGACACAACTGATGTTGAGGAATAATACTAGTGTTAGAGAAGATCTTTGGTAC
Source organism: Sciurus carolinensis (assembly GCF_902686445.1). Lineage (NCBI taxonomy): Eukaryota > Metazoa > Chordata > Mammalia > Rodentia > Sciuridae > Sciurus > Sciurus carolinensis. Next base: position 68,507,954 of record NC_062224.1, read on the forward strand.
CTGAGGGAGCAGTACCCTACCGTACTTGGTCCCTAATGTACCAATAATCTGTGGTAGAGCACTTGCCTAGCATGCACAAGGTCCTAGGTTCTCTCCCCGGCACCAAAACGAAAAACAATAAAAGCCACCTGTTACTAAGGAATGTGAATTTCGCATTTGCTTATTTCACACGTAACAGCAGAAAACAACCCAGCCCATCCGAGCCACCTAAGAATACACAAAGTACACTCCACGGTCTGTCAGTTACGTGAGTTCTTCATGTGTGTTTTGTGTCACTGGCGTCCATATCCAGTGTTTCCCTCTGATACCAAATATCCCTCTTTTTTCTACCACCTACTAATAACAAAATAAATCACAATCCTTCTGACACCCACTTCCACAAGCAAACTTAGGAGCTTTTTCAAAGTCAAGTGCCATGTCTACCCTAGTATTGATGTATTTCTTAAACATTTAACTTAGATAACATGGTGTTACTGTTTTGTTTGGTTCCTCTTTTTTTTTTTTTTAATGTGCCACTAATTAAGATTTCAGTGTTGTGCTATCTTTTTTTTTTTTTTTAATGTGCCACTAATGAAGATTTCAGTGTTGTGCCATAGTCCCATTTCCCCCTTAAGCCTTGTGGTTTTTATTGTGTGATTTTACATAGCACAGTGACTTCTAAGAAGAAAAGTATCTGCTACTTGATAGAAGTAACCACAGAAGTAAATTTTACATGTTGCTTTAAAAAAATGTATTGATGCATAATAGTTATACATGGTAGTGGGATTCATTGTGGCATCTTCATACATGCACAGAACATAATTTGATCAATTTCATTCCCCAGTACCTCCCATACCTCCATTCCTCCCTCTCCTGGCTCCCTTTCTATGCCCTAATGGTTTCCCTTCTGTTTTCATACGATCACTTTTTCCCTTCAACTTCCACCTATAAGAGGAAATATACAACCCTTCACTTTGAGTCTGGCTTATTTCATTTAACATGATGCTCTCCAGTACCATACATTTTCCTAAAAATGATATAATTTTGTTCTTCTTTATGGCTGAGTAAAACACCATTGCGTGTGTGTGTGTGTGTGTGTGTGTACACCACATTTTCTTCTTTATTAGTTCTTTTTAGCTATACATGATAGTAGAATTCATTTTACAGAATTATAAAAGCATGGAATATATCTTGGTTTTTTTTATTATTATTTTTTATTATTGTAAACAAATGGGATACATGTTGTTTCTCTGTATATATCTTATTTTAATTCAGTCCCCAGTACTTCTCCTTCTCCTCCCTTCCCCCCACCCCTGCTTTCTTCCCTCTATTGATCTTTCTGCCATTTACCCATGGTTATTTTTTTTAATTGATTTCTTGTGAATGTACACAATGGTGAGATTCTCTATGGTATATTCATATATGAATATAGGAAAGTTATGTCAGATTCAATCCACTGTCTTTCCTTTTCCCATTCCCCTCCCTTCCCTTCATTCCCACTTTTCTACTCTACAGAAGTTCTATTCTCCCTTCCCGCTCCATTGGGGGTTAGCTTCCATATATCAGAGAAAACATTCAACCTTTGGTTTAGGGGGAGTTGACTTATTTCACTTAGCATGACAGTCTCCAGATCCATCCATTTATTTGCAAATGTCATAAAGTCATTCCTTTTATGGCTGAGTAATACTCCTTTGCATACATGTACCACATTTTCTTTATCCATTCATCTGTTGATAGACACCTAGGCTGGTTCCACAATTTAGTTATTGTGAATTGTGCAGCTATAAACACATATCTCTAAATGTATGATGACTTTAATACTTTTGGATAAATATTGAGGAGTGGGATAGCTGGGTTATCTGGTGCTTCCATTCCTAGTCTTTTGAGGAACCTCCATACTGATTTCTACAGCTGCTTTTGATCAGCCTTCTAATAATGATGTAGGAGCACCCTGCGTCCTCCAGAATGTTAGTCCCCCTCCCTCCCATTCCTCCCTCTACTCTGGAGACCCACTAGATGGCACACTACTCTGATGGGTAGAAAGCTCTTCCTGCTCTATGGTGCCCACAACATGAACTGGGGAGAAGCAAGTAGCCGAAGCTCCCAGGCTTCTTCTGAGTCCTGCCCCACCTGCTCCCACCCATCTTGCTCCCTTCCAGACTCAACTCACTTAGAGTTTGGGTTTCAGGTTTCTTGGTACCTCTTGTACTCTGTTATGTCCACATTGGTCAAACCTCTCTGGCTGAGTCAGTCCCCCACCCTGGCTCTCTCTCTCTTGCTGTGTGGATTCTATTCTTGAACTCTCATCTGAAGTCTGACTGGATCTTAACCAAGTTCACTGTCTTGTTCTCACTTCAGATTAGATCGGCCCTGTATCGTGCTCAGTTGAAATTTGCTTCCACTCATTTTAGCTTCTGGCTCCCATTCCAGGACATCTGCTGTGTGACCCTTCTTCCTGCTCTTGTCTGCACAAACTACCTCTCCAGACACCTCAGTTCAGCTCACCTGACTCTTCTGCCCACTGTTTGGCCATTGGACCCATAGAGATCTGCTTCAGAGGCAATTATGTAGTTATTTCATGCCTTTCTGTACTTCATAAGGAAATAAGAATGCATGAAATTTTTACAATACAACATAAGCTCAAACAATTTTCTTTAAAATACTTGTTTGGCTGGTTTTATCCACCTTACTTAATAACTTTAATTTTAGCTGTCCTAGTATGGCTTTGAAAATTTGGTGTCTTGAAATATATGTTTTCTTTCACTCATTATCACCACAGATTCAAGTTCATTCACCTAGTTTGGTTCATATGTTTATATGCCTTGAGTCATCCATAAAGAAAAACTAAAAGTTTAACTCTGTCATCCTGAGCTGGTGTTCTCATTGCTGTGTCTCTGCAGGGATTTCTTGTCTGGTGACATAAGATGAGGATTCATTCTGATGTTTGGAAAAAGCAGCAGCTAAAAACTTTCAGCAACTTGGGGACTATGCTGGTTCATTTCTGCAAATACCAGTAGTTCAACATCAGAACATGTTTATCTTAAGTCACTTAAAATCCTCATTTGTGAAATCAAAGGTTCTGTCCTCTTTTCTTCTGGCAGAGAGGTCAGCAAACTGTGGTCTGTGTTTGGACTGCAAAGCCTAAAATATTTACCATCTATCCCTTTCCAGGAAACTTTTTTCCCAACCTGTTCTGGAAAATAAGCCATGGTGGTTATTTTTACATATACTAAAGGTTATCAATGTAACATTGAAATGGGTAGGCCTTGGAGATCAGTGAATTATCTAAACCTGGGTGCAAAATTTGGTTTGTGATGCAAATGTGCAATTTTGGAGGGCAAGGACTCAAAGCTGTCGGAAGATTCACAGAGGGGTCCGTCACCTCAAAACATTGAGAATTACCACCTATCGTCTCCTGCTGGACAGTGTGCCTGAGTGCCATAGCTGACCACAGCATCTAGATGTGGGCAATGAGACTGACAATCTTATGTGTCTTGAAGGTCCTGCTAGAATCCACTTCATACCAGAGGATGTGAAAAAGCTTACATAAAATTCCACCTAAATATGATTTTTCCATGATCATTTATTTTTGTCCTTGGGTCATGAAGCCTGATTTCCCCTTATTTTTGTCTCCTCTGAAATGCATCATCAGAATCTTCACCCTGGGTACCACTGCATAAGGGATCATGCTTCCTAACACATACCTTTATCTGCCTTCTAAGATTCTATCAGCTTCTAGAATCAGAGACCCAACAAGTGCACACCAGGACACTTGGAGCTGGATTTGGGGTCCCTTGAAGTACCTGCCTTTCATCTTCTCCCTTGGCATATCCATCTCTTTTTCTGTAGATGCTGGTCTGCACTTTTTAGTCCTGCTTTAATAATCATGATTTATATTTGATATTTTTGATGCTTTTGGAAAATATATAGGATATAAATGATAAGTGTATAATTGAAGATGTCAGGTACAGTGGAAAGACAATGGAACCTCCCATTATGCCTGAGAAGAATGGTCCCAAACCATTAAGGGAGACAGGATGGTGTCTGCCTTTGGGGGTTCTGCTGCACCCTTATCTGCTCTGATAGCTTTCTATTTTCTTTCATTAATTCATCATGTTGACTATTAATATCACTTGGAACTTTTATTCCATTTTCCATTTTGTGTATTAACTATAAATACAAGATCATTAGCTCCCACTCAAAGCCACAGAAACTCATTAAGAAATGGATAAGGTAGTCAGGCATGGTGGCTCACCCCTGTAATCCCAGTAGCTTGGGAGGCTGAGACAGGAGGATCACAAGTTCAAATGCAGCCTCAGCAACTTAGCAAGGCCCTATCTCAGAATAAAAAATAAAAAGGACTGGAACCTCAGTGGTTAAACTCCTCAGGGTTCAATCCCTGGCAAAAAGGAAGAAAGAAAAAAAAGAGAAGGGGGAGGAAGGGAGGGAGGAAGGAAGGAAAGAAGGAAGGAAGGAAGGAAGGAAGGAAGGACTAGTTTATTTCTATTTCCCAATCTGATCACCTGCAAAAGAAATAATCACAAACTGTGTAGGTGGAAAGAATAAGTAGGTTTCAAAGAATTCCTAGTTTTAGTCACCAGCCTGGCCCAGACAAGAGATGGCAGTGGCTTGGAATAGAGCAGTGGATAGGCTTAGGAGGAGGAACCCACAGAATTTGCAGATGAATTGAATGTGGGGTGATATTCAAGAGAATGAGGGTGATTCTGCTGTTGTCATCCTGAGCCTCTGGGTAAAAATAATCGAGCTACTTACTGAGATGGCAGAAAAACTAAGAATGATGATAAACATTCTCACCAAATTTCTCCTAATAACCATTAAATGCCTCAAAGACCTGATTCTGCTCTGCTGTATTTTTTGGGTCACAGCTTCACAGATGCTTTGAAATCATGCTCAACAGGAAGCAAAACCTCATCAGAACTGGGTCCAGTGCCCAACTCCAGCTCCATGACTGTTCTGGGTTTAATCTATTCTAAAGTCAAAACTATTGCCCTTGATGGTATTTTGTGGAATTTCTGCTCTTTACAAACTTTCCTTCCTTCCTATTTCTTTATTTTCATTCCCCTTCATTCTTCTGCCCTCTGAATGCATAACTCTTTGCTGATGTATTAGTCAACTTTGCATCATGGTGACAAAATACCTGAGTAAACAACTTATAGAGAGGAAAGGTTTGTTTTGACTCAGTTTCAGAGAATTTAATCCATGATCTCTTGGCCCCGTCTCTCGGAGCATGTGGTAGCACAGTACGAAATGGTAGGGAACACATGGCACAGGAGGCTGCTCACCTCCTGGTGGTCAGGAAGCAAAAGGGAGGCAGAAGAAGGGGCCAGGGTCCCAATTTCCCTTTCAAGGGCATGCCCCCCGACCTAACTTCCTCCTGCTAGACTCTACCTCTTACAGGTTCCACTACCTCCCAGTTGCACCGCAGGCTGATAACCAAGCTTTTAACACTTCCAAACCACAGCAGCCTCCATCACAGGGCTTTTGTTACACTGAAGCAAACTGAATGTGTTTCAGGCACCAAAGAGGGAGGAGCCTTATGAATTGTCTCTGTGCTTCTCATAGCACTCAGCATGATAGAGGGAACTTAAGCCAGACATGACTGAGCACCTTTTGCCGTTGCTGCATAGGCTAAGCAAACACTCAACCCAGAGAGATGGAGAACTCACCCCGTGGACTTCAGCAACTGGACTGGGTTTTATTTATTGTTGGACACTCACAGAGTCACACAAATGCTAAGCATGCAGTAGATGCTTTATAATCTTTATTAAACTGACCAGATCTGAGTCTTTGTGGAGATGATGTAAAGTAACTCTGTTAGTCAGTTTTTCATCTCTGTGACCAAAACACCTGACAAGAGTAACTTAGAGGAGGGAAAGTCTTATTGTGGTTCATGGTTTCAGAGGTTTCATCCATGGCGAACTGACTCCATTGCTCTGGGTCCAAGCACATCATGGCAGAAGGGTGTGATGGAGGGAAGCTGCTCAGGATATGGTGACTGGGAAGCAGAGAGAGGAGAAGAGAAAAAGAGGACTGGGCCACAGAAGAGATGAACCCTTCCAGGGCATGCCACCATGATCCACCTCCTCCAGACACACCCCACCTGCCTACAGCTTCTACCCAATCAGCCCATTCACGTTAGGATGGACCTATTTGATCATAGTTCTCCAAATCTAATCATTTCACCTCTGAATATTAATCCAGGAGCTTTGGGAGGACACCTCATATCCAAATCATAAATACCCAATGTCTGTATGATGAGATGTGCTGTGTATGGAATCAGCTCAGATCATGAGGTGGGCTAGAGGACAAGACAGGTGAGGGTGGAAAGGTAAGGGGATTTATTTTCCACTCATCAGCTGAACCTTTTGTGGGCTAGAAATGGACTATTCTCTGACTGAAGTGAAACAACTTTTCTCCAACTTCCCTCAGCAAATCTTGAATAAATGAGCGAATGAATGGACAGATGAATGAACAGACAGTTATTAAAAAGACCAGGTGAAATTAGTTTCTGTTCCTTTGTTTTGTAATGTTGGGGATCTAACTCAGGGCTTTGCACCTGCAAGGCAAGCGGGGCACCCCTGAGCTACATCCCAGCCCAGGTCAATATCTAGAACATTGCCTCGTATGGAGAAAATGCAGTACTAAGTGTCTGACAGAAAGACAGACAGAACAGCTTCATCCACAGCAGGCAGTACCGACCACAGCCCCATTCTGGCATCATGTGAGCAAAGGGGGGTCCACCAGAGCAGGCACATCCTGGAGGAGATCCCCAAGTTCTGAGGATCATGTACAGTGGCTCAAGCTGAGATACTGTGTTTTCATTCTCCTTTCCCCCACAGGACCATGGCAGATCACCTTGACCTTCTCTTAGGAGTGGTGTTCATGGCCGGTCCTGTGTTTGGAATTTCTTCCTGCTCCTATGATGGTCAGATGGGCTTTTTTCATTTCTGCAATCTCACCAAGATTCCCCAGGTCCTCAACACCACAGAGAAGCTCCTGTTAAGCTTCAACTATATCAGAGCCATCACGACCACCTCATTTCCCCGCCTGGAGCAGCTCCAGCTGCTAGAGATTGGGGGCCAGTTTACTCCCTTGACAGTGGACAAAGAGGCCTTCAGAAACCTGCCCAATCTTAGGATCTTGGATCTGGGTAAAAATCAGATCAACTTCTTGCATCCGGATGCTTTCCAGGGACTGTTCCATCTGCTTGAACTGAGACTGTTTGCCTGTGGGCTCTCTGATGCTGTATTAAGAGATGGTTATTTCAGAAATTTGATTTCTTTAATTCACTTAGACCTATCCTACAATAAAATTGGTAGCCTTTACCTTCATTCTTCATTTCAGGAACTGAATTCCTTGAAGTCCCTAGATTTTTCCTTCAACCAAATATCCATCTTATGTGAAGGTGAGCTCAAGCCACTTCAAGGAAAAATGCTCTCTCTTTTCAGACTCAAAGCTACTAACCTGTACAAGGGAGTCTCGATGGACTGGGAGAAATGCATGAATCCATTCAGAAATATGCTACTGGAAACCCTTGATGTTTCTGAAAACGGCTGGACCGTGGCTATCACAGGAAACTTCAGCAATGCCATCAGGGGAAGCCAGACTTCCTCTTTGATTCTCACCTACCATATTATGGGTTCTGGGTTTGGCTTCCAAAACATCAAAGATCCTGATGAGAACACATTCTCTGGCCTGGACAGAAGCTCAGTGGTACGCCTGGATCTTTCACATGGGTATATCTTCTCCTTGAACCCCCGACTCTTTAAGACACTCAAGGAGTTGAAACTTCTGAACCTTGCCTACAACAAGATAAATAGGATTGCAGACAAAGCATTTTATGGACTTGAGAGCCTCCAAATACTCAATATATCATGTAACCTTCTTGGGGAACTTTATAATTCCAATTTCGATGGGCTACATAGTGTAGCCTACATTGATCTCCAAAAGAATCACATTGGAATAATTCAGGACCAGACATTCAGATTCCTAAAAGATTTACATACCTTAGATCTCCGGGATAATGCTCTTAAAACCATTTCTTTTATTCCAAACTTACTTACTATCTTCTTAGGTGGCAATAAACTGGTGACTTTGCCAAATATTAACTTTAAAGCCAACTACATTCACTTATCAGAGAATAGGCTCGAAAATCTGGCTGACCTCTACCGCCTTCTCCAGGTATCTCAGCTCCAAACTCTCATTTTAAATCAAAATCGTCTTTCCTCTTGTGACCCAAATCACACCCCTCTGGGTAATCACAACTTAAAACACCTTCTCCTTGGAGAAAATATGTTGCAACTTGCCTGGGAAACTGGGTTCTGCTGGGATGTTTTTAAGGGACTCTCCCATCTCCAGGTTCTGTATCTGAATAATAACTATCTTAATTTCCTTCCCCCTGGAGTATTTAGCGATCTGACTGCATTGAGGGGACTGAGCCTCAACTCCAACAGGCTCACGGTTCTTTCTCCTGGTAGTTTACCTGCTAGTTTAGAGGTCCTGGATATATCCAGAAACCATCTCCTATCTCCTGATCCTGGCATATTTGCATCACTTAATTTCTTGGACATAACCCATAATGAATTCATTTGTGAGTGTGAACTCAGCACTTTTATAAGTTGGCTCAATCAAACCAATGTCACTCTACTGGGATCTCCTGCAGATATAAACTGCATGTATCCTAACTCACTCTTGGGGGTTTCCCTCTACTCCATTTCCATGGAGGACTGTGATGAAGAGGAAGTCTTAAAGTCCCTAAAGTTTTCCCTTTTTATCTTATTCACTGTCACTTTGACTCTGTTCCTCATGACCATTCTCATAGTCACAAAGTTCCGGGGATTTTGTTTCATCTGTTATAAGGCAGCCCAGAGACTGCTGTGCAATGACCATCCGCAGGGAATAGAACCTGATAGGTACAGATATGATGCCTACTTTTGCTTCAGTAGCAAAGACTTTGAGTGGGTACAGAATGCTTTGCTGAAACATCTGGACACTCAGTACAGTGACCAAAATAGATTTCACCTGTGCTTTGAAGAAAGAGACTTCCTCCCAGGGGAAAACCACATCGCCAACATCCAGGCTGCCATCTGGAACAGCAGAAAGATCATCTGTCTTGTGAGCAGACACTTCCTTAGGGATGGGTGGTGCCTGGAAGCCTTCAGTTATGCCCAAAGCAGGTGCCTCTCTGACCTCAGTAGTGTCCTCATCATGGTGGTGGTTGGGTCACTGTCCCAGTACCAGCTGATGAAACACCAGTCAATCAGAGGATTTGTACAGAAGCAGGAATACTTGAGGTGGCCCGAGGATGTCCAAGATGTTGGCTGGTTTCTCAATAAACTCTCTCAGCACATCCTAAAGAAAGAAAAAGAAAAGAAAGAAAACAATCGCATTCAATTGCAAATGATAGCAACTATCACCTAGTAAAAAGAGCAGCATGCAATTTATCCCCAGCCACAAATAACTCTTGACTTTGTATTTGCACAAAGTTACCACTTGGGGGCTCTTTTCAGAGGTCTTTTCCCTATTATGAAAACATCAATCTCTTGGCTTTCCTGTCAACACAATGTTTTGTCTCACTGACCTCCAAGTGGAAAATATCTAAAAAATTGCAACTGCCCCAAGAGATTCCTACTCACCATTAATTTCCCTTCAGACCCAATAATACTGTTCTCTCCTGTTATGTGGACGATGGAATGTCCCCTAGTCATGGAAAAGACACCTTGGAAGAAGTTACAGGTGACTTCATGCTTTCTCAGCATTCAGTTCAAGAATGGGCTGGTCTGTGATTCTGAGGTCTTTGTGTTCTGCAAAACAATACTGAGTAGAAAACAAATAGAGGTGATCTCTTTCCTTCTTTGGCCTTAAGAACAATGCCAGTGCTGGAATCGGGTCACACTCTCTTGGGGATAACAGGTGGCCCCGAGGAGACTTCAACTCCTCTGGGTCTAACCCTTGTGGGCCATGACCATTTTGCATGTGACCCTTCTTTCAGCCTGGCACTCAGGACCTTCCATGTTAGCACCAACCTTCCTCTTGAAGTTTTCTTCTACTGGTACCACCTCATTTATCAAATCAACAAGCTCTTGTAGGAAGGATTTGGAATTTATGCACAGATCCTGGATCAAATTTTGATTCTGCTGCTTGTTAGTTGTGTAACTTTGAGTATGTTACACCTTTGCTGGGCCTGTTTTCTCACCTGTGGACATCATAATATCACCTTCATAAAGTCACTGGGAAAATTAAATTAGCCAAGAATGTCAGGACTTCTCAGATCTTTTCCTCAGTTTTCCTAATGGCCACAAGAGACTACATAAACTGAATGCCCTCTGGGGGCAGTTACAACTTCTTTGAATTTGTAATTTTTTGACCCAAAAAAGAATCTACATGTATTTTGCATTTGAATTATTTTTTGTTTCTTAATATAAGCGAGTTTCTGCAAAAACATTAATAAAATTTTTAGCCAAAGAACTTGTGTCATAATTACCTGTTAGCTTCACATTCAACCTCTCCCACATCCAACATACTGTAGTCAGGTCAATGACTACAGCTCAAGGGGTACTCCTGGGCCTGGGGCTCGGCACTCCAAAATGTCACTCCCTTCCCCTCATGGTGCACCCCAGCCCTCACTTCTCTAACACACACACACACACACACACACACACACACACACACACACTCAGGCTATTCTCATCCTGGCTTCTTTGGGCCAACACATCCATGAGGCTGAGCTCACCCCACACCCAGTGATGGTCTTGTCCTCATGAAAGCCATGAACACCCCACAGTGTTCTTCCTTTCTGGACTATTTTCCCAAGTCTTTTGAGACATGTTCTTCAAAATCAAAGTCATGAAACCCCTGGGGATCCCTGCAACCCAAAGTCCTCTGTCTTGCGAAAACTCTTAGCACATTATCTGTTCTATTTAAACTAGCACTTTCTATTTCCCACCTTCTTGAGAGTGGTGAGCCTGTCTGGCCACCTACCCCTCTGAATTGTAGACCCCATGAACCACCTTCTATGTCTCACACTCTCTGACCATCACAGATCTTAAGTATTTTCAGGTCTTTACCAGAGTCTCCCACCAGCACATCTTGTCTGAGCTTCCTCCTCCATTGAATTTCTTCTCCCTACCCTGGTCTTTTGGTGAATTTCCTAGACTAGCATGACTTCCTATTCATCATGGGCCCATAGATTTCTGTCACTAAGATGCGATCCTTTTGTCAATGTGTTTTGTATGTGTGAGCCTGGACTCAGGACTGTGAGACCCTGATGACAGGACCTTGCCCTGTTCATCTGTGTATCCCAGATCCAGAATGATGCCTGGGCCTTAGTATGTGCTTAATAAATACATGACATGCACTGTGATGTCCAGCCACCCCTCTGTCAACACCTGCTGCTGTCAGAGTCTGTGGGGAGGGACCAGGCAGGAGGGGGCCATGAGAATGGGAAGTCCACAGAGGTGCTGAATGGCAGGCTGAAGCAGGAGGAGACCACAGGCTCAAAAAACCAACTCAAGGTCTCATTAAACAGACAGACCCCATTGTGCTGGCAGATTTCCATCGTGATAGCAAATACTTGAGATATTAAACTTATAAAGAGAAAAGGTTTGTTTCCACTCCCAGTTTCAGAGCTTACAGTCCATGGTCAGCCAGCCTCATTGCTTTCTGGCCTTCAGTGAGGCAGTACATCATGGCAGGGAGCATGTGATGGAGCAAAGCTACTCACCTCATGGCTGGAAAACAAAAATAAGGAAGAAGAAGGGGCTGAGGTCCCCAGTTTCCTTGGAGCACATGCCCATAGTAACCTGAAGACTTGCCACTAGACCCTGCCTCTTAAGGTTCCCATCACCCCCAGACACTGTGGTGCATACCTGTAATCCCAGTGACTGGGAGGAACCACTGAGGCAGGAGGATCATGAGTTCAAGGCCAGCCACAGCATAGCAAGGCACTAAGCAACTCAGTGAGATCCTGTCTCTCCATAAAATACAAAATAGGGCTGGGGATGTGGCTCAGTGGTTGAGTGCCCCTGAGTTCAATCCCCCATTCCCGCCAAAAAAAATATTTCCATCACCTCCCAATAGTACCATTCTGGAAACTATGGGAAGGGGTCTTTGAGAAATGTTCAAGATCCAAACTATAGCATCCACTGAGCACTGTCCTTTGGAGTCATGCCAAAATAGTAGAAACTACTATAGTTCAATCTAAGAATGCCTAGAGTTTGTCATGTTCGAAATTGATACTATTCTGGAAAATTTAGAATAGTGATTGGGGCTGCTGAAAGCTTCAAAGAGAATCTTCCTTGTTGCCCCAAATACAAGGGACTTTGAAAAGTTCTTGCCAATCACCCACACCTGCAGTGAATAGTATTTTGGATAGTGTTAATAAATGTAAAACAAATTTGACTTAAAGCTTTAAATCATAAAACAAAATAACTGTTAGGAAGGTAAGAGACTATGGTGTACACATGTTAGATAGGATAGTTACATGCTTATCTACCACAGTAAACAATCAGTATAAAGTGTTTATAGTGTTAAACCAAGAAATAATAGTCTAAGTGCATATTTTAAAGTATGGAAATGACAAAACAGTAGAGAGATTAGTGGTGATTATCTGAGGGGGTTCTGTTCAGTCTTCCACTGAGAACATCTAGAAAGGCTGGAGAAATTGTTTTTTATAATCTATTTAAAGGCATTGGAGAGCTACAAAATAGTAACTAGGGCCAAGAACCAGAGGAGGAAATCAAGAGCCATGGCTCCATTAATTAGAAGAGAGCATCAATGAGTGAAAGCAAACTGTAGCATGGAAGAAGATATTTGTAGAATATTTATTTGAAAAGGACTCACAATGTAAATATGAAAACATGTATATAAACCAATAAGTAAAAGACAACAGAAAAGAAAAATGGGGAAGAGATTGAAGAATTTACAAAAGGATATCCAATGTCCAATATGTAAATGAAAAGATGCTCAAGTTCCTTCAGTCATCAGAGAAATGCAAATTGAAATCACATTGTAACCAAGCCTGCAATACCAGCAACTCAGGAGGCTGAGGAAGGATTGCACGTTAAAGGACAGCCTGGGTGACTTAAAAATGAAAATAAAATGAGCTGGAAATGTAGCTCAGTGGTAGACCATCCCTGAGTTCAATTCCTAGTAATCAAGATAAAATAAAATGATATACTGTCATACCACTACGAAACCACCAGATTGGCTAAAGTTAAGAGGGCTGACAATATCCAATAGTGGAAAAGATAAAGAACAATTGAAACTCTCCTCTGTTATCAGGAATTGGTATAATTTTTAAAAGTTTGCCGTTCTCTATGGAAGTTGAATCCACACACGCCCTATCATGCTGCAGTTTTTCTCATAGGTAAATTCACTCACCAGGTATTACCACCATTCACATGTGCACCAAAAGACATGTAAAACATCTCAGAATCATTATATGTAACACCCAGCATTGGAAATGATCCACGTGTTCATTATCCATACAATGGACAAATTGTGTGATTGAAAACTAGACAAATGAAAACCAGTTATGGTGACAAGTAAAAACATGAGTGAAACTCACAAAAATGTTAAGTCGTAATGAAGCATTATGATTATTTACTGAGTGGTTCCATTTTTAGAAACTTCAAAAAGGCAAAATCCATCTTCGATAATGAAGATAATGGTCACCTTTGAAAAGCACTGGTGGGGACTGTTGAGATACTGGTTACTTTCCATTTCTTGACCAGGGTGATGGTAATTGGGTGTGTGCACTTAGCGGTGTTGCATAATATCTGTACCCATTAATTTGTTCACTTATCTGTAATGCCTTATTCTTCAATTTAAAAATAAAAATTTTAAGAAGAAGGCAGATTTTTTTCATTGTTGTTAAAGGAATAGAAGACATGTTGTAGACTGATTCATGTAGAACTGATGGGACTTGCTCTCCTCTATGCCTTATTTTTGCAAAATGAGTTTTTCCTTGCTTACCCAACAAGGGGCAGAGGACTGCATGCTTTTGTTAAGGGTCTTTTGTAATAGTTGATGTTTAACTCTGTACATGCATTTCATTAACAACTGTTAAAATAGGCAAAAGCAAATATGTACTTACACAAAATTGAGATGATGATTCTGTCCATGGCAGCAGACAGAGAATATACAAAGAATTAGCCAGAAATTTTAAATTAAACCACAAAGAAAAAAATTACTTCAGCAGATGAATATACATGCAAACAACATATATATGTGTTTAGATAATGTTTTTCTTGATTTTATTTTTCTTAAGATTAAAGGAATTTTTAATCTGTTTTACTTAGTAATTAAATGTTTTATTTCTCAATAGCTTTCATTTACATTGAACTTTTAAGATATCAAACCTTTTTATTTTAGGGAAAATTCCATGGAAAGAACTTGCTAAGACTCCTAGATCCCTCTCAGGCATCACAGTCCAGGGCAAGTCTGACAAGGTGGCTTTATATCTGAAACTTGGGGACCTGATCCAAGTGACTGGAAATTGTGTTTCTTTTCCCAGCTCAGGTCATTCACATCCACAGGCCTGTTTCCCTGTCTCCTCCCCAGGAAGGTCGCCTGTCTGAGACGTGATAAAAATTGATGACATCATGTCTCTTTGGGAGCCCGGCTGCCCTTCAGGAAGCAGGTGTTGTGGAGGAAGGGAGGCTGGGGCCCTTTTCTGCTGCACTGACCTGGGTTCACTGCACAGGTAGCCCTCAGGGCCTAACACTTGAGGCCACCTCCATGGTTTTTCCGATGGCCTGGGCCATTAATTGGATCCCAGGGTTTTCTCCAGCTGCAGCTGTGTTATAGGGCCAGCAATCCTCCAAGTCTGCAGGTCATGCCAGGCCTGGGGGTATTTGCAAAAATAAGTCACCAGTGCTGCCCTGGTCCCAATTAAAACAAGTGAATTTTGGAGAGGAAATTAGAATTCCCTCTGGTGCTTCTAAGGAAGACATTCAGGCTTGGGTGCCCAACACAGGAGCAGGAGCATGACACCTGTGGGCAGTCACTGGCTGGTGAAGGCATGGCCTCTCTCCTTGCTCAGGCTGCATCCTAAAGATGAGCCTTGGCTTCCCTCGCTGGCATCTTCCCCAGAGTCAACCCTAGACAGTGCTCTGGACTTGAAATTAGAAGAGCCGTGTTGCAGTTCCAGTTGTGTTGTGCAACTCCCTGGAGCTTCATGGTTTGCATTGTGCTTTCTGTTTTCCCCAGGATTAAAAGGTTTATAGAAACAATTAGCATAATTCCTAGTATAAAATCAATGCACAGTGACACATGGGTTTGCAGAGGTAAAGTCATGCTGGAAAAGTGGACCATCTAGGTTTCCCTGGGCGCCACAGGTTTGTCTCTGGTTCTCCTGGTCTTCACATTCCCTTTTTTGTCCCTGGGGTAAATCTCACCTCTGTGGGAGTTCAAGCAATGCCTCTGGACATCTAAGAAAGAAATCAATAATCTGTTTGTTTTTTTTAAAGAGCACGTAAATGGACAAATTCTAAACATACCCTCCAATGTCTACAACCATGTAATCACTACCTTGATCAAGACATAGAATATTTTCATCACTTCAGAAAGTTCCTTCTTGCCCTTTCCTGCCAATTCTGCACCTACCACTGTTGTGATTTCTATCAGCATAGATGAATTTTGCCTGTTCTTAAATTTCACATAAATGGAACCATTCAGCCAATTTTTTTGCATCTGTTTTCCTTTACTTAATGGAATTTTTTGAGGCGTTTCTAGGTCATTGTCATATATCAGTGTTCTCTTCCTTTTTTTCACATTGTATGGATATACCATGATTTATCCAGTGTCCTATTGGGCTAGTTTCCAGTTTTTAGCTGTTAGCAATAAAGCTACTATGTACATTCTTTTACAAATTATTTTGCAGACCAGTATCTAGGAGTGAAATTGTTGGGCATGTGTTTTCCTTACAAAAGAAACAGTTTTCTAAGATGATTGTAGCATTTTATACTTTTATCAACCATGTGTGAGGTTCCAGTTGCTCCACATC
This sequence comes from Sciurus carolinensis, assembly GCF_902686445.1. Classification (NCBI taxonomy): domain Eukaryota; kingdom Metazoa; phylum Chordata; class Mammalia; order Rodentia; family Sciuridae; genus Sciurus; species Sciurus carolinensis. Next base: position 68,523,960 of record NC_062224.1, read on the forward strand.
CTCCCCAGCATTTGATGTGGTCAGTCTTTGGCATTTTAGTCATCTTCCTGGGACTGAAGTCGTGGCTCATTATGGTTTTCATTTGCATTTCCTTTGTGATTAATACATTTAGTACCTTTTGACATGCTTAGTTGCCACTTCTATATCTTCTTTTATGAAGTGTCTGTTCAAGTGGTTTGCCTGCTTAATTAGGTTGTCTTTTTATTATTGATTTGTAGGTTGGCATGTTTTATATAATTGGATACAGATCTTCATTGGATATATGTAATACTGTTGTTTTCTCACAATCTGTAGTTTGAACTTCCATTTTATTAACAATATCTTTAATGAGCAAAAACTTTTAATTTTGATAAAATCCAATACATAAGTTTATTATATGGTTAGGTTTTTGTTCCCCTACCCTAAAATCATGAGGATATTTCTGTGTTTTCATCTAGAGACTTTGTAGTTGCAGCCTTTATATTTAAACCTGTTGTCCCTGTGCTGGTTTGAGGAGCTCAATTCATTGTCACAAAGAGCTATTCCAGCACAAGACTGTGTGCCACTGAAGGAAACCATCAGGTTTTCCTCCCTTGCCCATCCTCCTTCTGAACAAGGGGAAGAATTAGAAGCCATTGTCTTAGCCTGAAAGTAGAGAAGCGTCCTCACCCTCCCTGCTGGTGGATGACAGCATCTTTGTTAAGCATGCTGGCTGCCTCTGCCAAGAAGGAAAAGGGATGACATTTACTGGGCTCCTTCTGTTTGCAGGCCTCATGCAGATAAGGAGGCTCAGACTCAGACTCAGAAAAGTCAAGCAACTTGCCTAGCTAGTAAGTGTTTCAAATCTGAGATTTTTATGATTCTTTGATTTTGCTGATTCTTTCTCATTCTAACCCCCCGTTACTGAAGTGCCCCTTTCTTCCTTCTTCCTGTGACTCACCCAGAGAGGTCGTTCTCCTTGCTGGGATGTGCCTGGTTCCTTCCTCACTGCTAAAGCATTGTGGCTCTGTGCTAAAAAAATTACCAGAGGCTCTGCCCCCAGAGCAGACTTTAAGACACTCTGTGTCCAGCCAGGCATCCAAGGTTTCCTTTTGGAGGATGAAGGGTCTACAACTGACCTGCTGTAAGACCTGGGGAATCAAAGTGCAGGGAAACCACCACCCCCATAGGCCCTGGAAGCAGCTCTGTAGCAAGAGGCTCACTGCCCACTGCAAACTTGCCAGGAAGCAGCAAAGGGATGACTCTGGAGCGCTCCAGGGAGTCCTCCCAAATATCAAATCCCACATCTGGGAGCACCTGTCTCTGGAAAATACCGGCCTTTCCTCTGCCTGCTTCCTGCTCATGTGCCAGGAAGAGCCGGAGAGCAAAGGAGACCCAGGATTTGCTCCTGGTTTTGCTTCTTCCTGCAGAGGAGACTCTGAGGGTGGGGATGGGTAAGGCAAGCTGACCTCAGACAACCCAGCACTTGCTCTAAGAATCACCCCAGCCCCAGGAGGGGTGTCTGTGTCTCAGTAGCATATCCAGGGTCACTTTGGGGAAGCTGGGTCGTGGTGTTAGTGTCCCTATAAGAGAGGTGCAGGGGTGGAACAATGCAGGGTCAGTCAGTGCAGACCTTAGAGGCATTACCCAACCTGCCCTCCCACAACTAGGTTCTAGGGTGTGCCTCAGGCCTGGGTGTTTTGTCAGCTGTCTTGTGATTCCAGTGTGTCCCAGGGATTTGCATGGATGCTTTGAGGACTGCACTTGTCTTCTAATTCCTCCTCTACAGAGAAATTTGAAGAACATATTCAATATCAAACACACCCATGTCATCCTGCAGCTTAAAAAATCTTTCAATGGGACCTAAATGCTTTTAGGATAAAATTCTGAATCTGTCCCTTGCTTTCTGTGACTCTTCTGAGTGGTGTGCACCCTTCAGCAGGGGGTGCCTGGGAGATGTTCCAGAGAGCAAGATGCTCACCTGAGTGCACCTGAGTTGCAAAGGCAGAGTAGGAGCGAGGCAGGCAGATGAGGGAGGCCACTGGAGGCAGAGCCCGGAGCAGCAGGGGTGGGTGTGACTTCACTGTACTGCTTGTCAGGCTTGATCACCCTTGTTCTGGGGGCTTGCCCCTGCTATGTTTGCAGGGAGCCTTCTCTTTGCTAGTTTGTCTATTTCATCTCTATTCTCAGTGATCAGCCCAGCACTTGCCTGTCATGTACAAACATCTGTAAGGGAAGGAGGGAAGCCAGGAAGGTGGGACTGTGGCCGGGCTGGAGCAGAGAGGTGTTGGTGGGACTGTGCCAGGAGTGGGCTGAGCAGAGGTTAGAGTCATCGCCATGATCAATTCCAAGCTAAACTCTTAGGCTTTGTCCTTAGAACAAGGAGATATCATTGAAGGGTTTTAAGCTGAAGGGACTTGACCCGGTTCGCATTTTAAAGAAATAATCCTGCTGCAACTGAGGGAGATAGGCTACAAAGATACTCCCGAGGAGCATAGGATTTTAGTTAATAGGAATTCAGCCTGAAAGGAATGAGGACAGAGAAATTGAGGCTCCATCAGGTGGGACCACAGGACTCTGACCCAGGCAGGGGTCCAGGAGCTGAGGCTGAGCACAGGAATGGGCAGCAGCTGTCCTGGGGTTGCAGAGTGAAGCACACAGGGAAGCCAAAAGCTGTGAAGGTGCCACAGCAACCCAGAGAGGCTAAGAAGCCATCTGCAGGAAGGACCAGCAAAAGTCACTTTGAGGCTCAGTTTCCCCATTTGTGAGGTTGGGATGATATGAGTTCTGAGCTCCCGGGTCATGAGGGTTTAGTGAGATGGCACACATGAGGCCCTCATCTTAGCACCTGGTGCAGAGGAACACTCATTAAGTGAATTGTGGTTACTATTTCAAAGTGAAGGGGCTACAGTCAGGGTTAGACAGGAGCAGGCAGGATGGGGTCCGTGGAGCTGGAGGAACTTGACCTCTGGTGGGGAGAATGGGGCTCCTAATCTGAAGGCATGGAAGAACCATTAAGGGCATCATGGGTTTTTTTTGTTTTTGTTTTTGTTTTTTTCCAAAAGGGTTAGGGAATTGGCCAAAAGGAGAGGGAGAGTTGAGGATGACCCCCATGAATCTGGATCCATTTCCTGAGCAGAGTGAAGGAGGGCTGTGGACACAGAGGCCCCCAGGCATGAGAAGCCAGAGGACTTCTGGAGCTAAGTAAAGAGGCCCCAGCTGGAGAGACAGCTTGGGGAATCCTCCTTACAGTGGGTTAAGTGAAGCAAAGAACAGAAGAAGGTGAGGACCAAGCAACCCCGGAAAGCCCCCGTGTTGAAATTAAGATTCATCGAAATAACTGTGTGGCAGGTGGTAGATGGATAAATGGTCATTGTCAAGGAACTCCCATAAGGTAAAGTCCGAGAAATTCTCCATTGACTTTGGTAGTTGGAAGTCACAGATGAACTCAGAACATGTGGTGATTTTTTGGAGAATGACAGATCAGTGAGTGAGAGAGAGGAGACAGCAAGTATAGCCTCCTCTAGCAAGTCACCTGGCCATGCAGGGCAGAAAAGACAGGGAATTTGGGAAGGAGGAATGGGGTGGAGAGAAGGCTCTGTTCTGAGATGGAGGAGTCTTGAGAATGTTGAGATGTGCATGGAAGGAGATAGCTAAGGAACCAGATGAAGAAGGAGATCTTTGGGGGCAGGTGAGAAAGTGGGTGAAGATGAAGTAGCTCCCCAGGGAACTGGCAGAGAACCTGTGGGAGCAAATGAGTGTGGGGGAGGGGAGGAGGAGAAGCGGGAGACAACTCACAAAGCTCTGCAAAAGCTTATGACCTTGTCTGTAAACACAGCCATGAGCGCGTTTTTGAACTTGGAAGAAACAGAGGGCAAATACAAATAGGATAAAACTCCTAGTCTTTCTGGAGCTGCTGCAGTTAAAAACCATTTCAACTGTTCTGCATATAGGCTCTAACCCACCACCTTTTGACACACAGCAAATTTATCCATGACTGAACTAACTCCTTGTTTAATTAGTTTTTTAGGAAATTTTCTTCATCAGTAATTTCAAAGATATAGTGTGTGTCTGTGTACACGTGTGTGTGGACGTGTGTGTAATTTCGTCTTGTTTAAAGTTTCAACTGGGAAAATTGAGCCATCCAGATTCGTAATGGAAAGAAATGTTCATTTCTTATAATAATCTGACGTGGAGGGGAGCACGCAGTGGATCTGTTACATGTTTTATGCGTGTTTGTCAGAGAGCAGCATAATTGACATTACAGTGAACCCTGAGGAATTCTTTCTCCCACCAACTCCCTCCTCATTAATTGCACTTAACTTTTATGGAAAAAAAATTTTTTTTCCTTCAAGTGTTCCACCATCTGAGTCAGACTTGGAGTGAATCTTCTGGGGAAAAAATGAGCTAAAATTGTTTCAACTGTTTTTGACTGATGGGATGTTGGAAAGCTCAAGCGAGCTCATGCACACGCGCACACACGCACACACCCACCCACATCACTTTTTCTGTTCCTTAAGAGAGAAGGAAGAAAAAACACTGACCTATTTTTATACTCACGTAATTCCCTAACAGTGGAGCTATAAACTCCAAACTTGGCACGGCTGGGGCTGACATCTTTGAAGAGGCAAACCCAGCTGGCTTGAAAGAAAATGGCCACAGACATCACAAAAGTTTAAAATCTTGCATCCTGAGCCTATGGAGGGAAACATTTCCTATCCAGAATTTTAGCAAACCTCATTATAGGAGCCCCACTAAAAAGCTTCAGGGATGTTGCCAACTGCCATTTGTTTTCATTATAAAACAATTCTGGAAAAAAGAAAAAGAAGCTAAGTAACATTTATCCTCGGGCAGCATGGTGGGGATGGGGTGCTTCCTAAGCCTGCACTTCAAAGACCCAAAGCCCCACAGACACCTTAAGAGACTCTGGAGCTGATTGCAAGAGTTTTTCTGGAATTATGTGAGTATTTTAAATCTGCATTTGAAGGCACAATGGAATCCCAGGCACTGGAAGCCTGAGCAGTGGAAGCCCATGAGAAGAGTGAGACCAGCAGAATCAATTCCCTGACATGCACCCAAAATTTAAACACAGCAGATCTCTCATTAAAAAATGGCTTATATGTGTCCAAGGAAAAATATTTTTTAATTAAAATATTTTTTATTTTTACAGACACATTTTGATTCATTGTATACAAATGAGGTACAACTTTTCATTTCTATGGTTGTACACAATGTAGGTTCACACCATTCATGTAATCATACATATATAGGGTAATACTGTTTCATTCTTCTGTTTTTCCATCCCCACCCCCTCCCACCTCTTTTTCCTCTACACCATCCAAAGTTCCTTCATTCTTCTCTTCCCCTCCTCACCACCCCCCACCCCACGTTATATATTGTCATGCACTTATCAGAGAAAACATTGGGCCTTTGGTTTTTTTGGGCTTGGCCTATTTCACTTAGCATGATATTTTCCAACTTCATCCATTTACCAGCAAATGCCATAATTTTATTCTTCTTTATGGCTGAGTAATATTTTATTGTGTATATATACCACAGTTTCTTTATCTATTCGTCAATTGGAGGGCATCTGGTTTGGTTCCACAATCTAACTATTGTGAATTGAGCGCTATGAACATTGATGTGGCTGCAATCACCTTTAGTCTGCCAGAATATCGACTACTTTTTGAGTGCAGATTGCTCACTGTCTGGCACATACCATCTGCCATTTGCCTACCTCTTGCCGGTCCATCGCCTGCCTTTCACCCTACCCATCACCCACTGCCCAAGGTTCACCTCCTGATTGACAGCAGTCGGCAGACTGATCACAGACCACCAGTGGAGCACCAGCTGCCTGCTGTTGTCTGGAAGTTCACTGTCACAGTACCTGCAGGTTTGATTACACATGGCTGCCAACATTTTGAGACAATAGCCAGGACTTGTAGGATTCCTGGCTGGACTGACTGAGCCCCGTTTCCAGGATCCCTCAGCCTGACTGATCACTTCCTGCCCCCAGGGCTCTCACATCGACTGACTGCTCCCCACCATCAGGACCCCCAGACCGTCTGATTGCACCCTGCCTCCAGGATCCCTCAACCAGACCGACAACACCCCACCTCCAGGACCTCCAGCCAACCACACCCACACCCTGTGCTACAGCTCCCCATTTGCCAACAATTTGGAAGCCAGGGCAGCCATCTTGGATAATCCTGGAAGCCTTATCTCCCAATTTTAGGTGGGGCAAATCTCATCTTGAGACACCTGCTGGAGACTGGAGGCTAATTTTCAGGTACCTCTCATACATCAGGCTACTGAAGACTGGGAGGTTTGAATATTCTATGACTGTTATAGTGTAGATTTTCTTTTTTCTCCTTATTGAAAAATTTTAAGTTTTTATTTCTTTACTTTTCTCACTCTCTTTTCCTTTTGTTTACCTGTTCACTCAGAGTCTCTTTCTCCCTTTTCCCATGCTAACAACCAACTTTTTTTGATTACACTCTCACTCTTTCTATGATCTAGAACTTCTATATATTCTTTTCTTATCCCATAAATAGCTACACCCCTCCCCATCCTCTTTGTCCTCCATTAGAAACTGCAGACCTTATTGCAAATCTATTTGTTATACTGAAGATAATAATTGAACTCATTCTGTTTATTATGATAATATTGTTAACATCCTCATAGGGGCTATTTGGTCTAGGGTTGCATACTGTCTGTACTGGGCACTGCTAATATTGATCTCCCTCTTAAAGAAAAGGTTTTGGAAACCTATAGGCTCACTATAAGCCTATAGGGGGGAAATGGCAAGGACAAATTTTGATACTAACGTCACAAGAAAAAGTTGAACGTGACCTGGCTTATCTATAGGGAATATGTTTGTCCCACCCATTTATGGTATTAAAGATCTCTCCCACATGCGAGAGTTTGAAGTGACCTATATGCTGAGGAGAGGAAGGGCCAGAAAGTCAATAGAGCATGGGTCTTGGAATCAGAGGTCCCAGGTTCAAAGCCCAGCTCCAGTAATCACTGCCAGAGCAAGTTAACTCGCCAAGTCTCTGTTTCTTCTTGGCAGGGTTGTTGTGAGCCTGGCCCAAAGTATATGTTCAATAAACAGGAGCCGCATGCAGTAGTAATGATAGTAGAGGCAACTGAACTGCACAGTCTGCCTCTTCCATTTATTTTTGTTCTTTAGGTAACTCCAAAACTTCAAGCCTCAATTGTCTTATCTATAAAATGGGGCTGATGATGATGATGATGATACCCACTTTATTTAAAGTACATACATGTTCTTTTATGTGTTCTCTGCTGCCTGTTAGGGGAACTTCCCCTCATTGGACTAGGAATCAATTAATAAATACACACAAGGGTTGGTAAATTGAAAAGTGCCATAAAAATTTTTAATTTTTATTATCACTTTATTATTACATGAATATATAATATATAAAACACATAAAATACACACTACATAAGCATTTCTACATTCCCAATGGCATGAGTGTGCTCAGCTGGTTCTCTCCCTTCAGGTGCTGGACCCCACCACCACGATTTTGGAATATGGGCACTGACAAAGACTCTTTCCTCTCAGTAAGGCTTTTCTTAGGCCCTTCTGAATCCTCTGCTCAGTGGGCTTAACTCTGGGCTTCCCTGTTGTCTGGTAGAATCCAGTTTGAGCAATCCTGCTAAGTTAGTTTAGAGAAAATCTTTCCCAAAGCTCCCACTGGGTATCAAATCCTCAATGGCTCCTCACTTGGGCCCACCATCAGCAAGAATTCTGTTGCATCTGCCTAGCAAAAGCTCCCCTTTTCTTAGTAATTTTCCACCCACTGATTACTCACCCTGCTCCTTGGCTATGAATCCCCATTCATTCTTATTGGGGTGGGTTACTTTCAGTCTTTCCCCCACCACATACACACTCTGCAAGACTCCATGGCAGGGCTCTCTAAGACCTACCACAATAGCCCCCCTTAAACAGAGCCTCTCTTACCATCTTTAGCAAGTAATAAGAGTAATTTTTCTTCACCAGCATTCCAGAGTCATGGGATCTCTGAGGCCATTGCTCTAAGCAGCACCAAGACCCGATGTGGCAAGGAGCAGCCTTCGTCGTCATTGGTTATTGGCCCACTGGCGGCACCATTGCTCTCACAGCCCAAGACTCACAAGTCCTGGTTCCCAGGACAGCCTCAAAGAGGTCCCCTCCCCACCATTCCCCTGAGTGCCTTGCCCTACCTGCTGACCCAGCTGTCCTCCACATCCCTCAGCTCACCACGTGACCCTGCTCCAGCCCCAGATTCCCACCTTGCCAAACCTTCCTTCCATCTCTGTGGGCCCTTTGTCCTCCCAGCATGGCCCTGACTCAAAGCCTGTATCATCAGGTCTGGAGATTGTGAACTTGTTGTTCCCTAAAATGTGACAATCTATCCCCAACACTTCATCCCTGAAATCATTATCATCTGCTTCAGACAGAATTTACTAAGTGGGAAGGGATTCTCAAAGACTGTAGGGCAAATTCCATTTCTTTCCCAAGGTGTCTAAAAGAGACAGTCACTTCAAGCAGCCTGGTGAAGATGCACACTTGGAGCCAAATGCCTCAGCCTTTCCTGAGGACCCGAGATCAAAGCATGCAGCAGCAGACCTTTTGAACTCTTTTAGTGAATTCCAGGGGTGTGGCCTACATTTTTGAGAAGAGTGAAATCTGAAGATTAGGGTGAGCCTTTGCTAAACCAAAAAAGTACACTATGTGGGTTTCACTTCCATTTTCATCCTGGCCACTAAACAATTATGCTGGGAACCTTGAGTACACATGTCTGCTATAGTTTAGCTCTTGAGTGCCCTTCCGAGGCCCATGGGTTGAAGGCTTGGTCACCAGTCTTTGATGCTGTTGGGAGATGGTGGAACCTCTAGGAGGTGAGGCCTAGTGAGAGGAAGTTAGGTCATTGGGAGCATGCCAGTGAAGAGACTACTGGGATCCCAGTTCCTTCATCTTTCTCTCTGCTTCTTGGCTGCAATGAGATGAACAATCCCCCTCCACTATGTGCTCCCACTATGATGTACTCTGCAATCACAGGCTCAAGGGACAGGACCCAGTGGCCATGGACTGAAACCTCTGAAACTCTGAGTCAAAATGAAACATTCCTCTTCGTAAGTTGAATATCTCAGGTATTTTATCACAGTGACAGAAAACCAACACAATGTCCAATACTGTGCTAATGCTGGTAGAAAGGAATGGTGGATGGGCACTTTCTTCCAGCAGTCTTGTTTTACAAGCACCTGTATGCAATGCAATATATTAAGCACCATGGGGTGGAGTGGGGAGAAACAAAACCAAGTCTCAAGTTCGCTCCTGGTTGCCCATTATTTCATACACACATACAAGTACCACCTGTAGAAGTAAGATGAACATACACGCAATAGTTATTTGTATTACAAAATAGCTTCTCCTAAAGAAGTGGTGTGGAAATAATGTACATCATGTAATTTATCATAATTTGTTTTCTTTTTTTGCCAGAATAACACAAGTGAAGATGTGTAAAGAAAAGGGACATGAGTCAGTTCTTGAAGGTAAATAGGATTTAGATTCACTGGGGCTCCCCCTGAGCCCCTCAGCAGTACCTGCTCTTGCCCTTGAGCCAGCCTGAGTATCCTCACACAGTCTCCCCAACAGAGTGAAGTCCAATCTAGGTATAAATAAGGTAATCCACACTAAGGTTTTCCAAGGACATTGAAGAAAGTTTTCTTCTCACCCCAACAGTGACACTCCCTCCCCAAAATAAAACACTTTTATTTTTGAAGAGATGGGGTTTTGTTATGTTGCCCAGGTTGGCCTTGCACTCCTGGGCCCTCGCTATCCTCTTGCTTCAACCTCCTGAGTAACTGGGGCTGCAGGTGTGTGAGGTCTCCAAACTCTTAGCATACAGTTCCGATCTTTCTCCTTAGTGTCTGCTCCTACAGCAGTTCCTCCTCCACCTCCACCTCCCAAGTCCACCAGCAGTCTTCTCCCCGCTGTACACTTCCAGTCTATCTTCCACTTCAGAATTTCTGTTCATAATTCCATTCCCTTCAGTTTTCAGATTCCATTTAACAGAAGGAAAAGTATAACAACTGTCCACACCAGAACCGTGTATTGATAGAGAATCATGTCCCCCCTCAAATTCCTAGGTTGAAGTCCTAACACCCAGTGCCTCAGAATGTGACCTTTATTGGGCCCTGATTCAATATGACCACACGCTCCTGAAAAGGGAAGTCATGGAGACAGACGCGTGTACCAGGGAGAACACCAGGTGCTAAGACCCAGGAAAAAGACAGCCAGAGCCAAGGAGAGAGGCCTGGAACACCTTCTTCCCCACCACCCTCAGGAGGAACCAGCCCTGCTGACACCTTGACTTGGACTTCTAGCCTTCGGAACTGTAGGGTATAAAGACACCTTTCTCTCCCGCTACAGGAACCACCTGTCAATCTGCGTTACGCCCGCCTCTCCCATTACAGGAATTTCCGGCTTATGTTGCTGTAACCTTCCTGCCTCCCACATTACATTCTAATATGTCTTTGGTCCATCAGTCAGTCTGTAATAATTCTCCTCCGCCATTGGTTCCTCCCAGCCCGCGAAATTCCGATAACTGAGGAGAAACCCTGCGCCATTTTCTTCTTTTCCTTTCCCCTTTTCCCCAAGCGGGCACGATTCGTCCGCATAAAATAAAAGTTCCTCGTGTGGGACCTGTGTCTGCGGAGCGTTTTTCTGGGAGTTATCGATGAACCAAAACTGCCCCTAACATCTGGCCTAACAGGAACTGTGAAACCTGTTTCCATCGCCCGGCCTGTGGTGCTTGGTTACAGCAGGCCTGGCAAGCTCACCGCAGCTCCAGGGGCCCCTGGCTGTGTGCAGGCAGCTTTGATGCAGGAAGCAGAAAGAGCAAAAGCAAAGTCCTGGAGGCCGGATGTACAGGGAGGTCAGAGGCCTGCTCTCCAGAGTTTGTGGTCAGGCGCATCAATGACAAGGCCAGGCCAGTGCCACATAGGAGAGCAGAGCACTAAATTCAGAGGTGGTACTTACTACAATAGTCACTTCTTTGTTTCACTTAGGCTGTAGGAGCATGTGGCCCTTCCAGGTTCAACAAAGCCTCATTTCTCAACCCCCAGCTGCAGTCTGGGGATTCTGACAGTGACCTGCTGCCTCAGTGACACCACTGGGTTTTGGGCTCTCCTTATGTTCACAGTCGCCTCCACACAGTCAGCTCTTGGCCTTATTCTGGATTTGCCTTTCTCCCTTCAGGTTGGAAGTTCCCTTGCTGCCTGTTGTCCCTCTGGGGGTGCCTAATCATGCACCCCGTGCAGTGGGTGGTCCACAGCCTGGGGGATAGCAATGGGAAGAGCCCTGACCTAGGAGTCAGGATCTGCCATCTCCCAGGCTCAATATTCCAAGGATCTTTAAACAGTTTTTATCTTTTTAAAAAATGCCATTCTGACAAACAGTGGGGCAGGAAGAGTGGGAAATGGTATCTTAGGGTCCTTCTGGGATCCCAGGCATAGTAATCCCAAAGGAAGCCCAGGCTTTCAGGGCGAGCTTTCTTCCTGTCCACTGGTGGATCCCAAGGAACTGGGCAGTCTCCTCTGGGGTCAGTGCAGTCCGTGGGGTCCTGACCACCCATCACAGAGGCTAGGATGCTTCGGAACCCGCTGGACCTCCTCTGGGGCCTGTGCAGCCATTCTCCTTGTCACCCCCAGATGGTGCTGCAGGACCATGGCCCTGAGAGGCGCCCTCAGCTGAGGCTCCCCAAGCCCTTTCCATGCCTGCCTTGATTGTTTACTGTCTCCCAAGGAGAAACCAAGAGGTCAAAGCTTAAATTCAAGGCCTGGCCCTCTTCTAGCACCCCAAAACCTTCTGGAGCCTTCCAAATCTAATTGAGTCAAAGGCATCTAGCATGTCCCTGCCATCTAACGTCAGAAGTGACACAGGGCTGTGAGCCTGGCTGCTGGAATTCACACTCACCAACACCCAGCTGGTCTGGGCTTGGGCCATCCCTCCCTGAGTCTGTCCTGGGGCCTCTCTCACCTCTAGAAACCCTCCTGGCACACAACCACAGCCGCCTTGGCCTCAGGGGGAAAACCCCTGTGAGGCTCAAACTCACAAAAACAAACTAAAACAAACAGAAAACACAAGAACAGTCTTTTGACAGATGGAGGCGTCTGGCTGGGAACACAGCTCACCACCTCCACCTACATTCCTTCTGTTATTCTTGCAGACGACTCACAGGGCCAACACACACACACACCACTCCACACATACGACACACAAACAGCACTACCCTACACACACAAACACACCACACCACATGCACCACACACACAACATAGCTCCACTTTTACACAAAAAAAACAAAACACATACAGTACACAACAATTATATACATATACCACACACATACCATCCATATAACATACATAACACACTTGTAACACACACTACTTGCACAATTATCACGAACCACATATATACCACACCATATACCCACACCACACTCACCCACACACACACATACATTTATACCACACACCATACATACAATACACACACAAAAAAACACACTACAAAAAATACCACCTATCACATACACACACCCACATCCACACACACTACATACCACACACGCCATACTTTACAATACACACACACCCTACAGGTGCAATCTGAGGACTGGCCCTGTGCTGGGTCCTCACTGATTTGGGAACAGTGGAGTAATCACCCCCCCCCAGGTGAACATGCCAGGCGGCAGAAAGAACCAACAGCCCACATCTTAGCCTGGCTGCAGTGCACCTGCAGACTTGTGACAGGCAGCACAACTGGAAGCAGAGAAGAACTTGGAATGTGCTAGGAAGAGCACATCTCCTCATGCCTTTGCTAATTTTGCCAAGTGTTCTTTGCTACTGAAAGTAAAGACAATATTTATGAGGTTCAGAAAGGAAAAGGTTAAAGTTGATTGACCCACGACTACATCTTTTACATGTTAAGTACCCTCATTTGACCCTGACCCTGGCCCATAATGAGGGAGATTTTTCTCTCCCTGTTCATGATGGCCTGTGTGAGCAAGAACAGCGCTTCATCTGGACCCTTGGTTCATCCCTCCTGGGAATGCAGGGACAGGATCAGTGGCCTTGGCAGCAAGCCAGGAGCAGAGACCAACCAATCGTTGGAACCCAGCAGCCAAGAGACCCCAGGAAGTCAGCAGAACCAGCGCAGTGTGAAGATCATGTTGAGAACTTCTGGCCCCCAGGCCTACCCGCTCCAGCTGCTGCTCAGCCTAGCCAAGGTGGCTGTAAGAACCCAAGAGAAAATGTGGAAGGAGAAGGCATAAATCCTGCGGACCAAGCCTCAGGAATGGGCTCCTTGGAGGATGGAGAAACCTAAGCCCAGGCTTGTGGCTGGGGTCAGTGGTAAATGCCAACCTGAGAGGCAATGTTTCCAAGTTTCTCAAGGGGTGCTCTGACCACGTCCTTTCCACTTTTATCCCAGGTGACAGGCCAAGAAGAAAGAGTTTAACAACTCTGCAGGATCTTTCCTTGGTTTACAAATTCCACCCAGGCATATATTAAAGTAAAAATGCTCAAAGTCACATGACCTGGCTGACTAGTTGGTGATAAACTTGTTGCCCAGATAGCTAGGGCCACCCTGAATTCACCCCACCTGCCCCTATTCCTCAGCAGTGAACACACTGGCAAGTAGGGATGGTCCCCTAAAATGAGGATTGCCACACTTGCAGAATGATAATTGTCACCTAGTCAGGCCTGGATGGTTAGACTGAAGGGTGGTTAATCTTTAGAGTCTAAAGATTCTAGCCTCTCTGTATAGAAATTGGCACTATTCTTCAGGTGGGGATGCTCCAGCTTTGACTTTGACACTTCTAGGGACAGGGGACACCATGTTAGAAATCGGTCTACTCCATTCTGGAAGAGTTCATTTGTAAATGGATGTAAGGTCTGCTTCTGAACTTTCACGCACTGGTCTGAAATCCACCCTACACAGAGGGGCCTTCTCCTCCCGGACACAGCAGAATCAATCTCAGGCACTGACAGCAAGGGGAGCTATTGAGGGAGCAAGAATGGGAAAGCTGCCACTTGGGTCAAGGCAACCTGCCACTCCTTCCTGGCTATCATGGTTTGGATCTTGAGTGTCCCTGAAAGTCCCATATACTGAAGGCTTGGTCCCCAGTCTGTGGTGCAGTTGGGAAGTGGTAGAACCTTTAGGAGGTGGGGCCTCTTCAGAGAACATTAGAACAATGGGGCATGTGCTGGAAAGGGATGTGGGAACTTGGCTCCTCTCTCTCTCTCTCTCTCTCTCTCTCTCTCTCCCTCTCTTTGCTCCCCAGCTTCCATGGGGTGAACAGGGCTCTTCCATCACATACTCCCACCATGATGTTCTGTCTCACCACACACCCAAACCAATAGCACCAAGTCACCATGGACTGAAACTTCCCAAACCCTGAGTCAAAATAAGCCTTTTCTCCTTTTTAGGTTGATTATTTCAGGTATTTTGTTACAGTAAATAGAAACTGGCCAAAACACTGGAAAATCACTCAGAGCTCATGCCTTGGGCTGGAGGTCAGGATTTGGGGTATCTCAGATTCTGTGTATTGACAGGATCTTGAAACTCATGGTCTCAGGGGAGATATTCATGACGCCTGGGCTAAACCCTCCCATGTGGAAAAACAGACAGAGAGGGCCTGATGGCCATCACAGGCTGTGTAGGTAGTGTCCAAGGGTGGCCTCCCCTCCTCCTTCCTCCCATCCATACATGCCCCTGAACCTGCAAAAACCAAGGCCTTCTCCCTTCCTCTACCTCTGAACAGGCTTGGGACCTTCCCTGAGCCACAGAAGGGAGCAGAAGTTCTAAATGCATCCTTTAAAAGTCTAGGCATTTTCCTGTTTCTCTTTGGGGGAAGCCATGCTGTAAAGCAGCCCTGACCGGTCTGAATGGTAGGAGACCACTCAGGGCAGAAGCTCCTCTTCCTCTCACGCTGGCCACCCACAGTCATTGTCCAGGTCCAAGTTATACTGTAGCTGGCACCAGCCTTAGCCCCACAGCCCTCTTCTGCTCAGGCCCCCTCTGCCCACTGCACTGCCCAGGAGGAGCCTGGCCCAGGCCTTCCCCTCCTCTCTGGCCTCTCCTTCCTGGTCTCACAAGGTCCAGGCTCTGATGGATAACAATGCAGGCAGCCAGAGCGGGAGAAGCATCAGAACAAGGTTCTGGGTTGGCTTTGATAGATGGAGCATCCAAGTTTCCTGAAGGCCTCATAAATATTGTTCCCAGCCCCTCTGTCCCTCACAGCTTTACTGCAGGAGAATCCATCCCAGCATGAGGGTTCAGGGCCCCCTCCTAGAGCTGGGAGGGAGTCAGATGGGCGCCTCGCTGTGCATGTCCCATCCCCTCCCCGGAGCAGTTACAGACATTACCTCATCTCTCTAGGATGAGTCTCTGGGACAGGAGGGGAAAAGTGACTTTCCTTCCCTCCCTCCTCATCAGCTCCCCCCACCCCACCCCAGTGTGGAGCCAGCAGGGAGCACCCAGAAGGGGGACTCAGAATCGAGGTTCCCACAGCTGAGGTGTTCACAGGGGGGTAGTGGAATCATCTGGGCCTCCTCCCCAGAGCCCCAGGTGAAGGACTCTGGAGCCAGAGCCTGCCTCTTAGGAATGCGAGGTAGCCCTCTACCTGATGCCCAGCTCCAACTTATACCAGGACTGAGGGTCCCCTGGGATTTTTTGTCCTCAATTCCTTTTTCCTGGTGCCCTGTCCTTTGCTCTAGCTTAGTGGTGTGTTTGTTGGGTCTCTCCATTGTGTCCTCAGCCTCCCCAGGAGAAGGACTATAATATTCATTTTGACCTCTCAGAGGCTCCCTGGCAAGCAGTCTGTTATATAATAGTTGCTCAGTAAGTGCAGTTAAATGGAATAAAATGAATTAGACCCTGACCTGCCCTAGAACCCAGACAGTGACGCCAGGCCAGAGGCCTCCCCACCCCAGCCTGCTATCTTTATTTGGGCTGGCAGATGCCCTTTGAGGCACCAGAACCAAGAGATGACCACGAGGGTGTCAGGACACTTGTCCCCACTCCTGAGACTGCATTCATATGCTAAGGGTCAGAGCCAACTGCCATGCTCCATGGGGATGAAGAATAACCCATGCGGCAGGGAGGAAGGAGGGATTTCTGGAACAAAGCCCATCTCTTGGCGGCAGCGGCGTCCACGTACTCAGCCTGCTGCGGTTTTCCTTCCTTCCACAGGGACTATTATTGGTATTTCCCAGTCATCTTCAAGACTGAAAAGGAATCTTTGGAACCACAAGAAGGGGAGGGGGCCTCAGGGAGGAATTCCATAAGCCTGCTCCTGAAAGTCACTGATCTGCAAACAGGAAGGCTGGTCTTTCCTGTTTAGACATCATGTCTGGCAAGAGGAAATCAAGACAGAAGTAACAATAATAATTACATAAACTTATGATATGTTAACATCGCTAGTATCAAAACTGGTTCTGTTTGCACAGGGTCTGCCAAGCCCAACAGGGCACAGCCTGACTATAGGCTGTTGTGGTCAAATGATGAGCTGTGGCATTGGGAAGGCTTCCCTAGGAAAGGGGATCCCTCGGGGACTCCCCTGGATGCCCAGAGGAACCTTCAGGATCGGGAGGATAGGGCCCTAGGGCAGAAGGGGAAAGCAGCATGGACCAGTGGAGAGAGGGTGGGCTTTGCTCTCTGTCCAGGTTCCATTCCCAGTCCAGCTCCTGCCAGCTGCTCGGCCTTGTACTAGCTGCCCCACGTCTCTGTTTCAGCCTCCTCAGCACCAAGATGGAGATAGAACGTAACTCGTACGATTGTTAAGTGGGAATGAGAAGCTGGCAGCTTGCCTGGCACATGCTCCCCCTACTCTGGCACATTCACGAGCCACGCTGACTCAACTTGAAGAAATGTACAGGCTAAAGGCACACGCTTTATTTAATTTTGAGAAGAAAAGGATTGGGACAAAACAGACTTCATTTACAAGGGAAAGAAATCTATAGAGGGCAATATAGGTCCTAGACCTGACTCGGGACCCCTGGTGAGATAATGACTCTGCCCAGAAACCCTCAGCCCCCTGGCGATTGTCAGCGGGATGGCACCCCAGGTGTAGTCTGTGACAGCGCTCACAGGGTTCAAATTCGTGTGCTCGATCCAGCTGGCACATCCCGACATGTCTGCTGAGAGGCAGCAACACACCAGGCAGTTTTAGGCAGCATTCAAAGGGAGCCCCGAGGAAGGAACCAGAACAGCTCCGTGGAATCCAGCTCTGGCCCCGGAGGAGCAATGCCTCGGCTGTTCCTCTGAATTGCAGTTGAAGTGCAGGGAACAGAGCGCTAGAGGGACTTCTCATTAAATACCTGAAGCACCTCCCCTGCACAAAGATGGCACTCCGAGATTTTGTGTGTTCGATTGCTTTGTTTCAATTCTTTTAGCACATTTCATCTGGAATCACATTTGTGGAATGAACCAGCAAAGGAGGA
Organism: Sciurus carolinensis; assembly: GCF_902686445.1. NCBI lineage: Eukaryota > Metazoa > Chordata > Mammalia > Rodentia > Sciuridae > Sciurus > Sciurus carolinensis. Next base: position 68,541,435 of record NC_062224.1, read on the forward strand.
AACTGAGGCCCAGTGGGAGGAAGGGCCAGTCCCAGGTTCACACAGCAAGTCATTTGCAGAACGCCAGAGCGCAGCTGGAAAGCTCATCAATGCCCAGTTGATTGAGGTTAATGTTGTCTCCCACCCACCCGCAGTAACTAAATTTGTTCTGTGCGGGCTGCCTTGTTTTTTTTAATCTAATGCTTCTTTTTATTTAACTGTGTCTGATATCTTCGTGAGAGACCATTAAGAAAAAAAAATTGTGTTTGCTGAAATTAACAAATTGTGAAAACACTACACAAAGGGCTAATTGTTGAGCTGTAAATTTTCAACACACTGCTGATGAACTGAGGACCTTTCTCTGGAGGACATAATGAGCTGTTGTGTTTAGAACAGAGACATCAAGGCAGGTGTGTGCTTCCCACTTGCTGGCTGCTGGTGGTCACCAAGCGTCTGCACCCCACCCACATCCACAAATACTTGCGGCCCGTGCCGCACGAGCCCTGCACAGCCCATGACCGCGTTGTCACTTGCTGTCTTCCCAAGTCCACAAAAAGTAAAATACCTCTTTCTAAAGAAAGAAGTGACCGCGAAGGATGGGGCGTGGAGTACTCGCGGCTCCTGTGGCTGTGGTCAGCACTCTGGGTGCTGTCCTTCCCCCAGGATCTCACTCACCTCTGATCACCCAGGCCTCTCTTCACCAGCACTCACCCTGACACACACACCCCTCCCAGACCCTGCGAACCAACAGCTTCTTTCAACACCTGGGGGGGGGGCCCTCAGAGGCCAGGAAGTTTGCTCTCTGTCCGCTTCTATTTTGGGAGCTTGGACTCAGCCCTGGAATTTTACAAGCCTGGGAGGAATTGGCCAGGTCTCAACACTTTTCTCTCCCCCGCCTCCCCTCCCCAGGGGGCCCCTTCCCCTCCGGGTCCCCAGAATGGAATGCCTAGCACCCTTGGGCAGCAGACTGACTACAGAAAGCAGGCCTCCTCTCAGGAAGGGGGAGCACAGAGGCTCCAAAGGAGAATGCCTGGCAGCCCTTGGCTTCCCCGAGGGCCCCTCTTGATTTTCTATAGCAAAATTATAGTCATCTCTCCACTAGACTATCTGGGAAGATTCCCTTTGATGATATTAGAGCAAAATAAACTGATTTCTATAGAAAGACAATGCCTAACTATAGAAATAAGTTGCATCTTAATTAATTATGATCTGACTCCTGGTTCATGTGTGGCTTCCATTGGCGGCTAGGATGTTCATCTTACCCACTGCTTTATGACCAGCACATGGAGCAGAACACCTTCCTGTGTATTAAACCTGTAGTAGATGCTTGATAAATGCTGACCGAATGAATGAAGGCATGAGTAGACATAACATACTCCTTTGACTCTATCTCACAGATATAGAACCTCAGACATAGGGGACAAGGAAAAGAACAGGTTTGGATCTATGCAAACCACCCTCCCTACCAAAACTCAGGAGGTCAAAGTCTGGTTTCTATGGACCAAAAATCCAAGTGCACCATCTTCCCAGTCTTACATCACATCCATAAGTCACACCAATGGAGGACGAACTTCTGCACCAGGAAGTAACGAAGCAGACTTTAAGAAGAACATGCAGTTACTCCCATAATGTACCAGGTGTAGAGATGACATGGATATCATTGCCGGGTTCTTACAACAATGTCAGAGGAGTCTAGTAGCAGATCCTTATCTTAGAAGAAGAGACATTAGCCAAACTTATAGAAATCAAGTTATTTCCAACATCCCAAACTCAGACTGACTTATTCTCTATTTGGCAAGAATCAGAAATTCAAACTAAGAACAGTTTCTCAACTTCAACACTCTTGACATTTGGGGCCAGATACATCTTTATTGTCCTGTATCATGTAGGATGTTTAGCAGCACAACTGGCTACCTACTAGGTGCCAATAGCACCCAAGTTATGACAACCAAAAAAAAGTCTCCAGACATTGCTAAATGTCCCCTGGGGAAACAAAATCACCCCTGTTTCAAAACCACTGAGTTGGAATTTATAGAACTTTATTTTACAGATGGGGAAATGATGTAGAGCTTGGAGAGACTAAGTTGCATTGCCATAGTAAGTAACTCAATATCAGAACTCAGGGGTGTAGAGAGAACTTTTTTCCTGCATGAGATAGTGCACAGGACATAGTAGATGCTGGAACAATGTCTGTTGGCTAAATGGATACAATGGCACACTCACCAGGCCTGTGTGGTTTGTTGCCAGGAAATAAGATGAGGAAGCTCCTCACACTTTTTGGATTGATGGAGAAGGGAAAGGCATATGGTTTCCCCTCTAGGGACCATCCTTTGCTTAGGGACACAAAGGTGGGTGGAAAAGTGAATCAAACCATCCCTGAGGTTCATGTATCCCTTCTTTTAGGGTCTCGAAGGTTTAGCTTCAGTTGGTCCAAACCTGGGCACTCCACTCCTAGAATGAAGAGCGTGTTAGTCTGTTCCCCATCACTATTAAAAAACACGTGAGATAATCAATTTACAAAGACAGAAGGTTGTTTTTGGCTTATGACTCCAGAGTGTTTGGTCCATGGTCTTTTGGACCCCATTGCTTTTGGACCTGTGGCAAGGCAGCCTATTATGGTGGCAGAGATTGGCAGAGCAGAAGTGCTTACCTTGCAGTCAGGAGAAGAGAGGGGAAGGGATAGAAGTCAGTGTGCTGCTATCCCCTCCAAGGGAACACCCCCATTTAACTGACGACTTCCCCCGAGGCTCCACTCCCCAAAGGTTCCATCACCTCCTAGGAGCACCATGGACTGAGGACTGAACTTTTAAAACACGGGTCTTTGGAGAACATTTCAGATTAAAATTATTTTTAGACAAATGTGTCCTTTTCCCATGTAGCTTCCTCCCCTCGACCTCTTTCCTACTTTTCTACCGACGCCAGGTGTGTCTGGGTGGGGCAAACCTGTGCTTCCCTCCCGTCATGTGGGGTTGCTCCTGGGGAGCTCACAGGGACGGCATCTCCCAGCCTCCTCGCCCCTCAGCAGCATGGTGTGCGTGTGCTCAGCTGTAGCAGGTGCACGAAGGAACAGGCTGCACTTTCATCCCAAAGTAGGTGAGAGAGAGCTTTCTTCTCCCTAGTGCCTCTCTCCACCCTGGCTGAATGCAGGGGACATCATGGATTCATAGAAAGGCAGAGACACAAGATGGAAAGGAGCCTGTATCCCCAAATGACCACCTGGAAGGAACCCTAGCCGGGAACATCATGGATAGACTGTGAGGTGGTAAGGCACTGTGAATTCTATGGTAGCAGCCAGCATCACCTTTGCTAAGATACTAGGCCACTAGGAAAACATCTCGTAGAGGGGACTTCCCATCTCCGATGGCCCTGCTTGAGGACAATACACCAGATGAGGGTAACTGCTAGTCTTGGCACTGAGCTTCAGTAGCTCTCCCAGGTGACAAGTCTCCTGACCCAAAGGCAAGCATCCAAGCAATTTCTGAGTTTATAATACTAAGCGAGGATACTTGTGAACAAGCTACTCAAAGACATGCTATTGTTTTCAGGAAAGAAAGTCCCTGTCAGGGCAATCCTATCCTCAATTTGGAGTCCTTTTTCCAATATTCCTTCTTCTATTCCAGAGCCCCCCCCCACCTCCCAAAGCCAATTTTTGTCAATTTCTTTGCTGTAAAAAAATTTCAGTGTAAATTTAGAGCTTTTCATGTTATTAAACAGAAATATAGCCAGTGATACAGTCCTGGATGTTGCTTATTTCATCATCATTTGTCCCAAGAAGAATGAACAGGTATTCAACATACCCTGGGTGACGAGGCATTACAAAGTCATCCTCCCTAAGCCAGGAATAAATCAGCTCTAAAGATGCCCATGTTTCTACTTGTAGAGCCAAGTAAAGACTTTTTGGATTACTTATATTTTTCTCTCTGCTTTCAAGAGTCAGAAAGATTGAGGCTCAATCTCAGAGTGCCCAGTCACTTGATAAAGAAAATATTTTAGTGGTCAAGAAAGGCAGATTCACTTTTGCTGGACAGAAAGCTCTAACAGTGTATCCAACGTGTGTCCAGCACAACTGGACTTGTGGTGAATGAAGCCTGGGCACTCTGGGGCTGGCAAGTCCATGGGCCTGGTCTCTGGTCTGTTGTGAGCCATGCAGCCTGGCCTCAGCAGATTTTGGAGATTTCCCCTCAACATAGATAAACCAATAACTCACGGGACTATGAGGTTCCCAAGGGTGAAGACTCTGCCCCCTGAACCCTGCACACTGCCTGGCTCTCAATGAGTACCTCCTGATTAAGTATTTGTCACTTGGAACTGAGCCTTTACCTTCTTCCCTCCATCATGCCACCTCATTTCAAGCCAGTGAGCACAGGCATTATGTGGGGAGGGGCAACCAACCTCCCATGTCTTAACCACTCCTGGAGGGTCTCATCATTCCCTTCTGAGCACTTAGGATCTGGATCACCCTTTGTGGGACATAGCCATTGATTTAACAAATGTTTGTTTGACCACCCACCATATGCCAAGCATTGCAGATGAAAAGGAAATGGCCCTACCTTTTCGGAGACCTGCCAAACACTATTTGTAATCAAAGCTTTTTCCCTCATCCAACTCTGGCTTGATGTCATTGAACCTTTACATGCATACCCCATGGCTTTTCTTCCAAGGTTAAAAATTTTCTTCTACTGGTCACCGGGCTTCCCAAGTAGTCTAGGTAGAGCGAGAACTCTTTAGATCCCTCAGTGCTTAAGGGTTTCATTCTGGTCTATACCTCAGCCTCTGTGAGCTTGGTTACAGCAAGTTAGCCTCAACGTTTGGTGTGCTAACAGCGTGTGACTGGGTCTCAGCAGGAGGCTGAGAACCAGCATGACAGATTGTCAGAGTCACTGAAAGGAAGCTCCCTTGGGTCTTTCCTGAGTTCTTCCTGCCTTGTTACTTAGTACCTCCATGAAGTGATGACACTGGCCTCACATCTACTGGGAGATATAGAGCACACGCAGGTCACCATGGGGTATCCTCATTAACATGCACAGAGAGACCCCAGAGCCTTCACACTGGATGGCTAGGACTGAATGGGTGCCATCTGGCCTTCACCCTCCAGGCACTCAGTATGTGTTTGCTCATGAGCAAACCACTGGTAAATGCTTTATTTAGAGCTAAAAAACAAAACAAAACAAAACAAAAAAAACACCCAGAAGATTAATTAAAAGGACAACATGATTTCAATGACTTGAAAACTGTGACAACAATTAAGTTAATCAGTCTCACTGTTTTTGTACTCAATGAAAGTGTTTTTAATTCAGTTACTTCTAATTCTCTAACTCATTAGAAAGTTTCACAATAATTAACCTATCCAAAAACTAAAATTTTAGACAAAGCTTGAGGAAAAAAAAAAAAAAAAAGGTAAATCTGAGGGAAAAGGCTGTTTCCTTGTAGAGCATGCTGAAGATGGTCCATCTGAAGACTCCACGTGTAGAATTGAGCACTGCTCATTCAATGATAACTGCAGCACAATTTCCGTTGCCTCCAAGACTGCTTATGAATTGGTTAATGTTGATTTTAGCCAATACTTGTGCCTTAGCCAGACTTGGAGTTTAAGTAATTTTTAAAAAATCATCCCATAATGGATGATTTTTTTCATCCATTGTTTCTTATATAAAATCTTCAGTGCTCCTTCTAACACCTCCTCCATCTCCTTGGGACCCAGCCTCTCCCACTGCCTCTCCTCTCAGCACACATCCCAGACTCTCCTCTAGCAAGGGGGAAATAATGCCCAAAGAGACGAGAGGGCTGAATCCAGGTGCCATTCTGGTCACTTCTGGGCACTGTTTATTTTCCCAAGGTGGAAGAATTTTCCCATTCTGACAAGAATGAGCTGATGGATTCTTATAGCTGCCACCTGTCCCCAGTCCCAACTGCCTCAAGATGGCCTGGAAACTGAGAAGATGCTTGTTATCCAACATGAGTGCTGTGCTGTGCTTTAGGCTGGAACCATTCCACTCAGGACTCAAGGCTACTGTTTTCTGAACCAGGGTTCAGGTGGGGCAGGGCTGACCTTTGGTGAGCCATGGAGCTAAGGGGTTGGCAATTCAGGCGGAGGCTTTTAGAAGCAATGGGAGCTCTCATTTTAGATTTAAGGGATCAGTCAAGGACCAAAGGCCAGATTCTGAGTGAGGATCTAAACCCAGAAGGCCAGTTCTGTAGGATGAACTGGAGGCAGCATCAAGAGAGGGGATGGGAGGTCAGGGGCACCTCCAAGTCCTTTCTGGGGTACTTCCTGGGAAGATGAGCAGGATGGGTGCTCCTAATCCTACTGTTTAATTGTCCCAGTCCGAAGCTGCCATGGGGCTGCGTCCATTATGACATATGCCACAGCTTTATTCTAAATCTGTAGCAGCGCAGATGAGGGCCTCTTTCCACAACTGCCCTGCTGCCTGGAAAAACAGAATGAATCTCTGTTTCCCCTGTGCTCACATCCACATTGTCAACGCCTGTGCTTCTTCTCCAACCATCATGAGCCTCTCAACAGCACACAACAGCTTTATTCATCTTCACACCGACCATTCAGTAAACATTTGTTGTGCAATAATAATTGCATTGGTAATAAGAAAAAGAAGAACAACTCCCCAAGTGCCAAGCACTTTGCTAAATGTTAATGTTTGCTTATTTATATTAATGATCTCATTTACTTCTCAGAGCAATCACAGGCCATAGAAATCAACAGCTCCATTTCAAAGATGAGAAAATTAAGGGTCAAAAAGGTTAAATGACTTGTGTAAATCCTTCAGTAAGTAATTGACAGACCTTAGCTTTTTATACCAAATATTTTTGACATTGAAATTGTGCTTATTCCACAATGGAATATAATATCTAACCCTGGACAAAGGGATAAAGAACCAGGCAATCTGGAGGAGGAGTGGGGTAAGAAAGAAAGCTAAAGGGAATGAGACTTTTGAGTTGCACTTAGGAATTTAGGAACACAGCCATTCTTTTGCTCTGAGAAATATCTTGATACGTCCTTGAAACAATAAATGACTTGTGGGTCTCTGCTTGCCTCCAGATCCCCCTGAACTGCCTGGTGATCATTTCTGATTCTACTGAAAGTCACAAAATTGCCACTTACCCTCAGAGAAGAAACCCATGTACTGAGAATGGGCAACAGAATTGCAGATACCCAGGTCACACTCTGCAGTCGGCCCCCATCTTGTGAAAGAGAGATAAGCCATTGCTGGGGAGAAGCTGAGGGGTCAACAATGGGAGCACTTTAGTTCTTGGAAACTCCTTGGGAAGATAAGTTGTTATGGTTTAAACATGAGGTGTCCCTCCAAAGTAAATAGAGATAGGTGGGGCATGGCTGAAAGAGGCAAGTCACTGGGGGCATGCTCTGGAAGTGTCCTTCTTCCCTCAAGTCCCTCCCCACTCCCCTCTGCTTCCTGGTTGCCATGAAGTAAGCAGTTCCATCTGCTGCTGCCCTTTGACCATGATGTTCTGCCTCATCTTGGTCCCAGAGCAATGAGGTCAGTTGACCATAGTCTGAACCCTGGAAACCATGAACTTTTCCTCCTCTAAGTTGTTCTTGTCAAATATTTTGGTCACAACAATGAATACCTAACACACACATGAGCCTTCAGCTGGTTTTTATTCTTTTGTGGAGATGGAGCCAGATTCCTGGCATGTAAGCCAGGGCAAGGGAGAGAAGGCTGTTAGACCTCAATATAGCACCTTGGCATTTTCTAGGGTCTTTCCAGGATTACACACACCTAACAACAACCCTAAGAGGGTTGAGATCATGCATTTATTAATAACCTCATAATACAGATGGAAATCAGACTCAGAGTAACTTCCTAAGGTTATGCAATTCATTTCTGGACACAAATCCAAGTCTACTGGTCTCCCATCACTCTTCTGGGACAAAGCAAGGAAGGATGTGAACTTAGTGTTGGAATTAGAAAGGTCCTCTGGGGGCCATGTAAGCCACCCTTACCCATGCAGGAATCTCCTGGGCACTGGGCCAAGAGGCATCACCCCAGGACTGTTGTTTAACTGTTGCAGGCCTGTTTCATTCACTGTTCAACAAATAGCACATGCCATATTTGGATAGCATTCGATTCCAGTGCTTATCCTCGTTCATTCACTAGGAGCAGGGGTTCTACTCAGGTCTATGCTAATCGAGTCACTCAAGGGTTCAGGCCTGACTGCAAAGCGCTAGGAGAACAAGGACAGGACATCAAGGTTGTCCTTTTGCAAAGAGGTCATGTAGGCTCTATGAAAGGCTCATGCTGAGGGACACTCACTGGTTCCAGACAGTGGCCATTGTATGGCATTCCTGGTGACTGGGTGTGAAGGTCATGTTGGTTCCTACTGCAGATGAACAATATATCTACATCATGTATAGCAAGATCAACAACACACCACAGAGGCAGAAGATGCTCCCAGATTCCAACAAAAGAAAGTCAATCCACTGGACTAAAAGAAAACAACATGAATAGATAAGTCACAGAAGAGAAATACAAATGCCTGAACAAAAATATGCTCCACTTTACCAAGATGAACAAAAATTTTTCTCATCCATTGGCAGAAATTAAATAGTGTTGGTGAGGGTATGGGAAGACAGATGCCATTTGTGAGAATGGATGCTCATAAAGATCACCTGGAGCACGTGTTAGTAAAATTTGAAATGTGTGTTTGCTTTGACCTGTGCTAATCAATATAATGGTTGCTAGCCATGTGTGACTGTTTAAATATAAACAAATTAGGATTCAAACAAAATTAAAATTTCTGTTATTCATGGTACTAGCTATATTTCAAGCACTCAAAACTCACATGTGACCAGTGGCTGCCATATTGATTAGTGCAGAATAGAACATTTCCACCATCGTAGAAAGTTATTGGATACTTCTGCCTTGTACCCAAAAGTTTTGCTTGAAGGTTTTAAGTATTAGAAAAATCATAGCATGTGTACCCAAAATCACATGTACAAAGGTATTTCCTGAAATTTTGTTTGCAATTTTAAAAAATGGAGGTGCTAACTCAGTGGTAGAGTGCTTACCTGGCATGTGTGAGTCACTGGGCTGGATCCTCAACACCACATAAAATAAAGGTATTGTGTCCATCTACAACTAAAAATATTTTTTTTAAATAAAAAAAATTTTTAAAATGGAAACAAGGACCACTAACAAAGAAATGATTAAATTATGGTCTATCTGCACTGAGGGATGGTATGCAGCAATCAAGAAGAAAGAAGTCATTTTCCATTTTAACAATATGAAACCAGCTCTAAAAAATAACAGTATCATCACTTTTATATAAAATTACATCTCCATAAAATAGGGATGTGCATGTGTGCATGTGTGTGTGTGTGTGTGTGTGTGTGTGTGTGTGTGTATGCATGTAGAGACAGAATAAAATCTCATCATCATGTGTAAATCTGGGGAAAAGATAGGAGTGGGTAGTCAAAAGGGTGCCCCATTAGGCACCAGAAGCCCACAACCAGACCCCGAAGAGCAGCAGAGATGGCAGCAGCCACCATAGCAGCAATTTATGCCAATGCCTGCCAGTGCTCATGACTCCAGGGTTGGCTTCCCTGTGAGACATCATCACAGCCTGAGAGCAGAAGAGGAGGGGGAGCAGCCATTGGCACTTAGGCTACAAATGGGTGAGACATCCTCCTCAGACTCCCAAGAGGTCCTGGGAAATAGGAGGGCAACTTGGGATGGGGATAATTTGGAGAAAAAGTTGCTCCCTAACTGTGACCCTTTTAGTCCTAGGTTGATGTGTCAGTTTGTTCAGGCTGCCACTGCAGTGTGCCACAGATCAGGTGACTGAACAAACTTTTCTGGTAGTTCAGGAGACTGGAAGTCTGAGATCAAGATGTCACAAAGGTTGGTTTCTTCTGTTGTCTCTCTCCTTGGCTGCAGGAGGATGACTTTTCTCTGGATCTTCACATGGGCTTCTCTCTGTACAGTTTGTCCTTGAAATCCAAAGAGTCAGCATCCATAGATTCAACCAACTGCCAATCAAAATATTTGAAAAAAAATTGCATCACTGCTGAACATATTCAGGCTTTCTCTTGTCATTAAACCCTAAACAATACAGTATAGCAACAATTAACATAGCATTTACGTTGCATTGGGTATTTTAAGTAATCTAGAGATAATTTAAAGTATATAGAAAGATGTGTGAAGGTCATATGCAAATACTACTCCTTTTATATAAGGGACTCAAGAATTGAGGATTTTGGCATCTGCAAGTGGTCCTGAAACTAATCCCTCTAGGATAGGCAATTTTATGTGTCTTTGTTCTAATCTCTTCTTGGTATTGGATTAAGGCCCACACTGAACACCTCATTTTAGTGCCATATCTCTGAACACAGTCTGAGGTACTGGGGGTTAGGAATTCAGTATATGAATTTTGGTGAAGACACAATTCAGTAAAACTGGTATTGCCTGGGAAACACCAATTGCTCATTCAGTTCATCATTTGTCCACTTAACAATTATTTTAGGGAGCATGGTCTCTGTGACAGACACTTCTTATTCGGCATTGAGGATACCACACAGGCAAGAGCTTCAAGAAATTCATAATAAGGAGACAAGTACACAGATAAAACAATACAAGCCTGAGCTAACTCCCTGCACCCACTTACAGGTCACCCAGTCAATAGCATCTGCCAACCTGTTCTGAGTCATCACCCAGTCTGGAGTCTCATGGGCTTGCCTCTGCTCCCCACTGGGCCACCCCACCACTTTCTTTCTCTGTAATGCAGACTCCCTTGCCTGGACCATGACTGATGATTGCCACAGCTCCTTGATATCACCCATGATTCATCATCTACTCATTCAACACCTATTTATTGAACACCTAACACTGTCTTGTCCTAGTTACTCAGGCAGAGATAAATTCAGTAGACAAGCCCCTACCTTGAGGAGCGTGCATGCTAGAACAGGGAGACACACTATAAGCAACAACACAAATCAATATAATTGCTATGATAAAAATGAAGCCAGGTAAGGAGATATAGAGAAAGGAGAGGGGCTATTTTAAACAAGGCAGTAGCCAACTGAAGAGATGACTTCCAAGCAAGACCTGAGGACCGGAGGAATGAGCACGGAATCAGGTGGATAACAGCCAGTGCAGAAGGTGGGAGCAGGCATGGGGTGTTTGAGAGCAGCAAGAGGAAGCACAGCTGTCACCATGGGGAGATGCTCCCGTCAGGGTCCTGGGCGCTGGTAAGGAATTTCACTCTGCCCGCTGGGAGTGAGATGGGAAACCATCAAGAGACACTGAGTGTCGTTACTTGTGCTGAATGTGTGTAGAAGGAAAGAGTGACAAAGGTTAGGAGAGTGTTACATTATGGGAATCTGGGGAGAGATGAGGAGGCTGGCACAGAGAGGAGTCTTGGCAGTGGGGACGGTGATTAAATCAAAGATGTCCAAGATACAGCCAACAGAGGACAAGATGAATGACTCCCAGACACTTACCCTCCATTTAGTCTAGAAAGGGACAGAAGACATAAAAGCTGTCTTCTGATTGTTCTCTCTGACTCAGTTCAGCTTGCTAGTGTAAAATCCTCCCCTCCTCCCCACCCACACACACCATCAAGAATGGGGCCAATGGAGATGTTCTGGAAAGATACCAATGATGAGATGTCTGATTTTTATTAAATTTCATAAGCAATCTGATAAATCACCACGGAAACAAAGGTATGGGTACTATTATATTACAAAAGAATTTACTCCATGAGTTCAGCCAAGGACCATTTAGAAACCCTCTGTGGATCTGACAGCAGAAATTACTGCAAAGGACTCAGGGCAAAAGATTGATGTCCCCATCCTACAAATGGGCCAGAGAGGCCAAGTGGACTCTACATTCCTGGGAGTGCTGATGGAGAGAAGACTTTGTGAACAGGACTTCTGCACGCCACTGAAATGGAGACTACTCCCAAAAAAGAAGACCGTTTCAACTCCAAAGACCTGTTCACAAATTAGGCCTGAATCCAAACAAAACCCAACACAGTCCCATTTGTGTATGATCTCAGGACAGCTCAACCCAGGAGGAATGGGCAGTGGGGTCAGCAGCCAGGATATTTGGACTCTGGGCCTAGTTCCATTTTGATTTAGTGCTGTGACCCAGTTTCCCCATCTATTACAGTAGTAACAGTAAATATCTTCCCTTTCCTCCCTTGCTGGGAGAAAAAGGTCCCTAACTATATCCAAGATGCTAATGCAATGCTTGGCAGGGACCTAAGAATTCTAATTCAATTGCTATCTCAGTACAGGATTGCAGGGGGTCAGGGACAATTACTTTACCTGGCATAAAAGAAATGCTTTTATTGTCAAAGCACTTTCTAACCATTATTATTGAGAAAAAGACAAGGATACTTACTGGCAGCACTTCTATTTAACAAAGACAAGAGAAAGAAGTAAAACTCTCTCTCAGATGACATGATTGTATGTGTAGAAAGTCTGAAAAATTCACAGAGTATTAGATTAGTTTTTGAATTTAATAAGGTCACCAGACAGTTGGTCAATATAAAAAATTAGCTGCATTAAGCCAGGCATGAGAGTGCACAACTATAATCCTAGTGATGCAAGAGCACTACAAGTTCAAGGCCAGTCTCAGCAATTCAGCAAGACTCTCAGCAACTTAGCAAGACCCTGTCTCAAAATAAAAAATAAAAAGCTCAGTGGTAAAGCACCCTTGGGTTCAATTCCAAGTATGCCCCCACAAACAAAAAAATTAACTGTATTTCTATATGCTAGCAAAGAAGAATTGAAGAGAAAAAATTTTTAGTCATTTATAGTAACATAATCCTGGAGTAGGCAAAGATTTCTTAAGTTAGACACAAAAAGGCTAACCACAAAGTAAGATTTGATCAGCTGTCTAGAAATAAGTCTAACAAAATGGGTGTAGTCCTTCTACTCTAAAACTCTGTAAAACACTGCTAAAAGAAATTAAAGACTTGAATTAATCAAATAGAGACATATACTCTTGTTATAAATTGAAACTTTTAATTTATTTAAAATGTTAATAATCCCTAAATAGATCTACAGAGCCAATGTAATCAAAATCAAATTCATACCAGATTTTTAAGAACTTTGAGAAGTAGACTTTAAATTTTACATGGAAGAACTAAGGATTAACCAAGAACGCCTGAAGAACAAGCTTGGAAGGCAAGTACCACCAAATTTCAAAGTTTATTAATCAATTTCAAAGGTAGAGTAATGAATGGAGTGTGGTATTGATGCAAGGATAGATATAAAGACCAATGGAAAAGAATGCAGAGTGCAAAAAATATTTATGATCACTTGGATTGCAACTGTAATTCAGAGACATAAAGGAGAGTCTTTTCAATAAATAGAACAATTATAGATCTACAAAGAAAAATACAAACCTTGGCCTCACACTGTATACAAAAATTAATTTGAGATTAATCATAGTTCTAATGTCAAAGAAAAAAAGACAAAAATGTCTTGTAGAAAAAAATGAATGAAAATCTTCATAATCTTGGAGTAGGCAAAGATTTCTTAAGTTAGACACAAAAAGGCTAACCACAAAATAAGATTTGATAAATCCAACTATAGTAAAGTTAAGGACTTTTTATCAAAAGTACCACCAAGAGCATTGAAAAAAAAAGAAAAACTAAAAATGCACTTGTAGCCAGAGTGTATAAAAGACTTCTAAAACTCAATCATAGAAAGACAAACCCATTAAAAAATGGCCAAAGCACTTGCATGGACACTTCCCAAAAGAGGTTCTTGAAAGACTCAATGACAAAATGAAGAGGTGCTCAATGTTATTACTCATCAGGGAACTAAAAACCAGAACCACAAAATAGCACCACCACATCCCAGACAGCATGACTAAAATCAAAATGATGGACAATACCATAAGTTTGCAAGGAATACGGAGCAACTAGAACTCTTACCCATCACTAATGAAAGTGTAAATTAGTAGATAAACCTCTTTGGAAAATCTGTCTATCAGTGTCAAATAAAACTAAGCATATGTACTATGACTCAACAATGTGACTTGTAGGTTCATAACCAGGAGCAATGTGTGCATATGACCATGAAAGAAAAATGTACAAGAATATCATAACAACCTTATTCATAAAACCTAAAACCTGGAAACAATCTGAATGTCTATCAACAAATGAATGCATAAACAAAGCATAAGACATCCATACAATGGAATACTACTCAGCAATAAAAAAGAACAAAATGTAGATACACGTAACGTGGATGAATATTAGAGAAACTTTGTTGTGCAATATCCAGATGAAAAAGAATACTTACTGAATGATCCCACTTGCAAGAAGTTCAAAATGAGGTAAACTGAAAGAAGTGAGAACAATGGTTACCACTGGCAAATATTTCTTAAATTAGATACAAAAAGGTGACTCACAAAGGAATGTCTAATACGTTGGACTTCAACAAAATTAAGAACTTTTGCTCCTCAGAAGATATCAATAAGAGCATGCAGAGCCAGGTGCTGTGATGCACACCTGAAATCCCAGGTTAGTGAGGTCCTAAGCAACTCAGTGAGACTCCATCTCTAAATAAAGTACAAAAAGGGGTGGGGATGTGCGGGGGCATCTGGAATTCCATCCAGTGCTTGACAAAGATCCTCTGGAGGATGATTGCAAAGGCTCATCCTAAAAGGAATTGCCGGATGTTTTGCTCCAAAGCATGGTGTTTTCTCTGCTGTGTTTCTCTGATAATATGTTACTCATTTCAGTCTGAACGGATTGCTTAGGGGGATGAAGGGAATACAACAAAAATTCCAGAAAATATTACCTACAATCTGAAAAACAATGGGTCTTTACCACTAACGAAATTAAAAATAATTTTGCAACCGTACAATGAGTCCCTGAAAGCCTCTGGAGAAAATAGTTGTAGATCTGCCTTTGTCTCCAACAGGCTGGTTAAATTTTAACGATGGTTTTGTTCATGTGTGATGGTGAGGTAAGAGAATAAGGTTTCATAACATTCCTTCCTTCCTACAAAGAATATGTCACCCCTATAATAAACGTTGGTACACAATTACAATTGAGACCGCTGCCCTCCTGTACCCCTTAACTCAGCAATTCAGATATTAACCAGATGGACCTAGTAGAGATAGTCACATGAGATTACTTGTCTATTGTTTTAACCACGAGAATATTAAGAATAGTTTTAGGTCACATAGAGTTTAGATAATAATAGTTTGATATTCTTAAAACAATTGTGAATAGGTAAGGATAATCTGTAAGGTTACTGTTTTCTCATAATTTTCTGTTCCTTGTTAAAAACAATTTCTGCCTATGCTTTGAAAACTTCTTTAATATTAACCACAAGATTGTCATTATAGCCTGAAGAAAAATGTATATAAACCCAGCCTTCCCCAGAATAAAGTGGGATTGATTGCACCAGAACTAGAGTCTGTGTCTTTCATTCTCCATCCATTGCCGACGCTGTCTCCCCGCGCCCCGTTTACCGGTGTGGAACCCATGGACTCCTGCTAGGGCTGGACCCCGGCAGGGATGAGGCTCAGTGGTTAAGTGCCCCTGAATTCAATCCCTGGTACCAAAACAAAAAAACAGACAAAAAAGTATAAAGATGCAAACTACAGATTGGGAGAAGATATTCACAATACATATAACTGATAAAACACTTATATCCGAACTGTAGGAAGAAAAACTAAAACTGAATAATGAAAAGATCAGTAAATTCATTTAAAATGAGTTTTAAATAAAGAGGGTGGATATATACTTTAAAAAAATGGTGTCTTCTCAGCTGATGGAAATATTCTGAATGTTGCTCTGGTTGGTGGTTAAAATGCAGTGAATAAATGGAAGCATTTATTAAATTATACACTTAGGATTAGCATGTGTTGCATATTTACATACATTTCAATTAAATATATTCTACCTCAATAAAAAGCAAATAATAAGGATGACTGTCTAAGAAATACCTACCACCTAGATTAGCATTCCCCATGCAGGGTTTTAAGATGTACTAACATCGTATGATAAATTAATAGGTATATCACATAAAAGGAGATTCATGTTTAAATTGGTTAAAAAAAAATGAGAAAAAAAGAGAACTGGGTTAAACAAAGATAAATATCCTCTGTTCCAAGATTCCTCAGAGCTGTTTTACATTGAAGTTTTTATAAATAATCATGGGAAAGAAAGGAGAGTAGGCAAAGTTTCCCAATTGTACCTTGTGTCTTAGAGTAGTTAGATATTTACAACACAGTTTGTTCTTCAAAGCATACTTTGGGAGATGATGGCTTGAGATTCTGTAATTAAAACTGTAACTAAGCGCTGGGAGATAGCTCAGTTGGTAGAGTGCTTGGCTTGCAAGCACAAGGCCCTGGGTTCAATCCCCAGCACTGCAAAAAAAAAAAAAAAAAAAAACTGTAACCAAGATTGCAGGCGATCAAGGGAGTCATTATCTTCTTGGATTATCAGTTGAGTTCTTCTGGGAAACAAACTCCAAGATGGACTTAGAAAGGCGTTAGGGACAATGCCTGTGAAGGGCGCAGGGGAGAGGGACCGGGAGCAGACAGAGGACGCCTTCAGGATTGTGATATAGGGAGTACAGGGGGAAGGACAGAGGTTCAGATAGGAAAGACCTCAGACTCTAATGCAACCTCAAGAAAATCTTGGTCAGCCCCAGGGGGTGCTTCAATGAAAAACTGCCCTTAGTAGGTCCCCCAGATGGGCAGAAAGAGCCAGGCCCCAGGACCTCCGCCTTGCTGTTTTGGGCAGGGGTTGCCTAGGTAGAGTATGGCCTCAGCTAAATACTGTAGGGATGACTCTCTAGCTCTTTGTACTGACTGGCAAGTGTTTTCCTCAGAGGAAGATCTGGATGATGTACCTGCATGGTCCTTGCAGGAAGCTTATAAGTTCTAAAGGAAAAATGAAAGTTTCCACTATTTTCCAATACTAAATTCTAAGAGAAAAACATGACCTGAGCAGTGAAAATACAACATATACAAGAGGAAACAAAGGAGCAAGGCATGATTTTGTGATTGTTATGGTTTAGATATTAGGCATTCCCCAAAAGCTTATGTGTGAGGCCATGCAAGAAAGTTTAGAGGTGAAATTATGAGTGTTAACCTGAGCAGTACATTAATCCCTTCATAGGGATTAAGGGGTGATAGTATAGGCAGGACTCACTAAATAGGTATATAGGTATGACTAAAGGAGGTAATTGGGGTGTGCCAAAACATATATTGAAATATATATTTTGTACGTAGAGAGTGGAGCTGTCTCTCTCTGCTTGCATGTTGCCACGTTCTAAGCTGCTTTCTTCTACCACACTCTTCTACCATGATGTTCTGTCTCACCTCGTGCCCACAACAATGAAGTCAGCCCTCAAGGGACTGAGACCTTTGAAATGTGAGGCCCAAAATAAACTTCTCCTCTGCTGAAATTGTTATTTTCAGGTCTTTTGGTCACAGCAGTGAAAAAGCTGATGGAAGCAGAGGTTTATTGTAGAAATTGTTCTCAGTTTTTAAATCAATTTTTGCAAATAATCATATTAAATTGAGTGAAGGATTTCCATGTTATTAGGTAGAGTGTATCCTGCAAACTTTACATCAATCTGGAATGTTGCACCTTCTTACTTTCAAGTACTCCTATAAGCACCCTTCAATACCCTTCAGCACTCCTCAAGTATAACAATCATGCAAAGAGGGCTTAAATGAAAGGGTCACTGGTTGTGCAAGGTCTAGGACAAACAGATGCCTCCCTGACATCTCAGCTGAAGATCAAACAAGTCCATGGAAGCCTCAGGGGTTCATCAACTCCTCACAATCTTCAGTTGCCCCTAGACAGACAGACAGACACACACACACACACAACTGTACCAATATCAGTTTCCAAAAGGAAGCATGCAGAATCCAGCCTATGGGTTCTGTTATAGTTCAAATATTAGGTGTCCTCCAAAAGCTCATGTGTGAGACAATGCAAGAAAATTTAGAGGTGAAATGATTAGGTTATGAGAGTGTTAACCTGAGCAGTACATTAATCCCTTCATAGGGATTAAGTTGTGGTATAGGCAGGTAACTCATGGCTGGAGGCAGTGGGTCAATGGGATATGCCTTTGAGATATATATTTTGTCCTTTGTGAGAAGACAAAACTCTCTCCACTTCCTAGTGCCATATTCCCAAGTGCTTTCCTCTGCCATATCCTTATGCCATGATGTTCTGTCTCATCTCTGGCCCAAAGTAAAGGAATCAACCATCTAAGGACTAAAACCTCTGAAACCTTGAGTGACAAATAAACTTTGCTTCCTCTAAAATTGTCCTTGTCAGGTCTTTTGTTCACAGCATCAGAAAAACTCACTAAAACAGGTTCCAACCCCTATCTTGATGAAATCCTTCATTTTCCCTTTTCTGGGGTATTAGCTCCCTTCTGTCTTCTCTAGTGTACCAAGAACTTAATTCCTCAGATTACCATTCATCTTCTCTGAGGAAAGACCCCTGACTACGTAAGATCTCATAGCGAGTGCCACAGGAGGACATATTTGACTCCATGAAAATGTTATATGGCCAGGCTATATGGGCAATGACTAAACAGACTCCATTTTACCTTGAGACTCCATGTCATGTAGAAAATACTTCTCCCATGGGAATGCCCCACCTCTGTACCCAACAGTGCTTAGCATAGCATGTTTAGCAACACAAAACAGCAACTCTTGTATAATGAAAAATTGTTCTTTTTTTATTCCTATTTTTCCTAAACAATGTATCATGTCAACAGTGATGTCAACAGTATTTGTCTAGATGTTAGTAACCATTCTTTAACTTGTACCCAACTAAGGTCATTTTGACCCACTTCCTTTTAGATCTCATGATGTTAGTTTGTAGTTTTGAATCATAGCAACAGCTACTTATGATCGATGTACTGACTTATGGTATAAAAACCCTACAACCCAATGGTTGGGGTTTTGGGCAATTGTGTGAGACAGTCAGCCAGTTGGCTAATAAAGACTCTCAAATTTGAACTTCTCAGTGGTGATCAGTCTGTTCTTAAGTTGTGCCCCACAACACAAAGACGCCTCACCATTTCATTTTTTCTACTTATGTAAAAGAGATATAGATTTAAAGTCCTCACTGGTCAAAGAGTATTGACAAGTTGGTAACAGAAGACCACTTCTAGGATTTCCAGAAACTCCTGACTTAAACATCTATCAGCACAAGGACCACAACCAAGGATAGTCAAGGTGCTGAGTTGGGCTTCTTGGAAAATGTCCAGGCCCCCCCAGACTCTCCAATCAACATATAGGTACAAGTCAGGGGACACTGGAAGAGGAAGACAGGACACAGAGCTGATGGTTTTGTGGAATATGGCCCCCTAGTCCAATCCTACAACAGTGTGGCCAAGTTAGAAATACTGATTTCAATTGCCTTAAATTGTCCAGTTCCTGGACAGCATTCATTAGAAAAGACTGTCAAGACTTTCATGAGCTTCAAGTTTCCACTGTATTCAGCAAGAATTGTGGGCTCCATTAAAAAAGGACCACATTCTGTATGTCTCTTAACCAATGCTAACTCTCAAAAGACCTCTTCCTCCCCTGCCAGAAAACCATCACAACCAACATTTGTATGGCTCTTCTTTCACACATCATCATCCACTTCAGCTAGTCTTTTCCAGTGAACTGATAGAAGCGTAGGCAGTGACCCAGCTGTTTGCACTATCCAAAGCATATTTCCACCCTTAGAAGCTTCGGAACATTGAATTTACTAGATAAGTAGATGTGTATATACTCAATGATATGATCAAATAAGGAAAGAATAAATTTTGCCAGAGTTAAGGAAATTTCATCGTGCCATTAAAAGGTGTTGTAGCATACAGGAAGGAATGGGGAAAGTCAGCAGGCACCATGACATGCACCTGTTACATTCTGGACTCCATTAAAAGGAAAATCCTTGAAAAGTTTCCCAGAGGAAAGCAAAATAATAACAAGAGGTTCACCACCAGGAAACTATTAACTTACTGGCACCAAATTTCATGTCTCCAAGATGGGTCAGGAATACAGCCAGTCTTTAAGTTTTCATGGAAAAAATTATTTTGCTACTAGAATTTAATACCTGACAAGAATGTGTTCAAGCAAAGTCAAAACATTATTAGATAAATAAGGACTTACAAAATTTTTCCCTGAGAAGATAACACTGGTGAAAGAGTAACTAGTGAATATATTTCAAAATATATTTAAAGTGAACCCAAAATAGATAAAGAAGTGGAATATAAGGAATGGTATATAGTGAACATAGAAAACTATGGGTAGGCCTAGCTAAATGTGAAAATAGTAGAATAATGTCTACTATATTTGGTAACAACACTATTTTTAAAAGAATGAAGTATAAATAAGAATGATACAAAAATAGGGAAATATAAATAACAGATAAATAAAATATTTGGAATGGTATCTCAATATGCTAAAAATTTACTTATTACAAAGCTAAGGGTGTGAATTTTTTGAGGGAATTTATTCTATTAGATGTAGAGCTATTGGTCATGAACCAAAAAACATGATTTTTTTCATTTCAATACCAAATTACCTAATATATACACCGCATAATATGGTCTACTTATTTGATTTCAAGGATTAATCCAAGGTAGGCTTCCAAATGTACATTTTGGAAAAACTGAATATTAAGGAAAACCCAAAAACTACAAGTGTTCCTTTGCTGGCACAGGCAATAGAAAAGCCTACTTACTGCTGAAAAATCACCAAATAAGTGAATGACTCCAAGAGTCCTGCCACCCATAAATACTCAGTGTTCCCATTTGGACATCTTTCCTTCAGGGTGTCTTCAGAGCACATGGGGCCCACCCATACACACATGTGACCACACTGGGATCCTGCCAGGGCCACTGTCTCTTCTTTGTAAAAATATTTGTGGGCCATGAAATTTCTCATCTGTGGATGGGTAATGTCCTTCTGCATTCCAGAGGACATCTACTGACTCTTTATGCTGTGCCACTTCCCCTAAAGTGTTCATCTGGAGGCCAAAAGAGTTTTTGGTGTGGAGATTGAGCAGGTATTAATTGGAAAGGGCAACTGGGAGTCTTCTTGGGAGATGGCAGTGCTGGATGTCCTCATCTGAGTGGTGGTTAAATGGGTGCATCTATAAAATGTTGTTGAGCTGCACCCTTAAGATCCATGCAGTTTTTAAAAAGTATGTATATTACTATTTTGAAAATTGGAAAATATAATGGAATAATAATGGGAGGACATTTATGGGAGAGGGAAGTAAAGACTCATTTGAAGAGTTGGCTGGAAGTGGAGCAAAGAAATGAATTAGAGGTAGAGGCTGATATAGAGTCAATGGAAAGTTGATCAAAATTGGAATTGTTACAGCATGTTTCTGTGCAATTGGAATGACCCAGAAGGGAGAGATATTGATGATGAAGAACTGAGTGACACAATTTCTGGGCATATCTCTGAGATATCAGGGGTTTGGTTCTGGATCATCACAATAAAAATACATATTGCAATAAGGCAAGATGGTACATTTTTGGTTTCCAAGTGCACCTAAAAGTTATGTTTACACCATGTTATAGTCTATTAATTGCTCAATAGCCTTCTGTCTAAAAAAACTGTTCATATGTTAATTTAAAATTACTTCATTTCTAAAACATGTCAATGATCAACTGAGCCTTCAGTGAGTTCTTGTCTTCTTTGCTGCTAGAGGATCCTTCCTTAATATCATTCACTGCTGACTGATCACCAACATCATTGGTGGTTGCTAACATTGGGGTGGCTGTGTTTATTTCTTAAAATAACAATGGAATTTGCCATGTCAATTGACTCTTTCACAAAACATTTCTCTGTAGCACACAACGCTTGATAGCATTGTACCCACAGTAGAACTTCTTTCAATATTGGGATCAATCTTCTCAAGTCCTGCCACTACTTTATCAACTAAGTTTAAGTAATATACTCTAAATCCTTTGTCATTTTGACAATGTGCACAGTATCTGTTCCAGGATTCTGTCTCAAGATACCAGTTTCACTCAACCATCACATGCAGTTCCTTATCTGTTCAAGTTTGATCCTGGATTTGCAGCAAATCGGTCATACCTTCAAGGTTTCACTTCTAATTCTAGTTGTCTTGCTGTGCACAACACATCTGCAGTTATTCCTTCCACTGAAGTCTTAAGTGAAAATCAGCCATGAAATTTGGGATCCACTTCTTCCAAACTCCTGTTAATGTTTTTATTTTGACCTCCTCCCATGAATCAGGAATGTTCTTAATGGCATCTGGATGATGAATTCTTTCCAGAGGGTTTTCATTTTAGTTTGATCTTCCAGAGGAATCACTGTCTTTGGAAACTATAGCCTTAGAAAATGTATTTCTTAAATAAGAAGACTTAACAGTCAAAATTACTCCTTGATTTGTGAACTTCAGAATGAATGTTGGGTGAGAAGGCATGGAAACATTAATCTCATTGCACATTTCCATCAGAGCTCTTGCATGATTTAGGTGGATTGCCAATGAGCAGTAATATTTTGAAAGGTATATTTTTTTTCTGAGCAGTAGTTCTCAATAGTGGGCTTAAAATATTCAATAAACTATGTTGTAAACTCATGTGTTAGTTTTTAAATTCAGTCTTAGTTTTTTTCATTTATAGTGCACAGGCAGAATAGATTTAGTATAATTCTAGGGACCCTAGGATTTTCAGAATAGTTGAATGAGCATTGGTTTAAACTTAAAGTCAGCACTCAACAAAAGTCAGTTTGTCCTTTGAAGCTTTGAGGCCGGGACTGAATTCTCACTAGCTGTGAAAGTCCTAGATGACATCTTTTAGTCTAAGACTATTCCATTTACATTCCAAAAATGTTCAGTGAAGTCAACTTCATGAATTATCTTCCCTATATCTTCTGAATAATTTGCTGCAACTTCTTCGTCAGGCTGGCACTTTTCTGTTGTGGAACTGACTTCTTTCCTTAAACCTCCTGAATCCGCCTCTGCTAGCTTCAAATTTTTCTTCTGCAGCTTCTTCACCTTTCTCAATCTTCATAGAATTGAAGAGTTAGTACCTTGCTCTGATTAAGTTTTGGCTTAAGGGAATGTTACAGGTGCTTTGATCCTTCCAGGCCACTAAAATTTCTTCTATATTCAGTAAAAGACTGTTTCACTTTCTTATCATTCAATGTGCTCACCAGAGAGTCACTTATAATTTCCTTCAAGAACTTTTCCTTTTCTTCCTTAATCTCTCCCCTCCCAAATCTTGGGGGAAACAGAATAACCTTTCTTCCCCAACCTAGGCAGAGTTATGTGTCCTTGAGCACACACTCACCACTAGAACAAAGTAATTCAGTCTTGGGGATGGCACCAGAAGATCTAAGAAACAGCTATCTCCCAAATTAACAAATGAAGTACAACTCTGGACGGAGAGCACCTGGATGTAGCCTTCGAATCACCTCTTTACAAAATCCCTCTTCCCCCTAATGGCCAGCATCATAGCCTCTGGGACAGGAGTCCCCTGTGTTTCTCCTTTGGTAGCAAAGCAATAAAACTTCTTTTTCCTTTTTCTCAAAACAAAAATAAAAACAAAAGCTTCTCCTTTACATTTACAGCTTGAGTAACTGGCACAAATTGGGGCCTATCTTGTTTTTTGATATGGATTTCTCACTAGGCTTCATCCTTGCTAGCTTTTGTCTTAAAGTGAGAGACATGTGACTCTCCCTTTCACCTGAACACTAGAGGCCATTGTAGGATTATTGATTTTCCTAGTTTAGTAATAGTGTATATCAGGGAACAGGGAGGTGTGCAGAGAGGGAGAGAGATGGGGGAATAACTAGATGTTGGAGTAGTGAGAACACACAACATTCATAGATGGAGTTCATTATCTTATAAGGGTACAACTCCTTGGTGCCCTAAGACAATTACCATAATAACACTAAAGATCACTGATTACAGATCACTATAACAGATCTAATAGTAGTGAAAATTCTTGAAATATTGCAAATTTGGACACAAAGTGAGCACATGCTACTGGAAAAACAATAGGCTTGTGTAACACAGGGTCACCACAAACCTTCAGATTGTAAGAAACACAGTATCTGTGAAGTGTGATGAAGTTTAACACAATAAAACAAGGTTTGACTGTAAAGAATAAACTTCACTGAGTCTTCAGTGGACATTTCTTCCATAGCAACAGGAAGGAAGGGCCTAAGTGAAGGAGGGATACTGATGTGGTGGTGAAAGTATGTGTCTTTCTCTTCTTATTGTTTACCATTTCTTGGTTTATTATCAACTGAGTAAACATGGTGAAGAATGCATTGAAGGAAAGAGGAACGGAGAGGTATAGGAGGGGGACAGTGAAAGCACCGGCCTTGCTTAAGAAGTACCAAGGCCCACCTGAGATGAGCCTACTCGGCATGGTGGGCAGCTTCAGTCAGGTTTAGTGATACACAAAGTAGGCAGGGATTTGGATTTAACCACAGTTGAGTTTCCCAGATCATTACATGGGGAAGCTAAGAAATATAGGGTAATTGCAAAGGAGGGATTCTAGTGATGAACCTGAGCTGGAAGAAAGTTGAATACACAGAGGGAGCAAGGACGACCCATGAAAAGATGGCAGAATGGATGGATTGCAATCCCTGTGCAGTCAAAGAGTAAGTACTAGAGGGAGTAAGGGAGAAAGGGTTGGGGAGAAGTACAACTCTCAGTTGAGATTCAGTACATTATGGAGAGAGTGCTTGCATTGGTAATGACAGGGGCCGGGATATGCCCACAAGAACGTGAATAAAGTTCAGTGGAGGCCAAGATGAGTGAGGACAGTTCAAGGTCAGCGTATAAGGAGCATCCTCCAGGTGGTCAATCAGGAACTGTTGAGATTGACAGTATTCCAGGTACTGAAACTGCAAAGAATGAGAAGGAAAGACCCAAGGGGGTCTGTAAATGACTCAAGGGACACCTCATAAATCCTCTGCTGAAAGAAAACTAAAACCTAGAGATTTTAGGGAAAATAAGTGTCAAGGTAAAGAAAAGAAGATTCTGCATCTCCTCCAGGCTCAGTGGGACAAGCCCATAGGGTAGAGAAGTGTCCCCACATGAGAGGGTTCTAGTGGGATCAGGGTTCTCAGGGGAGAACCAGGTCTCCACCAGAGCAAGAAGACACAGGGACTATTCAGAGAGGAATATATTGGATATAGGGAATAACGAATTATGATTCCCAGAGGGCATAGTCTGGGAAGTTGGGAAGAAAGGACAGAAAGTCAGATAAGGAATTGGGTAGAGCTCTGTGGGGGGATAAAAAGCCAGGGAGCTGCTCCCCTCTGCAGCCTGCCCATTCTGGAGGTCTCACCTAGGAATCAACAGGAAGTTCTCAGCAACTCCAATAAACCACCTAAACACCTTCCCTGACCATGCTGAGACTTTTCCACCACAGTATCTCTTAGACTTTACTTTCATGCCATCCCTCATGCCTGCAGCCCTTCCCTCCATTCCCCTGGGTCTGACAGAACGCCAATCAATCTTCTCTTTCCAGACCTTGAGAACTGGTTGCCTTTCCTGGGAGTGGGGTCAGGAACTCAACTTAAGTCTTTCTTGTTTTTACCAACTTCTCTCTTACCCAAGGACAGAGGCTGAGAGAACAGGACTCCATAAGGTCAACTAGAGAAAATCCATTACACAATGCAACTGAGTTTCTGCCACTGAAACATCAGCATTCTAGTATTAGAACTTTGTCTTAAGTACCATCACATCTCTCTTGGTTTTCCTCCTTGTAAAATGAGAGGATTTCCAAGGTCCTCTCCTAACATTCCATCTGAGAACTGATGTGTTGGGTGCTGTGGAGATAACCTACAATAGATAATGCTACATTCCTGGTCCCTCTGAGTCTGTCTGCTCTGTGGGATTTACTACACAGGAATGGTGGCAAATGCCAGGGTCCCCTTTGGGACCTTACAGCCCCCAAATCAAAGTTCACATCTACCCAGCATGATAACTAGCTTATAAGTTAAGAACAGGGAGTGAGTTAGTATTTTGTGAGCAGGCACTGAAGCTGAGGTACATGTAGACTGTGCACATTAGTGGTCTGTGAGCCAGACACCTCACAGAAGCAGAGCACACAGAAAACACACCAGGAGCCAGAGGGACCAACCTGCCAGGTGGGGTGGAAATGTGAGGAGAAGCTAAATGGAGACTTTATTGGGTGTTGGGCTTACAGACTGTTTTTGTTTGAGATCTAGTCATAAATTAATCCTACACATAAGTGTTCCCAAAGAGAGAACCCAGGAAAAATATTTCAGTTTTAGGAGTTGAACTAAATCTCTCAGTTTCCATGTCCCAATGGAATTCTCCTCGGGCTCCACCTCTCTCTCTTCTCCACCTCCACCTCTCCCTCCCCCTCCCCCCACTTCCTCCTCCTTCTCCTCCTCCTTCTTTCTCTCTCTCTCTTCCTCTTTCCCTTCTTTCTCTCTGGTGAGCTGCCCAGAACGTGAAGACAGGATCCATTCTTCTAGGAGAGAGAGAGGAGGTTGGAGCAGGAAGATAAGCAGAGGTCAGCAGCCAAGGGAGGCAGATAAAACTCTGTTTGATTTGGCTGTACTTGCCTAGCCCTGGTCCCTGCCCAGACCTTCAAAAATAGAACTGCCAGGCTCAAGGAAGGAAAAGGACAAACACAGAATGCAGGCAAACAAATTTTAAAGGGAGACCAGATGGACCCTCCAAAGGCTGTAGTGACTCCCTCTTCCTCCACATCACTGCCCGCCATCCGGCCCAGACAGCACCAAGCACAGGCAGCCACACTGGGATTTCATAGGCACAACAGCATATAAAAGAGGAGCAGAGTTAAGCCCAGCAGTTTGAAGTAAAAGATAAAGAAGAATTTGATGAGTGGGGTGAATTCCCAACCAGGGTTCACCATCTGGCCTCCAGTGGAAAAACCCTACAGAAACCACAAGCCACTGCCTGAAGGACACCATCACCATTTAGTGACAAAAGAAGCCTGAAGACCCTTCCACCCTTACATAAGAGGGGTTCTGCCCTGGGTTCCATGCTTAGTTGTTTCTTCTTTGGTCCTCCTCAGGTTGTTGTCCTTCCCATGGAATGAGGAATTCTTAAAACCAAGGGAATATCCCAGGCCTTGCCTTCCAGAATCTAGACTATGTTTTGTGAACCCAGAACCCTGAAATTCCTTCCTGATGGCCCCGAGTTTTCTTTTAGAACCAATATGGGACTCTTCCTCAAGCATGTCTCTCCTAAAGTATGGCAAGAAAACAGTATTTGTGGAAGACATGAACAACTAAGACATGGGGTTTGGGGCCCACAGATGTGCACCAAGGCCCCTAGAAGTGCAGGATGGAGCCAGGCTGGGAAGAGAAGAAGTGAGACATGGCCAGCTCTGACACAAGACTCCAGAGAATTCAAAATTCTAAACTCAAACCTAGCTTTCCAGATTGCTATAAAACAATAGTTTTCAAGGATGCAGGATAGAACACATTACTTTAATGACCTGTTGGCTTCTTATTGCTTTTAAATATTTTGACATATGGTATGCAGGCTTCTCTGTGTACTCTTACACTGAGTCCCACAATGCCAGCTCAGAGGTGCCTAGAAATGAATAAAGAAGTGTTGTTTCTAAAGGATAAGGTGGTTTTTTGCTTGTTTGTTTATTTGTTTTTGTTTGTTTTGTTTTGTTTTTTGGTACCAGGGATTGAACTCAGGATCACTCAACCACTGAGCCACATCCCCAGTCCTATTTTATATCTTATTTAGAGACAAGGTCTCACTGAGCTGCTTAGTGCCTTGCTTTTGCTGAAGCTGATTTTGAACTCCAGATCCTCCTGCCTCAGCCTCCCAAGTGGCTGGGATTACAGGCATGCATCACCACGCCAGCTTAGAGGGTCAGTTTTAACACCCTTTCATGTTAGTTATTTCTCATGCTTGCCCAAGGTGTCAGACTGAAAGTCAAGGGTTAGTTTGAGGGTGATCAGAGATAACATAAATCCGACGCTGTTGTGTGCTTAAAACCCATCAAGGTCCCTCTCTTCCTCAGTTAGCTTCAAGGCCCTTTGTGTTCTTCTTATCTCCTCAAATGCACCCCTTGCATTCTACCTGCACCCACCCCATTTAGTGCCCTGCTTCTTCTCCCTTCCAACACTGGTCCTCCACCTCTGCTTCTTCAGAAGCCACCTTCCCTTTGTCCTCCCTGAAATGGCTGAAATGTCATTCCTTTGGAGAGCCTTTCCTGGATTGGATGCTCCTCTCCAGTTCTCACCCAATTTTTCAGTACTTTCAGCCTTTCTCTCTCACAAAAGACAGTGGGTATCTCAAAAAAGTCCATGTCACCTCTGTACTTTTGGGTTGTGGACCTGATGGATAAATGAACAGACACATAAATCAATGGTGGTCTGGAGAGCACACTCACATTGGGACTGGGAGTTGGGAGAATCCCATTATAGATTGAATTTGTAGCAAAGTTATCTTAGAATTTCATCTTCCAAAGTCTTGGTTCACTTGTCTTTAAAGGGGTCACAACAGTAGAAAGAATCAGACATAACTTTCCTATGTTCATATATGAATACACAACCAGTGAAATTCCACATCATGTACAGCCACAAGAATGGGAAGTTATGCTCCATGTATGTATGATATGTTAAAATATTTCCTACTGTCATGTATAACTAAAAATAACAAATAAATAAGTTATTTAAAATATATAAAGGGGGTCACAATAATCTACAAGTGCTCTAAAATTGCAGAGTGTGTTGTTCCCCTCCTGCTGAGCACTTGGCCCTCTCCCCTTCACCTCAAATTGAAACACCTGGGACAGGGTGGCAAAGTAGTAAATACCAGAGGACATCAAGTCAACCTATCATAGGCCCCAAGAATGATGTCAAATTATGCAGACTTGTATGTGGAAAGCACAGACTCTGGTCCACCCTGTGGACAATGTCCTCTCATAGTACTTGAGAACTAGGAATCCACAGGAAACAAAGGTCCTCTTCCCAACGTATGGGAAGAGAGGAGGGTTCTGGAATGTTCTTGGAGTCCAGACAAAAGTAACAAAAAGGCTCTCCACTGAAAGTAGGTTATACCTGGGATCCATCACTGATCCCCCAAATCAGAGAACACAGAAGACCCCAGGGTATTCTGAATGCATAAGCTGGTCCCTGCTAGCACCTCCCAACATGTCTAACCCAGGCCACAGTCATTCTGAGAATTCTCACTTTCCTGTGGCCTTTGAAAAAGACTCTGTGCCAAGAGATGCAAGATCTTTTAGGTTTAACTTGAGACAATGTTATATTATGGTTAGAAGGCAAATTCACTGCCTCATTTCCATCCCCAGAATCCTCTCTTCCATAAGCAGAAGACCCCAAGTATTCAAGCCCAGTTTTGTAAGTATATGAAGCAGGTAAGAGTGCAAAAATCAGAGATCAATGCCAAGGGTTTTCAGGAAGAGTCAGGAGCACAGGACTCTTCCGAGGTTGAAATCAGGCTCTAGGGCTCCTGATGAACCTGACAGATTTTCTTAGATTGTACAAAAATCCAGAAAGCTCCCACCCAATTTTCTTCCCCACTCTCCTTCATGCAGGGTCAGACCTGCATGGTAGTCTGAGGGCCTTTGTAGCCTTCTTATTGCCTCCCCTTTGCTCTCCTAGGTATTTCCCCTGATAAAAGCTGTACAGATTAATCCCATCTTGGCTTCTGCCTCTCAGAGGACCCAGATTAACACCCTGATCTTTGATAAGTCAATGAAGTTCTCAGGATTCTCATTTGTTATATTAAAAGAGATTAGAGGGGTTGGGGTATAGCTCAGTTGGTAAAGTGTCTGCCTTGCATGCATAAAGCTCTGGGTTCAATCCCCAGCTATAATCCCCAGCTAAAATCCCCAGCTAAACCACTAAAATTTTAAAAAGAGAGAGAATAGAATCATGACTCTAATAACAATATAAAATGAATACAAGAAGCACCTATTAAATGTTTTAACTTGTTAATTAAATAGAGAACCAATATATTGTTACTAGACATAATCAATGTGAATTGAATTTACAAATAGATCTAAAGTTAGTCAATAATCAGTAACATTTAACTTTATACAATTAATTTGTGTGGATATTTTTGTTATTGTTTGTTTATTTCTTTGTTTTGTGGTGGTGTTAATCTAATTCAGGACCACACACATGCTAGGCAAGCACTTCACCACTGAGCTCCACTCCCAGATCTTTCAAAAATTTATTTTGAGACAGGATATTCCTCAGTTTCCCAGGCTGGCCTCTAACAAGTGATCCTCCTGCCTCAGCCTTCCAGGTAGCTAGGATTATAGGCCTGTAACAACATGCTTGGTCCAATTTGTATTTTTAAGAAAAAAGAATAATTTGCATTATTGTTATTTTCTATGAGTTGTAGAGTTATAAAAATAACTTTTGAGACAATGAAAGGAAGATTGCTTGGAAAGATACACTAAACAAGGCATTTGATAATTTTTTTCTTTTTTGCCTGTTTTAGTCTTTCATAATTTTTCCTGACAGGATGATCTCTAGAGTCCTTTCTAGCCCAAATTACTATGCCCCAAAGGCTCATTTGTCATATGTAAAATCTGGTCCCTTTGCACATCGCATGCGTCTCCTGGGGAGAATCAACCCACAGACTTCTGAGCATTGCTCCCTTTTTAGGAAATGACATTCTGTGGATTCTGTGTTAAATGCTAATTGATAATTAAAAATAAAAAGTGTGGGAAGTAATCATCCTTTAAATTGGAGGGACTCTCACAGACCATAAAGCATTAGTCAGGGTTCTTTTTTCCAAACAATAGCAGCAGGCTCTTGTTAATGGAAGAGAAAGGTCAGCAGCTCACAGAGTCAAGGAAGCTAGAAAACTCAGCTGCGCAGGTTGCATTTTCACAATCATAAAGAGCACACACCTTCTTTAATGTTTTGGAGAAATTTTAAGAGATTCACGGACAACTACAATAGCAAGTCGGAAACCTTTCTATTAGGTCACTTTTTCAGACCACAGTCCCCTCCCTCCCTGCTTCATACACACATACCCTGCTTTTTAAATTATTATTATTTTTTTTAAATAAGCAACCTCCCACTTAGAAAACAAAGCCAGGACAAAACCAGGACCTTGCCTGTAACTTCTGACTCCTATTCTTTCTGATACTCCATAACCTATGACAGAAACCACAGTCATACCAACATGTCCCAGAGACAAGAAAGTAAGAGAAAGAACTGTGAGGTTGGCCCCTCTGCTGAATTCTTCCCTAAGCTAACAGCCTCTGCCATAGCCTTAGTACCTTTTTATACCCCAACAGGCAGCACATTCTAGCCAGGGCAAGAGGCATCTCTGACTGTCCTGCGATTAAAGGTCAAGTTCTGTTGCAATTGAAAGAGCAGATTGGGACACTCCACATGTCAGGAAATCTCTTCCTTAACCCCTAACTTAATATTCCCTAAAGCACAACTGTCCCTATAGTTACAGAAGGGTTCCAAGGAGCTCAGAAACTCTCTCCCCAAAACACAAAACAGAAAAGGTCTGAGTTAGACCACGTATTTAGCCTTCCATCTGCTGCCAAGCTAGCTGGTCTTGAACAAGTCCCTTCATCTTTGACGTGCACCTTCTCCATCTGTCAATCTTTATAGACCATGCCTATAAAGAATCTTGAAAAAACATTAAATAGTAAATGAAAATAGAGTAGCCTATTGCTGATGCTCCTGCTGACTAGAGCATAAGAATCCAAAAAACCAGAGATTGAGGCAGAAGATCTCCATAGAGAACTTGGCAAAATATCTCTATAGAGTCTCACCACAATGCATCTTGCTATATATTTTCTTATATATACATTCTGTTTTATGATGCATTATTTCCTACATCTCAGAATCTGTCTTTCTTCAATCTGAGGATATTCTCAGAAAAAAAATCTTTTCAAACGTTACCTGTCTCCCAATCTCTATCTTCTCTTTCGGAAACTTCGATTATATGTATGTGCAATTGTTTTTGTAATATCTTTCATGTCTTTAATTTATTTTTCATATTTTCCAACTCCTTTTTTTCTTGCACTGAGTTCTGGATAATTTCCTCAGATCTATTTTCCATGTAACTAATCATCACTTCTATTATTTTTCTGTTGTGTTTGTAAAAATTCCTTCAGCTATTTTTTTAACTTTTAGAAGTATTTTATTTTCCAAATGGCTGGGTCTTTTAAAATATATTAAACCATTTCTTTTCTCATATTTTCATTTACTTTCAAAATTCTGTAATGAGTTTAAGCATGTCTATTTTATAATCTGTATCTGATAATTTCAATATGTGATTTGGGAGGGATTTAATTTTTCTGGTTGTTGTTTTTTACCAATTCTTGTTCTTGGTGGCTTATTTTTGTGGCTTGAGATTTTGAGTTTGTATTTGTAGGTTTTCTCCAAGGGACTCTGCCCAGGATAAAATCATCATCCTGCACGAGGGATATACGTTTCCCTCTGTTAGACACCCCAAGAGCACAACCAACCACTGCTCTTTTTTCTTTTCTGCCTGTCCACATTTTTATCGGTGTATTGCAGTTGCACATAATGATGGGATTGTTACATATTTGTACATGTGCACAATATAACAATATAATTTGGACAACATCACTACCCAGCTCTTCTGTCCTCCCTCCTCTCCTCCCCTGCCTCGGTCTCATTCCTTTATTGATCACACTTTGATCTTAAGATTTCCCCACCACCTTTTTTGTTTTCCTTTTTCCTTCCTAGTTTCCCCATGTGAGAAAAAAAAAAAATATGATCCATGACCTTCAGACTTTGGCTTATTTCACTTACATAATGATCTCATGTTTCATCCATTATCCTTCAAATGACATAATTTCATTTTTCTATATGACTGAATAAAATTCAGTTATGTACGTATACATCTCCTTTATCCATTCATCCATTGGTGAACAACAATTCTAGCTCCATAGCTTGGCTATTATGAGTTGTGCTGCTATAAACACAGGTATGCATATATCACTATAGTATAATGACTTTAATTCAATAGGATAAATACTGAGGAGTGCTATAGTTGGGTCATACAGTGATTTATGCCTAGTCTTTTGAGGAACCTTCAAATCGACTCTCCACAGTGGTTGTACTAATTTCCAATCCCAATGGTGTATAAGTGTTCCTCTCCCTCCCACATCCTCTCCAGCATTTATTATTATTTGTATTCCTGATGACTGCCATTCTGACTGGTGTGAGATGAAATATTAGTGTAGTTTTCATTTGTGTTTCCCTGATCACTAAAGATGCCAAAACATTTTTTTCACGTATTTGTTGGTCATTTGAATTTCTTTTCTTGAGAAGAGTATTTCTTTTAAGAAGTGTCTGTGTAGTTCATTTGCCAATTTATTATTTGGGTTATTTGGACTTTGGTGGTAAGTTTTTTCAATTCTTTGTGTGTTCTTAATATTAATCATATGTCAGAAGAGTAGCTAGCAAAGTTTTGTCTCCAATTTGGTAGGTTGTCTCTTCATGTTCCTAATTTTTAACTTTGTTGTGGAGAGGTTTTTAAATTGATGCTGTTCCATTTATTAACTCTTGGCATTATTTCTTGAGCTTTAGGGGTCCTATTGAGAAAGTCATTGCTGTGCCTTTATGCTGGAGTGCTGACCCTATGTTTATTTCTAGAAGTTTTATAGTTTCTGGTCTAATTTCCAGGTCTCTGATCCATTTTGAGTTGATTTTTGTGAAAGGTGAGAGATATATGGAAAACCAGTTTTCCTAGCACCATTTGTTAAAAAAGGTTGTCTTTTCTCCAAAGTTTATTTTTGGTATTTGTGTCAAGGATCAGATGACTGTAGATGTGTGGGTTTGTCTCTGTGTCTTCTATTCTGTACCATCAGTCTATGTGTCTGTTTTAATGTCAGGACCAAGCAGTTTTTGTTACTATAACTCAGTAGTATAATTTGAAGTCAAGTATTGTGATGTCTCCAGCATTGCTTTTTTGACTTAGAATTGCTTTGGCTATTCTGTCTTTTATTCTTCAAATGAATTTTGGGACTGTTTTTTCTAGCTCTGTGAAGAATTTCATTGGTATTTTGATGGGAATTTCATTGCATCTGCATATTATTTTTGGTAGTATGGCCAATATTAGTTTTGCCTATCCATTAACATGGGAAGTCTTTCCATCTTCTGGTGTCCTTTTCAATTTCATCAATATTCTATAGTTCTCATTGTAGTGGTTTTTCCCTCCTTTGCTAGATTTGTTCCTACTTTTCTGGGGTGAGGGGACTATTGTGAATGGTATTGTTTTCCCAATTTCTTTCTCAGCAGATTCATTATTGGTATATAGAAAGCTATTGATTTTTATATGTTGATTTTATAAACTGCTACTTTGATAATTTTTTAAAATTAGCTCTAGGAGTCTTTTGTTGGAGTTTTTGGATCTTCTAAGTATGGGAATGTCATTTGTAAACAGTGATTATTTGAATTCTTTTCCTATTTTTATCCATTCTCTTGCCTAATTGCTCTGGCTAGAATTTCTAGCATTATGTTAAGTAGGAGGAGTGAGAGTGGAGATCTTGTTGTGTTCTACATTTTAAAAGAAATGTTTTCAGTTTTCCCCCACTTACTATGAGATTAGCTTCGAATTTTTCATATTTATGATGTTGAGATAGGTCCCTTCTATCCTCAGTTTCTTCAATGCTTTTATCATGAATGGGTGCTTAATTTTGTCAAAAACCTTCTCTACATCAATTGTGATAACTAAGTTATTTCTGTCCTTTATTCTCATTATGTGATAAATTACATTTATTGATTGTATATATTAAACCATCTTTGCCTCTATGGAATAAAACCAATTTGGTCATGATATACAATCTTCTTAATATGTTGTTGAACATGATTTACTAATATTTTAAGAATTTTTGCATCTAAGTTTATCAGGGATTTTAGTCTCTAGTTTTCTTTCCTTGATTTGTCTTTATCTGGTTTAAGTATGAGTGTGATATTCACTTTATAGAATGAATTTAGAAATTTTCCATTCCTTTCTATTTCATGAAATAATTTAAGTGGTATTGGCCATATCTTCTTTAAAGATCTGGTAGAATTCTCCTGAGAATCCATCTGGTCCTGGAATTTTCTTTGTTGGAAGGCTTTTGATTACTGCTTCTATCTCATTACAAATCATTGGTCCATTTACGTTTTCTTGCCCTCTTCATTCAGTCCATCATTCATGTTTATAAATGAATCCATTTCTTTTAGGTTTTTCAATTTATTAGTGTATAAGGATTCTCTGAATTTCTGTGATGTCTATGGTGATTTCTCATTTTTCACTTGTAATTTCATTAATTTGGGTTTTATCTCTTTTTTCTTTTGACTGATTTGGATAAGGGCTTATCAACCTTGTTTATCTTGTCAGAGAACCCTTTGTTTCATTGATCTTTTGTATTATTTTTTAATACTCAATTTCATTGATTTCAGCTCTGATCTTAATGATTTCCTTCCTTCTTCTGGTGTTGGAATTTTTTTTTTCTTCTTTTCCAAAGGTCTTGAGAGGCATCATTAGATTGTTTATTTGGGATTTCTGATTTTCTTATGTAGGCACTCATAACTATAATCTTTCCTCTTAGAACTACCTTCATAGTGTACCAGAGGTTCTGGTATGTTGTATCACTGTTCTCATTTGTGTCTAACAATTTTTAAATTTCTCCCCTGATTTCTTCTATCACCTGTTCATCATTCAAATGTTTATTGTTCAATCTCCATGTGTTTATATAGTTTCATAGGGTTTTGTCACATTGATTTCTGGTTTTATTCTATTATGTCTGATAAAAACAAGGAATTATAAATTTTTTTCTTTATATTTGCTGAGAGTTGCTTTGTGGCTTAGAATATGGTCCATTTTCTGAGGAGGTTCCATGAGTTGATGAGAAGAAAGTACGTCTGGCTGTTGTTGGATGAAATAGTCTATAGATGTCTGTTAAGTCCATTTGACTTATATTATTTTTAAGGCTCAAAGAGTCTTTACTGAGTTTATGTCTGAATGACCTATCAAATGGTGAGAGAAGTGTATTGAAATCACCCAGCTTTATAGTGCTGGGGTCTATCTAAGGCTTCAATTTGAGTAATATCTCTTTTATATAATTAGTTGCACCCATGTTTGGAGCATAAATATTTATTATTGTTGAATTGTTCCCTTTACCATTATGAAGTGACCTTCTTTGTCTCTTCTGATTAATTTTGGTTTGACGTAAGTTTTGTCAGATTATGAAAGCAGCTACTCCTATTTGTTTTCAGGCTCCATTCCCATGGTATATCAATATTCATCCCTTCACTTTCAGCCTGTGGCTTTCTTTACCTGTATGGTAAGTCTCTTGTGAACAAGGTATAATTGGTGTATAGTTTGGTCTTTTGTTTTTTAAATTCATTCTGCCAGCTTATGTCATTTAATTGGAGAGTTGAGATCATTTGCATTTGATGTTTTCAATGTTATTAGAGAGATGCTTATTCATTGTTGCCATATTGATTTATTTATTTTCATTTTTAAAAAATTTTTTGTTGTAGATAGACACAATACCTTTATTTTACTTATTTATGTGATGCTGAGGATTGAACCCAATGCCTCACACATGCAAGGCAAGCACTCTACCACTGAGCCACAAACCAGCCCCTGAATTCTTTTCTTTTTTTTATTGTAAACAAATGGGATACATGTTGTTTCTCTGTTTGTACATGGGGTAAAGGCATACCATTTGTTTAATCATAAATGTACATAGGGTAATGTTGTTTGATTCATTCTGTTATTTTTTCCCTCCCCCCCACCCCTCCCACCCCTCTTTTCCCTCTATACAGTCCTTCCTTCCTTCATTCTTGCCCCCCTCCCTAACCCTAACCCTAAACCTAACCCTAACCCTAACACTAACCCCTCCCACCCCCCATTATGTGTCATCATCCACTTATCAGCGAGATCATTCGTCCTTTGGTTTTTTGAGATTGGCTTATCTCACTTAGCATGATATTCTCCAATTTCATCCATTTGCCTGCAAATGCCATAATTTTATCATTCTTTATGGCGGAGTAATATTCCATTGTATATATATACCAAAGTTTCTTTATCCATCAATTGCAGGACATCTAGGTTGGTTCCGTAATCTGGCTATTGTGAACTGAGCAGCTATGAACATTGATGTGGCTGTATCTCTGTAGTATGCTGATTTTAAGTCCTTTGGGTATAGGCCAAGGAGTGGGATAGCTGGGTCAAATGGTGGTTCCATTCCAAGTTTTCTGAGGAATCTCCATACTGCTTTCCAGAGTGGCTGCACTAATTTGCAGCCCCACCAGCAATGTATCAGTGTACCTTTTCCCCCACATCCTTGCCAACACCAATTGTTGCTTGTGTTCTTGATAATCGCCATTCTAATTGGGGTGAGATGGAATTTTAGGGTAGTTTTGATTTGCATTTCTCTTATTACTAGAGGTGTTGAACATTTTTTCATATATCTGTCGATTGCTTGTAGATCTTCTTCTGTGAAGTGTCTGTTCATTTCCTTAGCCCATTTGTTGATTGGATTATTTGTATTCTTGGTGTAGAGTTTTTTGAGTTCTTTATATATTCTGGAAATTAGTGCTCTATCTGAAGTATGAGTGGCAAAGATTTTCTCCCACTCTGTAGGTTCTCTCTTCACATTACTGATAGTGTCCTTTGCTGAGAGAAAGCTTTTTAGTTTGAATCTATCCCAGTTGTTGATTCTTGCTTTTATTTCTTGTGCTATGGGAGTCCTGTTAAGGAAGTCTGATCCTAAGCCAACATGTTGAAGATTTGGACCTACTTTTTCTTCTATAAGATTCAGGGTCTCTGGTCTGATTCCAAGGTCCTTGATCCATTTTGAGTTGAGTTTTGTGCAGGGTGAGAGATAGGGGTTTACTTTCATTCTGTTGCATATGGATTTCCAGTTTTCCCAGCACCATTTGTTGAAGAGGCTATCTTTTCTCCCTTGCATATTATTGACCCCTTTGTCTAATATAAGAAAATTGTATTTATTTGGGTTTGTGTCCGCATCCTCTATTCTGTACCATTGATCTACGTGTCTATTTTGGTACCAAAACCATGCCATTTTTGTTACTATTGCTTTGTAGTAGAGTTAAAGATCTGGTATTGCGATACCCCCTGCTTCACTCTTTCTGCCAAGGATTGCTTTAGCTATTCTGGGTTTCTTATTCTTCCAGATGAATTTCATAATTGTTTGCTCTATTTCTGTAAGGTATGTCATTGGGATTTTAATTGGAATTGCATTGAATCTGTATAGCACTTTTGATAGTATGGCCATTTTGACAATATTAATTCTGCCTATCCAAGAACGTGGGAGATCTTTCCATCTTCTAAGACTTTCTTTAATTTCTTTCTTTAGTGTTCTGTAGTTCTCATTGTAGAGGTATTTCACCTCTTTTGTGAGATTGATTCCCAAGTATTTTATTTTTTTTCAAGGCTATTGTGAATGGGGTAGTTTTCCTAACTTCTCTTTCTGAAGATTTATCACTTATGTATAAAAATGCATAGATTTATGAGCATTGATCTTGTAACCTGCTACTTTACTGAATTCACTTATGAATTCTAAAAGTTTTCTGGTGGAATTTCCAGGTTCCTCTAAATATATAATCATGTCAATAGCAAAGAGGGATAGTTTGAGTTCTTCTTTTCCTATTCATATCCCTTTAATTTCTCTGGTTTGTCTAATTGCTCTGGCTAGAGTCTCAAGGACGATGTTGAATAGAAGTGGTGAAAGAGGGCATTCCTGCCTTGTTCCAGTTTTTAGGGGGAATCCTTTCAGTTTTTCACCATTTAGAATGATATTGGCCATGGGCTTAGTGTAGATGGCCTTTACAATGTTAAGAAATGTTCCCACTATCGCTATTTTTTCTAGTGTTTTGAGCATGAAGAGATGCTGTATTTTATCGAATGCTTTTTCTGCATCTATCGAAATAATCATGTGATTCTTAACTTTAAGTCTGTTGATATGGTGAATGACATTTATTGATTTCCAGATGTTGAACCAACCTTGCATCCCTGGGATAAAACCCACTTGATCATGGTGCACTATCTTTTTAATATACTTTTGTATGTGACTTGCTAAAATTTTGTTAAGAATTTTTGCGTCCATGTTCATTAAGAATATTGGTCTGAAATTTTCTTTCCTCGATGTGTCTCTGTATGGTTTAGGTATCAGGGTGATATTGGCTTCACAGAACGAGTTTGGGAGGGTTCCCTCCTCTTCTATTTCATGGAATACTTTGAGGAGTATTGGAATGAGTTCTTCTTTAAAGGTTTTGTAGAACTCGGCTGAGAACCCGTCTGGACCCAGACTTTTCTTTGTTGGTAGGCTTTTGATGACCTCTTCTATTTCATTGTTTGAAATTGATTTATTTAATTTGTGTATGTCCTCCTGGTTCAGTTTAGGTAATTCATATGTCTCTAGAAACTTGTTATGTCTGTGAGATTTCCTGTTTTGTTGGAGTATAGATTTTCAAAATAGCTTCTAATTATGTTTTGTATTTCACTTGTGTCTGTAGTGATATTTCCTTGTTCATTCCGAATTTTAGTAATTTGAGTTTTCTCTCCTCTTTCTCTTTGTTAGTGTGGCTAAGGTTTTATCAATTTTATTTATTTTTTCAAAGAACCAACTATTTATTTTGTTAATTTTTCCGATTGTTTCTTTTGTTTCAATTTCATTGATTTCGGCTCTGATTTTAACTATTTCCTGTCTTCTACTACTTTTGGTGTTGGTCTGCTCTTCTTTTTCTAGGGCTTTGAGCTCTAGTGTTAAGACGTTTATTTGTTGATTTCTACTTCTTTTGTTGAATGAGCCCCATGAAATAAATCTTCCTCTAAGTACTGCTTTCATAGTGTCCCAGAGATTTTGATATGATGTGTCTTTGTTCTCGTTTACTTCTAAGAATTTTTTTATTTCCCTCCTGATGTCTTCTGTTATCCATTCATCATATGATAGCATATTATTTAATCTCCAGGTATTGGAGAAGTTTCTGTTTTTTATTCTGTCATTTATTTCTAATTTCAATCCATTATGATCTGATAGAGTACAAGGTAGTATCTCTATCTTCTTGTATTTGCTAACAGTAGCTTTGTGGCATAATATATGGTCTATTTTAGAGAAGGATCCATGTGCTGCTGAGAAGAAAGTGTATTCATTCTTTGTTGGATGGTATATTCTATATATGTTGGTTAAGTCTAAATTGTTGATTGTGTTATTGAGATCTATGGTTTCTTTATTCAATTTTTGTTTGGAAGATCTATCCAGTGGTGAGAGAGGT
This sequence comes from Sciurus carolinensis, assembly GCF_902686445.1. Taxonomy (NCBI): domain Eukaryota; kingdom Metazoa; phylum Chordata; class Mammalia; order Rodentia; family Sciuridae; genus Sciurus; species Sciurus carolinensis. The sequence goes on from NC_062224.1 coordinate 68,581,664, forward strand.
GTGTTAAAATTGCCTAGTATTATTGTGTTGTGGTCTATTTGATTTCTGGAATTAAAAAGGATTTGTTTGACGTACACAGATGAGCCAATGTTCGGGGCATAGATATTTATGATTGTTATGTCTTGCTGATTTATGCTTCCCTTAAGCAGTATGTAATGTCCTTCTTTATCCCTTTTGACTAGTTTTGACTTGAAGTCCACATTATCTGAAATGAGGATGGATACTCCAGCTTTTTTGCTGTGTCCATGTGCATGGTATGTTTTCCCCATCCTTTCACCTTTAGTCTGTGGGTATCTCTTTCTATGAGATGAGTCTCTTGCAAGCAGCATATTGTTGGATTTTTCTTTTTAATCCAATAGGCCAGTCTATGTCTTTTTATTGATGAGTTCAGGCCATTAACATTCAGAGTTATTATTGTGATATGATTTGTACTCCAAGTCATTTGACTCATTTTTGTTTTTGACATGATTTGGTTTCTCCTTTATTTGGCTGTTCCTTTAGGCTAGTCCTCCCATTGCTGATTTGCATCGTTGTTTTCATCTCTTCCTCATGGAATATTTTGCTGAGAATGTTCTGTAATGCCAACTTTCTTTTGTAAATTCTTTTAGCTTTTGTTTATCATGGAAGGATTTTATTTCTTCGTCAAATCTGAAAGTAAGTTTTGCTGGGTATAAGATTCTTGGTTGGCATCCATTTTCTTTCAGGGCTTGGTAAATGTTGTTCCAGGCCCTTCTAGCTTTTAGGATCTGGATTGAAAAATCTGCTAATATTCTTATTGGTTTCCCCCTGAATATAATTTGATTCTTTTCTCTTGCAGCCTTTAAAATTCTGTCTTTATTTTGTATGTTAGGTATTTTCATAATAATGTGCCTTGGTGTGGGTGTGTTGTAATTTTGTATATTTGCAGTCCTATAAGCCTCTTGTACCTGGTTTTCCATTTCATTCTTTGGATTTGGGAAATTTTCTGATATTATTTCATTGAATAGATTTTTCATTCGTTTGGTTTGTTTCTCTATGCCTTCCTCAATCCCAATAATTCTTAAATTTGGCCTTTTCATGATATCCCATAATTCTTGTAGATTCTGTTCATGATTTCTTACCATCTTCTCTGTTTGGTCAATTTTGTTTCAAGATTAAATATTTTTTCTTCAATGTCTGAGGTTCTGTCTTCCAGGTATTCTATCCTATTTGTTATGCTTTCTATGGAGTTTTTAACTTGATTTATTGTTTCCTTCATTTCAAAGATTTCTGGGTTTTTTTTTTTCAGTATCTCTAACTTTTTATTGAAATGATCTTTTGCTTCCTGTATTTGCTCTTTTAACTGTTGATTGGTATGATCATTTAATGCCTGTATTTGCTCTTTCATCTCTTCCTTCAATGACTGCATTTGCTCTTTCATCTCCTCATTTGCTTCCCTGATTGTTTCAATTATGTACATTCTGAACTCCCTTTCTGACATTTCTTCTGCTGTGCTGTCATTAGGTTTTATTGATATAGTATATAGGTTTGTTTGGGACATTTTCTTCCCTTGTGTTCTCATATTGGTCAGATATCAATGGGACTCTGAGGTATTGCAGATTTCCTCTATTGGCTTATAGTGTCCCTGTAGATTTCCAGTATATCACCTCCCAGCCTTCAGTAGCCTGAAGTCTTGGAGGAACTTGATAATGTAGTGCTTCTGAAGAAAGCTTCCCCTAGCCCGCTACTGGGTTCAGGACTGGGGGCTTGTTCTTTGTGGAAATCCTCTCACTGGGCGGTCCTGCTCCTAGATGCTGACTGTAGACAGGGCCTTCCCCAACCTGAGGGAGTCAGGCTACTTGGGGAAAGCCTCTCCCTGTCCTGCCTTGGTCCCAGAAGTTGCCTGTGGGCCAGGGCCTGCCGCTGGGTTCAGGGCTTGGGCTTGGCTCTGTGCCGAAAAGCTCTCACTGGGCGGGCCTGCTCTGAGAGGCTGGCTGTGGATCACGCCTGCAGCCGGAGGGAGGAGGGCTGCTTGGGGAAGACTCTCGCTGCCCTGCCCTGCTCCTAGAAGCTGCCCACTGTCCGGGCCTGCCGCCTGGGGCCAAGCTTCACCTGGTCGAAGAGACTCACCCCGTGGCTCTGTGTTGGTCCGAGTCTCTCAATACCTCCCCTTCTTTAATTCTGAGTTCTGGAGTGATGGGAGATACAGTCACTCTCTAGTCCGTCATCTTGGATCCCAATCTGAATTATTTTCTAATATTTAATTTGATCCTCTTTCTCATTTGCTTGACTATTCTTTTAATAAGATTTATTCATTTGTGATTTCTGGTGCTTGTTTTTTATTTCTTCTGTGTGGCATATTTCTTTAAGTAAGTTCTGTAGTGCTGGTTTAATAGTCAGGAATTCTTTTAGTTTCTGCTTATGTTGGAAGGTTTTTATTTCTGTTTCAATTCTGAAAGATAACTTTTCTGGATATAGCATTCTTAGTTGACAGGTTTTGTTGTTGTTTGTTTGTTTTGTTTTCAGGACTTGGAACACATCATTTCAAGCCCTCTGGTTTTAGAGCTTGTGCTGAGAAATCAGAAATGATTCTAATTGACTTGCTTCTAAATGCAACCTAATGCTTTTCTTTTGAGGTTTTAAAAATTCTGTTCTTTTCTGTATGTTAGGCATTCTAATTATAATGTATTGTGAAGTCTTTCTTTCTTCATCTTATCTATTTGGCATTCTGAATGTCTCCTTTATGTGGATGTCCATATCATTCTCAATGTTTAGAAAATGTTTCTATTGTTATTTCACTGAAGAGGTTATTCATTCCATTAATCTGCATCTTACAACCTCTTCAATTCAAATGATTTTTAAATTTGGTCCTTCTAATGATGTTCCAGAGTTCTTGTATATTCTAATCATAGCTATGTGTTTTCTTTTCTTTAACACCATCTGAATGTTCAACACTGGCCACTTTGTCTTCCAACTCTAAGATTCTCTCTTCAGCATAGTGTAATATTTTATAGAGACTTTCAACAGAACGCTTTATGTGGTTTATTGTGCATTTTATTTACAACATTTCTTTTTGGTTATTTTTCATTATCTCTATCTCCTTATTGTATTTCTCATTCAGATCCTGTACTGACTTCCTCCTTGATTCATTCAGTTGTTTTTCTGTGTTCTCTTGGAATTCATTAATTATTTTTTTTAAATTCCTTATCTGGTGGTATTTTATTCAATTCAATATTTTGAGGGTGAGTTGCTGGTGAATTTTGAACTTTATAAATTGTCATGTTACCTTGTTTTTCATATTTCTTATATTCGTGTTTTAGATTTATTGAATCTGTTGGGATGGATTTCTCTTCCACTTTCATGTGTGGGTTTTTTGTTTTTGTTTTTGTTTCTTTTGGCACACTCTTCACTTGCTAAAGTGTTCTAGATTTATCTAGATTGAGACCCTCTTGTAGGTGTGGTATCCAAAGCCCTTGTGTTAATTCTGTTTCTGCTAATAGCAGTGGATGTCTGTTAGTGAACCCTAGTCACTTCTACTTGGGGTCTGGTCATTAGTTTGGGTTTTACCTCTTCTATCCTTTATATTAAAGTATAACCAGAGCTTGAGTGTTGTTTATTTGTGTATGGAACAAGGTTCTCTGTCTTTTGATTGGGTTTAGCTTAGCAGCTAAGTCTCTACCCTATGAACTTTTAGTGTTCCCTGAAGGCTCCCAGCCCCTCACAGAACAGGGGGAAACAAACAATAGCAACAACCAATGCAAATAATATACAGCACTAAAATATCTAGTTGCTACTATATCTACAATGTTAATTACCACAAAAAACAGGAGTGGTGGGGTCAGCAATTTCCAACAGCAAAAACAATAAGTATCCATGAACTAGTTCTTGTATTAAAGCAAACAGTAGTTGTCAGCTATGTCATCCACGGCAGTAATAATTGCAACAGCACAAATAGTGGAGGCTGGAATTATATAAACCAATTAGTTCTAAAAGATGATTAAAATACAGTTCATTAAGAGAAAAGAAAATGTGACCAGAAGGTAGAAGAGAGCTTACAATCCCAGAATTTGGACAGAGAGAATGCAGAAGAGATGTAGTGGGTGATGGTTATAAAGAAGGAGGAGAAAAAATAGGAACTTCAAAGTAAAGGGTAAGAGAAAGAGACAGCAAAAGAATCTGGCTGTCAACAGGAGAAGAAAAAAGGAAATAGAAACAAGAGAAACAAAAAAATGAAAATAAACCCAAACAAAAATAAACAAAAAATTTAATCCTCAAAAGATAAGATGAGGAAAAATAACACATTATAAAATGCTAAAAATGAGAAAAAAAGATACAAATATATGTACGTATACATGTCCATAAACCAATCAGCACAGCAAGTAAACCAAAAGCAAACAAACAAAAAACAAAACAAAAAATTAAATTTTTAATGAAAAATGATAGACTCATCTCCATTGAGGTGGTCAAAATAGTAACAAGAATGAATGGTCACTACCTATGCCCAGTTGTCCTTCTTTCCATTTCTTCTTCGAGTTATGTACTGAGAGAGAGCAAGTGAGAGAGAGAGAGAGGAGGTTCTTACCCCTTTCCTCTTTTGTACTGCTCTCTGAACTGCCAGTTGGAGTGGTCTAAGACTGAAGCTGGTTGAAATAGCTCTCAGCTTCCCTTCTCAACAGTATAAGGTAGAATGGAATGGAAAATACTGTTGGTTGGAGTTTTTTCTGCACCAACAAAATCAATGCACTCTCAGGGTGGGGTTGCTGCAGAGTTCTGTGGGAGGAGTTCCAGAAGCTGGGGCTTTAGTCTAATCAGGCCTCAGGAGATTTGTTGGGTGGTATCTGCTCTGGCAAGATTAGATGGACACACTCTTTTGGCCAGGCAGTTGCTGATCTCTGCTAAGAGTCTGGATATCAGGAGTCTCACAAGAATTTTACTCAAGGGGCAAGGGAGCCAATCTTCCACACACTCTACTGCCCAAGAACACAGACTTCTAAGTCTTAGCTACTGTGTGTATTTACACCCACTTTTTCTGATTCCTGACCAACTTCAGTTGGTCCTGTGAGCCTCCAGACTCAAAGGAAGTGAGTTGAACTCCCCTTCATTTTTCTGATTTGAATACCCCTGAGAACAGCCTTCTCTGCGCTTGTCTCACTCTCATTCTAGGCCACATGGTAAGCACTTTCCTGGAAGGCATGGTGGTGTTTGCTGTGGTCTTCCAGCTCCAATAACAGCAGTTGCAGTGTGGCCTTCTTAAGATGGCTCCTGCCTCAGCTCTCCATGGCCAGTTGGGAAACAGGACACTTTTCAAACACCAGTTTGTGGTGCAGCCTCTGGATCAGCTAACTTTAAGCTGCTTTTCTGATCTCAGGTTTTCCCACACCAAGTCTGTCTGTTTTGTCTCTGTCTGTGTGCTACCACTCTCTCCGGTAAACCAGAGGCACTGCGGCTGCCACACCTAGCTTGGCTCCAATGTACTCTTTCTTCTGTGTTCAATGTACTCAAATTTCTGGATCTCTAAGACACTCTGACTGTCTAATATTAAATTTTAGTGACATCCTTCTTTCACCTACCTCATTGAGAAGCAGTACTCCTGCTGCTAGAATCATGAGCCATGAAGCAACTAGGAATGCAGTCTTCCTCTAATCTGCCATCTTGAATCCCCTCCCACTGTTCATTTTTTAGTCTTAGTTCTTAGAGATGATACTGCCATACATCCAGTTTTCTCACTGATGAAGGAGTAGAATGGAGTCTTGGTTCATTTTTTTAAAATTATACTTTATATGTGTTTTTGTGTGCATTTGTCAATTTGACTCATTGCATCTAAGAACTAAAAATCATTTAATTACCCCTGATAGGCAGTAGGTAAGAAAATTGTAGTATACTGTACAGAGTACTGTCAATCACTGAAAAAACAAGGTGGATCTATATGCTGATATAGAATATTCTGAAAGGTGGGAGTGGAACCCAAGATGCAGAAAACATCACAGTTTGCCAATATCCATCTTAAAATATTTAATATATATGTATATTTATGTGTATGCTAACTAATGCATAGAATATAATTGTTTGTCCATGAAAATTTTAATAGTGTTGATAGTTAACTTTGGGTAAGGAAACTGAAAATTTGTAAAACAATTGAATTTTTTATTTTTAAACTGAGAATGGATATTTTTCCACCTAGAACTTTTTGTTCCCTTTGTTTAAGTATGATGTTATTCAGCTTTCCATTACTGTGCCAAAACACCTGAGAGAATCAACTTACAAGAAGGAGAGGTTTATTTTGGCTCATGGTTTCAGTTCATGGTTGACCCTGATGCTCTGGGTCTGTAGCTGCACAGTACCTCATGACACAAGGGCATGCACAGGAGGCCTGTCTATTTCATGGTGGCCAAAAAGATGAAAGAAAGAAAGAAAGAAAGAAAGAAAGAAAGAAAGAAAGAAAGAAAGAAAGAAAGAAAGAAAGAAAGAAAGAAAGAAAGAAAGAAAGAAAGAAAGGAAGGAAAGGAAGGAAAGAAAGGAAGGAAAGAAATAAAAGGAAAGAAAAATAAAAGGAAAGAAAGAAAAGGAAAGAAAAAGAGACAGGTCTCAATATCCCCTTCAAAGACACACCCCAATGACCTAATTTCCTCCCACTAGGCCAGTCAATAACCAAATATAATAAGTAGTATTGAAGACAATTTAATGCATCTTAACAAAACAGGTGCCCCCACCCAACTTGCCCCTCCCCAGCCCAGTATCTTTACCAGTCATACCATTAGTTCTCTAATCATTGTCTCCAGGAGCTTTTGAAAACAAGAGTAGGAACAGATATTCTCCCTCTGGGGCAAAGAGAAAGCTGAGCCCAGGCAAGCCCCAAGTTCTTAGGGAGTTCCTCTAAGCTTCTCCTAGACAAATGCCCCATCTGGGACTTCGAAATTGCTGAGCACAACCTTTTCCCTTGTCAGTCAGTCTGTGGAGTGTCCAGAGTCTTTGAAGGCAGGAAAAATCCTATTTTCTGTGTGTACTTAGGACCCCTCCCACTCAGAGCTGGACATCAGAAAGTTCTCAACATGCTCTAAATTCTTGTGTAGATGCCAGGCATAATGCCTGCCTCAGGGAAGAATTAACCCCTGACCTTCTCCAACTTGATCTGATGCCAGTAAAGACTCCTGTCAAAATCCACAGCACAAACCACAACCTCTGGGAAGCAGACAGGTGAGCTCTGCACCCTCTTTTTCCTCTTCCTCCTCCTCCTCCTTCCTTTCCTTCTCTTCACTACCTGGTCACATAGATACTCCTCCAGGCAAAGAAAAAAGAATGGTGAAGGGGACAAAAGCCTCAGGGTCTATGTGCTTCTGTCTACTTCATTAAGAAAAGCTTCTTAAGAAAACTGCTAAGGAATGTATTGTTATTTCCATCTGGCATTTGTTGTTTCTCAAGGTAAAGAGCATGGGAGTCTTTTGATTTCTCTTTGTCTTTCCTTCCACAACCCAATTATTTATAAATATCAGCTGCCCTACAGTCTGAAGTACTTCCCAGGTAGGTTCATGTCTCTCCATTTCATTGCCATGGCCCCAGTGAAAATCTTCAGCAACTCCTTCTTGCCATCCTAAAATCAATTCTCCTATCAATAACAACCAGTACATCAGAGGAGGTTATTGTCATGCTACAAGCCAAGAACTTCCCAACGGTACCCAGATTCGAATGCTGGCTGTGTTCATGGGACCCATGACCTGCTCTTGTTGTCTTCCTCCAACCTTAACCCTGCCCCCCGATCATGATCCTGCAGCAACACATGGGACCCCTTCCTGTTCCTGAGCCCTGCAGCATTCTTCCCAACCCATTACATGCTGACTCCCTGTCCCCATTCCATTCTCAGCCCAAGCTACCTTATCTGGAGAGGTCCTCCTCCACCGCCACTTCTGTCCTAATGTCACCCCAATGTACCCATTACCCAGCTTTATTTTCATCGGTGGTTGTACCATCTATAACTAGCTTATTATTTTATGTGCCTATACCTCTGTGTTCCCCCAGGTAGTAAGCTCCAGAAGAGCAGAAAAGTTACCTCGCCTGTCACTTTATACCCTCAACAACTGGTATACTGCCTGGTTATTCAATGCAGATAGTGTCAATGAATGAACCATTATTCTAAAAATGGAAATGGCATGAATGGAATCCCACACACTTTCCTGTTGGGTCAGGATTGCCATCCCTTCTGGGTGAGCTTTGTGCCTTTTCTTCTGGCACAGATAGGAGGCTTATTAGGAGATATGCCTCAATCTCCTCCATTCAGACTGGTGTTGCCAGCAAGTGAAGAAAAGTGAACATGGAACATCCCACTTGGCTCTAGAAGCTTCTATCCAAGGGACACATATCACCTCCACTGAGAATTCATTGGTCAAAGCAAGTCATGTGGCAATGTCTGGATTCATAGGGTCAAAATGGACTCTGGAATGGGTGGGGTCCTCACCTTGGTTCTAGGTACTTATTCTGATACCATCAGATCTGTGTTGTAGAAAGGGCTCTCTGCTGAGTGTAGAGAATGCACTATAGGGAGCAGAACTGGAGACCAGTGAGGAACCTGGCCAGGAAAAAAGAAAAGAAGAGGTGGGGTTAACTCTCAAGGATCTGTTTTGGGTCCATGGATGAATAGAGGTACCATTCCCTGCAATGGGAATGTGGATCTATTGAAAGCCATTGTGGATCTATTGAAAGGCCTTGCTAGAATAAGTGTCTAGAAACAGGGTGAAGATTCCACCCGTCACAGTGTCCACAAACAGCTCACCTGTGCTATTATGTGCAGTCAAAGGGCAGCTGGTTAGGTTGGTGAAGACACAACCAGCAGGGCCAGGAGAAGCAAGGGAGATATCTTGGGTATAGAACTGGAGATGTGTCAGTATCATGCAAAGGCAGGTCTGGCCCCAGGAGTTTGACATACCTGACTCTCAGGGACTTCACCCTAGTCTCAGTCCTGACAACAGAATGTGAAGGGGCCTGAGACATTCTTCCCAGGGGTCTTGTCTTCTACCTGCTAGTATCGGACTCAGCCTCTCCAGGATTCTTTCCTAATGGTATGACTGGACACTGACCCCACCTCATCTGACTGAGGCTTTGCTATCTGGATTCCTGTGTCCACCTTCCTGATTTTACTAAGTAACTTGGACTTTGCAGCTCTCCCTGGAATGTCACCTACTTCTCTGAGCCCTACTGGCCAGGTCTTGCTGCTACTGCTCCTAGGCCTCATCAACCTGCCACACCACCATCATAGCCTAAGAGCTGGACAAGGTCCTTCTGTGAATGCTACAGAATGCAGCTCAGGACATCTAATGCCAAGTGAGGCCCTGGATCCTCTGACCATCCCTTGTGCCAATTCATGTCATGCAATGATGGCATTTACACAGGCCGGCTGCCACCCTTCCCAGAATCTGGAAATGAGTCTGCCTGGCTACAAGAATCTCATAAACACTGTGACGCACAGAGAGGTGGGTTGGAAGGCTTGGAAACTTCCAAATTTTGTTTGCGAGTAGAAACACACAGTCTTTAAAGCCATGGAGCAAAATATGCAATCTTCCTCTTTAAATCATGCAAGGACTGTTCAGTGAGAAGGAGATGAGCACATGGAAGTTTTAGGGAGACTCAGGCAGAGTCCAGCACTGCCTGGCAGGGCCTCCCCACAGCACTTCCCTGGGGACCACCAAGGATGGCTCTGCCCCCAGAGCGTGGGTTTCATCTTTGCAGACAGGCAATAAAGACACCACTCACCAATGTCTCTGGGCCAGATGTGTTGAGACATGGACACACAGCCTTGGGCCTCTTCTGCCCAGACACTTCTCTGTGTCCAGAACTGCTTCTCTGGACAGAAAGGGTGAGGCCAATGGAACTTCTGGATTCTTTCTCTTTGGATGACCAAATGCTCTGGGCCCACCCTAGACCCACATACCAGAGGGCACCCACAGAAATCTCCCCTTCTCTGTCCTCCCTCCTGGAGGGCAGCCTCCTCAGGGCCATGGGAAGAGGGGCAGCACTATCTTTCCACCGTGGGATCTCCTCACTGCCAACTCCCCTAGGCAGCTTGGTGGGGAAGCCCAGCAGGCTCACTTCTCTCCCTGCCTGCAAAGGGCCCAGGGAGTAGACCCAGAAGGTCTTTTTCCTGATGGAAGGACAGGAGCCAGAATGGACAGAAAGTCTGGCCCTCTCACACTCTCCTGGCTCTTATCCCCATATCTTCCCTCCTGGCTTTCCTCCACTTCCTCCCTTTCAGACTTTCCCTTCTTCCCTCCCTATCCCTGAGTTCACTTCTCCACCAGGACTCCAGCCTGCTAGGGTCCAGGGCAAGATGACCAGCAAAAGATGCAGGATGGCCAACTGATTCTGAATGTCATACAGACAAGAGATAATTTGCTAATACAAGTGGGTATCATGTTTTATTTGCTAAGAGTGGCAACTTTAGTCATAAGACTGCTGGTGGGGAGCCGCAGGGCTCCAGTCCCTCTACCTCTCTTAACCAGGTGCCTGGTGGCAAAGGCATTGGATGTTTATCCTTCAGCAAACTTTCTAGGCAGATTATTATATTCACAGAGCACTTTGTGGAAGACCAGGTGAATATAGAAAATGAGAATTTGGGGTAAGGAATATCAGATAGGGGGACAGAAAGAGGTACCCTAATGGCTTTCATATGTGAAAGATTGAGTGGAATGCAGGTGGATTTTGAAGACAGACAAATCTAGGCTCAAAACCCAGCACTGATTCACTGTTTTCTGGCTGTGAGGAAGTCATGTAACCTCTTGGAGCCTCAATCTCCTCATCTGGAGATGAGAATGCAGTCGCAAGATTGAATAATCAGAAGCAATGTCTGTGAAGTGCCAAGGATGCAGTGGGTATTGGAGAAGTAGTAGCCACCATCACGTTCAGTGTTGCACGTTTTTGGGACATGAAGATGCAGGGTGTCCCTTCTCTCCTGGACTGGTTGCTTTGGTGGGGAGTTGAGAAACAAGCAATACCCTTGGACTCAGCCCTGGGTTCAGAGTTTTGACTAACCTTGCTCCTGAGCTGACCAGGTGTGGAAAGTGATGTGCGATTGCCTAGGAGGGCTGAAAGTCATGGGTGTGGCCTCAACGTGACAGGTGCCTGCCTCTCCTCCCTTCAAGTTGGGGCAAGAGGAGAGAGAGGATGCACAACCACCCCCTCAAAACCCCAAGCATTGCTTTACCCATCAGAGGACCCCAGGACTATAGGAGCTCTTCACAAGCCCTGGATGCCAGCCTAGAACTTGCTCAGGCTGCAGCAAGCCTAGGTGTGTCTCTTTCAACCCAAAGATCTCTTGAGAAGGCAATTCCATGGCTAGGACTTTGGAGAGAATGAGGGAAACAACTGTGGTGGGTGAACAATTCTATGGGGTGTCATTGCAGGGTTCCTGGGGCCATGAGGTGAAGGGTCAGACTGGCCTGTCCCCAGCTCCATGCCATTGTTGACAAGGCCAGGACTCCTGCAGTGGTTTCTACAGAAGAGGCTCTAGTTGCTCTCTGATCTATCTGACCCCAGAGAAGAGCTTGGATCAGATGTGGACTGTGCAGAGGTGGCAAGAAGGGGCTGCATACCCGCCCCTCTGGTCCAAAGTGGGCCATTCATGTTTCAGCTGAACACAGCTTCTCTCACTAACAGCCCTTCTTGTTGGCTCCTCTTGGCGGCAGCACCTATAATTTCCCAATATAGCATCTAATTTGAACTTCTACAAGCATCCTCCCCTCAAAATACTTAATTATTATGTTCTTCTAAAATATTGAAGGGAATCTTTCCAGCCATCTGAAGTTCCCCGGAGGAAAAAAAGAATAAACCAGCAATTAGTGCCACAAACTCTGATCCTGGGAAATTCATGCAAGGCCTGGGGATGTGTCCAGCTCCAGGGCTCCTCCTGGGAGAGCTGGTGCCCACTGGAAACTGAGGGCAAGCTGCCAGGCCAGAGGGCTGGTCATGGCAGGTGTGGCTTGGGTCTGAGGCACACCTTCTGCCTTTACTTCAGCTGTACCTAACACATGTTTCTCCTTGGACACTGCCTGCTTTCCTGACAACATAAAGCTCTCCCTACAGCCCCTGCAAACTAGTGCTTGGAGCCTGGTTTGTTGCTTCCTTCTCCTGAATATTCTTTTCACCTTCATTCAAAGACTCAAATTCCAGCTCTCCTTGCTATGTCATTTCATTTCAGTTCCATTTTCAATTCATTGAAGTCTTTAATGTCTGGTTTATCCTGGGATGGTCCAAGGCCTTGGGATGACCTATGAACCAACCTGTTCCTCATTCTCTTAATTTCCTCATCATTAATAGCACTTCTGTTCCATCTTGGTCACACAATCCATGGACATACCTAGGGTTAACAATGACTTCCCAAAGCTGAAACGTCTCCCTCTGGAATCCAGTTCCTCCTTGTTTTACACCCTAAATCCCACTACTCCTAGGCGGGAACAGCTAAGAGCTCGCCTCATGCCCTCCCCAGTGATGTTCCATTTTCTGTCTGTACCAAGCCTTCCCTTGGTTGGAACAATCTTCTTATATACATGACACTGCCCTGTGCCCTTTTCATTTCCCCAACCAACCTAGACCCAGATTTCTTCAGGGAATGAGATGGCACAGCCCTGCAGCTAGTTACAAGTAGTTTTCTCTGCCCTTCCACCGTGTGGCCCAGCTGGAGGCAATCTATTGGTGGTGTGCTCCAGAGCAAATTCATCCTCCCATGCTACTGACAAACCCTCTCACTCCTTTTTGCTTAGATACGTGGTATTTGGGCTCTAGGACCTCCTGGATGGGTAGGGGAGTCCTCTGAATTCCCCCAAAAGTCTTTGTTCATGGGCTGGAGTCTTTCTGGCACAAACTTGTAGAGGCCTCTTATGCATATCCCTTCCCAACACCCAGCCAGCAATGTCACGCTGGTCTCGGTGGGAGTATTTACACTGTGGACATTGGCAAATGTTACACACGGGGCCTGTCTTTATTCCAGAGTGGTTTCCTGGCACAGCACTGCCAGCACCTACCACAGAGGTCAGAACTTAAGGCTCTGCCATGATGACTGTCCTATTTTGGTAGCTACAAGGAACCGTCATGGCTTATAAGGTAACAGAGGCCTTATTTCTTAAAAGTTCACATCAGTACCTACAGAAGGAACGAACCACTTTTACAAATTTTAACTATCTTATGAACAATACATTTCAATTATTTTACATATTTAATTTTTTTTCCACTGGTGGGTACTCCAAACAGTAAATGTAAGACTCAGAATTTCTTATGATCAAATAAGCATACTGAACTTGAATATTTGATTCCTGCTAATAATACAACTTAAATCAGTGCTTTATTTGTTTATAAGATCTATTGAAAGACCTCCTGAAAGCCATCACCTGGTGAAGTTTGCTAGTGTCCCACATAAGGGTGCACTGGTCTTTCCAAGGGATTTTATAGAATCCCTGGGTATAGGCACGATGTTAGACCAGAAGCCAAGGCACAAGCACGACATTTGATCTACTAGAATCCTCTCAACAAATCTGTGAGGTAGGCACTATTATTATCCTCATTTACAGATGAGGAAACTGAGGCCCAGAGAGGTTAACTTGTAAGTGGAATTGCTGGATGTGAGCCAAGTTGTTGACTCTGAAGTCTGTACTAGAATCCACAGACCCCAGAAGATTAAGGAAGGAAAAGCCTGAGGGATGCCTAAACCCAAAGGTCTGGAAGGTTCTGCTCTTGACTTTCACTTTCCCCAATAGATTGAGCCGTTTCCTTCCAGAAAGGAAGGGCCACTAGCAAGGGAAGCTTAAAAATACAACGCCTTCCTTCCATCCCCAAGGATACATTAAAATGTGCAAGGGAATGACAGGAAAGGAGGCAATCAGACACGGTTGGTCTCTTGGGTTTTTTCAACAACTGTCGCATGCTGGGGCTTATTCATTCCCCGGGGCCACAGGTGGCTTTGGCTGTGTTCTGAGTATGTGTGTGTCCACCCATGCCTAAGAGCAGGAGTGAATCCACCTGACCAAAGGAAGATGTGCTCTGGGTGATTCACTTCCAATAACCTCCACCCAGAGCTGATGAAGGAAACAAACACAGGCACCATTATCATCCTCAGAAATGTAAGTCTGATTCCAGGGAGGATTCTGGATTTGGGGGTAGTTCAAAGACCCTCTTTACCAATCAGAAGCTATATCTTGGGTGTAGAAAAGAAACTTCTTGACCAGAGAAATGAGTCCACAACCTCTATCCCAGACTTTGACCTTCCCAGAAATGAACTGCTCCATTTACTCAGGGCCAGGTCTCAAGGCATGGACCCCAGGGACTTTCACTCCACTCCCTTGGAACCTGGAAAGAGCTGTTATCCCAATCCCCAGCTTCCCAGCTCCCAAAGCTAGCACTGTTTTCATGCTATTTCACCTCCTTCTGGGCCTTGATCTTTGCTTCAAGGTCAATTCCACCTGACCTGACCTCACTCATGATCACCCCCAATCCAGAGGGGCCAATGCCTTTCTTTAGGGGCTTTATCATGTGTGGATGGGGCCATACCACCTGCCACTTGCTTCCGGTCTCTAGTTGTCTCTGGTTATAATTACTCTACATATGTGCGGAGTAGAGACTGTGCAGGAGTGAGCTGGCAAGCTTGGGTATCATCTCCTCCATAGGGTTCTTCCTCTAGATTTCCTCTAAGTTCTCTCCATGGCTGCATGTTAGGATCACTCAAGAACTTTTAGATTGCATGATGCCTAGGGCTCATCCTGACCAATGAAACCAGAATCTATGGGGGAGGTATCTTCAAACTCCCCAGCCAAGATGGAGAATCAGCACATGAGGCCCATACTTCCCCAACACCACGGTGTTTATGAATCATGTGGATTCCTTGTTAAAAGAAAGGTTCTGATTTTTGTGGGAAGAAGTGGGGCCCAAGATTCTGCATTTCATTTAAGCAGCTGGGTGGTGTTGCTCCTGCTGCTGGTCCATGGGCTCTGGGCTGCATCTGGAACTGTTCTGCATACAACCTCATGTTGCCCCTCGCATCCTCTTTGTGATTGCTCCATTACCCTAGACTCTGAGGGTAAAGATATGGTCTCGCTTGTCACTGTGTCCCCTGTGGATTGCACAAGGCACGGTTCCATGGTTGTAAGTGTATGTGCATGACTGAATGAGGTGATATTCGCCAATGCAAAACGTTCTCTCCATCGGACTGCCCAGAGCCCACCTGGTAGAGGGACCAGGAGCTCTAAACTATCAAACTTCAGAAAGGTACATCCTGCGGGCTGAACACAAACCAGCAGAGGCTGCCTAGCGGTTCCTAAGGAAGGGTGGGCCCAGTCCAGATAGGAGAGAGGAGAGGAGCAGGAAGGCTCTGCTGGGGGAGGAGGAAAGGGCAGGGCTAAGGGCTGGTCCCAGAGGAGAAAAGCCTCTAATGACAGCAACATCTGATCTGCCTCTCCTTCCTGCTAATCCTAAATCACAACAGTGTGAAATCTGAGCAAGTGTGAACGCCTGGAGCTCCAGCTGCTTTTCATATCAAGCCCCAATTCCAACCTGTCAGAGAGGGAAGCCCCCACTTGGAGGATGCTGCAGTTACAGGCTGCGGGACTGAGACATAATCCCTGCAAAATAAGAGGAGAGACACCTTAGGTTCAGGAATACATGCAGGGAAGCAGCCTGGTCTCTCCAGCCCAGCTGCCACTATGACTCTGGGTCTGCCCCCCACCCCCCTTGCTGCCCCTGGGGAACCCCAGTCCTGTCTTCCTGCCTTTGTGAGCTTCATGGGCCTCTGGAAAATGCACCATCAGTGGAGGATGGGCAGGAGCAGCTGCCTCCATGGGAAGCTGGGACGGGAACAGTATTGGGGGTGGGGGCAGTCAGCCAGCAGGCCAGCCCTAGCTATTGCAAGCCCTGAGACCAACCCCAGCCAGGTCAAGGTGACAGGCCAGGGGATTGGCTTGGGGAAGCTTAGTTGCTGGGGTTGGATTAGCAAGAGGAGATGGGACAAAGGTTGTTTAAGGGGATTAGGGGCATATTAGACAGGCCAGGTCCATTAACCAGGATGAAACTGCACTCCAGGAGGAAGTGTTTGGGGCTGGAGGGCTGGGGAAATACCTGCTGGCACTGGAGTCAGGACCCGCTCTGTGTGCAGGTTGGGGCTCCTGTTACCCTTGGTGGAATTCACTCTTTAATAGGGGCCTGGGGGGAGTAAGGAGCAACAGGCCAGGGCAAGACTGCTTCCTGCTGCCTGTAAGGAAGGGATGAAACCAGCGCCTTGCTCTGTTTATCTTACCTCCAGCCCTGTCCAGGCTTGGCTGATGTGCCGACAGGTAATTGTAGGTAGTCACTATGTGGTTTTAGAGCTGAAAGGGATGTTGGTAGCTTGCTATGACAGATGTCTTTTGGAGTTGCCTTCCCAGCCCTCCTCCTGCTGCACCCCTGGGTCCTGCCCAATGAGAAGTCAGAGCCCTGTTCTGTGAGTTCCAGCTCCTCTGCAGCTGCCATAATTGAACTTCATCCTGTTGAGATCTGACCCAGGAGGACCCACTCAGAGACCAGGCTGGGCCAGTAACAATGCCGCTCTTAAAATTTGCAACTGGGGCTCTGAGACCCTGGGGCAGTTCACTGGGTGACATGAGCGTAGGATTGAGGGAGCCAATTTGGAACAGCCCTAATAGGCCATGTTCAAACTGAGCAGGGGAAGGCTATCCAGAGAGAGAGAGAGATAGAGAAGTTGATGCAGAAATAAGAGATCATGTCACCCCACAGAGATGGACAGAGACTGAGGGAGAGATGTTTTTTGGTTCCAGTCTTTAGGGAACCACTAGCAAGCCCAATTCTTCACACCAATAATCTTCCTAATGTATTCAGAATAGAGCTGGGTTCTGTTTTATGATTATCATTCAAGTTACAGTTGGGCTGTGGTGGCCAAGGTCAGGCAGCAGGATAGCACTTGACCTGGAGTCCAGGCCAGCTCCATGGGTGTCCAGCATAGATGGTGGCCCCATCTTTCTCCACAGAAGGCCTGAGAGCTGATGGGGAGTACAAAGGTCACAGACTTGCCTCTGCTTTGGTTCTGATATTAGAAGTCTGCAGGCTGCCTTCTTCCTCCAGAATCCATGGTTTCCTTTGACCCACAGACTCTCTGCACTGCTCCCTGGCAATCAGAGGAGCTTATAGGAAAGAGATGAGACCTGCAGACTGCCCGCCACCCCCCCATCCTGGCTCCTTCCCAACATCAGGGAATAATTGTACTTTGGACACAGAACAGCCCAATATCCAGTTTCCAAGAAAGGTGAACAACAGTATTTGAACCTGAGACATACCAGGGTAATCAGATCAGTCTGAGAAAACTAAGAAGCCTGTAATTTATGGGGACGAGTTTGGCAGACAGGAACCAGCAGCCTGCTACAGTGTCCCTGGGGGGCGGGAGGGTACTGAGATTAAAGTGATTCTCTCTCACTTAGGGAACCTGGATCTGAGGGACCAGGTGGAGGGGTATGGACTTTATGAATTCCTGTTCCCATTGGGCCAGGACAAGACTGACCCCACAAACACCTTCTGAGACAGTGGCCACTTTGGACATCCAGGAATGCCAGTTAGCTCTTGGTGGGTTCTGAGGATCCTTTTTCTTGACGTTACCCACTTTGTGTACCTGAGATGCTGTGTGTCCTGAGATGCTGTATTTGGATATTTCAGACTGCCTTGATCCCCACCCCAATCTCCTGGACAAAGTCTTAGGACTCTTCCTAGCCCAAACCTCAGTTTACCTGCCAACCACTTTCTTGTGAAAACCCTAAAAGGTCAGCATTCTAGGATAAAGAAGGACAAATTGAGGTAGTATTTACAGGGAGGCAAAAGAGGATTCTGGGCAGAGGATCTGGGCTCCTAGGTATAGAAATGAGACCACATGGCTTGTTTTTAGACCCTAGGAACTAGTTCCCTGGAAGGTAAGAGATTGAGGGATCCGATAAGAGCTTATTTTTTTCATCTTCACCAATTTCTTATAAAGTTACTATATTCATTCCCAGATTAGGATACTGAGGCTCAAAGAATTGAGTAATTAGTTCCTGTTTACAGTCCATCCAACTACCCTACCAGACTGACGTGCCCTGGTCTCAACTTCCCACCTCAGCTTTGTGTTAAAGTCCTTCAGCACTCTTCATCCATTCAGTGAAATTTATATACAGACAGAAGAATGAGGGGGGAAATGTCAGAGAGAAGAAGTAAGACAGGAAGAAGAGAAGGCTGAACTTGGGAAGAAAAACGGAGAAGGAAAGAGAGGATGGCCAGCTGGCCCCTAAATCAGAGTCTCAACTGCTCATGATGGTGTAAGACCAGAGCCTCTGCCCACCCTGCCTGCAACCAGATCTCTGAATCTACTTTTCAACAAGGCCCTTGGGTGCCCCTTTATTCACAAAAGTTTGAGCCCCCTGCAGCTTACAGGGGGCCATCCAATGCAATAGCCACTAGCTGTGTGGGGACACTTAGATTGACATAAGTTAAAATTAAAAATCACTTCCTCACTCAAACAAAACACGTTTGATATGTTCAGTAGTCACAGAAGGCTGGGGGCCATCAGACCTGGATGTCCATTTGAGGCATTAGTGTCCAACTCTGCCCTATTGCCTAGACAAATGGGCCTGTGACAGGCAGTTCTCTGCATTTTCAGGTGGTTCCCAGAGGCCTGGGGATTTGGGGGAGTCCTACTAGTCTCTAACAGTGGCTAGTGATGTGAACCAAACACCAACTGGTGTCCCCAGCTCCACCCAGGCCCTACCCTGACCTGATCACCTGAGGGATGGTGGAACATCAAGTGGCCATTCTTAGAACTAGACCTCTGGGGTTTCTATAGAAGAGGAGTCAGTGTCAAAAGACTGAGCCCTTTGGGACAGGTGACCTCCTATTCCTGTCCCACCCTCACAGGAAAGCATTGGCTTCAGAAGGACCAGGCAGCACCAGACTGTGAAGTTCCCTAGAATATGTCCACTGGGACCCGAACATGATGTGAGGACTGAGGACTGTGTACATTTTATCACCAATGTCCCAAGAGGTGAGCCGTGTGAGTCCCTCCATGGATGAGCCTGAGAAGGTAGCAGGCAGCCTCAGCCCTTGCTGGTGAAGAGGAGGTCTGGATTTGCCTCCAAGCCTCGCTCCTGAGCCAGTGCTCCCAGGACCTCTATTTTCCTTTGCTTTGTCCCTTGAAACCTGTCCTAGTGGAGATTTGGGTACTCACTCTGGTCCTGAGACTGTCCTGGTCATGGGCTCACAAGACAACGCCTGCATCCCAGCCCTTTTGTGGGTCTGGACGGATTCCTAGCAAAGACTATCTTGCTGATCAATGTCAGGATATCCCTTCCTTCCAGTTATAAAGAAATACCTCATCCAGGAATTCCCAGGGCTGGGACAGCCTCCTGTTTACCCCTGCCATTCTGTTCCATCCTGGCAGATGAGGAAAAGCCGCCCATTCTCTCCCTCACACCAGTGCGCATTTCCTGCCAGACTTCAGGCAACCGCTTCCTAGCGGGGTTTTTTCCCAGGGGTTGGGGGTGGATGTTACAGGACCATCAGCTTATACTAAGGGGAGAGGTAGCCTAGAGGAGCACCAGCATGCAGGGAGGCAGAGAGAAGAGCCAGGCCTGCCTGGGGATGGCCACTGTTGCTCTGTGGGCCCTCCCTCAGGAACAGACAGAAAACTCCTTGGCTTTCCATGGAACACTGGATGATTCTCTTCTGCCATGGACCCTGCACTACTGCACTGGATGAGAACCTACAGCTAAGCCAGACAAGAAGCTGACTGACCCCACTGGCTACTCTGTTGGCTGACATTGGGCAGAACTGGCCAGGCATTGGCATGCAGGGCTGGGACCAAGGTCTAAGACCTAGGGGTGTGTATTGTAGGGTCTGCCTATAAACGGCAAACCTCTCCAGCCAGCATAGGGCTGGCTTCCTGGCCAGCCCAGTGTCAACAGACAGTCTCAGAACATTTGCTTCTAAATACAGCCTGGAGACAGGTCACATCTTGTTAGCTTGAAAGACTTACTCCATTTCTCTACCTGCAACCTCATCCCTCAGAGTCTAGATTAATGGTTGGGGGTTCTCTGATGGACAGTAAAACTCTGCCTGCCCCACAACTTTCAATTGGTCTCTTAGTCTTGATTTTGCTTTAATTAAGCATTGCTCACTACAGAAGGAAAAATGATTCTACTTTAAAGACACAGATCTGGAAAATTATGAACCCATGAGATTGGCCTTACATGACCTCAGTGGGTTAGTCCCTACTTCCCTAGGCCAGCTCAACACTAAGCTCTCAGCAGACAGGCCTAGCTCTCCTGAATTGCCCTGTGCTGATGGGAATCTTATCTCAGAGGTTTTTCCTTAAGGTATGACTCCCTCACAGCAACCTGCATGACTAGAACCTTCTTTGTATGTTAGGCCTCCAAATCCACCTCCCTTATTAACGTGGACAAAGAGACTAGGGTAATCAGGCTGTGTGAACTGCAGCCAAACTTCTGTCTCCATTCGTTATTCCCTGGCTCTTCCATTAACAGATCATATTCTCTGAAGAAATCAAAGCCTTAAACATGTCTTCTCATTCCTCCACCTCCCCTCCCCTCGGCTCACATTCTTCCTTTTCAGCCAGGCAGGTCTCTTAGGGAAGTCACAGGAGGGATTGGGCCCCCACCTCTATCCATCAATTATGCATTTTGACTGAGTTGTTTCCACTGTTTCCCCCAAATGGGGAAGTGGATGTTTCAGAGGCTTTGAGATCTAGACATTAATAGATTAGTGAAACAGACATTATTACTTCATGCACATGTATGACTGCATGACCGGTGTGATCCTGCAATATGTATAATCAGAAAAATGAGAGATTATACTGTATTTATGTATGATCTCTCAAAATGTATAAATGCATTTTACTGTCAGTCATAACTAATTAGAACAAATAAAATTTAATTTTTTTTAAAAAGATCTAGACATTATTGCTAGATTATTTAGAATGTTTACAAGTTGTTAGAAGACACAATGGCTTTCAGTCAGCATTTAAAACTTTAGAAAACATCGACTGTAACTGGTTTTCAGTGGGAGAGAATTTATGGAATATTAGAAAAATTACTGGCATATTGCAAGGGTTAGAAGCATCCAGGCTTCCAGGAATGACTCCCAGCACCACACTGAAGAATGGCCCTGGGTAAGGCAGCCAGTGTGACATTCCAGATCGCCTCCCTTTGCAAACAAATGCCCTGATCCCTGTTCATTTCATTACTTTCAGACCGAAGCCAGACATGGGTCCATCTGATTAATAGGAACTAAGTTACTTGTCTGCAGCTGGGAATCAGTGCCTGAAAGCTACGTTGGGCACATACGCACATTCACAGCATGGAGGAAGCTTGCGAAACATGGAACAACTGTGAAAGTGTGGGTCTGCCTGTGCTCAGTCTACTGCACACATAATGGCCCTCCCCCCAGTAACTGTGAGACAGTGCTGAGGCCCTGTTCAGGCCCTTAGTTTTAGAGCATATGAGGAAATCTATAGGGGGAAGAAAAAAAATTAGAATTTTGGGGTGACCTGAAAACTCTCACTCTTCTATAGTCTTCTTGTATTACGTATCAGAAATTTTAACAACTTCCTCTGGTTGTTCAAAACAGTCTGGCTCTCTCCTCTTACCTTGAAGTTGCCTCTGCCTGGACTGTAGCTCTCTGCTGTGGGCACCACCTACAATACCTGAACCAAATGTCCAAGTGTGGGGCTGAGGAGACAGCTCAGTTGGTGGAGTGCTTGCCTTGCAAGCACAAGGCCCTGGGTTCGATTCCCCAGCACCGCAAAAAAAAAAAAAAAAAAAAAGAAAAGAAAAAGTCTGTGTGTGGATCTGGGAGTCTGCTAGACAAACATGGGTTAACTCTAGCTCTGCCATTGCACAGCTGTGTGACCTTAGGGAAGTTACCTGTTTATTATCTTTAGTTGGCACATTTATAAAATAGGGATACTATTACTGACTTCATAGGTTTGTCAAGGCATTAGTGAATTACAGGTACAAAGATGCTACAAGAGTAGACAGTAAATACTTGTGATTTTTCCTCCCCTTACCTTCTTCTATTTTCCTATGACATTTTGTTTATTCCTCTATTATGAAACTTATACAGATCTATGGTGTTTGGGCATTTAGCAACAACACACATATACATATATACATACATATACATATATATGTATATGTACATATATATATACATATACATACATATATATATATATATATATTTTTTTTTTTTTTGAGATGAGGTCTTGCTGTGTTGCTGAGGCTGGCCTTGAACTCCTGGGCTCAAATAATTCTCCTGCCTTAACCTCCTGAGTAATTGGGACCTCAGGTGTCCGCCACCATGCCCAGCTCAACAGTTTTTTTATTTAAAAATATTGCAAACACATAAAGGAAAGTTAAAGTCACTTGCTTTCCAAGCACATTGAAAAAGTTATATAAATAATGTGAAATTACTTCTGCAGTTGTAATTAGTGCCATATCTCACTCTACTCCCCAGAGGGAGTCTTGCTAAAAGTTTTGTATATATTGTTCTAAATATTTTATTTATACCTCATTTTTTCACTTAACACTATACAATAGTTATCCTTACAGGGTAGTTTAAACATGCTTCTTTGGAAGGACTGCAAAGTATTTGTTAGGTTGGGATTTAAGCAGCAACATGGGAGGGAACAGAACAACTAAAACAATGGGCAGAACACCAAAGAGTGACCAATCAAACGGACAGATAAACCCCACTGACCCTTACATCCACCTACCACTCAGTAGGACTCCCGCCTATTCTGGCCTATAAAGACCCTGGGCAGCCAGGGCCACATGCAATTTTCTCCTTCTCTCCACCCTGACCTGTACCCTGGGGGGCTGGGAATTTCCTCAGAGAGCCAAAATCCAATAGAGTTTGCTTTGGCCGCTTTTATTCGATTAGTGTTTGGCCACCCACCCTCGCCCTCGAGCTTAGAGTATTACATAGCTTCATTTCGCCAGGACTCTATCAGTGGATGGCTTTTATTTCAAATTCATGAAATTATCCCCACACATATATTTAGCACAATCATTCTGCCATTTCTGGAGGAAATATTTCAAGAAATGGGATTCCTCTAACACAAACTATACATATTGGCAATGTTGCCCAAAACTGCCCTTTCAAAATATTGTTGATTTTCCCTTGTCCCAACAGTGCCTCTGCCATTCTCTCAACACTGGCTCCTGTCAATCTTTTCAAAACACTAGCCAATCTAATAGGCTAACATGATGAATCATCTAGTAGTAGAGGACCTGTTTATATCATTTGTCCATTTTTCTATTGGTTTCCTTTTCTAGATTTCTATGATAGAGAGATTAATCCTTTGTGATATGTTTCATCAGATTGTTTTTTTCTTTGATGCAGATTTTTGCCTTTGGTGATGATCTCTTTACTATTCTGGACTCTTGGTAGACAGGGTCTTGTCTTATTCAGTCACCAACAAATGACACAGTAGTTGAGTTGGTACAGGCCCTCAGCAATACCTGCTGGACAAATGAGTGAATCTACATCTAGATGACAGGCAAATCAAGGGGAAATCACTGTGAATTAGCAAAATTTCAGAGTTAGGGATTTTAAATGAAAGTATATATTCTGGAAAATGTCAATTGTGCCTATCCACTTTCTGAAAGTTTCATCTGCAGTTCAGTTTATTCTAGTAGAAAGCACTATGGATTTGGATTTTGCTTTTTCAGTTTCTGAATATTATACAACCTTCAAAATGAACCTGAAATAAATAGTGTGTTTTCAAACATTATTAAATAACTACTATGTAGCAATATTTATATGCATGAATAGTGAAAAACTGGAAATACAAACTAAATAAAGAGAAACAGGGTAGTAAAGAATTGTATTGGCAAAGTAGTCATATGAATGGTTAAAATCAAGATGGTATCAAGGAATCCTTAAAAACTTTAAGAAATGTTTAATTATGGCAGGTCTATATCATGGGAGCTCCAACACTGTTAGGTGAGTAATCAAGTTAGTTCCCTTAATCTCAATTTCACCATCTGTAATGGGCAAAAATATCTGTCCAGGCTTCTTCAACCATCCATCCATTTATCCTTTCATCCTTTGACTCACTGTTCACTCAAAACTTATTAGCAAGCAGCTTACAGTGAAAAGTGATTACATTTAAAAGAGAATCCACTTATAGATGACTAAATAATGTACAATCATAATATGCAGAATAATTTTAAGATTAGTTTATAAATTTGGAATATTAAATGTCTCTGTGGTACTCTGGGAATATAGTGAATAAGCACATGATACAACTTTTGGAACAAAAATAAATACAGCTTATTTAAAACACAGTGTTGGACTGGGGATGTCACTCAGTGATAGAAAGCTTGTGTAGCAAATTCAGGGCCCTAGGGTTCCATGCCCAGCACTGCTAAGAGAAAGATAAAACAGTGGCAAACACAGTGAGACAGACTGAAATGGGATAAAGTGTTTAATATTGAAGAACTCACAATCAATATAGATGCTGAAAATACATATGTACACACATTTATATATTGAGATACATTCAATATTTGCAACAAAGACAATTTTATTTACATATGTATTTAAATAACATATGTGTGACAATAAGCAGCTAACAAAGGATGGCCTGCTTGGATTTTTACAGGATGTGCTGTCATGAGTAAAGCAGAATGACATGATAGCACAGCAACTATCCGGACCACAATATCCACAGTAGAAGCTTTAACATCCCTCATCTCTTTCTATCCCCACAACCTTGTGAAGAAGGTGTCATCAACTTTAGTTTATAGATGAGGAAGTAAACTACTTAGAAAGTGGTCCCCACAGAGGTCTCCAAATACTTTTTTTTTTTTTTGTAAGATTCTGTAGCTGCATACAGGTGTAATTATAAAATGCGGAACTCTATTTAAATCCTACATTTAATATTTTCCTTATTTATTTATTTATTTTTTTTTATTTAGCCCAGCCTGGCTTTAAACTCCTGGGCTCAAGTCATTTTCCTGCCTTAGCCTTTTGAGTAGCTGGGTCTACAGGCAAGTACCACCATGCAGGCCACATCTTCTCCACCCCCTCTTTATTTATTTTTTTAACCTCATGCAGTTGTTTGCTTTGTGAATTTCTTCTCAGAGGGCACAGATTTTGCTTTTTCAGAAAAGTAGCCTTGTTGAAGGCAGAGGCTCTTGGTCATCAGTGGCCCTGCCTTTGGGCCCTGAAAGCAGTAGACTTGCAGTCAAGTTTTGTCATTTCAACACAGCAGTGTGGAAGAGTGTGCCTGCTCTCTAGGAGCTGGCCTGGTGAGGGAGACCATAAATAAGACAACTGTAACATGTCAATATGTGAACCCTGGTGTAAAGGCACAGATAGCTCCTCTCCTCCTACTCTAAAGGGGTTGTGGGATTGGAGGAAGCGGGGTTACCTGTTCCTTTAAGATGACTGAAGGAAACTACTTTAAAAAAGATTCATTGGCCTGATTCTCCCAAGACCTGAATAAGACATTAGTATACAAAGAATATAAAAACCTTCCCTCCACCTCAGAGGGGGCTCAAGATGAATTCTCCCACCCTCTTGATGAGGGAAGTCAGTTTTTGTTATCAGGGAAGAATCTGTGCCTAAATATGTTTTCTGAATCATGCAGATTTATGGGAAGGATTGAATTTTGTCTTGAAGTTGACTTTTCTAACTTTTGTTTCCTCTCTGATGATAAACCTGCAGATATTTACCAAAGTGTTGTGTAATTTGACTGGCAGCAAAGTCTACCAATCAGAGGTCAGGGTCCTTCTCAGGGTAGGGCAAAAAAATCCAGATTGGGATCTGTGATAGAATTATTGAACAGTTCAAGATTATACAATATGTATCCATTCCCCTGTGACACATACATCTAATAACACATACACTATTTAGAAAATTAAATAAAGAAGAGACCAAGCTCTAGCAAAGAACAAACACAGGTGAACTTCAATCTTGGTGAGGATATGGTCTGAGATTTGCTTGCTCTCCAAAACCTGTCCTTAGATCTTGCAAAAAGAGATTTTGCAGGAGAGTAAAGTGACTTGTGGCTTTACATACCCCATCCTTTAGGGCTACAGTGAATTAAGCACTTGATTAGTGCCAGAATACAAAGAAACAGAAGTCACTCTGCAGACCAGGGGAGCTTCCCAAGGTAAATAATGGAACGAATGTGAGAGGGAGGCATCTGGGAAAGACCATATGTAAGACTATTTACAAATCCAAACTATTTTAGCATTCTCACCTAGTACATAAAACATATGGTAAGGTTTTGCCTAGTGATAATCCTACAGGACCTTTGTTAGTGAGATTTGTAATGATCATATTGCATTGCAAAAAGAATGACATTATAGTAGTATATATATTTTTTAATTCTAGAGGTTTGTTTTCTTAGGTTAAGTAGGCTTTTATAATCTTGTTTATATTATTGGTTTACTTGGCAGATCCTCTCTCCTTTAAATGGTGGAAAGTTGAAGTTCAATTCATTGATCAAAAATGCCCAATTAGCACAAGGGCCTGGATTTGATTTTTTGCATTCCAAAACAAAAAACAAAAACAAACAAAAATGTCCAATTAGCAGATAAAGTTGAGGAAATTTTATTGTCACTTTGTCTCAAATTAAAACCAGCTTTTATAAGAACCTTATTGAGTTTCAAAGAAAAATACTACTTGTTGAAAATAATCTGTGCTTCACTTCTTAGGAAGGTGTAGGTTATACTATAGAAAGTTACATGAAAATAAAGAGAGATGAGAGGGAAAATGTCTATGTTTAGCTATTCCAGTTGATTGGTTTCACTATGATAGTCACAAAATCAAGAAATGTATCACATTTTAGGGGCCTGTGGGGAAAAGTGGAGGTATTGACTGGTATTTTGAGTGATGGCTTAAATGTCCCCCAAAGGGGACATGTACTCTGCAAGTTGGGCTACTGTTTAAGCTTCTTATTTCAAAAAAGCACACTGCTATCAAGGTTAGCTACAATAGAACCCCTGAAGAACATCCCGGCTAGGGAGAACTCTCTTGGACGATGACTTCAGGATGCAGTAGGTCATTGCTTTATTCCAAGCCCCTCCTAACACCTGTAACACCTGAAACTCACACCCACCAAAGCTCAGGAAAGCACACTTATGCACACAGATGTCCATGCTGCTCTTTTGTGTCCTAGTTGGCACTGGGACTGTCAACTTCATGTTCTAACCGATGACTTAGAGGAGCAGATAGAGAAACCATGTTGGTCCTGGTTGCTTAGTGAGTTGATCTCAGGTTTATAAAGCTAATGCCTTTTAAAATTTCAAAATAGAAAATTACAGCTTGGCACTGTGATACATGCCTGTAATCCCAGTCCCTTGGGAGGCTGAGGCAGGAGGATCACAAGTTCAAGTCTAGCCTAGCAACTTAGCAAGACCCTAAACAATTTACTGAGACTCGTCTCAAAATTAAAAGAAAAAAATTTTAAAAAGGGCTGAGGAAGTGTCTCTGGGTTCAATATCCAGAAGCAAAAATACAAAACAAAACAAAAAAAATCATTTCCACCAAATAGAAAATTATGGCAGTTAAAACATTGCTATGATAAAAGGCACAAGATTCTACTAATCAATCATAAATATTCATTACTTATTTTTCTCTACATGTAATGATGAAACAGTGTATAAAACTAAACATGAATGAAATTTGTTAACAAAAATAGTGTAAAAACAATTGGAGATAAAATTAAATATCAGCAAACATTTTGGAAAGACACATTATAGTATAAATATTTAGACATGATATCTCCTTTTGGATTAAAACAAAAATCTCATGATTTCCTCAGATTTCTACTTTTTTGCTATGTCTGAACCTTATGAAAAAACCCAAATGAGTCTGTTTTTTAAGTACAAGTTTTTTTCTTCTAAAATGACTCTCCTCATTAAAGTGAAAAGATACAGCTGTTTTCAAAGTCACTCCTCATATTTCATTCAAAACTCTTCTAACTGCTGGTGGAAAGATGGTTTCCACGTGAGACAATGGGAACCCTGAATACTTCCTAATTTGTATACCATGTTGGTAAAACTACTCTTCACATCATCCCTTGCCAAACTTTTAAAATTTAGAGTGATGGAGGCTGGGGCATAGATTATTGTAATGAGATTTAATAATAGCTTAGCATACCTTTAAAGAATGTTGTTTTAGGAGGATGTGTGCACCTTATAGCAATTACACACAAGAAATGAATACACACAGATGAAGCTGTATAATTATTTCAAACAATACAGCTTAGCCCTGTGAGAAATTTCCTGCTTTGGTCTAGTCCACTTCTCAATCAAAAATAGGATTTTTTTAAAATGACCTTGCAGGGAGGAGATTGAGAACAAATTTGGTAACATAGACCCAAAGCTCAAAGATGTATTCTGTTACAGAAACAGGCAGTGTGCAATCCCTTTCATCATCAGGTAACTTCCCACCTAACAAATATTTCACAGTGTGTAATTTATCTTATCTGCTTTACAGAATATCTAGAAAAGGATAATGGATGAAATTTCTTTGTAAATCAGAACTAGAAATAGTGATCCTTTGTTGTTCAGTAATGAGGAATTTAAAAAGAAGAAAAAATTTATAAAGCTTTCTAGTCCTAGCAAAGGAATTCTTAAAATTAAAAAAAAAAAATCCCTGTATAAAAAACATAGATCAAAGTCCAAAGTCCACAAATGAAATAAATGTAAAAAGGATTCATTGCCACATTCAAGGTTCAGGATAATTAAGCAGTGTTAAAGAGGACAAAAGTCCCCTGAAGACCCTGGATCCAATAGATGGGGTAGAAAATATCAGCAAGGCCTGATGGAGGCCCCAGAAGATGTCCCTCTGCCTACTTTCACTCCAGTTTCTATTTTATAAATCTAACAACTCTTCATTCACATGAAAGTCTTTTAGTTTTGACTATCTATAAAGAAATTTGTATCTCCTTTCTTGTCCTCGAATTCAGTCTTTATCTCTGCTCAACAAAAAAAGTGCTTTTGAATCACTGGACTTTTACTAGCCAACTTGATTTCACATTTTACAAGGAAAACAAACCTAGAGTTGGGTACTGGAGTTCTACTTTCAATTGTTCCTTTCTTCCCACTTTTCCTCATTTGTCTAACAGGAATTGAACTCAATGGGAATGAGCATAAGCTTCTGAACTTCAGAGTAAAAACCTGAAACCTTTAAAGAAGCAGCTTAGCAGCAGTACAAGAGAGTGACCTAGTGCATTTAGTTCCCTGCAAGTTCCATGAGAACTAGCTGCAATACTTGAGCCAAAAGTTATTTCCATCTCTAAGTGAAGTAGCAGGAGTACTATCCAGTCTCCTGAGGGCTGGTCTTCCTCATTGTGTGCTATCAGAATCTGTTTTGGGTACTACACATGCACAAGAAATTTGACAAATTTATTCAAAGAAGTCCATAATTGTTCCATCTGTGTTTTACACATGATGCCTGAAGTCCAGCACCTGGAAGAACAATTGAGTGAACTGGGGATGCTGGTGGGAGGATGTGATTACCGTTTTCAAGCATCCAAAGAGATAGCATGTGGCAGGAAGATCAGAGATGTTTGCTTTCACTTCAGAGAACAGAATGAGGATCAACTGGTAGGGAAAACAACAGATTTTGGTTCAACCAAGTGACACATACTGAGTCATTTATCACTGATGGAGTCCAACACTAGCTGGAGAATTACCTAATAGAAATGCAATTTAGTGGTGGAGGGCCGGAGTGGTCGACCCATAAGATCCCTTCCAGCTCTTGATAGCACTTCTTCAGGCCCTGGGGATACTATGCAGATCTAGTGTGGAAAACTATTCTTAGAAAATAATTAATATAACTTTGGAAAACATTGTACTTGGAAAGATTCCCTCCAGATTCTTCTGAGGATCAAACCAGAGGTAGAATCCCAGGAGGAAGCAGAATGCAGTGGGCTCTTCCCATAAGGAAATGGAATGCATGCAGTATCAGATGACACACTGTGATGGAGGCTATGTCACTGGAGGTACTGCCCAGAGAGCATGCTCCAACAGCTCAATTACTGCAGACTGATCTAAGGCAAGTCGCATAGTCACTTAAGATGCTATCACTTAAGATGCTACCTGAAGGCTCAGCATTTCCAAGTGTTAGCTGCACATCTTGAGATGAGCTTAACGTGGAAGTATTTTGAACAAGGTCCCTTAGGGGTCAAGATGGAAGCAAACTTCATACAAGATCTCTTACTCTGAATGCTTCAAGAAGAAAGGGACACATTTGACCTGGGTTCATCTTTCTCATTATGCAATTTATCCTGGGAGGTGCAACACTATTTTGGGTGATTATATCTCTTCATCCATGCTGTTCCTTCTGTGGCACTAATATAATTGTGGCCTGAGACAAGACAGTACCTGTGACTCCTAGGTTAATAGATGTAAAAACAGAACTGTACATTTTGGAAAGATACCAATTTGGATATAAAGGCAGCACTGGCTTCATGTACAGTCTACTCATGCAAATGAGTGGAATATACTATTAAGGTGCTTGGAAATTATTTTTTAAATAAGGTCTCACCAAAAGTGCAAAAACTACTGAACTATATCCCTACCCCCACACACTTTTTTTACTTTATTTTGAGACAGGGTCTCACTAAGTTGCCCAGGATGGCCTTGAACTTGCAATCTTCCTGCTTCAGTTTTCTGAGTTGCTAAGATTAAAGGCATTGAGCCACTGCCTGTCTAAAATATAAATTTTAATGTTGTTTACTTCCTGGATCCCAACTGAAGTGGCTCTACTAACATGAAGGCAAATCTTAGTGTGAATATTGAGTAATCAAAAGTCTTTATTACTACAACTAAATACACTAGAATAAATATGACTGCCTGAGAGAATGGAAATGTCTAGGTAATTCACACTAAAAATCTCTGATTCACTAATGTTGAAGGGTAGAAAGGGTAGAAGACAATTGTTTTTTAGGTGGGTATAAATGTAAAAAAACCCTGTACTCTTTGAAACAAAAAATCCATAATCAACGGATCCAATAATCTAACACACTCACTAGATTTTTGTTTTTGTTTACTGTTCAAATGAAATGTAAAAATATACTGTAATTTTTAACAAGGTGAATCTTGCCTGTTTCTAAGTTTCTGGATTCCTTTCCTAAACTGTTGGATTTTACTCCCATCTCAAAAGAATGATTGAGGCACTGGTTCTGAATTTAATGCTATATTTATTATAGTGTTTTTATTAACAAACTTTCACCAGAAAGTTCTGAGTGTGTTAATACAGCAGGCACATTGGCTTCAAGGTTTGGCATCTGACAGTCCACAGAATTGCACTTCACTCTTACAATTCTGCCACAACTTTGTGGATTGTTTGGGCAGGACCTATAATCGGCCTCCCCCATCAAATGGTTAAATATAAATTTTGGTTCATTCTGATTTAAAAGTTCTGAGTTTACAATTACATCAGTCTGTGATAAGCTCAGCTCCACTTTCCTCTCTGCCTGTTCAGTCTGATTCGGTAAACCAGGGACCTTGGTTTCAGTCCCTCCGCTGCCTTCCATGTTCCCCATGTCTCCATGTTTACAGAGTCCCCTTTGTTTACTCTCAGGATCACAACACACTTTTAGTAAAGATTCAGTGCCTCTGCAGATGAACGAGGATGGATCTGCCATTCTTGGGAGATGCTCTTCTATGCTCTGAAGACTGTGCACATTGTTCTTACCAATTTTTTCTTGGGCCTGAATGTGCTGCACTGGGTGGAGGAAAAAATTCTGAGGCAGGGAATTCTGCATTCCAGGTGGCTTCCCTCTGCTCTGCAGGCAGGGACAGTGATGGATATGCGGGATAGGATGCAAGAAGCCTTCGGCAGTGTGGTGTGTGGCCTTCAGAGGTGCCACACCATTTTGGATCTGGACAAAGCTGCTAGCAGTAGGAGCACATTGGTGACACAGGGAGTCACCCATGTGCTGGCAAGAGTGCGGACCATATTTCAAGTGTTTGTAGGCATTTGGGCAGCTACATCTCTGATTCAGAGAGAAGAGGTGACACATAGTGTGCCTTTCAAGAGAGGGCTGTAACAAGGTGGAGCAAGTTTCACTTTTGGTGCTTTTGTTGAGTTCACTGTTGTAGCCTGTATGCACAGGCATCTCTAAATTCTTTGTCTGGCTGTTGAAAAATTCAGAGCAGATGTGTGTCTCTTCAAAAGTAGTCTTCTCTGAGGCAGTACAGGTGTGGGATGCCAGAGGTTCTAATTCATAAAACTCATGCTCCAGTTCAGATTTTTGGCCCCTGGGATCTAAGTGATAAGCATTCATGGTATGTGTTTTGCTTTGTCCCTTGTCACCAGGACTTGTAGACAAGGCATGTGAAAAGGCACTGCACTGTAGTTTTTTAGGTAAAGGAATCTGACCACAGGTACCCTGTGGTCCAAGGCACCGACACATGCACTGGAAAAAGAAGGTGGCAAAAGCCCAGCTGATACACATGATGAGCATCATGAAGGTGCCCAGTTGCGTGTAAGCCAGAACTGTGGAGGGCATCATCATGGCCCCAGCCACGAATGTGGTCAGAGCTGCCATAGCAATGGCAGAGCCCATGCGACTCAGAGAGAAGATCACCTTGCCTTCTCGGTCGGGATCTGGAGCCAAGCGGTATGCGACCCCGTAATGGACGGCAAAGTCAACAGACAAGCCAACCGCAACCGAAATGGTGACAGACTCTAAAACATTTAGCTCCCAGCCCAGCAGGACCAGAGAACCAACAGTAACAAATATGGTTCCAGCTATTGAAATGATAGCATAAAGACTTATGATGATGTTCCAAGTTGTCAGCAGCATCACACTAAATGCAACAGCAACAGAGAGTCCCATGGCAATGAGAGTGCCATCAGAGAGGCTATCTTGGAGGTCATAGAACTCCAGATTGCTGACAAACCAACCATTGCTGAGGCCCTCTGGGGCAGAACTCAGTTCATTGGAAATCCATGAGTCCACCTCTTTATAAAACTGATGCATCTTCTCATAAGCCAGTGTGAAGAGGTAGGTACTTTGGAACTCTAACACTACTGCCCTAATAGTATCATTGATATCAAACCTTGGCCCTGGGGTTTTGCTGTCCAAATGGTACCCTGTACTCCTTTCCAGCTCCATGATAGCTCTTTTAATACACAGTTCAAAAATCTCTTGTTTATAGGGGAAGCTCCAGTGGCTGCAGCATGGGTACAGAGCAGGCTCATCACAGTCCTGGTTTTCCATCCACTGTTTGAAAGTCTCAATGAAGCAGCTGGTGAAGTCCTGTTCATCAGTCTGGTAGAAGAATGTTTGGTTTCTCAGTTTTTGACAGAAGTGCAAAATCCAGGCTTGGGAAGCTGGACTAGCAATGTTAAAACTGCTATCTAGTGTCAACCTCCCTTTACTCTTGGGATTTAATGGATTGCCATTGTCTTCTGGAGACACGCCCCAGATAACTGTGATAGGCATGTGGAGCTCCTCTCCATGGTGAACACGCTCAAACATAAAAAGCTTTTTGTACTCAGCATCATAACGCTCAAAAGGATGAGATGACCTGAACACCTGGAACTCAGATAACTCCAATGAGGGCAGCTTCATCTTTGGATTTATACAAACAATGTAGGCCCCACCTACGGTTAAGGCTAGGAACCAGAAGAGCCAAAGGTAGCGAAACTTAATGACAATGCATGGTAATACTTTTTCAAAAAATATCCGAGATGCTTCTGAAACGGCAAAAAGTACTTTGTGGCACTTCTGACAAGCCACTGTCCAGCAGCTTTTGTTATCATATATTTGCTGCTGGGGCTTTCTGAAGCAACTGAATATGTTGAGGAGGTATCGTTCATGCAGTACGACGACAGCTGGCAGCCATGTGACCATCAAAACATAATTCACCAATATAGCTGTCCCCGCATAAACCCCGAAGCATCTGATTGCTGTAATGTTGCTAACGTAGTTGGCATAAAAGGCAGCAGCAGTGGTAAAACTGGTGACGAACATGGAGAGGGCAGCATGTTGCAAGGTGATGCTTACTGTTTCTGAAGTCTCGGCATGGGGCTTGTCAAATTTGGTGTAGTTCCAAACATCACACAGGACAAAAGCATCATCTGCTCCAATTCCAACCAAAATAATGAGTGCAGTGAGGTTCATAAAAGGAAAAAATTCAAAGTTAAATACTACACGATAGAGAAAATAGGAGACAATCAAGGAACTAATTATTGCAAACATTGTCATCAGAGTGATAAACATGGACTTAGTGTAGACACACATAACTAAAAGGACAATCACGATGGCTATGGCAGGATACACAGTATCCATGAGAAGATAATCTTGAAACAAAGTGTGTTTGATACCAAACTCAATCCCAGTGATGGTAGTCACACCATCAGAAGAGTTCCAGTTTTCAAAGTTGTCCAAGTAAATGTTCATCATGCTCTCCCCTTTCTCCGTGGGAGAGAAGAGCATGCTGTATTTTAAAGCTGGCGTGGCGTAGTCAGCCGTCTTTGGGGTTATGAAGTCTTTGTCCACCAAGTAGTGGAGTATCTGGTACACGGCATTGTACTTGGTACATTTGCGTGGCACGTTGGTGCACTTGAGTTGATCCTTTCTTCTGGCTGCCATGTCCCAGCAGTCTGGCCCCAGAGTGCCATTTTGGTAGTGTTTGGCACAGGTCCGAAGCAGTTTCAAGGTATGAGAAACATCTCGCTCAACAATTTTTTGACAGGATGACCTGTTGTTCAGAATGGCGATATAGTTTCCCAGGGTCCAGCTGGGGCAGCAGGAAGCAGCAGTAGTCCTCTGGCACAGATCACCAAACTGGGGATGAGATCTGATCTGCAGAGAGAGACACAGAAGCACTGGAGTTTAAACTGGTTCACCACTGAGAAGCTCATTATCACCTTGATGGCTAGCAAAGTTACAGAAGCAGGTAAAAAGTCATCCTCTTAAATTAGGTAGCAGTCTGTGTATGAGGTGAGATTTTTTCCCCAAAAAACAATCTCATATCAGGACTCTAGAGAATACAAATACTAATAAATAACCTAGAGGTTATTTTATTTTGAATAGTGAGCTACTGTTTGGGAATGACATGTAAGTTGTAAAGGATCACTGACCAATGTAAGTTTGATTTAAGACAGGAGATAAAATTAATATCCACTTAGTAAACAAGACTTTTCAAAGTCACTGTGAACAGCAATAAAGTAGATGGACTGTGAAGCTTATGTATATATAGGATTAAGAAAACAACTGTCCAATTGATATATAAGACAAATTTGTGGCTTTGCCTACAGTTTTGGTGAACTGTGAAATTTTTGGTGACAAAGGCAGCATGTCTCAATCAACAGAGTTGGAAGCAAACAAGGGATTCCCTAGAAAACTGTTAGTGTCTGAATGTTTACGTCCCCCAAATTCATGTTACAACCCAATCCCCAGAGCAGTAATATCAAGAGGTAGGGTCTTTTGCAGGGGTGATTAATGGAACAAAAAGTGGTTCCAGGGTGCATTTTTATCCCTTCACCATATAAGGCACATAATGGGCACCATCCCATGAGGAACAGTCCCTCATCTGACACTGAATCTGCTGGCTCCTTGATTTTGAAGTTAGACTCTAGAACTATAATAAATTTGTTGTTTATAACTCACCTAGTTAGAGCAAAATACCTAAGGTATTTTGTTATAGTAGCCTGAACAGACTAAGACAAAAACTTTCCAGTGAATCAAAAAGTGAACCTAGTAATATCAAAAGAACTGTTGTCAAGATTCATGAAAGATTTAGATTACAATTGTTTCCTGAAGTATAGGTAGATTGGAACAGTGTTTCTAAATTTATACATTATTTATATCTGATTTTAAATGACATATATAATTAATAAACACTTTATTATTTTTCCACATTTTAAAAAGTTTATTCATATCAGCAGAACACCCTTTTTTGGGAACTTCCTCCTGGTAAATGGGGGACTGGTGTACATTAGCATGATAATTCTGGACTTAGTATAGACAGTATTCCATTTAGGACATCATTCTTGGAGAAGGGTTCCCTTCTTATGGCTATCCTTATCATAGTCAATTGAAAAGTTCTTTAAACTTTGAGGGCAAGGGTCACTTCATCTTGTGTAGGTGCTCAGTGATTTTTTTTTTTTTTTCTTTTTAACCGATGGACAGATAGGAACATGAGCTTACTATCTAAAAGGGTAGACAATTCCTTGAGCTCCAATTTCTTTAAATTCAGGATGCTGGTATCCACCTCAGGGTAGCTAGCAGCTACCAATCATGATGTCTTTTCTCTTACCCTATAAGAGTCTTCAAAAACAGTTTTTCTAAAGGTATGCTTCAGTCAACACTTCTGAATTTGAGAATTGGTTCCCAGTGGCAAACGAGCATTTATTTATTTATTTATGTTTGGTATGGTGCATTGAACCCAGGGGCATTCAACCACTGAGCCACATCCTGAGTCCATTTTATTTTTTTCTTTTGAGACAGGGTCTTGCTCAGTTGCTGGGGCTGGCTTTGAACTTGTTATCCTTTTACCTCAGTCTCCTGAGCCCCTAGGATTACAGGCATGTATCACTATGCCTGGCTAGCATTTATTTTTGAATGCTATTTTCAATAGCACCCCTCAAAGTAGTAGCTGGTCTGTATTTATAATGTCCAACTTTTTAATCTTTGGTCAAATATGCACATTTAAAAAACCCCCACTGTTATTGGGGTTATGCAGATTTAATCTTACTCTAGCAGTGCCAGTACAGCTAGAATATGGTAAATCTGTACAACCTTATTCTGTAAATCAGATGAACAGTTCCTCTTCCCTGAGAAGGAAAATAAGAAACATCCCCTTTCTCTTGAGTCTGACCAGAGACTTCTCTTTGAAGGACCAGAGCTAAAGATGCCCTAGTTCAATCAAGTGTTCCCTCATCTCTATTTACCAAAGGCTGTTCCAGGGAAAAAAACTCCAAAGTTCAAGGAGGGTGTGAATAGTTCTTTTTCTATAACTTGATTAGACTAGGTTTTCATTGAAATGTTTTTTTCAAAGTAGAGAGGAAGTTGGCATAAACCACTTTTTTGGAACTCCAGCTTATCTAAGAACCTAGTGACTGAATGATACCTAAACACTGGCTACTAAGATATCTTACTGGGACTCATAAGTAGGGTGAGGTATAGAAGAAAGAAGATCAAGTGTATGTTAGGAACTATTGAAACTGGGTTACCTACACATGGGGACTCGCTGTACTATTTTCTCTACTTTTGCATATGTTTGAAGATTTTCATAAAAAGTTATTTTTTTATAAGAAATTCTATGGAAATAAAGAAAAATAAGGCAAAATTGGTTATTATTCAAACATGCTAAAGTAGCATTTATTTTCAGAGACTTTACTTATAAGAGCAATAATTAACATTTCATAAAACAGGATAATTCATATTTGATTGTTTCCAGGTAAAATCATTGGTGTATGCCACTTGGGGAAAACTGAACCCTGGAAATAATAGGGAACCCTGGAGAGGCATTTCTCTGGTTTTCATGACAGATAACTAGTTTTACCCCCCACCCCGCCCCAAAGAAATTACATGCAAGTCCCTGGGGTCAGCCTGGTGAAAGAAAGGTAATGTAACCCTATTGCCTGACAGTTTTCTGATGGAAGAAAATGAACTGCATTCATTATGAAATCCAGTGTCAGCTAGAAGGAACATATCTGCAGTTTCTGAAATAATCAAATGTCAAAGATAAAGGGAATCTGGTTGCTGGGTGAAACTGGGAAAGAATGTACAGAATTCTGTCCTTGAATAACCTTTTCCAAAAACAGCAGGGTTTTTCATGTGTATATTTGAACAAAGATTAAAAATTTGACGTTATGAATACAGACCAGCTACTACTTTGAGGGCTGCTATCAAAAATAAATGCTAGTGGGGCTGGGGATATAGCTCAGTTGGTAGAGTGCTTGCCTTGCAAGCGCAAGGCCCTGGGTTTAATCCCCAGCACCGCAAATAATAATAATAATAATAATAATAATAATAATAATAAAAATAAATAAAAAAAAATAAATGCTAGTTACTAGGAACCAATTCTCAAATCCAAAAGTGTGTTGGCTAATGTACCCCTTCAGAAAAACTGTTTTTTGAGGGCTCTTACAGAGTAAAAAATAAGGACAGAGAAAAGACATCATGATTGGTACCCTATAGCTACCCTGAGTTGGATACCAGTATCCTGAATTTAAAGGAATCTGAGCTCAAGGAACTGTCTATACTTTCAGGGAATAAGTCATGTATTCCCATCTGTCTGTCCATTGAAAAGAAAAAATATTCACTGAGCACCTACACAAAATGAAGTGGTCTTTGCCCTCAAATTGGCCACAGGGTAGCAGAGAAATTAGACAAAAAGATAAATAATGACCAGGTGCAGTGGCACATGCCTATAATCTCAGCTTTAAGGACAACCTAGGTAACTTAAAGAGATCATCTCAAAATAAAAAGAGCTAGAGATATAGCTCAGTGCGTAGAGCACTTGCTCAGCATATGCATGAACCTGTGTTCAACTCCTAGTACTGAAGAAAAAAAAATTATTGTATGTATATTGTGTATGAGGGCTTATGGACACCTCTAGAAGGAATGCCAAAGTCAGTCAGTATGGCATGACAGTGGCACTAACTTGGTCATCTGTGTCTGAAAGAGATAAATACAGAGGCATGTATTATACTGTCGGCCTTAAGATTGGCAGTTACATTTTCATCATTTTTTAGAAGGATTCATTGGAATAATTTCAAAATCTTTGAAGTTTATAAAAATAAAAATGGAGTTCATGAAAGCAATTTCTTGTAACTCTCAGGAGAAATACAGCCCTTCTAATTCTAGTTATTTGCAAATTGGATATTTTAGGGAATCATTTTGCTCATGTGGTTATAACATGTCTTTGCACATTTCCCTAGTTAGATAGTAGCAGGGGTGGAGTTGACATAAAGTAGGGGGTAAAGGAAGAGAAGAGAGAAAAAGAAAAAAAACAGCAAAGTTTTAAATGATACCTTAACTTTTAAAACTACTGGCTAAGTTGGTGATATTTTAAGAAGTTGAGAAAAGAATAAAGGGAGGAAAATTAAGCCCTTAATACCAGGTTC
Organism: Sciurus carolinensis; assembly: GCF_902686445.1. Taxonomy (NCBI): domain Eukaryota; kingdom Metazoa; phylum Chordata; class Mammalia; order Rodentia; family Sciuridae; genus Sciurus; species Sciurus carolinensis. The sequence continues at coordinate 68,620,730 of NC_062224.1, forward strand.
AACAGGCTGCTAGACTATCCTTCCCCATGTAACAAAGTTTCCCATGCATTACAAGTTGAAGGGGATTCTAGGGAGGAAAGAGAAGGCAAGGGCTCTACAGCCCTCTTTAAAATGAGAACCAGAATACATACTTTTGGACTCTTAGCTCTAAGCTTCAGGGGGATTCTAGCTGTCCACAAAAGTTACCTTACTAAGTCAGAGTCTCAGGCACCAAATTTCAAATCCTTTTTACAAGTTGAGTCCTCAGAGCTCCAATGTCTACAAAGTGCAAAGACCAATATGGATAAACGATTTCCAGAGAGTTGAGATTAGAGAAACACACTTCTGGTTACTAATGACTATCTGCCAGTGTGTCCCTTAGGACGTCAAAGGGCAGAAGGATGAATGCAAGGATCAGGGAAATCGACTGAGGCTCCTGTTGAGCATCTAAGAAAATAAGCATTTCTCTTAGGAGGTGTGCAATAGCTTCAGAAACACAAGCAAATCATTCTGAAATTATGAATACAAGTGGCATGTGAGTTTGAACTAATTGTCCTGTGACAGGCAGGAGATAAGTGAAACATCTGGCCTCACTGAGATACTATACTGATTACCAGATGTTTTTTGGAGTGTAATCACTAACAAGCTCTTCTGCTCTTTATCATGGGGTTTGTGTCCCACTTAACATGAGAGGTGCTAATAATAAAGTGCTTAAGTATACTAACCAGGATTGAGGGGTTGGGAAGAAAGACTGCCAAGGAGTCTCAGGACTGTCTGCTCAAACTACAAAAGCATAAAAATCCTAAAAGGAGCCTCAGATGGAAGACTTGAAAAAGGTATAGCAGTAACCTGAAAGCTGAACTGTTAACCCATTAACTACTTAAGATAGCAGATGAATATATCATAAAATCATATCTATCAAAGCTATCATTTATCATTATTACCATTATTTAAAATTTAAACTAGAACACAAAGATGGTTGAAACTGGTAAAACAATATTAACAAGTTAAAACTGTAATCTTGTTTTAAGACAGGGTCTTGCTACATTGCCTACATTGCCCAGACTGGCCTCAAACTCATTTTCTCCTGTCTCAGCCTCATGATTAACTGGGACTATAGGCATATTCCAGTGATATAACCATACTCTTTGAGATACTTTAAAGCCTTCATTGTCCATTTGTTCATCTGTTGGTAGATCTGGAAATGGGTCTTGGATCTGTTCCTCAGATTCCCACAAGAAGACCACACAACACTACTATCTTCCCAATTAACTGGCAAAGCATATGGGTGACCTAGAAAATATGCTCATCCTGTTCTTGCCAGGGATTACAAACTTGAACTCATAGCTGTCCAATCCTTATTGTGAATCCAGTAAAGAGATATATTCAGACAAGCAAAGCGTATTTATATAAATTCTGTAAATGCATCAAGTCAAATTATTAAAAAGCTAATATTTAGATTCATTATTTTAATCCCTTAAAGAAATGCTTTGCCATCATGTTTTCTTATTACCAGCCTACCTAAGGTATGTTTTACTAATACTGTACCTCTTAAAAGAATGCTGCTAAGAACTCTAATGCCATCACACTTCTTTTATGAAGACTATGGAGAATGATTCCCCCTTAGCATGAGGAAAAGCAGGGATTCTTCTAAAAAAAACATATTTATTAACCTATCAGTGACTTTTATCATAATTTTAATCCCCTCCTCCCACTCTGCCATCTCATGGGAGGTTAGAGACAAATCTGCAATTCATCACCAGCAAATGCAGGTTGTGCGTATGGGTTCTCATATGCTTAATATTACTCTTTCTTAGTTTTATTATTTTCTTCCCATTACTTTCACTTCATGTAATTAACTCAACTTGTTTATCTCATTGCGTATCCCTTTTTGTAAGCTACTTCTATACGCCAATTTTTATCATCTAACACACACAGACAGATGCTGTTTTCACTGATGAAAGCTATCATGACACAGTATTACTTATTGGCTTTTGAGTTCTTAAATCCATTTAGTCTCACATACACTCATGGAATTGCTAGCTCTTAAATACAACAACAACAAGCTCTTAAATATAACAACAACAACAACAACACTCCAAATACTTATTCGAGGCCATTTTGACTCATTAAGGTTCATCTGAATAGGAAATGGCATATATAGTAAAACAAAACTAAATAAAAATGGGGCTAGGAGTATCTTCTTCTCTATGAAATCACAAATCATGGTGAGTGAGGGCGGATTCTGGAGTTAGATGTGGCTGGTTTCAAATCCTGGATCTGCCACTTACCATGTGTGTAAACTTTCCTCATCTGTAAAGTGGGCAAATAGTAGTATCTGGTTCACAACTCTGTCATGAGGATTCAATGAAATAATTCACAGCAATGTATTTAGAACACTTTGGTCAATAACTCAACAAACATGAGCTATTAACTGAATTAATTCAATCACTTCAGAGTCTTCAGGAAAAAGGGGGCGGGTCTGAAGATCAATCCCAGGTAAAAGGTATAGAAGCAAAAGATACCAAAATTAATGGAGTAAAAGATGTAGAAGTTAATGACATGCTCTCATCTAAAGTGTGATGATAAAGTAACTAGACTGGCTAAATTTCTCTGAGCTCAACTTCTCATCTGTTAAAAGGTATTAAAAATCCCAAAGCCACAGGTCCATTGTGAGTCATATACAAGTACACAGTATAAACTCTTATACATAGTGCCACTACACATCTACTACTTTAGAGTTAACTTCCTATGTTAGAAGTGTTGCAAAACATGAGGAAAAATATGTTTACAGCCTCCATGTATGGACATGATAGCTGTGGAAGAGAAAAAAATTCAGCAAACAAAAAATTGGCCACTGATTAAGAAGCTTTGTTTTGTATTTAGATCATTTATGGTTTTGGTCTATTTGGAGTTATTAAACAGAAGGTGGCATTGACAGAAAATTGATAATCTAATCAAAGGGAGAGTCATTTTCAAAATGTACAAACAGCCTCTAAGAATGAAAAATGGAATAAAGCCAGGAGTTCTGGGACCAACTAACTAGAGGATGTGGCCACTTACTTCTTGGAAGGTACTCATGTCAGCACAATGAGACTGTTGGTCTGGTGACCTCTAAGAGTCCTTTCTACCTTCTATTCCATTAAGAAATCCTGTTGATAGAATGAAGATTGCATTGGGTTGGCAAGCTAGCTATTAGCAGGGCATTATGATTTGATTTTTAACTAACCAATGATTTTACATTTCAGATTTACGCTAAGAACATAATGAGTTCCTTTTCTGCCAAGTTGCTGTGCTTGGACAGGCCCATCAGTGATACCAGACAGCAGTTTCTACTTGGGGAAACTGGCTTTGAACACATGAGATTGACAGCTCTTCCAAACCCAGGGGCTGACTTTATATCTTCTGGTGCTGACATCTGTTTGGCTTTGGAGAAGACTGTCTTTTTGTATTCCAGTGTCTTCTAAAGCAGGAAGGTATTTAGAGTTTAAGCAGTCTGGTTTGGATTAGTAGGGCCATTTACATACATCTGTAGTTATGCCCTTTGATGTCCCCTTTCCTAACCTGTTCCCTGAATTTTCCTTTGAGGTCACTGGCTCAAATGACCCATTGATTGCCAGAGAGGCAGGCATTTAATAGCATAATTAAGATGCTGACAACTGCCTGGGCAGAGGAGATGAAGAGAACAATGAAACTAGATTAGAGAAGAGAGAAAATACAATTTTAGCTATTATCCTGAAAAACAATATGCTGGGAAATAACAGAAAAGACTATCAGGGAGAGAGAACACGAGTAGCAAAGGAAAAGAGCTGTTTACTAAGGAAGATAGTGTGTTGTAAAGATGGGGCAACACAGGGACACTTTGATCCTGGGATCTGAAAGAAACTAAAGCTGGCCTGTTGGTGTTTCCTCCTCAGTAGGTAAGTCTCTTAAGTACTTTCATCTGACCAGACACCAGGGCAATAGTTAAAGCAGTTTCAATAATAAACCTTATTTGTGCTAAACAGATTTCAGTTTTATTTTACATACCCTGGAATTATCTACATTGCACATTGATTTAATTGCAGGTAAATTCCATAATGTCTCTCCTCCTGCTGAGGTAAATACTACTCTGGAATATCGGTCACCTGGTGATATGAAAAAGAGAAAGGAAGAAGGTTTATTCATTTATTTCATAAGACTCAGAATTCACAAACAAAAGTTGGGAAATCACATAGACAATTCATTAGCTGGAAATTCTGTCCTATGATAAATTCCAGGAGAAAGTGTTAAATAAACCAACAAAAAAGGGCTATAATATTGCCTTAACCCAAAGCCTGTGTCTACTTCCTATACCTTAAAATTGTAGTAAGTAAATATATAACATATCTATTTCTGATCATATTATAATTAGGAAGAAACATGCACATGAACTTTTAGCAGGAAATGAATCAAATGCCTCCCTCTTAGTTTCACAACACATCACCCTAATGGTATATAAAATTGAAGAATGATGCACTAGGGAATGTCAAGAATGGATTATAAGGATATTTTCTCTGGCAGCTAGCTACAGAGGACAAATGGCAGGTGATCAATTTAAAAGGGCTGAAAACAGAGTACAACTATGTATAAAATGCCAGCCAGGATCCCAAATATACTGCCTATTCTGGTTGAGTACTTGAAGTCTCTGGTGTAATAGTCTAGAAAAAATATTTTGAAATCAGATTAATACAAACTATGTTTCTCAATAAGGGAGGTGCGTGATATACTGGAAAGAGCATGATCTTTGGAGTCCGATCTGACTGTAATCAGGTCCTGCCACTGATAACTTGTGTGACCTCATGCAACTAACAGCTTCTCTGAGTCTGCTTCCTCATTTATAAAACGGTGACAGCAACACCTACCTCAAACAGTTGTCATAATTGAATGAAAATGAAAATATGTGCTCAGTAAGTATGGTTTCTGTCTCTTCAGTAATTAAAAACATTTAACATGTATCAAATAAAATAGATTAATTTTACATACCTAAAATGCTAAACTGCATTAATGACGCTAACAGGCAAATTTATGAAAAAAGCTTTATTGTACAAAAGGCTTTATTTTCATGATCATGAAGTTTTCTTTAGTAAATTCTTGCTTTTATCAAATAGCTACTACCTTACATAATTGATTTGGGAGCAAAATTGGCCTTGTAGAAACAAACACTTCATTTACATAGAGTCGATAATGTCTTTGGTCAAGGCAGAACCTATTACTTATAAGACAAATATTTGGTGTTGACAACTTAAATATAAAAACTTGCTAATGTTCTTCCTGGTTAAGATATTAACTAACAGATGTTGATTAAGCAGTAATGTAGTAACACTTTGAAAGAAATAAGGCAGTCAGAACATTCAACTAACCCAAGTTCAGTTTTTCTAATGTTTTTTAAAAAGAAGAGACAGAAAAGGAAACTTGTATTGCTTCCTGGGATCACTATAAGATTCTGCCTAACCCCTTACTCTCTCTCTATTTACTATATAGTGAAATGTGTTCAAAATAAAGACCTGAAGTCTTGACAAGATCTAGAAAAAAAAATTTTATCAGGTTTTCTAGTATTCTAAGAAGACAGGAAAATACACACTTAAGAGGGCTTTTTACCACCACTAAAAAATGCTAAATCCAGAAGAGCTTTAATGATAATTCACACTTAATGAGAAATTGTAATTAACCACAACTACTTGTTCCAGTTAATCAATGTCTTATGTATTCATCTATATTTCTTATATGTCTCATGTTCCTTCTTCTCTGACAGCTGCAGAGTAATCAGGCTGACTTTATGTTACAGCGAATTTTATTTAGTGAGCTTGCTACCAATATTTAGAGATCTATGATTTCATATTAAAATCAATTTCTGGGAAGTTCTTGCAACATCTGGGTCCTCATTTACACAAGGGCACATTCTACTGTAGCTGAGTATCAGTTGATTTCTTTAGATAGGACAGGTGCTCTCTGATGCTCCACAGTCACCATCAATTCTAACCATCTTATACCCAGCTATCTTTACTCACTCATATTATCTGCCAGGCCCTTGCACATTCAAGCTTTGGACTTATGGACTTTATTTTGTTCACATCTCTGTTTCTATTACTAAGTGGCAAAGCAGGCACATAGAAGGCTCTTACTGTATGTTTTTTAAATAAATTAGAGCTTCAAAAAATTTTTTGATAATACAATAGATTATTTCAGGATTTAATCCAAAACTATGTACTTGTAACTTGCTAGATATAAATAGTATAAAGAATTTGAAATATTACTTGAAATTTTGAAGGTCAAGAATTTTATTAGATTATATATTTCTTAAAATGAATATAATCCAATATTTTTCTTAAATTTTATTACAAATAAATTTATACTAGTGGTTGATTAATCTAGAGGAGTAAAATAAGTACTTCAACTGAAAATTTCTTTTAAAGTATGATAGAAATAATAAAGTTGTGTGACAAGCCATATATTGCTTTTATAATGTGATCATTTGCCACCCTGCATGCTAGCAAACTGCTGAGGGGTTTGGTTTGTTCATCTAGGATGCTACTTACTTGGAACATCACAGAAAAAGCTGTCTTTGTGGAAGTTCCAGTCCACTTCTCTTTTTTCTCTTTCATAATGATCATCTGACCACCTATCATCTCGATGGCTGAAATGGAACAACAATTTGATCTTTACTAAAGTTCTAACTATTTTGAGGTTGGTAAGCATACCAGGAGCCATAACCTACTTGCCACTAAGTTGGAAGGATTATTACAAACAACAAACACTAATTTTCTCACTTGTGAAAAAGAAAAAAAAAAAGAAAAGAAAACCTCACCTTTTCATCCTTCTACAACAGACTCATAAAACAATGACAAGTTAAACAAATTGTGTGGCAAAAGCTTTTGGGTCTCACATTTTACATTTAACCTTTATGCTCAGGTAATATTTAAAGAAGAATCTACTAAGGAATATTTTGTCTAATAGTTATATAAAATAAATGATTACCTTTTGGCTTGTTCATCTGCATATTTAAAAGGATAATTTGCTAATGTTGCTTTGTATCCTGTATTTTTCACCATGTTATTCCATGTTACCAGTCTCTGTCCTATTGCAGTCCCTCGTGGTTCAAAACCCTAAGGCAAAATATTACATGCTCTCATTAGTATATTTCATTTTAGGCTAAGTATAGTTATAATAACAGCTTGGGAAAGTAATGTCAAAGTGATGTATAGCTCTCAATAGAAAATATAGACATTCCTCACAGCTACTCCAGAGGTGAGCTGCATTAAAACAGGATGACTTAACATGATAATGATCACCTACTTATTGTGACAAAACAGTTTGATTCTTTGGTATGTTACCTGTCTCAGGAAAGAAGAAAAAAACTTATCAGAAACTTATTTTTCTAATTCATGCCTAAGCATTTAGTAAATACTTATTTTTAATCTCATAAAAGTTATGATCAAATTAAACTACATTATGCATTGTTACAGTGTTTTATGGAAAATATATCATTATTCCTGTTCACATTTTTCTCATTATTCCACTCCAGAGGAAAATTTACTTAAAAACAGACCCTGCTATCTGTTAGTAATACTGAAATTCCTTTAACTGCTTTAGGGGGAAAAAAAAAAGAGACCCTCAGTCTTAAAAACTTTCTGAAAATGATTTTATAATATGCAGATTCTTTAGTAGATTGCCTTTTAACTTAAACATAGAGACACAGAAACAAAATTTCCAGATTTTTGAGGTTAAGCAAATTCCTTGATCTTTTGAGAACCTGAGAAAACAGGTAACACATCTTTACTTTTCAGAAAGAGAGTTAAATAACAGAATGCAACATGTATTAAAATATTTAATTCATGGAGATGATTTTAGGCTAAAGAAAATAGATAGATTCTACTGGTTCAGTTCTCCTTACCAGCAGTGGATCAGAGAAGTCGGGAAGCTCTGGTACTAATACTCCAACCAAAGCACAGACCACAATAAACACAGTGCACATGCCCAAGACCACCACTGGCCAGTCAGCTAGCAGGGCTGCATAACTATAAAGCATAAAGAAAACACAAAGAGGGCTTCTTAGAGTCAGTGTAGAGTTTTTTGCTACCTAAGAGAACAATTTGCTAGGTCCTTATATTTTAGAGACCTAGTATAGGTATTTATCAATAAAAGAGCTTATAGGATAAAAAGTATTTATGTGTAATTGTAGAAAGTTACAATGTTATTATCCTTTCATTTCTGCAATAAAGCAGTATTGGTCATATGTCACACGTCAGCGTTTATTAAGAATAATGTTGGTATATGACAAATAACATTTTATACCTATGCCTGAAAAAGATAAAAAAATTCTAATTTATAAATAGAGAAAGAATTTTAACAAAAGATCCATCCTCCTTCTAGCCACTTCCAGAACTTTTGTTTCTGTCATTTCCTTTCTCCATAACGTTACTCTACCAGCTCAGTAAACTGAAGAAATCAGTCTCCAAATAGGTTCATGTAGTGTAAATCTGAAAAATAACCAAACCAGTTTCCACAACCTTTAGTTTTCCTTCTAGTTCGAACTATAATGAACATATCCACTAAACTATGAGTTTCACAAGGGCAGAGATTTTTATTTGGTTTATGATCAGTGTCTAAAACAGTACCTTAAAGGAGATGCTTAATAAATACCCAGGAACTAAATGAACACACACGTGGGTATCTACCATTCTTCTACTTTCCAGGCACTGGAGTCTGGCTTCAGTCTCTTCCTATACCTTAGAATCTTCTGTCCATTTCCAAATGCCATCAATGGGCCTTTATTTCCAGATACCCTCCCTATACCCTCATACACCACCTTCAAACACAAGAGACATTTCTGTATACACATACACCTCAACCCTACTTCCACAACACCCTGAACAATGCCTTATCCCCCCACCCACCAAAGGCACAGAGAGATGTTTATTTAGAAAGTAGGTACAGATTCAATGGAAAATAAGTGTAATCTTAAGAGAGATGCCTTTGGGGATAAAGCTAGGAATATTCATTCAAGGGAGAATGTAGGCTATCTGCAGAGGGAAACACAATCCATGTGTTATTGTCTTGACACTTCTGCTCTTAATATGAATTGAGTGCTAATAAGGAGCTTACTAAACTAATCTTTTTCTAAACTTCAAAATGCATCCAGCGAAGTTCTGGTTTCTTGAATCATTATTAGAAGAATAAAAACTCAACATACTTAACTTGTGGACCACTACTCTCAAATTCTCAACAATGTTAGCTTATTTGGCTGCTGTGATGGCTCTTTCTGGTTCATTTGAAATAGGTTCTTACTCATATATTTATGAATCATCTCTTCAAAACCACACTAACAGTTACAAATAAAGCTGGCGGTTCTATCTGAGAGAAGCTACTACATTTCTCTAAGAATAGATTACTAATTTTTATATTCTGCCCTCTTGACTTCACAGATCTGGCTTTATGACAATATTTACCTCAAATTACAATTTAAGGGAGTTAAAATATAACATATATGTGCTTTAAGGAACTCTCACAAGCATTCCTCATTGCTGCTCCTTTAAAGTTATATTTTATAAAATGATGATAACTTGCACTTACTCAAGTAGTATTTGCTCCTGTGCCTTCCATAGACTATCATCACATTAATTCTGACACTTAGTCACTTTATGTGACAAAACTGAGGCACAGTTAGGTTAAGGAACTTGTTTCAAGTCATCAAACGAGGAACCTAGACAGTCTGGTTCTAGAGTCTGGCTCTTAATTACTACCCTGTCCTCTCTCTCTCTTCAAACTAAAGAGAAGCTAGAAACATTAGGAATAAGTAATCTTGCCTCAAATGTCTACTTCCCCAAATTCAGAACTAAAAATTCTTGGCCCCACCAAGAGTTGACTTCTCTGGGCAAAATCACATAGATTCACAGGACTCTAAGCTTGAACATTATTTCCTTGACTACAAATGCTGAATTTAAAAACTCACCTAAGGAGCCAGGCATGTAATTTCAATGGTTCAGGAGGCTGAGGCAGGAGGATGGCTAGTTCAAAGCCAGCCTTAGCAACTTAGTGAGGCCCTAAGCAACTTAGTAGGATCCTTTCTCAAAAAAAAAAAAAAAAAAAAAAAAAATTAAGCACCCTGGTATCCCCACCCCCCAAAAAAAATTCATTAAGGAAAAGTTACACTGGATAAGTCAGAATAACCTTTAAAAAATAATTCTGAATGCAATGAGAACATAAATCACAACATGGTGCCTGGGATTGTTCAAATGTAAACACCAAGTAGCCAGAAGTTTTCATGTTTCTAGAACACACCCAATGCAAAAGTATTCTCCTTGCTTTATTTCCTCCTCCACCAAATGCAAACTAAGATGAAAGTAACTGGTTTTGAAGCAGTAAAGTCCTTTGTTTCAACAGCACATCTGAGACTTTCTGTTCATTCCTTCAGACTTTAAAAGAGTCTGTTACATTTCAGACCTTTAAAATATCAGCGATGTGAAATGAAAATGGCTTCGGGCTCATACAATTATTCATTACATTTTATTTTAAATGAATTAATTTTCTTTCAAATGAACCAGAAGTTACGCATTTCTACCTACAAATTCTCAATAGAGGGCAGTGGGCCCCAAATTGCTTAGTTTTCATACTGTGGTTTAATTTACCCATATAATAATTTTTTGTTTTGTGTTCATAAAAGATCTGCACACACATGTATAGTAACCTTAAAAACCTCTTTCAATAATTGCTTTTCTACCCTTTGAAAACATTTGGTTTTGATTTTACAGCACTGCTATTTACCATATATGTGTACTGACTACATATGGAAACTTTATGGTATTAGTGACTTCACATTTCTTCCAAACACATTTAACCCTACTATATTACAACTACACTTCCTCACACAGCAGATGTTTCATATGCTGGACTTTTTTAGAGACAACTGTTCACACTTAAGAAATGGAAACACCATCCTGAGTATTAAGGCACCACAGAGGGAAGCCCAATTATTCTGTTTTACTCAGACAAGTGTTTCTCCTAAACACTACAAAATTACTGAGAGCATTTCTGCTCCTTCTGATATCTATGCTAGGATATGATATCACTGTAAGCACTATGTGGAAAACAAAGGTTTCATGTATGATATGAAATCCAGACAATGGTTGTAATATCAAGCTAAAAATCTAATGAAAATGGGAGAAGTAAAGGAAATTAAAAATGGCCTATAAATCTCTCCCACTATATATGTATCCCTCAACTACCTTCACTCTTAGTGAGTCTGGGTTCAAAGAATACACTAAAAAATAAAGTGCCTGCCTATTATTTTCTTTGAAAAGTAAACCATTTGTGTGCAATTAGAAGAATTTTCAAAATTTTAGTAGCATACATTCTTCTGCACATCAAACATTTGTCTTTACCCACCTGCTCTAATTTTGGAACTATCTGGGTAACAATACAGTATAGTTGCAAATTCTATATACCTCTGGGCACCTGGGTTCTGGCAGGAGTCGCAGTCTAGCTAATGCTTGTGTGGCAGCTGTCCCTGAGGCCTACTGCTGTGCCAGCTGCTGAGATGAGGCCTGTGGCCCATCCAAGGCACTGCTGGGTACAAGTTCCCATCAGTTTTTCAGTTGATGAAGTCTCAAATAGTATACAGATTGGACAGACTTGTCCTCATTCTACAGAATAAGGAGACAGAAATTTTTTGGAGGGTGACTTAAATGTGCTGGTGGGGGCAGTGTGAATCTAAATTAGTGGGCATGCTGTTGGACACTCTGGTCCAAGATGTTACTGCTGTGCTGGGTTGGTATCCAATGGCAAGTCCTTCAAGTATATTAAAGATTCTCAGCCACCTTATTATTTGGCTTACTCTGGAAATAAATAACTGTTAGAACAAATAAATAGGGCCAACTTATGCTCACATGATATTGAATGGGGTCCCATTTTAAAAGGGTCATTTGTATTACAATATCGTTCCTCTCAGTTGATTATCCTCTTTTAAAAGCTTACGAAGATTTTCCTCCTTGCTTTTTGTTGCATGTCTGAAAACATTCTTCTTTCTCCTCTTTCCTCAGAGCAGGGCTACACCTCACAGAGTGCAAGGGCCTCCAGTTCCTGACCAACCACCCAAACCTGGACTCCCTGTGGCCTGTCCTTTGTTCTCATGGCTTTGTTCTCTGTACTACCAAAAACAACCAACTATTCTTGGTTTCCACCTTTCTGACTTGGGAAATATTAAATACATTTAGCTATCCCTTATTGCCTAAATATCCTTTCTCCCTTGGTTCATTCCTTTCTGTTTCCCTTATAACTCTTCCTTATTACTCCCGTCCCTTAAGGCGAGGCATTTCAAAATGTTATTAATCACAACATTTCCAGTGGCATCAACTATCAACTTAATGGGATGAGTAACTAAAGTATGAGAAATTTCACACACACAAAAATACAAAACAGAACTCTTTCTTTTGTGTGAAGTAATAAATTCATCCAATAAATAGCATTAAACAGAAGAATGCAAGTTATTCTGGGAATTCAAAGATGCCTTCAAGGAACTTACAGCTTAATCCAGAAAATCAGACAGGTACACAAATATCTGCCAGATCATGTAAAAAGACATTATTTTAGGGGAGTACAGATAAAATGTTTTCTAAATTCAGTGAAGAAAGAAAGAGATTCTAACTAGGGTGAGAAGAGGGAATCAAGAAAGGCTTTTTTGAAGAGGTTATATTTATTTGCATATATACCAGAAAGAAGAAATTAAGACTTTAAAAATACCCATCTAATAGCAGAGAGAAAGAATCTTTTCAAAATTCAAAATTTTTAGTCATCTGAGAAAGCCCTTATTATTTCTAGATGAGTAAGATTCCTTTTCTTAATAACATACTTACTTGCATATCTCTTCCCTTTATCTTTTTCTATTTTTGGCAAAAATGAAGGATAACTGGATAAAGTATGGTATATTCATACAAGAGAATGGAATTATTCAGCCTTAAGAAGGAGTGAAATTCTGACACATGCTACCACATGGACAAATTTTGAGGACATTATGCTAAGTGAAGTCAGTGAGTCAGTCACAAAAGGACAAAAACTATATGATTCCATTCATATGAGCTACCTACAGTGGTCAAATACACAAAGACAGAAAACAGAATGGAGGTTGCCAAAAATAAACCTTAAAAATTTCCACATAAAAGATGTTACTATCTTAATATGATAACAAAATCTTTAGAAAGAAAATCAGACAACTCATTTGAAATAAACTGCCATGTACTCAAATCATGGTAGTTGGCAGAACACTATCCCTTTCCTCAACAAGTAAGACATTGACAAGCCAATCTACTATAGGAAGAAGACAGAATAATCAGACAAATGTAAATGGTTAGAAACAAATAGAATTTAAGGCCTAAAAATCTACCTTGAGACTAAAACTGCTTTTGGAGATACAGGATTTCTCAAGCAGTCAACTCTCAGGAAATTAATTTTTTCTCTATAAAAATATGAATGAAGAAGGTGGAAAGAGCAGCAAAATGTGGGAAAAATATTACAAGGGAAAAGGCGTACTGGTAAGTTTATTATTTAATGAGATGACCCAAATTACTTTACCTTTTTGGTAACTTGAAAGGTCTGGATGGTCTGAAACAAAAGCAAAGGAAAAACAATCAGAAATGAAGCATCATAATATAAACAAAGGTTTTACAAGTGCTTAGTCCCCACTACCCAGATGGGTCACGGTCAGACTGTATAGTATGCTCCCAGAACCTACAGCTCTTGGACTCCTCACCTCTTTTACAACAGGAATCCTCATCCTTGAACCTCAATTGAAACTCCTTCCTTAATCAAGCACCTGCCAACACATATATTTTTTTTAAACAGGAAGGATATCAATATCTAACTTCATGCTTCATTTTAGCAAGTGTGGGCTTGTATTTCAAATCACCACTTCCCTATACCCTGTGTTATTTCCCTCTTATCCTTCACACCCTGCCACTCAATACACAGGATAAGCTTGCTAAAGAAACTTCAAACTCAGTCACAACTTCCAAACTTTTCATTCCTAGCAGATTAATTTTTTTTCCTATTTGCTGGCTTGTGTTAAGCTTTTAATAAATATCTGATGAATGAACATAATCCACTACCAATGTTTCACTGTTCCCAAGTACAGTGGTTTTCACAGCATGACCTGAAGACTCAAAGGAGTTCCTGAGACCCTTTCATGGGGTCTGTGAGGGCCTCCAGTTTCCAATTATTGCAACGGGTTGCAACATGAGAATTCTGCTATCCTCTGGAAAACCACACATCAAAAAGTTTTGCAAAGATGTGAACTGATACTCATCTCCCTAAACTTTTTTTAAATATGTAATTATTTTTCATGAAAATGTCATTGATGATAATGTACAAATTTCTTATTTTAATGTGTTACATACATAATTTAAAATTTCTTAATTGGAATTTCAGTTCCAATGTGGTACATATCAGCTATAACCCATATAAACAAGAGCTCTTTGGAGGGTCTCAATAATTTTTATAAATATAAAGGGGTAATGAAACCACAAAGCTTGAGAATCACTTCACTAATCTAATATGAAGAGTATAAGTATATGATGATTGAATTAATGGGACCTGAGCTATGTGCCTACCCTTTCTTAACCAGAAATTTTCTACTAGGTTGGACCATACTTAGAGGAAACAAAATGTAAACACCTGCCCTCCAAACTTTCTACTTCAGGCTATTACTCTTCCAACAGTTCAAACCCCACCTTAGAATTTCTTAAAGATCTAAAGTTCTCTTTCTTATTTTTCACTCCACTTAACATTTCTTGCTAAGTGTTGCCCCACTACCACCTTTAATAGTAGTGGAGTTTGAAACCAGGGCTTTGCACATGTGAATCAAGCACTATACATACTAAGCTATATCCTCAATCCTTTTAAAATTTTATTTTGAGAAAGGGTCTCATTGAATTGCTGACACGGCCTCGATAGAATCCTCCTACCTCAGGCTCTTGAATAGCTGGGATTACAGGTATGTGCCACTGCACCAGGCATGTATATTCATTCTTACAAAAATATTTATCTAGGTCCTATATAGCCTTGAATGAGACAAACAGGGTCCCAAACTTCATGAAGCTTACATTCTAGAAGGTACTTTATATTAATCTGTTTATACAAAAGATGCCTATGTTTCACATTCCATGTCTTATTTACATGCCCTCATGGACTTTAAGACCATTAAAAGTATTATAATTCAGGAGATAGAACAATCTCAAAGGTTGTGAGCCCTAGAAAGAATCTTAGAGAATCCATATAAATTCCAATTCCATTCCAGCCCCATTTTTAACTATGGGCATCAGCTTTCCTTTTTTGGTCATTCAGGGTCTCAGCAGGGAAGCTGTAGTGAGAACTCAAGTCTCTTAATGGCTATTCTGCTGCTCTCTGTTCTGTATGTATTTGTAAAACCATGAGAGGGAACCCACTGTACAATAAAGAATCAAGCTTTTATATGGGAAAAGAAGTAACTTTTCTTTGGGAGATGTGAAATTTACTCAAAGTTTCCAGTAAGAACAATGTGAGAGAATTTGTGCTTTAATAACAAATATGAGATTAAATATTTGTAGCATTACTAAATACAAAAATGCATTCTTTTTATATATGTAAAATTATTAATTTTTAAATCTAAAAATAAGATATTTAACGCATAAAGAGGAACCCTATCTTACATGTGCTTGAATTTCTATAACTTTGTATAATGTATAGTCCTTTGTATATATCAAATTAGTGTTTGCAGGATTAATACGCAGGCTTCTTTTATCATTTTTCTCATGCTCAGTAGTTTTGACATCAGTAAACAATAAAAAACAGCAATAAGTTAGGGGCATAAACATCAACACAGGTAAATGTAGTTTTATTTTCTGTTTCTGTCGGTTACACATACATACAAACATTGTTTGTAACTTCGGCCCACTCACATCTGTCAATCCTAAAATCCTTTCTCATTTTATTATATTTCTTCCTTTCTGTGTGTTGCTGGGTCCTGTGGCAGAGATTTTCTGATTCAATGCTGCAGGAACCATCAGTTTGGTGGTTAATCCAGAAAGTTTAAAGTGAGAAACTTTTTAAAAAGTGCTATTACATTCCTTAAACATTGAATTATATCTTCAACACAAAGTACACTCACTCATCTGGCAATTTTTTCTTAGATAAACTATACCTACACTGTGTCATTTATGATTTGCAGTTTTGGAGGACTTGGATACTTGTGAGTATTCTGGGTATACTGACTACAATATCATTTATAGTTTGATGATTTCCCTTCAAATCTTTTACTTGTTCTTCCCATGCCTAATTCAATAGTAAAGGATTTTTTTTTTTTTTTTTTTTTTTTTTTGAGCACTTTACTTTTATGTAGTTTTCCTAAAGTTGCAATTTTCTTTTTGTAAAACAACTTTCTTTTAAGCACTTACACACAAGTAGATTATTTAAACATAATTCAACTAAATGACATAATTTTAAAAACAAGTCCAAGCCACACATATAGGTTTGGTAAGCACAAATGTCAAATACAGGGAGCAGAAGTGTGTGGATGGAGTAGAGAACGGCCTCAACCTGGAGAACCTGATGCCACTTGGGGGCCAGCGACTGCACAGAGGAATATAAAGCACAAGTCTGGTTCTTTGTAAAGGCCTAGGAAGCATGCTTTACCCAAAGTGCCCTTTCTGTAAAGATGTTCACTCCTGAAAGAAACCATGAGGCACCTTTAGCTTTTTGAATAAATTGGCCAAACAAACCTCTGAACCTATAATTTCAAACATAATTACTTATTGATTTTTGATATAGCAGAATTGAGAGATAGTTCACATACTATAGAATTCATCAATTTAAGGTATATAATTAAATGGTTTTTAGTACTTTCACAGTTGTATAACTATTGACACATTCACATACTGACTTTTTTTGTTTTTGGTACTAGGAATTGAACCCAGGGATATTTTGCCACTACACTACAACCCCAGGGTTTGCTTATTTATTTACTTATTCATTTAGAGACAGGGTCTTGCTAAATTGCTGAGACTGGCCTTGAACTTGTGGTCCTCCTGCCCAGCCACACTTGGCCACACAATGACTTTTAAAGAATATGCTATCTGAACACCAAGGACGAAGCTATTAATAAGCTATGGGAAAATTTTATTTTTACAGAGAGGGAGAGTATAAAGCATTGGACAAAGAAGCAAATCATCTGTATGCATAACCTTAATTTTTCATGTCTGGTTTTCTAGTTATGCATCCTCAAAAGCATCTCTTGAACTTCTGTTAAGAAGTTAATAGATTTCGCTACCTTTAGACCTAAAATGATCCCTGGAGTCACAATTCTGGGATATACTGTAGTAGGTATTTGCAAGGACATACGATTTTGTTGCATACATTTGGGTTTTAAGAAATGTAAACATTTACCTTCCTCCTACTTACTCCCACTAACTTTTTTTTTAATTGAGAAATTCATGGGTCTCTGACTAGTTTACTCCTGAGACAGAAACAACTATGGATTCGTCACATTATTTCTGCTTGAGTAAAGACTTCATTTCATGATAAAATTTGAGACAATAACTAAAGATTGTCAACATGAGTGGAAAAAGAAATATTGAGGTTACCACAAAGATACCTCCTGGGAAAAAATCATTAGATCCCTTTTGAAGTTTCTCTCTAATGGAAATGACAAATAGATCTGGAAACACACAAACCACACTACAGGTAAAAAATGAAACCATTTTTATTTAGAGTGTTGCCTTCTTTAATTCTGCCTGTGCATCTCCTACCAGAAAATAAATGTACAAGGGACAAGAAGGGAACCACCTCATACTTTCATAGATAAAAAACAGTCTTTCTGCATTTATAAAATCTTTCAGATTTGTTCCTTTTAATATCTAACAACAACAAACTGCAGGATGATTTTTCACCCTAACTTCAGACTCTTGTGTTGATAAACAACTAATAAAAACAAACAAATGTCATCTCTAAAAGAGAGAGAAAAACTATCTTTTTTCTAGGGTTCATTCATCTTTTAATACCATGTGGTCAAAACACATGCCAGCCAACCAGCCACCCAAACAAACTCAAACAACAGTAATAATCTTAAGTGGGAACATTTGCCTGCTCTTTGGTTAGGTGGTAGCCTTTTCTGATAAGAAAATGCCCAAGGAAAAATAGCATTTACATGTTCCAGAACACACTCCCACACTCCCAGTAGAGAAAGCTGGGGTAGTGCACAATTCCCTGACAGTAGACTAACTGCAGTGTCACTCTCTCCCACTCAAGAAAGCATTTCTGTATGCAAGTGGGTGACAGTGACATTATTTTAGAGTTAAATGCAAATCTACTTAAAAACAAATAAAGCACTTACAAACTCAAGTACTCATAATTAGCAACAAATTGCCCTTGGCACTTCACACTCAGGATCAGTAAGAGTAGTTGAGAACCTTGGCTCCTGTACTCAGATGACCAGTGAACTGTGGTATGTGTGTAAATATCAGTCAAGGGAACAACTAATGAGACTGTAAAGTTCTCAGAAGGAGGGAGAGGGAGGCACACATCAATCAAGATAATGGGGATCTATACGGAGGTGAGGGGAATTTTTTAAAAATAATAAAGTATGAAGAGAAAAGTTAACAAGAAACTGAAAAAAAATCAGTGTTTCTGTTTCCCTCACCTTTTTAAATTTCTTTTAATAATTTTTGGGAAGAAAGAGAAAGGAAAGATTGTATGGTGAAGGAAATGAGAATAAAGCAACATGAAAATGTTTCATCTGTCTGGAGAATTCTCTTCTTGACATAGCTGCAGAATTAATATTACAAATTACAAAGAGACAGTGTTGGCTTTATCAATTTCTTTTTTGTTTTTCATGGTACCAGGGATTGACCACTGAGTTACATCTCCAGTTCCCCCCCACCCTTTTTGTACTTTGAGGCAGGGTCTCGGGTCTCATTAAGTTCTCCAGGCTGACTACAACTTAAATCCTCCTACCTCAGTCTCTGAGTTGCTAGGATTACAAGTTTGCCACAGTGCCTGGCCAGCTTTATAAATTTCAAGTTGTTCTTCCTATCATTCAGGAAAATCAAGTCTGTGAAAAAACGGCTTCGTATATTTCTGAACAAATAAAATATTATGAAGGAAAATATACTGTGAGCTTTATGCTAGTAGCCTAATTTAAGCAATAAAGTACTTAAATTAGCACATTTTAGTCTCAATAGTCACAGTGGATTGTCCTTTTGTGAGAGGATACTTTGTAAGAAGTAACTTCAGTTCAGTGCTGGTATGTTAGGAAAAAAGTATCTGAAAACAAAGAATCCACTTTGATGAACACTCTTTAAACGATTTCCAATAAAAGCAAAGCCATTCTTCACCCTTTAGCATTTCCATGAATCATCACTGGCACACTTGGGTTATACCATGAAGATGAAACAGATACCCTGAGACAAGTTAAGCTTGGCCTCCAATCCATTTTTCATGGAAGAGAACTAAATGTTTATGGTCTGTGTCAAGAGATTTGAAGGATAGCAATAACCACAACTACTTGCGTAATGCATTTCCTGAATGCTTAGGAGATGTTGGCTCAAAAATGTTGGTCATCTTGAAGTCTAGAAACAACTGGACAGAGTCCCAACTACTACACAAAATGAACTCAGAGACAGAAGGGAAAGGTTGTTAGTGGGGGATGAACATTCAAAGAGCACCTGATAAATACCAAGCTCCTTGGGAATGTTAAAAAAAAGAAATTTAGCACATGTTCAACAAATATTTTGAGTATAAGGAAACTGTCTTTAAGAAAATAGAGAACCTAGAAACCAAAAGATAAGAAGTAGAGGCCAGGCCCTAAAACTTATTAGTTGATAATCTTAAGCAACTTCTTTAATTACTCAGAATTTGTGAGAGAAGGATAATACTTTAAAATGAGCTAGTACAAATCACTGCTTTCTATAAAACACTGAGCATTTATCCAAAAGAAAAAAAAATTATCATCACTACTACTTTTTCCTCTGGAAATGGTATTTGAGGATCAGTTAAGGAGTAATGGCAGAAGATGACTCATGTGGAACAAAGTGTGATGACCCTTGATTCATAAGCACTGTGAATCTTTATGATTGACTTTATAAGATCCAAGAGATACTTACTAGTCACTGAACACGAAATAAAAGTGGATGGGGGTTGGGGGAGTAGCTCAGTGATATAGGTCTTGCATAGCATGTGCAAGGACTTGGTCAATCCCAGCACTGCTAAAATAACATAAAATAAGTAAAAATTGATGCTATTACTCCCACAAGCCTAATTAGAATAAGAGCTTATCAGAATGTTATCCCATTTAACATTTCCATGAAACATAGGTGAAAAAGTTAGGAGACCACTGAGCAAGTCAATGGTAGAGCCAGGTCTAAAATCCAAATTTCTTGACTGATCCTATGTGTGTTTTTGTTTTTTTTGGCCATACCCTGAAAAGAAGCTATACCCTGCAAAAAAGAAGCTGCATACTGATGTAGGCTATGAGACATTGCTATGAACCAAAAATGGAAAGGAGGGCATATGCAAGGATCCTCACTGAGGTGCAGTTTACAAGGAAAAAGAATCCTTCTCTTCATACATGGACACTGACTTTTGTGCAGGGTGGGAGAAAAGGATCTGGTCTCATTCTTCTACATATGAAAAAACCAGTGATATGTCCACAGTAGGGGATGCTGTACAGAATGAAAACACACACACACATACACACGCACACACATATATACACACACACACAATCTATATACATTTATGCTGATACGAAAAGAACTCCAAGGCAAAGTGACAAGTTTCAAAATAATTTCATACCATATTTATATGTAAACACTTAAACACAAAATATATAAACTTATTTTTAAAACAGAGAGGGGAATGTGGCAAATCAACAGACCTGTTTCTACCGAAGGAGGAAAAGGACTGGGAAAAGAGTCAAAAGTGACAGGACACAAAATCAATATACAAATATCAATAATGAATCTGTTAAGAAACAAATCAGGAAAATAATCCCTTTAAAATTACTTCAGAGAACAAAAACCTAGCAATAAATCTAACCAAGGAGGTGAAAGACCTCTACAATGAAAACTAAAGAACACAGAACTGATAAAAGAAATTAAGGAAGACACTATAAGATGGAAAGACCTCAAATGTTCATGGATAGGCAGGATGAATATTGTTAAAATGTCTATATTACCTCACCAAAAATAATCTACAGGTTTGATGCAATCTCTGTCAAAATACCAATGACATTTTTCACAGAACTAGAAAAAAAGTCCTAAAGTTTATTTGGAAGAATAAAAGACCCAGAATAGCTAAAGCAATTTCAAGCCAAAAAAGCAATGCTGGAGGCATCACAGTACCTGACTTCAAATTACACTACAGACATATGGTAACAAAAATGGCATAAAAACAGACATACATACCAATGGAAGAGAAGTTACAGAGGTAAACACAAAAAAATAAAGTCATCTGATCCTTGATAAAGGTGCCAAAAACATGCACTGGAGAAAAGACAATCTTTTAAACAAATGGTGCTGGGAAAATTGGCTACTCATATGTAGAAGAATGAGACTAGATCCTTATCTGCACAAAAGTCAACTCAAAATGAATCAAAGACCTAGGAACTAAACCAGAAATCCTGCAACTCCTAGAAGAAAATGTAGGGTCAATATTCCAACATAAAGGTGCAGGCCAAGGATTCCTCAATAAGACTCCTAAAGTTCAAGAAATCATATAAAGAATTAATAAAATGAGATGGCATCAAATAAAAGCTTCTGCACAGCAAAGGAAACAAGAATGAGACAAGAGAACCTACAGAATGGAAGAAAAGCTTTGCTACTTTTCTGATAGGATTAATATCCAGAATACATAAAGAACTCAAAAACCTTACCACCCCAAACCCAATAAATGGGCAAATCAACTAAACAGATACTTCTCCAAAAAGAAATACAAATGGTCAACAAATATATGAAAAAGAAATGTTTGACCTCTTTAGCAATCAGGGAAATACAAAACTACACCGAATTTCATCTCACTCCAGTTAGAATGGCAATCATCAAGAATACATTAAATGCTAGAGAGGATGCTGGGGGAAAGGAACACTTATATACCATTGGTGGGACTGTAAATTAGTACAACCACTATGGAAATCAGTTTAGAGGTTTTTCAAAAGACGAGGAATGAAACCACCATATGACCTAACCCTACTACTCCTGATATTTATCCTAATGAATTAAAGTCATTATGCTATGCAATACATGCATATCCATAGTTACAGCACAATTCACAATAGTCAAACTATAGAACCAATCTAAATGTCTATCAATGGATGGATGGATATAGAAAATATGGCATATATGTACAATGAAGTTTTATTCAAGTCTTGAAGAAGAATGAAACTATGTTAGGGAAATGGATGAAATTTGAGAATATCATGTTCAGTGAAATAAGACAAACTCAGAAAGCCAAAGGTCAAATGTTTTCTCTCATATGTGAAAGCTAGAGAGGAAAATGGGAAAAAAGGTATGTTGGGGAATTTTATGAAAATACAAGGGAGACCAATAGACTAGAGAAAAGGGACCATGGGGAAGGAGGAGGGAAGAGAAAGAAACACTGAGGAATGACATTGTCCAAATTATATCATTATATCATGTGCATGTATGACTATGTACCAATGAATCCCACTATTATGTATAATATGTATAATAATGTAAAAATTTGTAATTTCATATGTACATATATGAAAAAAGTTTTCTGCATATATTTCTACTTTTAATTCATATGTACATATCATAAAGATATGCAGAATTGTTTAGCACGCTTTTAGAGTCTGTAAGAACTGTGTTACTATATATAGTCCATAAACTGCCTTTGTTGCTCTGTTTATGAAATTCACTTGTGTTGATATGTGGACTCCAGTTCCACTGTTTTCATGTTGTACATAATTCCATAGAATAAATATGCCACAATTCATTCATTCTTGTATTAATGGAAAGAAGAATCAACAGTGAGCTATACTTTGTATTTTTTTAAGTCTTCAAGAGAATATGTTCACAAATTAGTTGTGTCAGGAGTTGTTTTAAAGGATAAATTAATATTCCATAGATAAACAGGAGGGAGAGGGAAAGGAAGCCCTGTGACAGCACCTAGGCTAGATGCCTTCACATGGCAACATGAGTAAAGCCAATAAGGACTTGTTATGAGGGAACAGTGAAGATTATTAGGGGTTGTTTTCAGGGAAACAAGGGACCAAAGTAGATGCAGATATAGAAAGCTGCTAAAGTTTCCAAGCAAGAACTAATATGATAAAAATACTATTTTGGGAAGACTGATCTGGTAGTAATGTGAAGGGGAAACACTGAAGAACAGAACAGGGTGGGAGCTACTACAGTGACCTACCTATAGAAAAGTGAACAAAAAAAGTGGAAAAGACCATAATCTTTCTTTAATGATCCAGAATCTGCCTCTGGGAATCATATAAAGATGTGAATCAAAATGACAAGCATCTATTGCCTTAAATATATATGGTAGTATAAGGAAAAATTTTGATATTTTTGATAAACAAAGGTTTCTATATCCTATGAATATAGGAATTTCCATATTCACTGTTGTTTAATGTTGATGTATAAAATGATATATCTTAAATAAGAAATGTTTAAAACTATGTCTAATAAGCTTTAAATATTAATCAAAAATGGTAGCAGTGCCTACAAAAGTGAAGTTAGTGATAAATTTGGATTACAACACAAAGAGGTTGTCTAAAAGATTAGTTTGGAGGTTGAGGGCACAGTTTTTTATCTTTGGGGCTTACATGAAGCCTGATTCAACAAATACCTTCACTATTTTCATTAAGATAAGAAAGAAACACAAACCTTGCTCACTTTCAAAATTTTATGGATCTTATTCATAGAAAACCAATTGCAAACCAATAGAAAATTCAATTGTTTTGAATTGCCAAAACAAATTATACAAATTACATAAGTAAGAATCTGTATGTTAATTACAACCTCAGTGAAGGTTTATTTGTATTTTTAAAAAGTAAGTTTTGATTATGTATTTATTTAATGTCTAAGAGTTAGTCTAAATTTACTCATTAACAGGATACATTCTTTAATCAGCTAGACCAGAGATCAAAAGTATAAAGACAATAATTCCTAAATTCACCAATTATCTCCTCACCCAACATTCGGTATTTTCAATTTTTAGTATGTCTAATTTTGTAAGAACTATCATTTGATCTCCAAAGTGCAAGAAACATTATTAATCTTTCTTAAGTTCATTTCCCACATATTTTGGATTATTTTGCCTTTACAAAATTACTCAATATATGAGGTTGCGTGTGGGAGGTTAAAAGTCACACCTGTTATCAAAAAACACTTTGGGGAGGGAGTTTAAAAAATAATAAAACTCTACTGTATCAAAATGAATTCCAACAGTGTAAGCAATCTCTTGCAGCTGTTGTGATATCTTCATTTTAGTAGCCAGGAGGATAGACTAATGTCCTCAAACATCTATAGAAATCTTTCAGTTATGCTTTTCAGAACAATAATCTATAGTGAAACAGACTTTTCTTCCTTAACAAGACTTTCTTGTGCATCTCCTTTAACTGAAAAATTACATTTTTGTAACTTGAAATAACTGCCCCCCCCAAAAAAAAAACTAGAAGAAAGTCACACTAGCAAAGAACTAAGAGATTAATGAGAATAATATCTAACAATCACTTTATATTATTTTAAGTAAAATATAAAGAGATCCTATATAGAGCCTAAGGCAAGGGGTGGGGGAAAGAACATGAAAAATAGAAGGCAGACTATTAAAGTGGAAGGGGATAGGGGGAAAGGGTAATGAGGGTGGATATAATCAAAGTATGTTATATGCATAAATGAATATGTCACATTATTCTGTATAATTAAAATGCAATAATAAAAGATATTTAAAGGGGGAAATTTTGGCTTAATAAAGGTCTAAGTAAAAGTCTAACTAAGTTGGTTTCAATAAAAATAACACTGATAGAAGAATTTTCTTCTCAAAGTCTAGAATTAACACCAGAAAAAAATTAAGTTTAAAAGAAACTGAGGAAAAATGAGAATTTTCTGCAGAAAATGAGGAAAACCTTGCTGTGCTGAGATCACATGTTCTCAAGCTATAGTATGTCCTTAATACACTTTGTCATCATGGTAACTAGGCTAAAACTTCATTTTATTTTTTTTCTTCTGTGGTGCAGGGAATTGAATCCAGGGCCTGATACACGCTAAGTATGTGCTCTATCATTTAGTTGCATCCCCAGCCCAGCTAAAATTTTAAATTCACTATACTCATTTGCAACTCCAAAACCTATCATATATGCTAGTGATCCCCAAATACCACATAATGACATTTAGGAACTTACTCTAAGGATAATATATTAAAAAGACCACAGTAAGAAGTCAGAAGATCTATTTCCAAAGGGTTTTAAATCTTGGGTTTTAACCCCTCTGGCTTCAATTTCCTCATTTGTAAAGGAGAGTTGGATTAAGTTATTTCTAAGGTCCTTTCCTGCTGTGAAATTCTATTGCATTTTCCTGTGGAACTTTAGATAATTCAAATCACCACATATTTTAGCCTCCTGGGAAGAATTTCAACGCTCTGCCACGGCAAAAGCTGGTGAACCATGTTCCTCTAATCAAAATTCTGTGTTGAAATACTTCATGTGAATAGTCAATAAAAAAGATTGCCCCATAAGATCGGTAAGAACTAGTGTTTTAAAATGCATTGAAACAGTACTGTCTTTACATGAAGAGCTAGAAAGGCAGACTTTTTAAGTAGCTAGATAAGTGGTTTAATTAAAAAAAAAGTTCTCAAAAATGCTTGGTAGGAAGATGGGCAGAGCTCCTCATCTGTTAACTAGATGAACATGGAGAATGATCAACTGGTGATGTCAATAACACATGTGTCTGCGTGTGTTGAAGGCTAAAATGCTGTAGGAAATGACACCAGATTATCAGAGACACTTGCCATAGGGAGTGGGGAGTGATCATCTAGTTTACCAAACTAAGGGCTTTTACAAGAATAAACATGAAAGAGTGCTCAAGTTGAAAGTGCTTGTCCTAAGTCTACCCATCTATTATCTCAGAAAGGCAGTATACAGCCTTCTTTTTTCAATCCTAAAATTTTACCTTTGATAGGCTTTTCATTCAATGTTTTGTTCATTCTAAAATATGAACTTTGATTTTTGTTGTTCTTGTTACTGGGGACTGAACCCAAGGGTGCTTTACCACTAAGCTACATCCCCAATCCTTTTATTTATTTACTTTTTATTTTCAGCAAGCTAACTTGCTGAAACTGGTTTTGAACTTGCAATCCTCCTGCCTCAGCCTTCTTGAGTCATTGGGATTACAGGAGTGCCCCACAGCATCCAGCATGAACTTTAATTTTTAAGAAGGACCCATGCTTTAGTGAGAAGAAATATTTTCTATTTTAATGTTTTTTGTTCGTTTTCTTAAAGTCTAAAATTAAAGAATAATATGAAGGAAAGAAACAATTACTCATATTTTTACTACACAGATAAAATCTCTGTATCTTTTTAATTTATTTCTTTTCAGAATTTTTCCCTTTGTGCTTAAATATAGACAACAAATATGCCCACAACTGGGATCATACTGGATGTATAAGGTGTTATCACTTTGGATTGTGAGCTTTTTCCATGTAATTAAAGTCTCCTGAAAACATGATTTTTAGTAGTCACATTATGTTCCATACTTGCCATACTTTACAAACACACAATTATCATCACACTACATTACTTTGTGTCTTTAACTTACACATATTTTTCCCATTTATTTATAAAAGTCATATTAAAGTTTTGAAACATACGGATTGTGGCAAATACTCTTTCTAGTGGGTGATACAAGTTTTTTAACATGATTTTTTGGACATGCATTTAATATTTTTCAGTAGCTGTAATTTTCCTTTGTAATTTCTATGACCACTTTCATAGAGTCATCCTTGATCCCGACATTAGTTTTTCCCATTCCACTTGCCAAATAATTTAGGCCAGCCCTGTTACTTTGTGATGTTTCAATCACCATCTTATAGAAAGCCCTGTTTTAAGAGGGAAAAGTAGAATCCGAAAATCCACTTCCACAAAATACATGGAATCCAATATTGTGAGAATAACAAGCTAATTGTGGCACAGTTGTACAGTTGGAGGTTTAAGTTTCCAGAGTCTAGCTAAATCATCCAAATCTGTCGTGGTACAGGCTATGGTTCCGTGCCATCTAGTAGCAGCTGTTTGCTTGGGTTTAATTAGCAGTGGGGATGAATGTGAATTCTGAGACTGTTTTTTCCAGGATACAACAGTGGTAACAGAAATCTCAGTTTTTTTTTTTTTTTTGTGCTTGTTTTGTTAGTCAGATTTGGGGAATCTAGACTTGGAAAGTAATGGAAATATCTCCTTACTTCCTGAAAGGGAATTGCCCATTATTTCCCCACTTGTCAAAAGATAACAATTTTTTTGTCTGGCACCATTTGACAACAGGAGTTTGGTGGAAGTCAGGAGCCCATTAAGTTATCAAGGGGTTTTACTTGATTACATTTTTATACACACTAGGTCTGCTTCCTCTATTCTACTACATCCATTCACCTATCAGTTCTTTTCAAAGAATCACACTTTTTATTTTGGCTTCAAAATAAATAAGGCCCAAGAATGGAATACAGTTAGAAAATCCTAACTCCCTTTAAAGCATTAATAAGTTTACCATGTTATTTGCACATCAGCAACTTGAAAATATTTTCAGCTAGTAAAAGACTAGAAGAAATTATTAAATGGGTCCCCAACCAAATATAAGAACTTTAATTCTCCATGGTATTTATATGCTAAATTATAGTCTAGAACAAAGAATCTAAAGGAATTTTCAGAAGCCTTTCAGTTCAACTTCCTAACAGGACAATGTATGACAAGAACTCCCATGTGCTTTCTTTGTGCACAGGTATTTCTTACAAAGTAAACTCATATGTAATTTCAAGTCAACTAAATTTTCCCAGACTTACGTCATAGGTTGAGGTATGTGGGAGAAAAATGACTCTAAGGGCTCTTGCTTGTCATAAATGTTCAAATCACCCCTTCAATTTCTTCTTCCTGACCTTAAATCTGACTCCTCCATATGGGAAATCCTAAATCTTTCTATAATCTTGGCTTACTTCTATCACATCATCTTTGACAGAGAGATAGGAAAGAAATGTTACTATCCTCCCTGAGGAGGGCAGCCTAAGGACAGCCCTTTATTTTCTCAACACCATTAAATCATTCCTTTTGTCATCTCTTCTCCACCCTAAAAATTCCAGTTCATTTGCTGAGCAGCAAAAAGTAAAAGATACAATTTCTTCTCTCAAGTACCAAAACAGGAATATGAGAGACTAACAGATGCAAGTGGGAAAGCAAGTAAGGCAAGATATGTACACGAATATGATCATGTCACAAACCACTTGATTTTTCCAAAATGAAAATGCTGCTTAATTTTGCTGTCTTCAAATCAAGGGAAAAACAAAGGTATACCACAAAAGGTGGCAACACAGATTGGAGCTGGGCTTTTTTTAAAGCTACTAAAAAGAGAGGTGTGTATGCTGACTGTGAAGTGATATTATTCCCCCTCCCTTCACTTGCCTCCATCCTCTTCTTCCATTCCATACCAGAAATATAAAAATTAATACAGTACTGTCCTTGCCTTTCAAGTATATATGAACTTGCCAAAAAGCGAGAGAAAGTTTAGGGTGGGGTCAGATGGTGCTCTTAAATCCCTTTTTGTCCTTCTTTTAAACCTTTCCACCCAACTCTTCAGTTTAACGCATAAAGTTACAGGGAATAATCTGATGATTTTTGCACATGTAAGTATCCATGTAACCACTATTCAGATCAAGAAATAATGACATATCCCAGCACTCCAAAAGCTTCCTTGTGCCTCTTCCCAGTCAATAATCAATATTCAGGCATCTATCACCATAGATGGATTTTGCCTAAAGCATGACCTTTTTAGGACAGTCAAAGATAGAGGTTTATACAGAACCTCAGATAGTTAAAATTCAGTTAGCTTAAGTTTAGGAAAATACACAAAAACAAAGTCCTAGTAATTTTCAAATGGGTGATTCCTAGATGAGATTTTTCTTTTCTCTTATAGTTTTAGAAACATCTGTTCAAATGTCTTATATGAAAAAGATCTTAAATTGCCTATAAAAGGTTTCTGATAAGCAACAAAACTTCACTTTAAAACTGGAGTATGTACTTATCACTACTAGCATTTTCAAGAACCCATTGTGTGCTCCACATCAGGGAAGGTATTTACGTACAATATGGACGTATGTACAACAAGGTTAGAGAAAACAGGTAAGATTTTTCCTCAGGTTCTGTACAAGGTGACACTATGAGTATTCTGTTGCCATGATCCAAAAATCATTAGGGGAGCTGAAGATGGGTCATGTGTGTCCTCATGATTATTTATATTATCTGTGATCAGTAAGATCTCAGTTCTATGATCTAAAGAATGAACTTGCACAGTGCCTGCTATATAGTAAGCATTCCATAATTATGTCTGGAACTACTTATGAAACTAAACAAAACAATTAATATTTGCACAACACAGAGAGGCAATTAGAAGAAAGGCTTCCAAATCAGACAGACCTGGACTCAATTAACTATTAACTATTTAATTAATCTTTTAAACATTATTTAATCTTTCAGACCTTAGTTTTTTCTTCTATAAAATGAAGATGATATCAATAGCACTAAATTCCTTGGGTTGCTTTCAAGATTAAGTTGGAGCAAATGTAAAAAAAAAGTACAATGCCTGGCATGCAGTGTTCACTGGAATCAGTAATACTGTCATTATTCATTTTAATTGCAACTTTATGTCTTAAAGTCTATTTTCTTCACCAAGGACATAAGTACAGTGCATGACAAAGTCCCATATCATATTTTTTAAAAGAGCTTTAAACTCAAAGATGAACTATTATATATATTTGAAGAATATTATAAAATATTTTTAGCAACAATAAAATTTATTATTAAAATTCTTTAATGGGCTGGAGTTGTGGCTCAGTGGTGGAGGGCTTGCCTACCACGTGTGAGGCCCTGGGTTTGATCCTCAGCACCACATAAAGATAAATAAATAAAATAAAGGTATTGTGTCCATCTGCAATCTAAAAAACTAAAAAAAAAATTCTTTAAAAGGTCATTTTGTTGCAAAAATTACAAATGAAACAGTCATGTATGTGACAGTAGAATAGGAAATATTTGAATGTTATGTAACCTAAATTGCAATGCTGATGTAAAACTAAATGTTCTTATCCTGCTTATATGACCAAATAATCACATAACTCATTGATATAGAAGCCATTAATAGCTAAGTATTTTTCATGCAAAACTTACATATTTTTAAGAAAGAGAAGATGAGATATGTCACTTCAAAATTTTCATCTCTTCCCATTTGAAACCTTAATGGGATAGTTATAATGTTCTATTTAACTGTATTCTGTACTAGAATTTAAATTTTATATACTTAATTCACAATAATGAAGAATTATTGCTTCTGTTTTAATTCATGATTTGTAAATAGAATGTCTCAGGTTAGTTATTTTGATAAGGAAAAATAAAACATTTAGTTTCTAAACTATGATACCAAAAGCATTTTTAGTACTGTGTTGAATTTACATCTCTTAAGATATAGACCTGATTATGACCATTCTTCCCTTCAATAATCAATACTATATTTTAAGCAAATTCATAGTCTCTTCATACCTGATAAGAATATGCTAGTCTAAAGGAGAAAATAATGCATGTGTTTCAAAATGACAAGTAACTGCTGAAGTGTCTATGGATTAGGGACATTCCTGATGAATTTCTTTTGCTGTTTCTTCCGTTCACTTTAAAGCCCACTTAACCATTCAATGGCTACTAATTAGCTGGGGGGGCGGAACTTACCTCCAATTCAGCTGTTAAATATTTTGAAAATTTTCCCTCAAAGACATTAAGAATGTTTCTAAGAAGATACATAAATGATTTCAGCAAATGATAGAAATATGCAGTGTACACGTATGAGTCACCATGCCAACTCAACAGAAACTTTCTGGCAAAAAACAAATATCTGAAACATAAGGATATCTATTCAACAGAAATACTGTAGGGCAAAGCTGCACATTCATTAGATCTGGTTAACAGTTATCTCAATTAGCAACTAAGCCTGGTAACCCATGACGGCATTTCTATGTGATGTCCTAAAAAAAAAAAAGGTTTTGTGCATAATTGTACATGCTCTCTGCCTGTCCCACATAAACTTAAAACCACTCCAAAAGCTGGAACAAAACTTATCTTCATATAATAGCTTCAGTTCCAATTTAAGTTAAAAAGAAACTTTACTTTCATTAGTTGATTCCTAAGTAGGAAGCAAGAAATAATGCTGTTTACTATTCAAGTCACCAAGAAAGGAACTGTGTTAAACAAAACAGGTTGGGAATGGCAGGGATGTTATACTATTAGTTAATTATTTCTCCTTAAGATGAGTTCTAAGGCCTAGCAGATCACTATTTAAAAGGTGGCTATTCTGCTGTTTGCTGAAAGGTGAGGGAAGCAGGGCATGGGAAATTCATTTTCAAACACATTTTGTCTCTGCCACTTATCAGGGGGCAGAGGAAGGGCACTATGAAAGGTCAAAATACCACATGGCTCTGGGTCTCATACAATGCATACCCCAAAGAGTAATCTAAGAATGCTTTTTTTTTTTTTTTGCAACAGTAAAGAAAATACTTTAAAGCAATTAGACTTCTGAAAGGGACAACCGTTAATTAAAAAATATTTTTAAAGGATTGAAAAGGAGCTTGGGTTAAAAGAAAACTTTCTTCTTCAGCACATAAATGTAAATTTGCATAGTTTAGTTGAGGTTATAAAGCAAACAACCCCATGTAACATTTTAAAGTTACACTAAATTATAAAGTACTTACCCTTATAATCAAGCCTTTCCATGTCAGACTGTTGCTGTGAGCCCTGCACAAAACATGCTTAATGAGAGCATAATATATAGTTTTTGAAATAAGATGTGAATAGTAATCATTAATAAGAGATCCAAGAAAAGCCCATAAGAAAGCCAGAAAAACCTTATTAAACTTAACTAACTTAAGAGCATGGAATGCTGGAATAAATTCTACAATCCATAAGCCCAAACACTCACCAGACACTGGTGCTGGTCAATGAGAATTTTAAAGAGGAAGAGGTCCAAGGGCAAAGAGATGTGGGGAAGGGGGAAAATACAATTTGGAACTCAATATAGAATTAACTCTATGCATTAGAGGGTAACTTTTAAATAATTAAAAATAAATCTTTCCTAGGGATTGCTTTATAATGAAATAGTTTTAGTTTCTGGTAACATTTATGATAGGTTATGGCTGACAGTTAAAAAACAAAGTTCCAAACTAACAGCTAAAAACCAAAGATCCAGAATATTCAATATTGGCTGGGACCAAAAGAATTATCTCCCTACTATAGCACCCCTTCTATACGTAAGTGGAAATGAAGATAAACGTCCTTTTTCTATTTAAACTTCTGAAATACAAGGAAAATCATCTGTTAAAAGTAATCTTATGCACTGAGATCTGTTGCCCCATTCTTACCTAGGGCTAGAAGACTCTTCCTCCTTCAACTAATCCTTCCTTCTTCAAAACACACTCCATCCCTTAAAGGAAAACTTTCAATGCCAGGTCAAGGAGTTTGAGGAAACTGTGGAAGATTTCTAAGCAAAGTAACATAATGAAAGCAGTGTTTTAGGAGGGTGGCGGTGGGCAGGTCCAAGTGACCACAGACACAAATAGGGTCCGAAGGAA
This sequence comes from Sciurus carolinensis, assembly GCF_902686445.1. Classification (NCBI taxonomy): domain Eukaryota; kingdom Metazoa; phylum Chordata; class Mammalia; order Rodentia; family Sciuridae; genus Sciurus; species Sciurus carolinensis. Next base: position 68,653,571 of record NC_062224.1, read on the forward strand.
TGAATATGCTAAACTGTCCATCCTTGCTTCTTCCTAGACACAACAAAATAGTGCTTAGAGACAGTAAATTGCTTATATTCCTGTAGAAAGCATCATGCTTGAAACACGGACTATGTAGTGACTATCAGTCATGTACCATTCAAATGGGGGAAGGGAACTGATTTATCTAAACCAACTAAAACAGTAAATTCACACAGAACAAAGAATCAAATTTGGTTTTGGACTGTCTTGTTATATTAACTTTCTAAATTCAAAAGAATACATGTGAACAAAGAAAAGTCCAAACTCTTATTTTGGAATTTAGGGTTTATGCTTCAGGTTCATAATTTATTGGTTGCTTATAAAGACACTTTTATCAGATTTCCAAATATGCTGGAGGTAACCAGAATTGAGCAGAGAAGCTATCACCAGTCTGGTTCTCCCTGGGATATAATGTTGCCTGACCCCTCACCATTTTTGCCCTCAGTGTGGATCTAAAATTCAAACAAAAAGGAAGCTCAAGAGCTATGGTAGTAGTGGACTGCACATCTACTTTTTATTTCTTTTCTCTTCATAATGAGGCTATGATTTTTTAAAAAGTCAATGCATTGCTGGGCAGTCATGCTTGCCTATAATGCCAGCAACTTGAGACACTGAGGCAGGAGGATTTTGAGTTCAAAGCCTGACTCAGCAACTTTGGGAGGCCTTACGCAACTCAGTGAGAGCCCATCTCAAAATAAAAAATAAAAATGGCTGGGGATGTGGCTCAGTGGTAAAGTGCCCCTGGGTTCAACACCTGGCACCAAAACAAAAACGAAAAACCAAAACCAAAAATAAACAAATAAATAAGTCAAAGCATTTGGGGTGAAGAGATTTATAGGAAAGAAGCAGGTATCCCAAAGAGTGTCTCAAACAATAAATAAAGGAAACAAAGCCTTTTACACCTTCTCCCACTATCTGGGAAATATCTCACTATGTGTATTAGACCAGTGGTACCTGATTTTCATTATCAAATTATCACGCCATAAAATCAAGCTCTCCATAAGAACTTGACTGATGCTCAATGATCTATTCAGTTCATTCAACAATTAATTTCTGAGTGTTTGCCAAATATTAGGCTCCTCCCTAGGCCTTGAAGATACAGCACCACACACAACACAACACAACAAATGGTTTAACAAATTTAGGGCAATGTCTGTGAATCAAAGGTATTAGAATTATATAATCACTACATATAAAGTAGTTAGATACTTAATAAATACTTTATGATTGTTACACAAGATTCAGAATTCACTGTTTCAGGGAGCAATCTTCATGGACAAACTACAGCATATTGTTCTTTAAAGGTGGAATGAAACGAATACCCTGTAGCAATGACACTCTGGCCCTTTTCCAGATGAAGAGAGTTTGCCTTGCTCTGCTCCAGGCTCCTCCAGGTCTCCTGCTCCCATGTTTTAGCAGCTGGATTACTGTCCATATTTGAAAAGCCCCTCCCATCTCCCATGATGTTTTCTCTAAGCCCACCTATCTCTATCACCACATAAGTGTGACTCACATAACCCTCTAAACAGTTTGTCCAAACTGACTATATAAGCTGCTTGATCACAATGACCACTCTAACTTCATGAGGTTTTGTTTTTTAAGTTTCATACACTTTTCACAAAAAAATGTTTTGAGAAATATTTTTTTGTAATCATTCATTCAACAAACATTTATTGAAGCCTAAATATGCCCCAGACACTAGAATATATTTAAAACTCTAAAATACCAAGTAACCAGTTGAATATCTGGTTTTTGTTAAAACAAAAAGATGTAATTTTGTACAATTTTGCTGAAAAGTACAGCAATCAAAATTCTCCTTTAAATGTTAAGTTCTATAAATTTATTTAAATTATACCTAACAATGTAACTCAAGTTTGGAAAGAAGTTGCAGTAGATAACAATTGCCTTTTTCCTGAAATTAATGATGTAAATGATCCATAACAATATCTTTTTATTAAGTCTTCTGTTTGCCAAACATTTTACAACCTTTCAAAACTATGTTTTAACCAAAAGGAAAAAGAACACTTGAACAACTTTTTCTTTTCCTTCACTCTTCAGTACCTGCTAAACAACTAAGTGTAATGTGGAAAGGGGGTAATTAAAGAATATATTTGCTTCTTTCCAAAATGTTGTATTAATTAATTTTATGAAATAAAGAAGGTATTGTTTCTTGACATTTATTATTAAAGTAAAAGATGACCAAGGCTCATATTATGAAATGTATTACAGACTGTGCAGTGCATTCCATGAGGCGTAGCACTCTAAAATCTGCTCATTTATAATATAAAGAACTCTCTAAAAGAAGTCCTCCTAATAAAACAGGACTTCACTCAATCTGACTGCCAAACTGACTGGCTTTGGCAAGCAAGCTTGGAACGTTTTAAATTTTACAAACATTATCCCTTTTTAAAAGTTAATTTGACTACTTTAAGGAATGTAAAAATAAACCTTGGTTTCCATAAAATCTAGATTAAATCTTACCAGACTTCTTCTAAAATAACTATAGAACTATCATAATCAGATTGTGTAATTGGTATAAAGTATGAAGGTCCTGAGTCTTTGCGGTTGGAAAGCTTTCTCAACAACTCCTTTTCCTTTTCTAGAAGGCACATTAGTGACCCTCTTTTCCACTTGTTCTTTCTTGTATGTTGATGGGTTAAATGAAGTATTTAATTTATAACTAAGAATGAAAAAGAATGCATCATGTATTTATTTAAGCTAGATCTCAATAACAACTTTGTTTCTAAAACAATACCAACAGGATTAAATACAGTCAACAAACAACAACAAATTAAGAGAAGAAAAATAAAGGAAGAAAAATTAAAATCGAAGAGAAATTAATATATGGTGCTGGGTACTGTGCTAAGTGCAGGACAGCTACTGTTATTCTCATATTTACAAAGATGGAAACTAAGGTTGTGAGAAATTAAATATTTACATAAGATCACAAAGCTAAGAAATGGCAGATTCAATGCAGCCAAGATTCAAATGCAGTGTATCTTCCAAAGTCCAGGCTCTTATATATTGTATAGTGAGGAAAGGAGAAGAAATGGAGAAAAGAAAAAGGAGAGTTAGAATGTTGCACCAATGACTGCTTCTAGAGCCTAGTTGTACTTATGTACCCTTGAGAAAAACTGATTCTATATTTGATCTACTTATCAAAACCCTAAGCAACTAGAAAGTGAATAAGTTGATAACTTTGCATTCAAGTAATCAAAATAATGATGTGTGGTGGCTTTTGTGGGATGTAATTGTGGCCTCTGGAAGATTTTGAAAGATCTGCTTGCCTATTACATACTTTTTTTATTTTTAATATAGTCCTTCCTATTTTTTTTTATTCCTTCAAATTTTTTAAGAAAAGAGTTTTTTATCCTTTCTTCATTACATACTAACAAAATATAAGCAAGCAAATTCCAATGAACTGGGATTATGTTGACACAAGGGTATTCACTGTCAATATTGCTGTTATTGTGCATCATAAGAGTTCTATTTGCTCCCAAGAAGGCTGAAAAGAGATCTTAGTTGCTTTACAGAGCCAAGAAACATAGCCCTGTCCAATGAACTTTCTATAATGATGGGAATGTTCTACATCTGTGCTGACCAATATGGTAGCCACTAGCCACATATGAATACTGATCACTTGAAATGCAGTTGGTGTTACAGAGGAACTGAATTTTTAATTTTATTGGGCCCTACTGAACAGCAATGTTCCAAGAATGAAGTTTAACTATTCCTTCTTGCAAAAGACACCTGCCCAGCAGTCTAAGATATTTAATAATTTACATCAAGAAATACAGATAAATTATTATTTCACTGTAAAGAAAGAGAAAGATATAAATTTGTAGAACTGTACAGTTTAGTTTCCTTTTTGTATTAATACATAAACCTAGCCTATTCCTTTGGAAAAACACTGATGTTTAACTTCTATGCTCCAGAGGATGTACAGCAATTTTATAAATGTGTACTGATCAAAGTTGACTCGTGCTCAGGCCATATTGAAAACTGTGTTTTACTTGTCTTCACATCTTTGAAGTTGTAGACCAGGCTTTCAGTTTTCATCTGTGTTTCCAGCAGCTAACATTAACTACTCATTAAATGCTTGATAAATTAGTGGATAGGTAATCCTGAATCTCTCTGTGTATTGCTCTAACATCTTAGAGAAACACTGGGGTTGACTCTGGATGATCTGGGTAAAGCAGATGCTGAGATCTATGTCAATGTTGAGGTTCAGGCAGCAATACTAATGTTTTCAGAGTGATTTTTGATTTAAGCTTTCTGGTTAAACAAAGTAAAACCATCACCAGAGTTAAGGAAATAGGAAAGGGTGGGTCTCTGTAGACCAGGTGCAGCAAAGTAAGAAAGACATTGGAAAATTATGCTCAGAGTTATCTATAATATTACCTCCATATATTATGATATAATTTATATAAAAGAATAAGAATTCAAGTGGTAGATTCTGTCCCTTTTAATGCACAAATTCTCACTTCTTTTAAGAAAAAGAACTCCCTTCACAGAAAACAACTAATGTTCAGAGGAGAAACAAAAAGAAAACTTGAGAAAAGTGAGTCAGAAATTGATAAATAAATAAAGAACTGAAGAAGAAAAGAAATATAGGTTGTAAGAATCATGCAGCTACAATGTATGGAATGGCAAGGACAATGTTCAGTTAAATTTAATGAGGCTAAGCTAATTATAGGGTTCTTTTACCCCCTCTATAACAAACATTCTAAGTCTATACAGCTCCCATTCTTCCACTGTGCCACCAGAAACATTCAAAGTGACAATCTGTCTGTGAATTCACCTTCAGAAAAATAAAAATGCATTTGGCAGGTATCCCAAAATATCACAAATTCCCTATAATGATAATGAGTCCATGGCATTGCCAATTATCATTTGTGGATACTGTTACAGTGAAGAATATTTCTTTGCAATACCAAATTAAAAGGTAAGTATAGTTTAGTTAGAAATCTTTCATGCTAATTTTGGATGCAGAGCTCCTTATTAGCTCTGCAATAATACCATTATCCTTTCACTTTAATAAGGCAATAAGATCCCAAATGAATTATTCACAACTTGTTTCAACCAGTATACATTAAATGTGACTGGTTCCTGAGAGGCATTTTCCAACTCTGGAGGATAAAGAACAGATCATTACCATGCATCCTTTTAGACAACTGGACTGTGTTCAGGATGTAGAATTAGGAAAAGCTCACTCTCATCTCAAAAGATCCTCCACTCTAACAGTCCTATTCCCTTTACTCCTTCTTAAATATGCTTTTATTTTTTTGCAAGCTCTCTCCCAAGAATTTCCCCCCACCTTCCATGTTCTGCCTGCTATGGTCCCTTTATTAATTTCTAGTGATCTTTTAAGGCCCATGTAAGTTCTATCCTTCTCAGTCCAACTGTCCCTAAGTCTCACTAACCTACAGGGATCCTTTCCACCTCTGAACTCTTATAATTCTTTACTGTTTCTACTGCAAAATAAGTGTCTCATCCCCAACTCCTCAGGTGGCTGGATGGCTAGCTATGCTTTGCACCTGTTGATATAGGCTCAGGCCTTCGTTTCATAGGAAGATACTCTGCCTTTTGAATTACTTCTGTTCTCAGTCATGTTAATTAATGGCTGAACAATGCATATGAGGCTAGGAATTTACAAAGAAAAAAGTCTGAGGCTTTAAAATAAAATATATTTAAGTTACTTTATAGTTAGTGATACATGTATTAAAGCAGGATATATCAAATATGATCTCTGCAATGATCTTTATTTTATCAGAAATTACAAGAGAATTTTACATAGAAAAAAAATCATACACAGGTGATCAATATAATGAATCTTTTAGAAAGATTAAAGTTTAAAGAGTCAAGAGGAAATGAAAAAGACCCTAGTGTATTACAAAGGGAGGAGGAGAAATAGGAATATGAACATATTCAAGTAAGTAGCAAATAGGCTAGGTTAGAATTAGTTTCTATTTGACTGACTCTAAAACATTCTCTATGGCTTAAGTGTTTTATAAATAAATGAAAACATTAAAGATAAAATATTAAACAGGTGGGCCCATTTGTGTATATGTGCAAATAGTAATTACAAACGAAAGTTCATTCCTGCACTTAACTATAAGACGTCAACTTTTAAGATATCCTTTAAAATAATGTGAAGTCATGAATGCATCTAAAACAGTAATTGAACAATACTTCATTAAGTACTTGATATTATTGATTTTAAAACAAAAACTTAAAAAAGCAACATTTAATAAACTATAACAAAGCAAACTAAAAAGATTTAGGAAATTTAAGTGTCTGGTAGACACTTAAAAGTTCTGGGTAGAATAATTAACAAATGGCAGAAAATATCACATTATATTTCCATTTTCAGAATTTTTCTACTAAGGACATCCTGTTCAGACTTACCCAAACTGCTCTTTTTTCCCTTAAATTAGCTTTGTAGCTATCTTACTGAATGGAGAAAGGGAGGCTGCATCTGGCTCAGGTCCTTGCCCAGAGCACAATGCTGCAAATAAATACCTGTTGGCTTCAGTCTAAGCGCTTCAGAGTTCGGTTTAAGATAACCCTTATGAGGATTATTGTCATCAATGTTACCATCACATACGACCCAGCATCCTAATTCTCTGAAGGAAACTCATTGTTACAACATATATCCTGTTTTAATACCATTTATCAACAAATTCCAGTCCCCCAGGAAACTTGATACCTCCACTCTGTTTACTTAGGACCCTTTACCTGTCTTCCCCATTTTAGTACATGACATTACTATTTACCCCTCCAGTACAGACCAGGAAACTGAAAATCAGTTGTGATTTCCTCCCCTCCCATATCCAACCCATATCCAGTAGTACACCAAATCTGGTTGATTCTACCTTCTCATCTCTCTAGAATGAATTTACTTCTAAATCCTGGTTCAAGTCACCATAATCTCTCACTTGAAGTACTGCACCAAGCCTTCTAATGGTGTTCCTATCCATAAAAGTTCTGACTCAATGTATTCTCCACAATGAAGATGACAGTGTTCCTCTTCTGCTTAAAAATCTGTAGCATCACACTCATTAGGATGACTATTCTCAAATAAGACAAAACGGATAAAATAATGAGTGTTGATGGAGATATGGAAAAAGTGGAACTTTGGTGGGAATATAAAATGGTGCTGCTGCTTTGTAAAATAGTACAGTAGTTCCTCAAAAACTTAAAAAGAGGATTGCTATGCAATCCAGGAAGTTTACCTCTAGTCTGGGCATCTGACCCGAAGAATTAGGAACAGAAACTCATACAGACATCTGCATATGCATATTCATAGTGGAATTATTCACAAGAGGCAAAAGATGGAAGTGGCCATCAATGAATGAATGAACAAAATGTGATATATATGTACAATAAAATAATGTCTTAAAAAGAAAGAAAATTCTTATATATGGTAAAACATGGCTAAAGAGACATTATGCTAAGTGAAATAAGCCAATCACAAAAAGACAAATAGGTATATGATTTCATTGATATGAGGAACCAAGAATAATCAAATCCATGGAGGTAGAAAGCAGAGTGGTGGTTGTCTGGTACTGGAGGAGAGGAGAATGGAGAGTTAGTGTTTAATGGGTACAGAGTTTCAGTTTGGGAAGATGATAATAAAGTTCTGAACATGGATGGTGGTGATGATTGCAGAACATGTGAATGTATTAAATGCCACTGAACTGAACACAAAATGGTTAAATGGTTAAAATGATAAATTTTGTTATGTGTACTTTACCATTATGGAAAAAAAAAAGACACAAGCACACAAATATCCTCTTTTGTGTATATGTGGTATTGGGGATTGAACCCAGGGCCTCTCGCATGCTAGGCAAAAAATCTCAGGTCCACAAATGGCCTCCAGATAAAGCCTAGTACTCCTTAAGTTATTAAAATTCCCTCAGGTCTTGGTCCCAGAATACTCCTCCTCTTGCTATTACTCCTCTTCCATCAAGGTCAATGCACAGTGAAGGGGCTGGTGTTGGACCCAGACTACCTTACAGTCTTGGCATGAACTGTTCCTGATACCTGTAAGAAAGACATGCCCCCCTGACCACTCTCTCTTCATTTGTGACTTCTATTCAACTGCATCCCTGTGTAGTAGTACTTATCACAATATTGTAGCTGTTTGATTTACTGTCTCCTTTCCTACTAGCTTATAGGATGAAGGGGGAAAAAAAGCCTCAATCTGTTTAGAATTATATCTTCAGTGCCTGGCACATGTAAGTATTCAATAAACACTGCTGAACAAATAAATATACAAAATAGGAAAGTAATGCTTGAACACAATAAAGTGTATGATATACACAAGTGGACATATACCATTCCTCTGCAGGTACCTTTAAAAGACTCTATAGCAAATAGTTAATCAAAAGGCACAAATTTTTTAGATAAAATTTAAAATAAGAAAAATTTCCTTCATCAGTTTCCACTTTTCTCTTACAACAGATGGATAAATATAGTATTTCTTATCAGGTTTTGTTCATTCAAATTAAATAATGTCAGTATTTTCATTTCTCCTTTTAAAATGTGAAAATTCTGTAATTTAGTCACAGCCTTTTATTTTCAGATAACTTCTTCAATTGGGTCTCATTTCCACTTTAAATAACAGACTCTTTTTCCAGAAGGCTACTATGCTTTTCTTCATTATTTCTGTCCAGTTAACATCCAAAGACAAATTCCAGAAGGACAAGTATATGAACCCAAAGTTCATGCACAATCTGAAATAAGTTCGCCGTGATTACTGAGGCCCCAGGGCAAAAAAATGGGCAGTGGTGAGCTCAGTCACCCACCTCTCTGTTTTTTAATGCCATACTACTAAAAGTGTACATAGCACTCTCACTGTTTTAAATTAGATCATTAAAGAAATGCTAAGTAAAAATCCAGAGAATCTTGGCACAACCTGGCATACTGAAAGAACTGGTTATTCACTCTTGGTTATATTAACTTTATGACTTTTTAAAGGAGAGTTTAGCTTTAGAATAAAGAACAATTTATCTCATCTCACATTCTATAACCATTTAATTTGGGATTTTAAAACATCAATATTTATGATGACAAGATTATAATATATATATCATAATATATCACATATATATCATAGATAACAATGAATTTGGTGAATTTCTTATCATAGTTCTAGAACTATGAGGCTCTTGTGTCTATATGAAAATGTATTCAGAAACTACAGAAACATGCTGCGGAGTACACTACCCTCTACGAGTCTCCCATCCCGCTTTCCCCTGTTCTCTCACTTTTTTCTTCCTCTAAGATTAAAATATATAATCTCAATATGCAAAATCTGATAAAGGTGAAAAGTATTTCTCACTTAATCTCTTTCTATATCTGATTCATTAGTTAAGAGAATTTGCTACATGCAACAAATGGATTACTACTCAGTAATAAAAAGAAAAATTAATACACACAATTAAATCAATTTCAAAAACCAAATTCTGAGCAAAAGTTCCAGACACAAAAGAATGTAAACTGTATTACTGCATTTGTATGAAGTTCTAGTAACTGGCAAAACAAATCAGTGGTAACAGAATTCAGAGCAGAGATGATGTTTGGTGCAGAGGGAGGGAATGACTGAGAAAGGGCTTGAGGAAGCTTTCTGGGATGACAGAAATATGCTATATCAGGCTAAGATATGGATTACACTAGTGTACACATTTGCCAAAACTGATCAAACTGCATACTTAAGATGTGTGCATTTCTCTATGTGTAAATTACACCCTATTTTTAAAAAAAGAAAAGTCTCTTGAAAAATTTTAATTACCTAAAACTCTGAAACAATACTAGACCTCTACAAAATACATTGTAAAATACATAACTGTTGCTCACCTGCAGTGAATGTGACTTAACTCACCTATGGGAAAAGTTGCTGAAAATCAAATGAAAGAAAATATGGACTGAGACAGGGATAAGAACTGGCAATGATGTAGATTTTTCTAGTACTTTTCAAAATAATAGATCTAGAGATATTTTAGGAAAAAAAAATTTAAAGTCCAGTGCCACAGATTTACAGATTTAATCTGCTGTGAAAGGAACTGTCACTTTCATCAGGATCTAAACATATTACACAGTCACCCAAACCACATGAATACAAATCATGGGTACAGTCGTAAAGAAACATAAGGAAGCAATTGCTTTTATACTTCTTTTTCATAAAGGTTGACCAGTATCAATAGCAAACAAAGAATTCCTGTGAGAAATTCTGAGCCTCATCACAAATCTATCTCCTATGGACAGATAGTAACAGGAATTGCTAACAATAAAACATCTTACTGAACTTTGTAACTCAAGGTATAGCAGAGATTCCTAACCAGATTGAGGACATGGAGAAAAGGGAGCAAGAGCTTAATGAACAAAGAAGTCAAAGGATAAAATAGATATATTATTTCATTTGCATTTTAGTAGACTTCATGCAATCCATAAAATAAGCATTATTATTGGTTTTCTTTCCCAACCCATTTTTCTCTCCTCCTTTTGGGGATATAAACATAAGCAGTCACATTCAGGTGGAATTAGATGAATGCTAAAGGCCGGCAAAACTTTTAAAGACTCACCTGATGTTGGCTATGTGCTGCTGCACAGGTTGATGCTGAAAATGGTCAGGCCACGGATGATGCAGGCAGAAGGATGGCGAGGGCTGAAGACAGCATGTGGCCTGATACACAGGTGAATGGTTTGGACACAGAGATGCAGAATACTCTGAGTGTGGCTGCATGCAACACGAGGCCAAAGCAGAGGGTGCTGCAGGGCCAGCCTCAGGGTGGCACTCTTGGTGACTGTTATGGCTGGTCAAAGGATGATGATATGGGCAAGGATGGCAGCATTGGGATAACATCTGAGGTGTTCTTTGGTCGTCTAAAGGCAGAAAGGATGATTTAACTGTGCCATTAAGTTGCAGGCATCCATTTGGACTCACTTTTGTTCTTGTTGCTTCTTTGGGTGTGAGCTGCTGGGCTGCATGGTCTCCATCACAGGGGGTGAGGGGACCAGGATTGGTAGCACTGGTTGTGATGCTCCCATTGCTCAGAACCACAAAATCGTTTCCATTGCTCATAGCCATGCTCTGATTTCTTGACCCTATGAAAGAAAACTATATAAAATTATCTAGTTATAAATAGGTCAGCAAATACATAAAAAAGAGAAAAAAGATATCTAAAAAGAGCTTTTTGAACACGAGGGTTCTTGCAGAAGTCGTGTGACAGTGGTGGAATTCAAGCAGCATCTGCAATGGAACCAGTCAACACTCAGGCACTGTTCTTCTTTCCTCCAGATACTGGTGCACTTTAAGAACCATCTCCTATCCCCACCAATTACCTCTGCCACCCCACCCCTCCTCTCAGTGCCTTTCTTCTCTCCCCATCTTAGATGTGCAAGAATCTGTTAAGAATTAGAATATTTAGGCTAACTCACAATAAAGGAAGGGGGATAGAAGTACTTTGGATTAGACAAAGGGAAATGAAGGGAAGGGAGGGGGAATGGGAATAGAAAAGTTAGTAGAATGAATCAGACATTACTTTCCTTTGTTCATATTTGAATACATGACCAATGTAATTCCACATCATGCACAACCAGAAGAATGGGAAGTTGTACCCCATGTATTTATAATATGTCAAAATACATTCTACTGTCATGTACAACTAAAAATAACAAATAAAAAGGAGATTATACATTTAGGTCATAAGGTTAAAAAAAAGAATTAGAATATGTAGGGATGCTTGGGTATTCTGATTTAAGAGTGATGGTCAAAATAAAGAACCTGAAGGCATCAACTGAACAGGTTAAAACAACAATTTCCTCTGGCCTCTTCTGGTGACAATACTACTGAATAATCTTCAGAATGTTTAATGCTTTAGAAAAGTCTTTTCTTCCAAGTTACTTAAGTCACAGAATAAGAATAAACAAAAAGAAAATGAAAACTAGTCAGCTAAGAATTCTTACAATAAAAATACCAGATGTGCAAAGTTTTCTCCCTCCTTTACATCAATGACTCTAATGCTAAAAAATTAACCATACTACATAGTTGTCTATAAATGTATTAACGTGTTTTGTTATATATAACAAACATGAGAAAAACGATATCAAGGTAAGATAGAAGAAATAAAAAGATAGGTAGAAAGGAGACAAAAAGAAGGACAAGGAAGTGTAATTTCAAGCTGGTTTCACATGCCTTTTCAGGCCTGTTACTCCCCAAATTAGTTCTTCTCCCATATCTGTTATTCCCAAATTTCTGGGAAATCCATGATTATCATAAATCCATTCACTTACAAAAATCACTCAGGGTACTACAAAGTAACCTATGTAACTAGATATGTTATTTAAATAATCTTGTGTTCACCAGACCGATGTCACCCTCACAAACCTTCCCATTCCCACCCCTCGCCAAGTTTCATCTAAGAGTATCAGACCCCGAGAGCACCTCCCTCTCTGGAGATGGGCCACATTTTCCCTTGAATGTGTATTCTTTGCTTTCCTAAATAAATCTCTGTGCCTATAACTAATGTCCTTAAATTCATTTTTGTGATGTTTGTCAAGGACCCCATTCATCCTGATTTGAGGGACTCCTCTGGCCTCTTCTGGTAACAATACTACTGATGTATCTGCTTCAAATGAGTTTTTTTTTTCTTACTTTTTTTTCCTGTCACCAAAGGCTCCAGGCATTCAATATAAAGGAAAACCCTTACATGGTCAAATTACAAGTAGTATCCTTGTCCAGTCAACAAACAAGGACAAAAACAGACAACCTCCTCCCTTTCTGCTACTCTACCCTGCCTCCTCTGAGTAATATAAAAGACAAAATCTGCAAATTTACAGTAAGAAAAACAGGTCATTAAATGCCACTGATCTACTTAACCTACACATGAAAGCCAACAAGAAAAAAGAAAATCATACTTTGGCTCACTAACCCTTTGGGCACATATTTTGAGCTCACTACTTCTAAGCAGACAGAATAGATTTTAAAGAAAACTCTATCCAGTCTCTCCCCACCTAAATGACAAAACACTCAAGTAGCCAATTTTGGTCTAAATATATGGCAACCCAACCAAGAAACCGATGAGGAGGACTGTAATGCACATTTTCACCCCGTCTATTAACATTCAACTGGGGCATTTCTGGGCAGAGAACACCAGAAGAATGTATAAAACTTCACTCTAAATACTGGCACCCAGAAGGTATCACTGTACTAGGATGAAAATTTAGCATTATTTATTTACTTACCTTTCAGATAAAACTTGTACAGATTCAGTTAAATAAGCATCACACAATAAAAAATAGAGAAATAAAGATATGTATTAAAAATTTTCTTATATATCATTTCAGTAGAAAGACAAAACATTTTTAAGTACTTTTTAAAATCAAATAGGTGTTACTTATCTAATTATGATTACCTTTGCCTGCCAATGCCAAAACTTCCTTATATAATGACCACCTAGTGGAATTCTAAATGCACTACATAAAGGTGCTCTCACCTTCATAAAATCACTCTTGGGTACACATCCAGTATAAAATATTCAAATAATATGTCCAACACAAAGCACAAGTAATTAAATAGTTGTGCAACTTTCTGGAGAGCAGGGTAGATACACTGTCCAATAAGAACACTAATCTAGCCCAGGAGACACAAAACAATCCTTCATTCACTTTCTAAATGTGCCTCTCACTTAAGCTTGTTTATTGAAAAACATATCCTCCCTTTTGTTGTTAAAAGGAAGAGTCATATGCTGATCATCTGAAAACAATAAAATATAAATTAAAGGACATTTAGAGAAGCCTAGCCTCTTTAAAAAGTTAACTGAAATTTAAAAATGTTTATTTGTATGATAGACAATGTAGGAAGCAACTGCTCAATGAGATCAATGAAATGATTTCCCAGAATCAGAAGCTCCCATGGTACAAACACTTCACACACAGAAACCACTGGAAGCACAGTATTCTCCAGCCTCCACCTGCAACCTGTGCTCCAAAGCCGGATCTAGACCTCAGCCAAGCTATCCCCACTGACGGGACCTGCAGGGCTAAAAGAAAAAGCAACTCCTGCCTTTTCTATCAGGATAGAAAGAAGGAGTACTGGTTTGCTAGTTTGTTTTTTATCATCTCAGGTTAGCTAATACAACATCTCAAATCATTTTTTTATTTTTTAAATTTAATTCAATTAATCCCATTAATTCTAATCACAGTTGTTGGGTGAGTTATGTTAGTAAGGAGCATCTAATAACAACGAAACATCTTCAAAATTTTAAAGAAAAACTGGGTGTTATGGTTTGGATATGAGGTGTCACCCAAAGCTCACATGTGAGAAAATGCAGGAAAGGTTCAGAGGAGAAATTATTGAATTGTAAGAGTCTTAACCCAATCAGTGAATTAATCCCTGATGGGATTAATTGAAGTGGTAGGGTGTGGCTGGAACAGGTGGGAATTGGGGTGTGGCTATTTGGTATATATTCGAATCTAACAAGTGAAGTCTTTGCTTCCTGATGAAGCAAGTTGCTTCCCTCTGCCACACTCTTCCGCCATGATGTTCTGCCTCACCTCCAGTCACAAGGAATGGAGCCAGTCTTCTATGGACCTCTGAAACCATGAGCCCTTAAATAAACTTTTCCTCCTCTACAATTGTGCTGCTCAGATCATTTAGTCACGGCAGCGAAATAGCTGACTAAAACACTGGAATACTGTTATCAACATCAATACCCTTAGAAGTACCCTGAAATCTTCCCTAGACTCTCCACAATTTTCACCCATTTCTCTATCTTCTAATTAAGTCTATTCATCCCTAAGGAAAATAATTTTTCTTTTACTTTTGTATACAGAATCACAACTACCATCCCCTTTTATTTTTAGTACAAATATACATTTTGTAGTTACACAAGAGTTAAATGGATTCTTGTAGGCCAGCTGAGGGACTTAATTATCATTTATAACATTTTTTTTTGCATTTTTACATGGTAAAATGCAGTTCGAGTGCCAAATAACTGACTTACAAATGAATTTCTGGAACCCAACCTATTTTGTAACTGGGCTACTTCTTGTAATGAAGCAGGAACTAGTGAATAGTAAAGAATAATCTGAACTCTGACTTTGGCTTGTGTTTAAAGCAAGAAACACTAGCTTTCTCTGATTCAGTTTCTTTAATCACAAAATGGGAACAACCAATTTGATTTCACAAGTAAGGAAACACACACACACACACACACACACCAAAAAAACCCAGAAAACAGTTGTTTTAAGAAATGTCTCTGACTTATCTAGATTCTGTGAATATATTTGTGTGAATATATTTGTGTAGAGGTTCAGTTTCCATCTGAAGTCAAGAGCTAACCCTATGGTTCACACAGAGAAACATCTTTTTTCTTTAGAACTGAGACAAATGAGAAAAAAAAAATGTAGTCTAAGCTTAGGATGGAGGGAATTAACAGTTAAGCAGACAAGATATAACAAAAATACACATGATAAAAAGGAATGAAAAAAGGAAGTCCTGAAAAAAAATGCTAATACCCTTTACTTATGCCAAACCCTTGTAATAAATGTTATGGTATGTGATTACAAATGTAGTAATAATTGTATTTACGGTGGAATTTTAAAGTAAGTTCTGGGTCAAATGAAATGAATAACTTTCAAAGACAAAAACCACCTGTTCTCCCTAGGGCCATAACACACAGGGGATGCCAAAGGAAAGCTTTACTGTGTCACTGCTTGAGGTGGGATGGACCCCATATTAAGGTGTACTTTCTGCTGTCCATGAATATAAGGTACCAATAGAATTATATCCAAAGCCACTAATCTCACTTATAATCATTTAATACCTTTTCAGGTAGCATTTTTATGTCTTGAGTGATTTAGCAGTTTGGAGGTTATATGCTCTTTGGCCAAGAATCATCTTTTATAATATTTTAAAAATTTCTTTTGGTACCATGGATTGAACCAAGGGGCACTTAACCACTGAGCCATGTCCCCAATCCCTTTTATTTTTTATTTTGAAACAGGGTCTTACTAAGTTCCTAAGAATCTCACTAAGTTGCTGAGGCTGGCTTTGAACTCGTGACCCTTCTGCCTCAGCCTCCGAAGATGCTGGGATTATAGGCATGTGCCACTGCACCCAGCTTCTTTTATAACATTTTAATTGAGTTATGAGAATATTAAAAAGAGATGGAATGATGCTTCCTCGTTTTAAAGCCCAAATTGTGCTTTAAAATGGCAACTGAAATATTCATGGCTGAGAAGAAATAACATGGGTAGGTCTGAGTTTGAAAGCTGACTCTACTAGTCACCAACTTTGAGAACCTTGGTCAAGTTACTTAAACTCTGTCTCTAAGTCTTGGTTTTTTCTTGGAGTTAAATTTGTTAGAAATGCAAATTGGTGCAACGTTGTAAGAATAATAGGGGTACTACTTATCAAAATTTGAAAAACCTTTATCCTTTGAGCCACAATTTGACTAGAGATCTATCCTGCGGTTATACTTGAACAATGTGTAAGATATATGTATGCATCAGGAGGTTGACTGCAACACAGTAACTGTGAAAACCAGGAATAATTTAACTTATCAGCAACACCAGACAATTTCTGCCATACTCAAACTCGTGTGTTCTGCATAATAAAAAACAATGAGTTAGATCAGGATATAATAATTGGAAGAAAGTTCAAAGAACATCATTATGTACAAATAAAACTTAGAACAACCTAAGTGCTTTGGATCTGGGGCATGTGTGTGTATGTGTTGTGTGTGTGTGTGTGTGTGTGTGTGTGTGTGTATAGAGTCACCAGAGTTCATGTGATTAGAATTACATCCTACGTTTGTCTGGAACTCAGAAAATATGCACTTGTAAAATATACAAAATCATCATGCTTCAAAGACAAAAAAGAGTGTGTCATTAAAAATGTTATATAATAATAACTGGATCTGCTTGAATTATGGAAATTTTATTCATCAACATATATACATTAAATATGTTAATAACACACAATTTATCCTAATACAAACAGATCATTTAGGTGGCTCCCAGAATACAAACCATCTAAAGCCCATTTAAAAAAAAAAAAAAATTCACAGCAACTACTTGGAACTGAAAATCAGAACTGCTAGCCTGTCCAGAAAACTGCCAAGTTAAAATCTAAATGTACCGCTGAAGAGAATACACAGACCTGTTCCAATTACCACAGTAACCACTTAGCAAAGCCATCACTATCCTTAACAAACACAGGGCTCATATGGCCTGAAGGAACAACATCTTCATCCCCATCAACAGTTACAATAGTCCACCTCTTTGGTAGTGCCAAAGCACTTTTACACAGATGATCTCACTTGAGTTGATCCTCTTAATAGCCCTCAGAAAAACAGATGTGGCAGGCATTACCACTTCATTTTGAAAAAGAGAACTTAACACAGAGACTCTTAAGTAAGGTGCCCAAAGTTACACTGATGACATATAGTGAGGCCAGGAAGCCTGATGCCAAGGCTGAGAGCTTTCTGTTAAACTACTTTCCGTAGGCTCATATGATGTATTTTAGAGTAATACTTTGCTTCACCAGATTCACAGCACTATATTTAAGAATAAATGGCAAGACTGGGTCACCAACAAGACTCCATGCTATAGCCAACCATCTTTTCCAGAATAATGCTATATGTAGCACAGTTTCACTAGATGAAAATACAAAGCACTAACTAAGGGCTTCCAAACATAAAGTTAACCTGGGATTTAAGATAAAAAGCAGATTCTGATGCTTCCACCTGGAGTGGGGACACAAGCCTCCAACAACATTCCTGTGCTGCTGTCCCTGGCACATACTTTTCATAGCAAAGCAAAACAGTAAACTAGGTGGGGAGGCTACAAGAGAATTAGGCCTAACTAGTGGCAAGATAATGAACAATATTAAAGTAGGATGAACAGAACAAGTAGAGAAATAGTAAGAGTTGACAGAGAGATAAAGGTCCATTTTTTCTAAATAGGGCAGAGAAAAGTAACAAATTTTAACAGGAGTTTTAATTGATAATCAAATTTAATTATGATTTATCTCATGACTCCCAAACTGTTTTGTGCATGGAAATTACATGATAGAATTTTAATCCTTTTAGTGTAACTCACACAAATGGACTGAAACACCTTGCCCAGGTAACTGGGTGAGAAACTTTTTTTCCTGCTTACATGGTACTAGATATAAGAAGATGGGTAAACAAAAGGGGTATAAAGGCAATTTGGGAAGTACCTATCACTATTTACCAATTCTGTTTTAATATGAAATGGTTTCTTTAAAATTGCTTGATGCTTATCCTAAAATGATGGCCCTATTTCCAATCATCAGAACCAAGTTGGTCTATTAATATTTAGGGCTATGACTAGAGAAACAGTTTCTCTAAATGACAAGAAAAACTGGCAAAAAATTGTACATCAGGCATTTTCTGCAATGCAGCTATTAAAGCTGGATGGCAGAAGGGCATCAGCCAGGTTTTTTCTCTAGGAATATATCCCCCACAAAATGCTATTAAAAATGTTTTCTGTCACCTTACTATGTCAAGCACTTTCTTCACAATACCTCTCTAAAGATCCCATTAAACCCATTACAGAGAAGACTGAGGGTCAAAAATGTTGAAGTAATTTGTCCAAATCACATGATTGGAAGTCAATTCCAGACCAGCATGACTTTTCTAAAGGTAAGCTTTTCCATTACCTCAAGATGGCATTACCTCAGGGTAAAGCCAAGTTCAACTGGTGTTTATAGAATCACTAGAGACTACTGATATAAAATTCTGTCTGAAGGTCCATGTGAAAAATAGCCTCTGAATTCAGTATTTCCCAGGATAGTTTTAAAAAGTTACAATTCCACATTCAAGAATGTCAGAGACATATTTCATTAAATTTAGGAGGTGTTACTCATCCATGAATTGTACTATGCAAACTTGAAAAAGCAAGGCAACAGATTGATCATTGTTGTCATGTGGTATCTAAACGACTTCAAAATAATATAATTCTGACCTGACAGAAAAATACATATCTTTAATCAAAGAAACAGGCACTTGAACTAAAAGGATGGTTTTAAGTAGGGAAATATAATCTTCTTCCCTTCTGAGACAAATTAAATTTTATTTTTCTTTCAGTTCATGAACTTTTTACCATTAAACTCTCCTTTAATAAGAACGCTTATAAATATTTTACCTAATCATTTATAAACATTTTATACATTAAAAAGAACTATTCAAAAATAAAATTGTAACTATCATGCCCCATAAGCATAAGTTACAACAAATTAGAAGTCATTTTTCCAAAGAAAGAACATTATGATTTTGAAGATCTAAACCACTAAACCTACATTTCTTAAGTATACTAGTATGCTTTTCTCCACACCAAAAGAAAGCAAAAACTGAGCTCTAGGAATTCTGAAAGTGAAGGATTATAATTCTTTTACAATCAGACTTTACTGTTTGATTATTAAATTTATATTAAGTAGATAGTCTCAATTTGGATAACAAGTGCCACCTTTGAAAATGAAATATACCTTTCTTTCTTTTTTTTTTCTTTTTTTTTAACCAGGGATTGAACCCAGAGGTGCTTTACCTCTGAACCACATCCCCAGTCCTTTTTTATTTTATTTAGATACGAGGGCCTCGCTATGTTGCTGAGGCTGGTTTTGAACTCTCAATCTTCCTGCCTCAACCTCCCGAGTCACTGGAATTACAGGCATGTGCCACTGTACCCAGCTGAAATATACCTTTTTGCTATAACTTTCAAAAAATATGATTATATACATGATATATATTGATAAAAACATAAAAAATAAACTGTTATATTTCACTTTTTATTAAAAATGCTCACAGTATTTACAAACAGCTTAACAATATAGAAGAAAAATCAAATTGCTAGTCATAGTCTCTCACCCATACTTACAAAAAAAATTATAAAAGTAAAATAGACTTAGAAAGATAAAGCACATGTACCACAGCAAATCTGAGAACACTGAATTTGGAAAGTAGTACTATTGCTAGAAATGAGTCCAGTTGTCAAAGCAGAAATTTATACACATGCTAAATGAAAAGAATTTTTAGGGTTATAGAAATATCAATCTCATTTTTCTGTTTTATATGGAAAGCAGTACTATTGCTAGAAATGAGTCCAGTTGTCAAAGCAGAAATTTATACACGTGCTAAATGAAAAGAATTTTTAGGGTTATAGAAATATCAATCTCATTTTTCTGTTTTATATCTAATATACTTTTGGTAGTAGTTCCATGTGGAAAGTGACATATAGGTCTAAAATAAAGTCTATCTTCTCCAATCTAGGATAAATTATGTCAATAGCATCTATGTTTAGCATAAACACTTATTTTCCTAAATATGTATTTCAAGAGCACTGCACTTAGAGCAGTTCTCAGAGATCTCTTTCTCAAGTTCATCTACAGAAAAAATTCTCCCCACACTCACTTGTGTTGTACCCATAAGTATCAATGAGAAGAGAGAAAGAGAGAAAATATCTCTGAATTTGTATTTCAGATGAGTTTAAGTTCTACACAGTTGCATTAATTATTTTTGAATCCTATGTCTGGAGAATGATGCCAATTTGTATAACCAAGAATATGTAAAGTAAAACTAAAGTGTTCTATACTCAGAAATTTCAAACAATGGTCACTTAAGAAATGCTACAAATCCTTCTGTAAGTTCTAATCTAAGAACCAATCACAAAATTTATCTAGTATCTGCTACTAGTCTCAAAGGGAATGTAATAAATACAACAAATATTCACAAAATTACAGATCTATTACAGTAGTCTCAATCCTAGCTGCACATTAGAATCACTTTGAATAGAGATTATATATACTATTATATATACATTTTACATATTATACGTAATATATAATATTATATTCAATATTATGGTATATAATATATAAAATTATAATTTTACAATATATAAAAATGCATATATATTAAGTTTTACAGAAACAGGGCCCTGGCCAGATGTTCTGATTCAATTTATATTGTAAAGATGTGGACATCGTATTATTTAAGAAGCTCCCTAGATGATTCTAACATGCAGCCAAGGCTGAAATTCATTAACTTATACTTTATATATTTAATCCTCATCAATTTATAACTGTCACTCAAAATAGTCAACATTCAGACAATATTGCTTGAAATGCAAAATGCTGCTGCCTATTTAAAAAAAATTTTCGATTTGGTATTCCACAATACATGAGTTTTATAGTACTGAAACTATCTCCAGTTGTTTTCTTGGTTAACGGTGAAAAGACATTTCAGTTCACTACTTCTTATGTTGGAAGGGTAGGGGCAAGGATGCACTAAGGTGAAAGGCTTACTAAGCAAGACAATTGTGCAGAATTCACATGAATAGTGTATGGAAATGTGACACAAGCTGTGACACAGTCTCAATTTCTTGCAGATCTTTCCAAGAAGGCTTAGGAAATAGTTAATTTGACTAATGAGTTTATTTAACCCTCAAGCAAAACCCTAGCCTCTGGTCAGTTTTTAAAATGAAGTCTCAAGCTCCTCTAATAGAAGAGCATGCTCCCTCAAATTTCATGTCAGAGAGGAGAAAAAAGATTTCTGGTTGCATTTTAAACATCTTAAACTTTGTAATACTAGGATAAGGCAGCCTTCAGATGCCAGGTCTATTCTCTAGCTTCACATCCCTACCTAATAAAGATTAAAAGATGTTTTGGTAATTAACAGGACCATCAAGATGTGATAAGTCTGTCTTTATGTGATGAGATTTCATCTCAATTTATTTTGTCCTTACTAAAGTGACAAAATGGGCAGTTTTACAAGTAAGCAATTTATCTGTATCACTATATACCTCTCTTTTCAGTAGAAACAGGATTATATTACTGAGCTTAACTATTTTTGTTAAACATCACAAGCATATCTAAAGTTTCCATGATGTTTTAATACTTCACACATCTAAAAACCTCAAAACTTAAAAGCTCCAAGAAAAAAAAAAAAAACCATCACTGAGGTAAATCAAACTAAGAACATTCTCTTCCCACATATTGTGAAGCTAAAGAATGTGAGAGAATTTTAAAAATGTCTTTCATAAAGCCCAAAACTAAGATCAATCGAAAAAAGAGCACTTAAAATTTGTTTGATTTAGATGGTAATGTGTTTTGTTTTAATACTACACTTACAATTATCTAAAAATTTCCCACAAATGTTAAGTACCTGATACCAGGCCCCACTCCCTGCTGTTTTGTGAAGTTTGAGAGGTAGCAAATCAAATTTCCTAGAGCAGCTTCCCAAATGAGTTCTTCCCTTCAGAGTCCAGCAAATAATGTCTCAAGGGTATACTTTAGTCTACAGAGCAACTTAGGCAACATCACTTAAGGTATCTGCATGAAACACAACTAAAGACATCCTTTTACTTAAAGGACTCAGATTTGTTTAAAGCTTAGAAAAATATCAAATTTGTAAACAATTTTTTCTTACTTGAATTGGATCAATGAATTAACTTTTTAGTAAAAGCCTGGATGCAATTTTCCCAAATCTTTTTCTAACCCTTACTTAATCACTACAAATGTCTGTGAATTTTGCTATATGCTTTCTTGGATGTTTCAGATGAATTATAATTACATATACTGTTGAGGAGAGATTCTTAATTACTTATGAAGGTAATTAAGTCATACTTTTCAGTTAAATAGGTAAATATTCTTATTTAGCAATCTTATAAGAAGCACCTACTGTGTTTCTTGTGAATAGTTTCCTTGCAATCTAAATGTGAGTCTATGTAACGGTGATTAAAATAAGAGAATAGAATTGAGATGGAGAGAACAAAGAGTCACTCTATTCACCAGCCCTAGTTTTTCTAGCCTTCAGTTGCTTTGTTTTATATGTATATTTTTTGTTTGTTTATTTGTTTTCTGTTTTTTCTGTTTTGTTTTGTTTTGTTTACCAAAAGCTGATAGGCTAAGCAGTTCATGTGTCTTGATCCTAAACAACTCAGTTTTATTTCTTGTATTAGGATGTGATCAGGAACTGCAATTTTTTTAAAATGGAAAATATTCTTATCATTTGTAGGTGAAGGTTGTCCATCACATCATCCACACTGTAAAGAATCATACAGTAAGAATGCTCAGACAATCCCAGAATTCAAAGGAGTCAGGTAGAAGGTAAAGAACTGGGGTATAGTAATAAATACTGAAAAGTAGATTTCCCAAGAATTGCCAAAAAGTGTCAATTAGTTCAATATAAGCTTCAAAGACAGGTGGGATTAAAGCTAAATGTTGGATGAATCAATTTTATAAGAAAAATTATCTTTCAGACTGAGGCAAGGTTAACATGTATTTTCTAAACTGCTTTATAGGTCATAATTTCAGACACTTAAACATATTTTTCATAATAAATGCAAATAGATCATGCTCACAATTTTGAAATTCAGGTCTAAGATGTAAGTTATATGAAGCATGGAAGACACACAAAAATACTCTGCCTTATTTTTCTATATTAAAAAAAGTTTCAAATGAAGTATAATTCAATAAAATATTAAGATTCAATATTTTGGCAATCAAAATATTCTAAGATAGTTTACCAGAGCTGTAAAAACTAAAAATTTTAAAAATCATGCAAAAGAATGTGTCAATAGACACTTGAACCATGGGAAATAGTAAACCTCTGCCCACTAGAGAAACATTCATTAGTTTAGAGCTTATTTACCTAGTTTAGTGATTTCCCAGTCATCAAAGAGCACTGGAGTCTTCTTAATTATAAATATTAAGATGTACAATAATCCTCTTATGGGCAAAAAGACATAGTTCATTCCTCTTTCAACAGGAACATTTACTTGTTAAATTTCTGACAAATTGTAAAGCATGGTCGCTATTTCTTTCACTATCACTAAGAAAGGCATTTCTAGTCATTCAGTGATCATGATGAAATGCCTAAAATTTCACGGAATTTTTCTTTTTACTTTTTTTAAATTCACATTTCACAACCAGACAAAATATTTCACAAGTTAAAGTAGTTTGAATTTTTCTACCAGTCACATATAAATGTATCCATTCTCATTTTTAAAAAAAGTCAACATAGCAACTATATTCCAATTTGCACTTTAAGTGGTAAATCCAATCATGATGTGGCTATCATTGTTACTAGTAAAATGCATGCAATGCAAAAACATTTAATCAACTCAAATACAGCAAGAGGGTGTGCACTAACTAAACTGCAAGTTTGAAACAGATACTGGTAAGAATAAAACCTGCTGTTGAAACTTAGCTCCCAAGTAGGTATCCTCACCAAACTTCTCTATAGGTTAGAAGATTCTAATTTATTATTTTCTTTAAATACTCAATTCACAAAAGTGACTAAGTCTATTTTTTTGTATCAACCGGTCATCACAGAAGCACGTATTTACAAAATTTTCTGATTTAGACTGTGATTATTAAACAAGAATCTCCAAATATGAAACAACACATGATACTTCAAACTTCCTAAAGCAAGCACCACATTTTAATAAACTTAAGAAACAGCTGACCTTACCTTACTGTGCTCGACTATAAATTCAGATAAACTTTGCAAGATTTTTAATGCGTTAAAATGTGGTTCAAAGTTTACACTGAAAAAAACAGTGAGCTGGAATTTTAAATAGAACCCTAGAAACTGAGTTCAGTTTTAAATTCTTCCAAAATAACAAATGCACACATACTGAAGCAAGAATAAATATACTACCTTTCTGTTACAAGAGGAAACTTCTCTGACTCCGTTTGGTCTGCGAATGACTGCAGTAGCCACAGCTGTAACTGGCTCCAGGAAGGCAGCACAACAGAAAGCAGAGCTGGCAGGAGCAGCTCCAAGGAGCGGCAGGACAGACTAAATGACAGCACATGCAGATTGCTTTGAATTAGGCATGTTAGGGGCTGGAACTTTTGGTGTTTGCTCTCCTATAGGACAGGAGAGTTTTTCTTCTACTTAACCCCTCGGGGCAAGGTCTTAATAATGGTAACAGCTGGCATACAGAGGGACTTGATCTGAGCTCGAGGTCAGCAAGCCAGGATATGAAGGTGACATGTAATTTCTAGACTTTTCCTGCTTCTACAGGGAAATAGCACCAAGGACTGTTTTTAGTTATAACTTCCTTTGATCTTTTGGATTTAAAGTTACTTAGTAGATTAAAGCCATGTTAGCTGATATTATTTGCTTGCTTAGCCAACGTAAGTGTTACAGATTCAGTTTTCTGACACATAGGACTACTACATTTAAACTAACACAAATAAACACCAATCCGTGTTTATTTCCAAGTTCCGGGGATTCTTGTGTTCTTTCACAAATGACTCTTGAGACTCTGCTTTTAGGATAGAAAGTTCATAGTTTTAAAAGAGGCAGAGCGGTCTTTTTTAAAGGGAAAGTATTAGTCGAAACAATTGTGTTTTTCTTCAATTTTCCTAAACAAAAACAGCAGTTTGTTAAACGGATCCAACACTACTTTTTATAAATGGATGGCCCTGATGATGCCAGCATTTAAGATTCTATAATCACAACATAAAAACCTCATAAATAGCTACAAACAAATGCTTTACAAATGGCATCCCATAGAAAGTAAGTGATAATTTATTAAAACCATGAAATCTAACTTTTCATGACTTTTTCCTTTTTCTCCTGTGGTACTGGGATTGAATCCAGGGTCTCTAGCATGCTAGGCAAGTTCTCTAACACTGAGCTACATCACCAGTCCTTTTTCTTTCTTTTTTTTTTTTTTTTTTAAGTTTTCTTTGAAACAGGGTCTTGCTGAATTGCTCAGGAAGGCCTCAAACTTGCGATTCTCCTGCTTCAGTCTCCTGAATAATTGGGAGTATAGGTTTCTGCCATCACACCAGACTTCTTCATGACTTTGATAATAAAAATGCATAAACAATTCTCCTACCACTAATTAATTACATAAAAGACTGCACTTTCAAAAACTTCAAAAGCAAATGAAAAATAGATAAAATAAAACTTAATCAAAATAAATTTTATATCAAAGAACATTATCAAAAAAGTGAAAAAAAATCACAGAATGGGAAAAAATATTTTCATATCATATATTTAAGTATCTAATATCCAGGATATTTTTTTAAAAAATCTTCCTACAACTCAACACTAAATCCAATTTGCGAGAAATTTTTGAACACATATTTCTCCAAAGATATGCAAATGAGCAACAGACCCCTGGAAAGATGCTCAACATGAGTGATTCAAGGAAATACAAATCAAAATCACAATGAGCCACCAATTCATATCCCCAAGCATAGCCATAATAAAGGAAAACCAAAACCAAAACCAAAAAATAACAAGTACTGTCAAGGATATGGAGAAACTGGAACCCTAATACACTGCTGATGCTAATGTAAAACGTTGTGTAGTCACTGTGAAAAAGAGTTCGGAAGTTACTCAAAAATTAAACACAGAATTAGCCTCTACCTAGCAATTCCACTACTAGGTACAGTAGATCCTCAGTATTTGCAGATTTCATATTTGCAAATTTTCCCATTCCCTATAATTTATTTGTAATCATAAAATAATCTTTGGGGTACTTTCACACTTATTTCGACAAGCTGATGTGCAGAGTGGTGAAAAATTTGAGTTGCTGGATGCACACATTCCCACTGGAGGTCAAATAAGACAACACTCTCCTGTTTGGCTCTCACATAGTGAACAAGTACCCCTTTTGTGGTCCATTTAGCACCATATTTTTTCACTTTGTATGTCTTTTTGTTGTTGTTTTCACAGTAGTACTGGGGAAGGAGCCCAAAGCCTCACACATTAGACAAGTTCTCTGCTACTGAGCGAAACCCGGAACCTCTACCTTTTTTGTTCTTTTTGATGGTGATTTTAACTGTTCTTCAATGGCCCCCAAGCAAAGTGCTGAAGTACTACACAGTGTTTCTAAGTGCAAGAAGGTTATGATGTGACTTTCAGAGGAAAATACAAAATAAACTTTGTTCAGGCATCAGTTATAGTGCTGTTAAATGTTGGGTTCAATGTTAATGAATCAACAATATATATTAGATAGGGTGTCTTTAAACAAAATCACACAAAGGGCAATATTATGTATTGATCAACTGATGAAAATACGACCAGAGGCTCATAGGAATCTAATCCTACATTTATCCTAGAAGAAATGATTCTGTATTTGTTGATTCAGCCTCTTCAGTGACTTTATGGATGTAACTACTACAAATAGTGAAAATTGAGTCTACATACCCAAAAGAATTGAAAACATATGTTCATACAAAAACTTGCACACAAATGTTCACAGCAGATTTATAACAGCCAAAAAGTAGAAATGACATAAATATCCATCAACTCATCAATGAATTAACAAAATTTGGTATCTGTACAATGCAATACTATTCAGTCATAAAAACAAAGCACTGGTACATGTTACAACATGGATGAACCCTGAAAACATTATCCTGAGAGCAAGAAACAAAAAGCCACATGTTGTTTTGATTCCATTTATATAAAATATACAGAACAGGCAAATTCATTGAGACAAAAAGTGTATTAGTAATTGCCAGAAGCTGTGGGTAGGGACAGGGGATGCAAATCGACTGCCAATAGGTGTTTCTTTTGGACTGATGAAAATGTTCCAGAATTAGCTGGTGGTAATGATTGCATAATCTTGTGAATACGCTAAAAACTGTTGAATTGAATGTACCTAAAATGGTGAACTTTTTGGTATGTAAATTATAGCTCAATAAAAAACTTAAAAAGGTATAAAGTTCTATAACCAGTGGTTCTCAACTTGAGTGTATATCATAATTCCCTAAAGGGTCATGGAAAGACTGAATCCTGGGTACCTCTGGGTACCATCCCCAATTCTGATGCTGAAGGTGTAGTGTGGAGCTTAGGAATTTGCTTTTCTAGTAAGTCCTCAGATGATGCTGTACTACGCTTTGAGAATGCTGTATTATAGACCATGTCTGAGCTCCTCAAGTGTGGGAAAAAGAACTTTCATTTCTTTATCTCCTAAATATACCTAAAACAGAGCCAGTCTTAGGGAAGAAAAAAGGAGTGGGAGGAAATGAAAAGAAGAAATATTTACTGGAGTAAAAATGTAATGATGTCAGTCCCTGAAATCTTAGAGTGTGATGATTTCATGCCATATATATGCCAAATGCTTTAAGATCTAAAAATCCCCAAGACAAAAAGGAATTAAAGAATTAAAATGAAAATGAAGGTATTTTAATGTTCTCTGGTTTAGTTTGTGAAGGCAGCTTTCATTTCATTGCATTTGTCCTTACACGAAAGAAAACCTTGCAAAGATTCTAGAGTTGTTGATTCCACAAATTACTGCAAAAAAATCCCTAATTAGTTAAGGTATAATAGAAATGAAAGACCTGAACTCTCCACCTCATAAACTTGCAAATCTTTATTTACATTTTTAGCAAAGTTACTGATTTCTACATATAATCACTTGATTTAAAACATGAGGTCCATGTAAAAATAGATAATTTAAAGTACGCTTCTGGTATTTTTACATGCGTACATTATTACTTTATGATAATGTTTATTTCTAATCACTTCAATATGTCTCTCAATATATTAGGCAGAGTGAAGAGTGTGAGTGAGCCTACAAAGTTCTAAAATTCTCTGAAAACAATGTTCTTTTTTTCCCCCCTTCTCAGATCGTATAACTTAGGTATCTTTCTTCATTATTACAAAGATAAAGAATAAGGGGTAGGGAGAATAGGGTTGGTAGGACAGGCACATTTGGTACAAAAACAGCTGCTGATTAACAAACTCTTTCCAAGCTGAACCTAGCCCAAATTTCAATTCCAGGTTTTGTTAGGGTTATTAGCATTTAGAAGTTCTGTCTATTTATTTATTTTCTTAGTGTTAAATGTCAAAACAGTTATGGACAAGTAAACTGTGATCTAAAACAGACAGAAGATGAATGCTTCAGCAAGATTTTCTTCTTTCAGCAGGGTCAAGTCAATAGTTCAGTAATTTGGAAGTAGAAATTCAGAAAAACTAACACAGGAAAGTGGGGCGGGTCCTCTGCCATGTCCTATGTGAAGGAGAAAAGGGATAACTGCTGGAGGAGGGTGTGGTGGTTTTTCTAGCTATTACCCAAAAAACTTATCTACTCAATAAACATACAAGAGCCAATATCTTTTCACATGAGAGGGGGTGTGACAGGTCCGGCCATACTAATCCTGGCCTCTTACAACAACATGGAGTCACCCAACTCTCCTTTTTTTATAATATACAGGTAAAGGGGGCAAGGACCGGGAGGAGCTTCTTCTGTGATAGGATAGGGTGGAGTTAGGGAAGCCATTCTCTTAGGGGAAAATTCCAGAAAGAGACAGGGAACTACTCCCATGCAGTGCCACATGCTTCCCAGCATTTCCTAGAAGCCAGGCCTCTGTGTCCAATGGCTCAAACTAGTCTGACTCTGCTAAATAAGGACAACTTCCCACAGGAAAGTTCTACAGACAATATCCTATATTGTATTTTAATGTTTCTGAATAACATATGATTAGATACCCACCCTCAAACAACTCAGACCAGAACATGATGTTGCTCAAGTCATAGCCCAGAACAGGAAATCAATACAATCTCAGCTCTACCACTCACGGGCTATGTAACCTAGAACTAGTCACTTAATCTGGAGGTTACACGCATCTGTTGAAAAAATCCAAACACTAGAAAAGATGATCTCACAGGCTCTGCGTTCAATTTTTATGAATTTTGAATGTCACTACAAATATATAAAACAAACCCAAGATCTACTATTGAAATTTGGATTAAGAAAAGACTATACATTCAAAGTTGAGTTAACAAATTTGGAGCAAAAACCATACTGCAAGTAACCTGGAGCAAAACCAAAATAATCATGTGGTGCTGAATTCCTTCCCCTGAATTTGGAAATATGTGCATCAGTCTTATATATGCCTCTCATCTGACAACTGACAATTCTTAATCTTATTGCTTCTTCCTTTTCCCATTTCCTGTTGAAAATTCTACCTCCAAAATATACAATTCAGGTCACTTTATTATAGGCTTCACATTAGAATTCAGGTGAATATTTTCTCACACAAAGCATAGTGTTATGTGGCTCAGAATTGATAGTTTTATATCAAAAACAAGCTGAATCATTTCAGCCATAACAAAATAGTGAGGTTATAGATAGATCATATAAGAATATAATCTTGTGATGCATGAGGATTTGAAAACAAAGCACAATGTATTCACAGGCTCTGAAGAGTCTCCAAAATATTTTTGGTTTGCAATATAGGATTTCAAAATGTGATTTTTACTTTTACAATAGAAATTTTTGGCAGAAGATCTCCTAAAATGAAGACCACTATGCCTTGACTCTAATCTAATTAGAGCATTCTTCTAATGGTTTTGGTTGTAGTTTGTTACCAAACTAAACTGAATCTAAAAGAATGTGGTATACATATATACAGAAGGGTTATGAGTAGTAAATCAAAATTTTCCATAAGATAGACTTTGAATATTTATAGGCAGTTACATTTACTTTCCTTATGTCATGAAATAAAAATACATGTAAGTTAATTTTCCAAAAGTTAGACTTTAGAGGAAAATAAATGTGTCACTGCATTCAAACACCTGTCATCTTTGCTAAAGGCTTAGATTAAGTACTACTATGTCACATCACATTCTCTGATTCAAAATGAAGTTGTATAAAAAAAAAGAAATAAAATTCAAATCCCCTTTTATTCATTTATACTTTTTGTAATATGTGGTAATATTATTTTTGGCAAGGAAGGAAACTCTAAGACAGAAGACAGAGCAAGGTATTTCATGAATGCAGAGGGAGGTGTTTTATATGTTGAAAACACATACATTAGTTATCGAGAAGTTCAAATAGTTCAAAATTATGAATGTCATGCTAGGTCCAACTTTAGAAATTTGTTTATAAGAAATAAAATTCTATGAGGTGGCTGTAAAAAGATAAGAACTGAAATAATAACAAATGGGAAAGGAACAAGGATATTTATTTATATCAAAATTTAAGAATATGAGAAATACACTAGAATATTTTACTTGAGCCTTTTTAAAATCTCTAAAATATCCCAGCATAGCAGTGTTAGCCTCAAAATACAGGCCTCACTAAAAAAAAAAAAAAAAAAACAGATTTCATTAGAAACTAGGATTAAGTTCCATTAAGCAAAAGGATATCGTAATAAATTTAAAGCCAACATGTTACAAAACTCAGAAATTCCACTTCAGAAATGCTTCTTCAAAAACACTGAAATGGAACCAGGCACGATGGTGTATGCCAACAGTCCCAGCTACTTTGGAGGATGAGGCAGGAGGATTACTTGAGCCCAGGAGTTTAAGACCAACCTGGGGAACACAGTAAGACCCTGTAGCAAAAAATAAAACACCATAGAAACAAAACCTATCGCAGTGACGGACCTTCAAAACCAGGACATTTTTGGTATTTTCACTGAAAACCCAAAGTTGAAAGTTTAGGCAAGTCCTAGTTGACATTACCATGCATGAATAGTAGATGTTTGGGGGGCATCTGCCAGAATGTACTTGGTAAATGCTTCAGTCCCAGTGTTATGAACTATGGACATGACAAAGCAGCTATTCTTATGACCATATCAAGCCACTGTACACGTACCATGATATGATACATGTCTTTCAGGCATCCCCCAAAAGACTCAGAATGCTATAAGCAGGGCAAGATAGAACCTCTAGAAGTCATTTAAAGAAACCTTAACCTTAAACATCTTTGGAGAAGAAAATGTCACAGATTTCTTTGTTAACATACTGCAAGCACCACTCAAATAACTTCAGATTGTAATATTTCTGACAAAAAATACAGAAGGAAATATTTGAGGTGAATTTAAATATCTATATTCCTTTATAACAACACTCACAACATAATCTTATAATGAAAGTTACCATGACAAGGGTAACAAGCACTGGTTCAGGTACTGAATGTAAAAACGGCAAAGATATAAGCATTCTGATACTTTGATTACAAAGCCACAACAACAAAAAATAATCTTACATTACTGGTAGCAAGAAAGTACTTAATGTACTATGGAGATCATTGTATCAGAATTCTGAGTAATATTAGCAAATATGATACCACCAAGATGATCTTTGTCTTAAAAAAAAACAGAAAAGTGACATTTATCACAATACTGTTAGTAATATTCAGTATTTGTACTTTGCAGAGGTTTGTCACTGACAATACCTTAAAATGAAAGATGAAAAAAAATGTTGAGGAGCCACAGAAATGAAATAAGGAAGTTCTTTGGTTTTTTTCTAAGTTAAGATATTTGCCTTGTTGAGTCAACCAACTGTATTTGCTTTCCTGTATATTTCAGTCAGTGACCAAGAATTCCTGAGTATGTACTCTAGTTAATATTCTCAAGTCACATTCCATTATGCATTACACAGCCCTCAATCACTGGGAAGGAACATTATGCATCCCCCCTTTCCATCCCTATGGGATATTAGGCAATGCAGTATCCATTCCTTCTTCTACCAAGTGCAATGCTTTAGTAATACACATCCACACCCTGCTGGTTTTGCAAGCAGTCATATCCAGCCTCTAGGATCAAGCTCAGATCCCCTTATAGAAACAAGTGGAATTGTCACAAATCTCTAAAATAATCCCTAATCTTGTATAAAGCTAAAAATGTGCTTTTTACTTACATCAGAGAAGTGTAACTTTTAGAAACAATTGTTTTTCACAATGTCTGATTATACTTGCAATGATGGTTACTGAATTAGCCCGCTTTCTGTCATTAAAACTAATACCTGAGATAACCAACTTACACAGAGAAAAGGTTTATTTTGACTCAGAGTTTGGGAGGTTTTAGTCCATGATCAATTGGCCCTGCCTCTTTTGAACCTGTGATGAGATGGCATACAGGGCAGACTGTGTGACAAAACTGCTCACCTCATGACAGGAGAGCAAAAGAGGAAGAGGAAAGGCCTGGGGTCCCACTACCCCTGCAAGGATATGTCCCAATGACCTGCAGAACTCCTGTTAGTCCTGTCACTTAAAGGTTCTACCAATTCCCAATAGTACAAAGCTGGTGACCATCCCTTAAAGTGTACAAGCCTTTGGGGGATGCTTAAGATCCAAACTAGAATAGTCATTGTTGATAGGAATAAACTGACAGAAAACCAATCAGAGACAGTGTTCAGGACAACTGAACTCAGATTTTAGAAAGCCAATATAGGAAAGATGCTCAGTCTTTGTACTATGATCTCAACTTCTTTACATCTTGTGATACTGTCAAAAACTAAATTTTGTATAATTTCTCATCACAATTCTTAGTAGGGGAGGATCTGGTATTCATGACTAATTGTATCTGTAGTGCCTATTATCACAGTGATAAATGACTCTGCACCCTTTTCAAGAGGGTAAATAAAAAGAAAGAGGGAAGTGAGAAGAATGAAATAGGAGTTAAGGTCCTGGTGCCTGCATCATCTTGTTTCTGAAGGCAAAAGTCCTTGAATTGTTCCAGAGAAAACTAGCAATCCAAATTAATAATAATAATGTACAGACCTCACTAGGTTATAAGAAAAAAATTTGTTCTGATCCCAACTTCAAAGCATAAAATGAATTTCCCTTCAGTATAATATATTTTCCAAGCAATTAAATCTGTGTCTCTAGTAATACACATAAATTTCTGGATTTTGGTAATATATTTGAAAAGTTCAAATAAGCAGTTTGCACAAATTCCCTAAAAATAGTTTCTATTTTTTAAAAGTTCCTTTTAAAAACTTAAATCTTCGTCCCTTTGATCAAGACTAACTTCAAATACAGGAGGAAGGAATTTTAAACAACCCAAAGATTTTAATGATATCCTTCAGATCACCAGGATCAGAGAAAACTTACATAAGTCTAGGTAAGAAAAAGACTATTATGGTTTGGATATGAGGTATACCCTTAAAAGTTCATGTGTTAATACAGGAATTTCAGAGGTGACATCATTAGATTATGAGAGCTGTAACCTCATCAGTGAATTAATCCAGCTGATGGATTAATAATCTGAATAGACTACTGGGTGGTAACTGAAGACCAGAAGGAGATGCGGCTGGAACAAGCAGGTCACTGAGATATGTCCTTGGGGATTACATTTCGTCTTTGGTTTCTTCTGTAGGTGCTCAAGTACTCTTTCTCTGCTTCCTAGCTGCCAAGAGGTGAGCAGCTTTCTTCCCCCATGCCCTTCTACCACGATGCTCTGGACCTTTGAAATCTCTGAAACAGTGAGCCCCAAATAAACTTTTCCCTCCTCTAAGTTGTTCTTGCTAGGTATTCTGATCACAATGATGAAAAGCTGACTAACACAAATACATAAAAGTATTAGTCATATAAGTAGATCTTACTTACCCAATTTTTTGTTGTTGTTGTTTAGAACGTATTTGAAAACAATAAAGTATTTTCACTCTGCAGTACAAATTCAGAACTAAAACAAGTCATCCCCATTTGGACCTGAAGTGTATCAAACAAAGACTTTGAATCACAAATTTGTACAGAAACAAAGAGTATTTGAAACTCAGATTTTATAAAAGTTATCCCTTAAATAAATGCTAATTAGAGATTCCTATTTATTTATTTACTTATTTTGCAGTGCTGGGGATCAAACCCAGGGTCTCATGTGTATTAGGCAAGTGCTCTACTACTGAGATAAACCTACAACCTACCTTTTTTATTTTTTTACCTACTCCTTCACTTAAGCTAATAGCTTGTGACTTTATTTATTTTTTAAGACTAAAAGTTAAACAGTAAAAGCAGGAAGAAAGAGAAAAAGGAAAGTGAAGGATGTTCATTAAGGACAATATCTTATTGTTAAGCGAGTAAAAGAATAATTATAAAAGAAAGATAATTCAAATAATTTAAACACCCTATAGATCAACTTCTTTTTCAAATAAACTTTTAACTTGGAAGTTCATATTTTAGATAATGTGGGTCTAAAATACTAACATCTCTATTGATATATATATACTAGTATTTTGATAGATGAAAGCTAATTACCTTAGCCATGAAAAATAAAACTCAGCTTATCATTTGTTTCATTCTTTAATATTCTATAAAATAATTTAGTTTTAACTTTATATTTCATTTCCAACTATTTCACAGGGAAACCTTTTAAGAGTACACAAGTGACTACCAAGTACGGAAGTGGGGTGGAGGCTATACTTCTCATATCAAAATTAATCTTTTTAATGAATTAAGTT